>NC_143013.1:209761016-210383932 GCF_055824585.1 Amblyomma mixtum
GACAGACGGACAGATAGACAGACATACATACAGACAGACAGACAGACAGACAGACAGACAGACAGACAGACAGACAGACAGACAGAGGGACAGACAGACAGACAGACAGACAGACAGACAGACAGACAGACAGACAGACAGACAGACAGACAGACAGACAGACAGACAGACAGACAGACAGCGGCTAAATGCGGGAAGTGGTGACTATAAGTGCTGACGCCTTAAGAAACAGCAGCTTTTAGTCCAAGAATCCGGGAAACTAACTTTAGAAATATATTTTGTGCTGTTTAATGTACCTTCCTCCCCTTCTTCAAGCCTTTGAAGAACTTCCGTGAAGTCTCAAAAATGCTACATAGATTTTATAGCGATAAGCCCTTAAAAGAGAGAGAGAGAAAGTAAACTTTCTTCTGATAAAAAAGGTTCGGGCTGGAATCGTCAGGGAGGGGTCCTTAGTACAGTGCCCTTGTGGCCCGAGCTGTCAGCTGGGCTCGGATCAACTTCGCTGATCATCCAACATCACATGTAATGTGGTGCGAAGTGCGTTTGCTCATACCAGGAATATACGTAACTGAAGTCTCTCTTGTATGTCGTACAATCTTCGTAACCTTGATGCCTATAATTAGACTTCACAAATTTGCTTTATTGTTGCGTCTGCTGCTGGCATGCTGCTGAGCCTTCATTGAGTGTGCAGCTTGTAACCCGGACGAGCACCTACTTTTGTGAAACAAATTTGCTCTGACTGTGATTACATTATCAGGTAACAAGCGGTACATTTTTCTAGCTCTTCTCTGTGGGCGCGCCTCTAAGTGATTTTCAGTGCTGCATGTCATCGCTTGTGGTTATTTATATTTCTCCAAAGTTTTGCTGCTCGAAAAAGACATCTTGCAGTGTCTCTTGAAACAAGAACCTTCAGCAGATAACAGAACTTGAAGCGCTGATTGTTTTTTCTCAAGAGAAAGCGTTCGTTCCTAAGTTCGAGCGCTTAAATTGTTTAGCGGTGAGCGTGATGGACGTGGACGGAAAGGAAAACTGTAGTGCGTGCTGAGTAATGCAACATGTTTAACGCACACATTTACACCGAGTACTGTGGCGTCTTCAGAATTGCAGATATACTGACCTAAGGACACGTCAGTCGAATATAATATTTTTTTTCGCGAATGTCCTTGGTAGCTTGGCAGCTACTCCCAAGTGCACCGATATAATAGCAGCCTTGCGGCCCCTTGGACTTGTTAGGGGCCGCTTTTATTTCTCTCTTAGTGGCCACATTGGGCAGACTTGGATTCGCGCCGGCTCAAATGAACATGTCTTTCGAATACTCAGCATCATTTTACGTGCATAAGGATCGTTAATCACTGGCTTATTTCTTCCGCTCGTTTCCGTCACCGCTCATGAAGTGCGGTCCTCCGAGACTTATAGTGTACTTGTGAAATAGCTATGAATGAGGACATGACCACCGTGGTGGCCTAGTTTTTTGAATGCCCATTTCGTATGCGGGACGTGTGGGGTTCGATCCCAGTGCCATCGGGTACCCACAGTCGATACAATGGGTACAAGCTTTCCCGTGGTCTGATACTCGGCTTCTATAGGGTGAAATGTTTGGGAAATGGGTTTCTGACCACACCTTAAGTAGGCCAACATACTTTGTGCCATGGCGCTCTTTGGCCTAAGTTGTCCTTGCGCCAATAAAAAGCCAGATCGTGATCACCATCACGAATGTGTAAATTCAAAGCTGGTGCTGTATTTGGTCAAGTTTCATTTGACCGTGATGTCAGACGTCACGAAAGCAAGTAAGGAAACAAACGACCAATCTACGGAGTGGCTGGTTTAGAGGCAGCGCCGCCGCATCCTGTCCGGCCGTGTCATAGAAACAATGCTGCGTAAGTTTGTCGCGCAACCATCGCACAGTTTATTTCCCGAGGAAGAAATAACGCGAGAAATAAGGCTCGTCGGACATGCCAAAAATGCCGTCGTGCTGCTCTGTTATTCGTCGGCGCCGGCCCACCAATAACATACATGCGTGGACGCGGGGCGGCTTATGCGAGTGTGACTCCATGGACCCGTTCTTGCTAGGACCAGCATGACGTCATGCGCTGCCGCCTACGTCCACAAAAACTGCTCGTGGATGAGGAATGCAATCACACACCTTCACCATAGCGCTTCGGCTAGTATTTACACGCATGACAAGCCTTTCACCTCCAGGGGGCGTATTCTGAGGCATTTCGTTTTGCTTTAGTTTCATTTGTTCCTGTGGCATTGGTAATAAGTTTCGGAGACTTAGGCCGCGGGGCAACCAAAGCAAAACGAAACGCCTCAGAATGCGCACCCTCAAAGGGGAAGGCTTGTCATGCGTGTAAATACTACCCGAAGCGCTATGGTGAAGGCGTCCTAATTTTATTAGTGATTGCATTCCTCAGCAACGACTTAGGTCGCTTAAACATTGCGCATAAGTTTCCGCAGGCGGGCACGCGTGGTGTATTTGATCAACAATTAGCTGGTCCGATTCATAGCGTGAAACGATACTAGATTACGTAATGCAATCACTAATAAAATTAGGACGCCTTCACCATAGCGCTTCGGGTAGTATTTACACGCATGACAAGCCTTCCCCTTTGAAGGTGCGCATTCTGAGGCGTTTCGTTTACGATACTAGATTACGTAATGCTACCCACTTTGGTTTTCCCGCCACCATTAAATTCGCTTCAAAGAGGGCAGCAATGTCCTTTTCGTGAGCTAAAAGAATGCCCTTTCTGCGTTACAATTCAACTGGAGCTCCTGCGCTTTCACTTCTCGCAGTCGCCTTCAATGAAAGCCTCTTTTCTCGGCAGTAACTGTTTGCGACAGCTCGCCACGGAGCTTAGGGCGGATTAGCGCAACTAACAGGCTTTAAGCAAGCTTTGCGGCGAGTCTCTTGAACAGTGCGGCTTTGTGCGCTGCCGCAAATAGACCGGCGCTCTCTTAAGAGGCGCCGGCGCCACCTCCGTTTGGAGTCAGCCAGGCGTGTCGCACTTGTTCGGTCGCGAACCTCGTCGCCTCGTTGAGTCCGCCGCCGGAACGAAAAGTGCCCGCACTCATTCGTTGTGTCTTCCTGGCGGGAGGCAGTGGACTTCGGCGCTTCCGCTTTGCTCGGCCACTGTTTTGCTGCGCGAGACAGGTGACCTGAAGGAACTTTGAGCGGTTGATGCTCGCTGCCAGAGTCCGCGAAGCCAGATCCTGAAGGAGGTAGAGTGTATGGTTACTCAATAAGAACAACCATGTCCTACCCAGCAATTCTGAACAAAAGCAATTTTGAGAGAGAAACCGTTTATGAACGCAATATTTGCATATAATGTAAGATTTCGCTATAACAATGGATATATCCGCATATCACCCATCGGCAGTCATGCATTTTTTTTTCTATTCACGTTTCTGCTATCGTCAAAAGCGTCCCCATTGTTTTTTTATAGTAGTCTTAACGGTTCGATGCGATCGATGAAAACACTGGAAAAGAAAGACTCTGCTGCATATCAGAATAATGAACCATTACCTTCAACATTTCCATAACAATGTCTCAAAACTTTCCAATTTTCAAAATTTTTGCCCGAGAAAGCTGGGCATGCTTTTCGCACGCGAGGTAACGAATCTATAATTAAGAATTGCAAACTTACCTGGCCACCGAGAAGTACAACTTATTTCTTTCTGCGGTGTCTTCACCTCCTGCACGAACTGTCGCTAGCGCCTAGCAGCGGCCGAAGCGTTACAACTTAGAAGGATCTAACCCTGTCTCCAGAGGGCTACTTGCTCGGAACTTTATTCCGTCGTCTTAAGCCCTAATGTCGCCTTCTTGGGTTGCTGTTGTGTTGCTGTTGTTTACTTGGAGAGCACTCTATTTTTAGTGTTTCTCCTTCTCGTTATCGTGTTCACCAACTCAGACGCTGGAACATTATATCGTGCACTTCAAATACATTTCCGTTCTTTTAAAAAACAGCATTAAATAGAGGAAAACTTACAGTACATCTAGGGTTTCACTTGGTTATGACAACGGGTTCTTGACAGTTGTTTTTTAAAACACAAATGAAAACAAAGTGCAAGAAGGCACAACCTTGTTGGATGCCCAATCTGCGACTCCTCATGTCTAGTGCGCTGTGATGCTTTTGCCGGCTGGCCTGAGGCGCTAGATGTTATCCATAATCCATCGCACTTTACAAGGTATTCACGTGTATGGGTGCGTGTCAAGCCCTAACAGCGTCAATAGCTCCACTTCTTTCCGTGGCTTGCAACGTGCAATGTCATGGCTGAAAGCAGAACGGAAGATAGCCAACTTACGTCAGGTCCAGCGACAACCGAAGGCTCTTCCCCGCGCAGATGCAGCTTGATGTTCCTTTGCGTTTGGCCCCAGGATCTTTCTTTTATTAGTTTTAAGTTGCAACCGTATTGCGATAAAGACGACCTTACTATGAAAAGCTCTTTGTCATTAAAACACTCATTGAGTTTTATTAAGTTCTGAGAAATGCGCTTTTCAGCAGTGCTTAGCTAAGCGCAGATTATTCAGGCTTCTTGACATAATCTGTAGTAATCAGCATGCGCGTTTCATAGAGAGGATAATTCTAGCGCTGCATACATAGAACTCGAAAGAATACATACCGTGTACAGCGTAGAAGGAACAGCTCACTGAGGGAACCGTAATGTACAGGTGGAAGAAATATGAGAGGGAACAGCGGACTTCGCGGACCGCTGTCGCCGAAAGACAGCGAGAATCGGTTGCGAAGGCGCGTGCCCAGTAATCATTGCTGGCTGCTCTTTCAGAGCATGCCCCTGGTGGCGACCTTTCTCGCCGGCTGTCGGCGGCAGCGCTTTGCGAAGGGCGGAGCCCACGCTGTACCCTGTTCCCTCTCATATTGCTTCCACCTGCACTTGAAAAAACAGTGCTGAGCGCTACACTAATCTATTTTATCATGTTCGGCTAGAGGAAAATAAAATCAGTGTTATAAATAAAAAAATTTGCACTTTTAATTGCGAAACTGCTATCGTCCTTATACCTCGTGGTACACGTGACCTTAATGCTTTTATTATTGACATTATTTATTACTTCTGTTTAGAATGCAAATACTACCAAAAAAGGAGCAGGAGAAGTTAATTGCTAACTCTCACCGTAAGAGAGAGACACGAACCCTCCTTGCTTCAAAGATGGGAGGGAATAGGAAGAATGCGTGTGAAAATTAAAAAAAAGAAAGAATACACCCACCTCACTCCCCTACTTCACTTTTCCTACAGAACAGCCTTCTCATACTGTACAGAATACGTTTTTACAGAAGAGCGAAGTATGGCGCTCGGAAAATGCTGACAACATAAAGCACAGAAGCTTAGCAGCGCCGCACACCTATAACACACGTGTTAGCAGTGAGGGGTAATACCTGATGAAGACGACAAAATATTATCAGGAGTGCAATATGAAAAAAAAAGCCGTAAAGTTTTACTTGAGTTTTAGGAACGTTGAGCTAGATCTGTAGATTGGTTTCAAGCCGATTCCTTCCGACGTGAGTGAATAGCCATGAAAAAAAAAAAAAAAACTCCAGTAATGCCCACGATTGCTAAACGAGACCATCGTATGAACGCACGCACATTTCCTCTCCTCCCAGCCTTCTTGTAACCGTGATCGAGCTAGAGAGTCTGAGTGTTGCCGCTCGTAATGACACCCTTTCTCGTGCTCTATGCAAACGCTCAGCCAATAGGAATTTTTTGTGAACTGACTCAGCGAAAGTGACCCACAGGTAAGATAGCGATAAAGATCACTAATCCAAGGGAAAGAAAGACACATGCACACAAGACTGTAACAAGAACACGGCCAGCTTGCATTGTTGCCCGACAGCTTAAGGTACCCGAACACATCGATTACCATGCAGTGGCTACTTGCGTCACTGCATTTTCACTCGCTCCGGACAATCATTCGGTTGATACCTCTTTCTTTTCTCAGCGCCTGCGTACTATTGTTACGTCCCCGTCCGTCCAAGTAGCCTTGGCACAAGTCACGAATAGGATATTGCGAACGCGGAACAACGCTCGCGTAATACCTTTCAGTGCGACCTTTCTCTCCACTCGCCTTCTGCATTAAGCTATAAAATTGCGTAACAAACCGCCTGTTCATGTCTCATTCAGCGAGCGAAGCCTCCTTTGTACAAGCCCGGGATGATCATCCGAAAACCAAATTGGAGCCCTGTTGCTGAAGTGGTGTAATGCGTTCATAGACGTCACGAAGATCTGTGCAGGTTTTCGGATCAGCATTCCTCATGGTACCCTAGACAGCAACAGTTACATAACCTCCGTTCCAGACAGGTAATTAAGCACGCGCCTTTGAGCCGAATCTAAAACGGTTTGCGCTCGTTAAAGTGCACAGACTTCAGGTGCAACATTAGTAAAGGACAGCGCTTTAACAGGCCGTCCCGCGATCTATATATCGCACAAGTACCTTGTCCATCCCTTCTCTACTGCTCTTGATTGCGTTGTGCTATGTCTGTTCGTCTATAGTGCTAGTTTATTTGCATCACAGAGCAAAGCATGAGGGGAGGGGGAGGCTCTTTTGTTAACGGTCCTAACACCTCTTCAGTCATTAAATCTCACGTGCTGTGGCCTGCCTATCACTGAAATGCGGAGGCACTTCACACACAGGAATCCGTGGGCTCGCTTAACTCGCTTTATTTTCGCTGCCAGAGATAGCATAGACTTTATGTATAGAAGACTAGGACGTTGCAACCGGAGGCGGTTAGGAGTTCAGTAAGGTACTTTCCGCACATCGGCAGCACTTTCCGTGTGGAGGGCGCACGTCTTCGACGAACGATAGCTGCTGGCACAAACGCGCACACACATACACAAACAACTCCAGGATCTTCACTGGAGCCACCGTCGCACTGGGTCATCATCTTGATTCCGTTGACTTCTAGGCACTTCCGGCACCAACACGTGTTCAGAGGCACCACAACCTGAGGCCTATGGCAGGCACTTGTAAGCTCGAATCTTCTAGGTACTTGACTAACGTGAAAAACAGGGGAATCTGACGCAACCTGCACATTCATACCGAAGTTCTAAGGGCTAGCCTCTTGCCTTTTTGTCTTTAAACGGCCCTAGTACTTGTGGAAGGGAGAAGCCTCGCGTTATGCGCTACGTAGTAAACGATCACGCGCACCATCTTCCGGGTATTCTAATGCCTGAGGTTGGTGTCTTCAGCCAGCGATAGCGTGAACGTAACCATGCAAATTGCACCAGTATTTCTGCTGAGGGTAGATTCATTATCTAGCATAATTCATTAAGTGACGTTCGTGCAGCCAGAACAGATTGGGTTTGACTAAAATTTTGCTTACGAGTGAAGAAGTTCTTCAGGGACTGCAAAGAAAAGATATCAGTGCCAATTTGGTTTGTGCACACTGATGGAAATTATCTTTAGTTCCACTAAAAGCTTCTTTCTAATCATCATTACGCAAAGAGCGCGTGTTTGGAGAAAAGAATGTTTCAGATTTCACTTAAATGCGCAGCATTTGTTAGTGCAGGTTAGATGTCCAGAAATACGGTGTAAGGAAAAAGATCAAGTCCAGAGGAATCGTTTGTTACAAGATGGCTATGATACATTAAGCCTAGTCGGTTAATACAGAACACAGCCACATTTTCCTTGTTAACCTACCTGCCACTATTTTATGTTTTTCCCTCTATTTAAGCTTTCATTTCGGGTCCAAGCACTCAGTTGATAAACAGTGGATGTTCTTAGGCGCTAACAGTTAAGTTTAATATAACCAAGTACACAAACACCATAAGACCTCCATTCGTTTACACGCGGATTCTCCGCTAAACGCGTGTCTGAAGACACTGAGGTAGGCTTCCGTTCACCTAAGTGCAGTGGCAAAAGACTTGCCTCCCCTGCGCGGACCTAAGCACGAATTTGCATTGCAAGATTCACCGAGTTAACTTCCAAGAATATGGGCTGCGCGTTTCCGTTTGCGAAGTCACTCTCACTCACTCATTCACCAACACACTTCTGCGGGCGGCAAACTTGCGGTAGACAGCAGCTTCGGCGAATTAATTCAGCTTTGCTCATTGCTTTCACGCCAAGCAGTCGTGCCGAGCTTCCAGAAAGCAGCGACAAGCTCTTATTGCACATCCAGGCTGCGGTATCGCCACACACTAAATATTATTGAGTAGGCTTGCAATGATTTCGGCCTTTTGTGTTGCGCCTAATAAAAGTGATCAGTATAAGCCGCGGATAGTTATTTATTCAAAAAGCGAGGATGTCGGGAGGTTTAAACCTGATCAACTGTTAAACTTCAATTGCTGCTTTGCTTGTTTTGCGACGCAGATATGTTTTGCCTCTTGTATTTACGCATTTAGTCCGAATACTTGTACATTGAGCGCAAATCTACGCTGCGTCAAACCGAAAGCAACTGACAGGTGATACTTAGCGATACCGCATATCGTTCGCACTCTCCCAGTGTCGCGGCAACTTCAGCTTTAGCTGTGATCTAACCGAAGGTGAACCTGAGAGGACGCCCTCTTTACCTGAGCCTGTGCCAATCCACGTGCTCACAATTCCTCACGGAATGTACCCGAGCTCCGAGTGCAAGTTCGTGTTGGACCAGCGCTTGAAGCCGTCCTTGGTGAGTCCATGCTCAACGCGTATTGTTGTCACATCACCCGCGACGCGACGCGGCGGATGCTGCTGACCCCCGAGTTCGGAGTCCGACTTGCGCCGGGGTCTCCTGGGCGCGCAAGACGCGTCAGCCGTCCTCTCCTCTTCCTCGAGGAAGGAGTCGGACACATCACTGCCACCAGCACCACCGTTGACGGCGCCCTTGCGGCCTTTCTTTTTTCGACGCCGAGGCCTCTGCGGTGCGTTCGCGGTCGCCGAGGCTCCAGCGCCGTTCTTGGACGGAAACGCCGAACGGAGGTCGTGGAAGCTCCAGGACAGCCGTCGCCGCCTTTTCCGTTTCGGGCGGATGTTCCCGTCTGGACTGAGACACACCTCCTCCTGGGACTCGGCGTCCGGGTCGTGCACCGTCGTTGTCGTCGCAATCTCTTTGCTAGTGCGATGCGAGCGCATACGGCTGAACAGCTTGCCGGTCTTGAGCCGAGCGCGGGTCAAAGAGGTCTTGAGGTTGGACAAGAAACCCGGCTTGGACTTTCGCTTGGTTAGCTGGGGCTGCTGTTCCCAGCGGATGGCCTTGGCAGTTCGCGGCGGCCTCTGCACCGGTTGAAGTGTTGTTGTGGTGACGCGGGACGAACCGGAGCAGTTGCTTAGCGAGGCCCAGTCCCGAACGTGGCCGTGCTTGTTGAAGCTGATTACTCCTGGCGTCATGACACCGCGGCTGATTCCATCGCACTGCACAACGTCGATGACCACTTTCCCGTTAGGTATACTGTCGCCGCACAGCGACGCGGTCGTCGACGTGTATGCATTCTTCATAGTTTTCCCATGTGTTTCCAGCTGCTTCTGCTCCTGTTGTTCCCGGTACTTGACAGCGGTGAAAGCGTGGTGATGCTGTGTAGAGTGGTGGTTGCGCTCGTGGTGCTGGTGGTGGTGGTGCACCTGAGCTCGCGTAACGTGCTCGTGGCCGCTCTCGGCGCGCCCTTTGACGCGCCCGTCAGTTGAAAAAGAATTCGCCACTGAGCCGCGTCGCAACCAGTGAGCTTCGGAGTCGCATTCGCTGCTGAAGTTCATTGTCTCCGAGATGGTCATCTGACCACGGCTCTGACATCGGCCGCTGGGAACCAGCGTTCGCCGGCTCGAGCTGCACTCAGAACATGCTGAAGAAAAATCGCAAGAGCAGCAACAGTCCGAGTCACAACAGTCGTCGTCCTTGGTCATAGTACCGGCCTCTCGTGTCTGGCAGCAGGAGTCGGAGTGATAGCCGGACAGCGAACTGTCTGATGTACCGCTTGGTGGCGTGATGGTAGCAGCTGTTGCCGTTGTGTTTGCTTCGCGAGGTTTCAGCTGCTCCGGCGTTATCACTGGCTCCTTGACGGGGATCCTGGCGGTATCCTTCAGAAAGTAGGTGTACGACGTTACAGTGGTCTTTTGCGCCGTGGTCGCCGTGGGCACAACGTTCTGACCAAAGTAATACGTAGACTGCGGTGGCTTCGGAGGAGGCGGGGGTTCAGGAGGCGCGGCCGGGACCTCTTCGTTGACGAGGTCCTCCTTTGACGCCTTGGCGCTCTTAGACTTCGAAGAGAAGTATCCTGTGTCATTGGTCGGTGTCTGAGCCGATGACGATGACTCGTCGAAGGATTCTGGTGCACCGCTGTGGCCGTTTGTGGCTGGAACGACGTTTTGGAAAATAAGGCCGTCCTTATGATTGGTAGTTTGCAATACGACATCCTTAACAAGGGTGTCTTCAGTTGTCACCGTCACGTTTCCCGCAGATGAGTATGACAGCTCAGACGTAACAGGCCTTGGAAGTGCGGCGCCGGCATATTTCTTGGAAAGGTCCCGGTACTTGTACGAGTTGGACTTTCGGCGCACCCTGCGCTTCCTTTCTTCGCTTGCAGAAGATTTTGATTCAGTGTCCGTTCGTCGTGACACTCTCTTAGAGGACCTCCGAGGTGATTTAAACCTCCTATCTACCACCTCTTGATAGTAGCCGCTCGCTGACGCAGTCAACGAGGACTGTGGCTCGTCTATGGATGAGGTCAGCTTTCGGCTGCTCGGATTTCGAGCAGTGTAAGATGATGCGGTGATTGACGTCAGGTCGCTGTAGTCGTCGGGCCGTTTGCCGTTGGGAACAAGCACCGGGGTAGGCCGTGGCCTGTCCAGCACCACAACTGTGTCCCGAGCTTCGCCCAACGAAGAGCAAATAAGCAGAGCATCTTCCGCTGAGGCGCATATGAAACCGTGGCACTCCCACGTCGATGGTGCAGCGACCTGCCTGAACAGGCAGGCGAACACGGGCGGGTGCGCTAGACCCACAAGAAACCTGCGTTTCGCCGACAAGCCAAGATACCAGGACCGGTCGACGACGTCTTCCGAGCAAGCCAAGGGCACGAAGGCGGCGCCGATCGAGCGCCTCTTGGCCAGACGTGCGCTGAATCGGAGCGCAGCCCAAAGTACGATATTCGCAGCAGGTGTAATGACTCGCGTGACGGCCGTCACAGCGCGCCTAGTCTCCGGGTCTTCGAGGGCCTCGGCGACAACCAGACCGTAATGGGAGACGTCCAGACGTTGCGTGAGCGCCAGCGGGTGCACGGACCGTTGACTCTCACCCTTTCGCCTCGCGGCGCTGTAGAGGTCGAGCAGCGGCTGCTGTAGGGCCTTGAGCCCGCGTTGCTTGGATTTGGACTGGAACCTTGTGCAGCCCAGGTAGCGCACGAAGAAGCTGCGGCTCGAGTCCTCAGCGGACACCACTTCCTCGCGCTGCTTGAACATCGCCAGTTCTCTCGATTCGACCAACTTATCTCCAGCGTGGACAACCATTCGCGCTTAATCCTTTTGCTTCTTTCATATCCTGTCGGGATTGTCGTTTTATCCACGGGGGGCGGACAACGCGCACTCACTCAGAACACAAGCACAGCACACGGGACACAAGCACTGCCCAGGGCCTCTGATCTGCGGTAGCCCAGAAGACGCAGGACCAGCCGCGGACAAGACCCGGCGTCCTTTTGTACGGCGGCGGTAATCCTCGTGCTCTCCAGAGATGCGGCGCCCTTGCATGCAGGCAAGGCACCGGAGTGTCGTCGTTAGGTCCTTCTGCCTCCAGCGGACGGGTACGTTCGGCGGCGTCGAGCCTAGCGGTAGCCGACGCCGCGCGGTCATGGTGGTCGCATCGTCACTCGACGTCGCCTCGCAGCAGCTGGCGGGGACAGGGCTCGCACGGACGGCGGCCGCTGGCGCTGTGGCGGCGACCGTGGGAAGTGCGGTTTCTCCGCGACGCCGGAGCAAGAAGGAGCGCGCTCTTTCTCGGCCGAGGGGAACTGGATTTCTCAGGGCCGGTCGCGCTCTCTCCGCTGGCCGTCGTCGTCGAGCGAGAGCGCGCGCTTGCCAGGCGAAAGTGGTCCGTCCGCCAGGAGGCAGCGACAGCGGTCCGCGGGTTCCGCCGCTACACCGACGATGACTATACCCTTTGGGTAACGGCCCCGCCGCGGTGGGGGGGACCACCCACGGGGGGGCTCGCCTCGCGCCTTCGGAGCGCGCAGAATCGCCTTGATGATCGCCTTTCAAGTACCGCGTTGCGGGTCGTCACGGACAGCGCTGTGTCCGACCGTTGCGAACCGATACGAGCCGTGTACGGGCACCTCAGCGGGAAGGAAGCGGGCCCTCGGCAACACGTAACGGGACTCCCATTCACGCGGGGGGCGCCGGAACCTCCTCGACATTGCCGCTCTTCTTTCCCGTCGCCTCTCTTTCTCGAGCCGCGCAGAGCGTTCCTGACCGGCCGTCAATCGCGAAAGGCACCAAGTACAACACAAGAAGAGAGTTGCACAGAGTCCGCGGTGTTTGTTTGGATGGACAGTCACTGGACGGGATCTCCGTGGGGTCGGGATCCTTTTAGTCTGCCGCCTACGTCGGGGGATGCGTAGCCGGACACTCTTGATAACTGCCGATACGCGGGTTCGTGACGGCCGATGCCGCCCCGTCTGACTGGCGTCACTTGACATTTCGGAGCCTCTATCTGTCGCGACTCGTCTCTCTCAGGCCGGAAAAAAAAGAAGGCTTATTTTCCTGCGCTTCCGGGTTCTTGAAGCGAACTGGTTTGCATCCGCAGAGTATTCCGATTTCGATACAGTACTTTTCTTGCCGTTACGCGACGCTATGATAATTCCGCTGGGTCGACGACCCTCCGCCCGTCCTGTTTAAATGTTTGTCTGGCCGGAGAGTACAAGAGCCCGCTGAGGAAATTAATGCGCACAAACAAGAATTTGATGCGAAGTGCTGTGGAAGAATACCAGTACACGTTCCTCTTGTGCTTGATGGCCGTGCAAGCACACCTAAAATTCATTTTCTTTCTCATTTTTGCTGCGTTCCTAACATGCTTTGATTACGACTTCTTTCCCGCCGAGCGCTTCGAAGCGATATTAGGTTTTCACGGGGATGCACAGGGTGGTTAGACATCGTAAGAAGGAAAGTGGCTGTGCTTGATGAGCAGTGGTCAGAAACGGGTTGAGCACATTGTCTGACTCATGACGTCACGACTATACAGGGCGGAGTGATGACGGCCTTAGGAAAAAAGCGTGGTCAAATGACCACGCTTGTTGGTCTTTGTTGGTCAACCGAATACAGGACAGCAGAATAGGCCCGAGAAAAAAAAAACTGATTGAGCGGAGTTCTCTGGCTTGGATTATAGGGGTTTAACGTCCCAAAGCAACTCAGACTATGAGGGACGCCGTAGTGAAGGGCTACGGAAATTTTGACCACCTGAGGTTCTTTAAAGTCCACTGACATCGCTAGGTACACGAGTTTGTGAAACATCGCCTCCATCGAAATTAGGTCGCCGCGGCCAGAATCAAAACTGAGTCTTTCGGGTCAGCAGCCGAGCGCCATAACCACTGAGCCGCCGCGGCGGTGTGAAAGGAGTTCTTTGACCTTTACTTGCCAGAAGAAATACCTCTGGGAACACGGAAAATCTTGAACTTCCAGACCATTTAGCCAGTTCGCCGACTCCGTACATTAGTATCTCGCTTTGTGTCGCAACATAAGACAGCTGTCTTCGAAACAATTTCGTGATTTTTCTCCACTGTCGTCAACTATTTAGAGTGTCTGCTTGGAATTTGGCTCAAGAAACCCTACACCTTTCTATATCTGCATTTGTGGAGGAAGCAGGGATGCCCATAATGCAGCCAACGGCTCACATTGATATGCTATCGAATGTGTTTCTTTATTCCGGCAGCGTTTGATGTCCTTTTGGTTCTGCGTCGCTGCAAATGGTTTCTGCATTCCTGAGTGCCGATCGATGTGCCTGCTTGTCGAACCACTCACGCTGGTGGTCTCAAAAGCCGGTAACTCTGCGGCCCAACAGCACGTGCTCGTGGGTTTCACGATCTCTAGTGGCCAGCACATGTATTGAGGAAGTCGCGTAGCGAGCTAAGTACAGGGCGGGCATTCCTAACGGCCCCGAAAAGATAACGGTTGTTTTTCCACAAATCACCCCTTTCGCCTCGGCGAAAAAAAGAGCCTCCTTCGCATAACTTAGCGTTTGGTATTCCGCCAGGGGCGCAGCTGAATCGAAGAGCGCCCTGAAACAACACAAAACTACAAAGTAGCGACCTTGTATTTCGCCCGCGATAAGGCGGAGGATTCCCGAAGAAGTGTAGGCTGCCCAATGCATCGCAGGCTGCCAGCACAACCCTGCGTGTCTGCCAAGGGAGATAAGGCTCTACTCGGACGTGAAAACCTGCGGGAAATTTTTGAGAACGACGCACACACGTCGCGCAAGATGCTCTGGCAGAGCCGGACAACAGAAGCGAAGAAAGAGAACAGAAGAAAAAGACAGCGCGATTTGCATGTGAAATGAGCTCTGACCACCACCGCCACCACACCGGCTCGCTTCGTTCGCTTTCCGGTCTGGTCGCACCGCTGATCGCCGCGCGAGATTAGTCGCGTGGCCACTGCCGCGGCATTCGAAGCGGCGTGTCGCAAGTCGCGGCTCCGCCACAGCCTGCATGACACGTGCGGCGCATGGCGGCGAACGTGCCTTGCGAAGCGAGAACACGCCCTCTGGTATTTGTCCGTTGGCTGTCAGCATAGACTAAGCAGTGAGGTTGAGGAGAAGCGCAACATAATGTTTTGTCTCTAGTAACGGCACAGGCGCTTGATATCCGGTACCGAGATTCAGGGCAGTACTCACAAATAATAATAATGACGGTGATAACAAGTAAATCTTGAAAACAAATATAAAAGAGAAAACGCTTGTTAAACAAAGCGCCTTTTTAGTACGCAGCAGTCATGGTGTTATTGCATTCCTGCACAAGGAGATGATCATTTCCAGTAAAAAAGATGCTAATGTAAGGTGGGATTCGTTCGGTGAAGCTTCTCAGCGGGAGCAGGGCTAACAGCAGTCCGAGATCAGCCAGTCGAGCGATGAGCGTGCACCAGGCGATGGCCATGCGGCTCGCGCATATACCCATCGTCTTCCTTACACTAGTATCATCAGCACAGATAATAAATTTTGCGTTGTAGTTGTTTCAGATATCATTAAGGTACATAATAAAAGCATCGACCACAATATGCGATCCTGTGGGGCACCAGAAATAACAGGTTTAAGTTCAGGTTTCATATTTCCGCGTCCGCCCGCTGCAGGGTCATTAGGCCGCTGTCGTCATCGAGTGCTGCGTCACCAGGATCGACTGGTGCACGCTGCTGTGTGTCAGCGTTCTCGTGGTGGCGAGTTATATAAACAATTTTTTTCCTGGTGGCAGATATTATTTCAGAAGCATTTTTATCTGTCCACGAATAACATAACGCTAAGTTTTGGTAACTATGTGGTTTAAGTATAACGACCTAAGTTTTTTTAAGAGTATACTGCGGTTCACTACATGATATATACCAGGTGTCCCAGCTAAATGTAACCAAGCTTTTAAACAACACGGAATGTCCTAGCCGTCTGAAACCAAATGAGGGTTGTTTAGAGTCGCGTGACCTAGTCTGCAGTATTTTTTTCGTTCTTCAAGTTTGACTAATTAGTTACGCTTAATTAACTAACTTTTTAATTATTGACTTGAGGAACAAAGTGTCAATGGAAAAGTTGTAGATCGCTTTGAGAAACAGCGTACTGAGACATTTGCAGCAAAGTAATATGTACGTAAAGTAGTGTTTTTGCCGGCCTTTAACCATAACCCGCACAATAAGAAAAAGCTTCTTCATGACAACTCTGCCACTTGAACGTCCCAAGACCCGCCTTAAAGAATAAAATTCGTTTTTTCTGAAGTCCTATCCTTGATGAGACTTTGGGTGCACATTGGGGCAGAGAAGTGAGCGAGCAGCTGGTCACGTGATAACTTTCTTTTAAGGCCAATAAATGAAGCTACGTAAATCATAACTTGACGAAAACACACCACTAGCGGTTTTTCGAGGCGATCTAAAACTCTTTCATTGACACTTTCTTCCTGAAGCCAATAATTAAAAAGTTAGCTAAATAAACTTAACTAATTCATTAACTTTGAAGAGCGAAAACAATACTCAAGACTAGGCCACGCGACTATGAACAACCCTCAGTTGGTTTCACTGGACTAGGTCACTTCGCCTATTTTTAATAGTTTGGTTACATTTAGCTGGGACACCCGGTATATTGTTTGCACCGCGAAACAAGCCTTGGAAATCTGCCTTAGAAATTTTGTTTGATGGCAAAGGAATAGCTCAAGACAAAGCCCAAAAATTTTTAGGTGTGTGGTTTGAGGAAAGCTTATCATGGAATTCTCATCTCAACAGCCTAATAGCTGACCTTAGTAAAACAATTGGCTGCCTCTTCAAGATTTGCCCACTCATCCCTCAATGGTTACGGACTGTTCTCTATTACTCACTCTTTTATTCTTAGCTTTGCTACTGTGCTTTAGTCTGGGGTGCTACTACAAGTCACAATTACCAAAATTAATTAGCCTGCAAAAAGGTATTAAGAATATTTGAGCAACATCACGGCCCACTGGAATTACTGCGTACAAGACCACTTTTCCTGAAATATAAAATGTTAAAGGCCAATCAAATTTATTATTTCAAATTGCTTCAGTACATAAAGAAAGCGAAGCTTCACAGTGTACAAAACTCCAATGCAGCTAATGCGTACACACTCCGTAGGGAAACTTTACGGCCACCTAAAGTAAGCACGAATTATGGGCGGCAACTTATTGAATGTCAAACAGCTAACCTTATGAATAAAATACAAGAATTAACAGATCGGAGTGCTAATATCTCAAAGAACACGCTTAGATCTCTGCTGCTGGAAAATAACTTGGAATTATATTAATCTGCCATGTTTCTGCTCATGTTAAGGTTTTTTGGGGAGTGCATTATTGTGTTGAATCTTGCTGTTTTGTGCTGCTTTTATGATGATGCTATTATGTTGTAGCTAAACCGGCAACAGCCATGTTCAGAATTGTGTACATTTACATCTTTGTACTAAGTATTCTGTCTTGGCATGTACGGCTTATTGTTTGCTGCATACGCTTTTTTTTCGTTACATAATTTATTTACCTTTTTTTACCTCAGTGCTGTGACATTTTCTTATTTCTAGCCGAAGATTTTGGTGTAAAACTTTTCGCATAAATCTATGTTAAATGACTGTGCCAAACTGTATCTGGGGCAAGAGCCATCGTGAGGCGTTTCGCCGTTTGCTCTTGCTCCACTTTCTGTACCAGAAACGAAACAAATAAATCAAATCAAATCAAATGCCCTCCAGAAGTCCACGAAAACACAAATAACGAGAACTTTCATATTAAAATGTGTCGGTATGTATTGCTCTTGTTCAAGTAATGCTAACTCGGCAGATTTATTTGTTGAAAATCCTGACTTCACTCCGGCTTATCTGGCCCAGTTATCAGCAGTAATTACCAGTTACGTAAATTAGAACCTATCTTTTCCCAAGTCATGGTTATGATGGACTCTCTGTCTATTCGCCATTATATTTGGCTCTGTCATTATCCTGTTTCAGTGAGTCTCGCGCTTTACGCCTCTTAGCGCAGAGGTTCTCGCTCCATCTAAATTTGCTGCGGTTGCTTTGGGTACCTGGGCACATGGGCTTTCAATTAGATGGGGTGGCAGATTCCTTGGCAAGGGCCTCTCTCTGGGGCCCCATAAATGCTGTCCTGCCAACCTGTGCATATACAGCCGCTTTGAGGTTTCGCAGTTACACATTATTTCAGGAATTTTCAGCCTCGGTACTTACTTCATCTCCCGAATATCAGCATCTTCTGCATCCTCGGAGTAGCAAAGACTGGCGCTCGCGTAGACTGCAGGTCTCTTTCATGCGTTTGCGGTGCCGGGTTCCTTTGATAAATTTCTACCTTCAAAAATCTTGCCTGGCGGTTTCTCCACTGTGCCCATTTTGTGCCGAGCCTGAGACAGTGGATCACTACCTGCTGTTCTGCCGCCGCTTCTCTTCTTTGAGGAGGCGCCTATTAGAAATTCCGTTTCACCAGCTGGGTCTGCCTGTGTCCACAGCGGTTGTTCTTTCCCTTGGCGCGTCTTCGCTTGGACGAAGCAACAGGAGTGCGCGCTGTGCTGTAGAAAAATTTCTTCTGGAAACACAGCGACTCGCATGCTAACTTCAATTTTATTTTTTTCCATTGATTTTTGTTTTTATGATTTTTATTTTTTTATTATTTCATTTTTCTATCTTTCAGTCAGTGCAAAATTGAAACATTACATGTGTTGTATTTAAATTTGCACATAAAGTCATCGTCCCGTCTTCGATCTCCCAGCTAACAGGTCCCCTGTCGATGCGTCGTCCAATCTGTCAGCCTATACCCTATTACTGCTCCTTTTCCTCCTCTATAAACGCTTCTCTTTCAAGCAGTTCACCGCCTGTGTCTTGGCCACTCCCCCGTAGTGGGTATGTGCCGTTTTATTTGAGGCCCACCAACCATTGTGTCACCCTTGTTGGCATGTTACCCGTGTTCAGCACTACTGAATAAAGCGTCGTTGAATGTAATAAACATCGCCTATTTGCTTTCTTATTTTTTTTTTACCTGTGCGAGGTAACTACGAAACCAGAAAAATGCCAACTGTCGGGAATTTGCTAACCTCTTTCTGCCTGTAGGATTTTGCTGTCCGCATAAGCTTAAAAGTAGGGCACTTGCTAGGCAATCGTAAAGTGCATAGAAGCCAGGAGCCTAATTCTGCCATTGATCTCCAGCTACAGCCGTTTCGCTTCAGTTGCAGCTGCCTCAGAAAATTGCGTGCCCATTTCATTAGCTCGAAAGCAGTTGTCGCACAGGAAGGTGCATATTTTCAAAGAAAGGACGCTCGCTCAAAAAGGACAAGCTAATTCAGAACATCGAATGAGCGGCACTGAGGATGATCGTCACTTGCACACTATCTATAAGGTAGGGTGTAACCCTGCTTGCGTATTGCTCAGAGCTGGAAGGCGTAAATTGTAATACACCACAGACGTCGCAGTCAGACCGTCTGAAAACGTGGTCAGTAAGTAATGAACTAAGAGTTCGTAAAATGAACAGTGCTTCCGACCTAATCCTTGAAAATTTCGGGCTTCCCTCTTCTCCACCTGCTGACCAGCTCACTATATTCTTTATCTCTTCCATGGCAGATGTTGACGTCTCTCAGCCGTTCTTCGACTCGAGCATCCATTTTGGTTTGATTCTGCATTTTCGCCTAACTGCACGGAAGATGCCATTCAATCCACATTATTTTGTTTCGCCAAGCTTATGTCTCCCGGTACAGATAGAATATTCATTGACATCCTATGTAGGAATTCTGAGCATGTGGAAAGTGTTCTAGTGGCTGTTATCAATAATATCATTGGCACACAAATTGAGCTTTTAAGTTTGAAGAGCGTTCATGTTCTGCGGCTGTTTAAAAGTTGTAAAAGATAATGTTGAAAATTATTGGGGTGTCTCGATACTGTCATGTATTGTACTAACATTACAAAGGCTTATGCGTACTTTTATTCATAAGTTTCTTGAAGCCTGCGAGGCTCTGTTTGATTTTCTAGCTGGCCGGATCATTTTGCGAGCATTAAATGACATCTGTGATTTAATGAACGATGCATTAGATCAAGATGAGATATCTTGTGCCTTAGTTTTAGATGTCGCAAACGCGTTTTACTCAGTGTCATGAAGTCATGAAGTACATCGAATTTTGTTGCCTTTCACTAACTGCTATGTAACTATCTTCGTGACCACACAGAAATTGTACCACTCGACAAAGTTACTAGTGGCACATAAGAAATTTAATGTGGTGTCCCTAAGGGTTGAATTTTAGCGCCGCTTTTATTAAACTTCCTCGTCAACAATCTCGGCAGCTGTATATCCGTTTTTAAAAACGCCGATGGCATGCTGTTATTGTCACATCACCACGACTATCGTTAAGAGGTTGTTAGCCTTCAGCAAGACTTCTTCCGCCTAATGAAGTGGGTTTGACATAAATTAATTACAGGTTATAGCAGAAAAGTTCAGATCGCATTTTTCCGTAGCCCCCATGAAGAGACCTCACTTGCCATACCGCTGTACCTTCATTCGTCTACTTGTATTAATTGCAACTTTATGCCTTCTGTATATGTTCCTACAGTGCCGTATCTAACGATGGAGTGGTAGGTTGCAAAAAAAGGCGCTCACAGGTCAGGACTAGATGGAAGGACGTCTGCGCTCCATCCGTCTTGTCCTCACTTGCCAATGTTTTATTTTGCGCAACCTACCTTTCCATCGTCGTCAACCAATACTCCCAACAACGTATCCTGCTTGGGTCACGTATTTAGGGACATATTTTTATCGGACATGCTTTGGAGTACCCACTTAATTGTTGTCTGTGTGTGTTGAATCATTGTTACCACTAAAAATACGTAGTCACTCCATGCACATGCACTCGCCTACACTGATGTACAGGCGCGGACAAAAGTAAACGGAGCACGCAGTTGTCTTCGAATATTTTTCACGCGTCACCTAATTGATATTTCCAGTAGTGGTACGCGCATGCTGGTAGAGGAGACTGGTTTGGTTTATGGGGTTTAACGTCCCAAAAGCGACTAAGGCTATGAGAGACGCCGTAGTGGAGGGCTCCGTAAATTTCGACCACCTGGGGATCTTTAACGTGCACTGACATCGCACAGTACACGGGCCTCTAGAATTTCTCCTCCAAAGAAATTCCAGCCGCCGAGGCCGGGATCGAACCCGCGTCTTTTGGGTCAGCAGCCGAGCACCATAGCCACTGAGCCACCGCGGCGGCGTAGAGGAGACTGGTGGGCTTTCTTGTAGACAAACAACGCTTCTTCATTACCAATGGAGAAAGCATGATTGCACTTCGCACGCAATAGCGTGCTCCGTTTACTTATGGCCGCGCCTGTACATCTTGGTACCCACTGTTTCCATTTTTGTTTTTTCTTTTTCTCCGTAACACAGATTACGGCAATCTGAAATCTGGTTTGGTTTATTGGTTTATTGGGGTTTAACGTCCCAAAATGACTCGGGCTATGGGGGACGCCGTAGGGAAGGGCTCCGGAAATATCGACCACCTGGGGTTCTTTAACGTGCACTGACATCGCACAGTACACGGGCCTCTCCAATTTCGAATGCATCGAAATTCGGCCGCCGCGGTCGGGATCGCAACCGCGTCTTTCGGATCAGCAGCCGAGCGCTGTAACCACTGCGCCACCGCGGCGGGGAGAAATCTAAAATCTATTTCAGCCTCTATTATGTATGAGATGAAACAAAAAGATAGTGTTGGTACGTCTTCAAATAAGACACTGCCAGTTTATTCTTTGTTATTTATTGAAACCGCGGTATTTAAATATAAGTGATCTAGAGCCATTTGCGGTTTTTTATGTACTTGGGCGAACCCTGCGTCCATGTGAGCGGTTTGCTCTACCTCGCGTTTGACTAAATACGAAATCCTTCCATTTTCCAGTCACCTTTAATAAAATGCCGGATGAGATGTTCTTACTTCGTTCAGGCAAAGAAATATAATTGATGGTTCATTTACATACTGCTATGTAAAACTTCATGCCGGGTGTCTGTTGAATTCTGTATTCTATTGTTGGTCATATTTTATGAAGTCATCTGGGCTCCCAATTGCCGAGCACTGCCATCCAGCCCACGTATAGCTCTGGCAGGCTCGTAAATTGTAGTTTGCGTTTGTGATATATAAAGATTGACTGATTTATCATGCCTTCTGGATCAAGAACCTCAGAAAGAGATCCGCGTCAATCATGTCTTGCGCTCAGATGATGCGATGAGGCTGGGAAGTTTGCTGTTGGGCTAGGGTTGTTGCGCCAGCCACAACACACTAACACAGCAAATTTTCCAACCTCACCGCCCCAACTGAGCCTTTTGCCAGCTGCAATACATAGCCCTTCCCTTTCAGTGTACCACCTCAAGTGGCCGCGTTTGTTATGTTCACGCACTACATTCCGGCTTATCCCTCACTTGGTTGGCTGTCAGGGAATCCCAACCAGCGGAGATGCATCACCTCGTTTCCGTCTACTCTGCTCATAGCGAGATGCCATGAACGAGGACATGGAAGGTAAGGGGCGAGTCAAATGATCATCCCACTTGATTCGCCTAACTGTCACCTTCTGGCGGCGGAAGTTAACTTTAGGAAACTTCTGAGCATATCGTCAATGCTTTCTTGAGCAATTCTATAAGGGGAGTACGGAAGTAATTCTGGTACCACTGGTGCACTGACGACCGCAGGTATACTGATGCAAACTTACCAATAATTGCGCATATTCGGCAAATCGATTATAACTTGGGACATGAGTGTGTCGATAAGTAGTTGCTAAAAGGCATGACGAAACAACAGGGCGCGTAAGCTATGTCGACCGGCATATCCTTCCTTTGTTTCTGAATGAACAAACTCAAACACTCATGCACGGAACGTTGCATTCTTTTACCTTGCTCGTTGTGATCACCCGGCACGGCGACCACATGCGGCAGTGAACTAGTGACACTAGTTTTCATCCCTTTCACTTCTACCATCCGTCTTTCTTCCGCCTTTTACTCAACACCTGAGTGAGGCTAAGGCTATGACATTACTGGCCTTGACGATAGTTTGGGGCGGATTTCGTGTGTGCGTACATCGGCTGGAACGGCCTCGTGAAAACACGGCTTCGGAGCATATTTAACAGTAGGTTATGAAATAAGCTTCCCTGTGTGTTCCGCTGTTCTAGACTGGTGAGTGTGAAATATGATACCATCAACCGAGCACTGAGAAAAGAGACATGATTTAGGCAATGGCTTTCGCTGCGCTTCATGTTGATTCAGACAGAAATGTCAACATCATAGCTAATGCGAACAAAGGCAAAACTGAAGTCATAAACAAGTCAGCACACATCATATCGCCTGTTTGTGTTTTTTCTGTGGCGCACTTCGTACAGTCTGGGATGTCCCTGTTAACTACGCGACAAGTTACCAACTCGCCACTATTTCAGTCCTCACTCCGGAAGAATGTCGACAACGGACGCACCAATACAAAACACTCTAAGCAACAAACGCTGGGACTTCCGCCAGCATTGAGCAATAGATAAAGCTTTATTAACCTCGCTGCCGGAGTCCGCCAATAGGACGTTGCGAACGCTGGAAGCGCCAAGGAGGCTGACTACAGAAGCGTCTTCGCTCCTCCACTGACTGACCTTCCTGCCCAGCCACTGTTTACGCACGCATGGGCTGTGCGAGTGCCCCGAAGGTTTCCACGGAACGCATGACTCGGACGGCGGGGCGCTCACGCTCCCGCGCGTCTTGACGTGACGCGCTCGCGGGATCAAAAACCGGCCAGATCAGCGGCGGCGGCGGACGCGTGTTGTACGAGAGAGGCAAAAAGCGGCTCCGAAGTAACCTCGCCGAGTCTACGTCGGCCGCGTTTCATTAGCTCACCTTGGTAACTCGGCGGCGGCGGAAGTCGTTAATTGGAACAACCCTCCCCCCAGTTCTTTTGCGTACAGTCATGGCGCATACGTGCCGCAGTTCTCGTTCACGGAGCGTATGCGGAGCACGGGTGTGTGGGTGTTCGCGCCTGTAGAGAGATATATATGGGTATGGCCGCCAGCTGATCAACGGAGCAGGAACGCTGCCGACGGCCTTGCCCGGCTTCTTCGGCCGCCGCGCGGAGCGGAACCTTCGGATTCCATCGCATTGTGCGAACCGATCGACGCGCGTAAGCAAATAACGCGCAGTGCGGGGGCCGCGGAAATCACGACGTCATGGAGGAGGGCGGGGAGGTTCCATTTAACCGCATAAACGGAGAGGAAGGAGAGGCCGCAGTAATGCGATATCCACGCGGAGGCGCTAATTTGCGTGTTTGGGATGCGGGAGAGAAATGAGGCGTTTGGAGAACGATCTTAACGGACATCAATCTACGGGGAGTGTGTATACAGCGCTGCTGGCGCTGGATCGCGATTGGCGAAGCTTCAAGAAACCTCACTGAACGCATTATCTCAGAAGGGTATAAGGCCTTTCGTGAATACCTTTTCCTTGTTCATGCGGTGGAGCCTTTAGCGGCTTGTTCCGTTTCTGTGCTTGCGCGTTGTGTTTGAGCTAGGCACCCTAATCAGCAGTCGGCCATCCTGAGTACAGGGGCCCCAACTCGAACTCCTAAGTGCGTCGAAATGTTTTGCTCGTGCTGGAGTGAATTACGCCCTCAGTGAATGTATATGAATAGTTTTAAAACAAAAATGCTGAAATAATTACTCGAAAGCAAAATATTCGATAGAGATCAGTCCGGTTGGGAATGCAAATTTAATTTAAGTAAAAACAAGAACGACAACCAAGTTAACACAACGTTTTGGAACTTACTCGGTTCCTTCATCAAGTGTGACT
Organism: Amblyomma mixtum; assembly: GCF_055824585.1. Taxonomy (NCBI): domain Eukaryota; kingdom Metazoa; phylum Arthropoda; class Arachnida; order Ixodida; family Ixodidae; genus Amblyomma; species Amblyomma mixtum. The sequence goes on from NC_143013.1 coordinate 209,785,437, forward strand.
GGTGGAGAGTTGCCGCTGAAGAGGTACGGCGACGTGGAACATTTTTCGCGCAAACTAAAGGAGCGGCTACGCAATCAGCAAATGATATAGTGGAAGCATTGCAAGTGACATCGTTGACGAAAACAAAGGCCTTAAGTGTGAGGCGTTAAGCACGACCTAATACTTCGCAAAAAAAAAAACAACATCTATATTCGTAGTGACTGCGCTATTGTAGAGCTTTTTCAGCTTTGTCGACGTCGTCTAGTAGTCATAGTAATAGCGGCACAGGTAGCAGGGGTAGTAGCAATAATACTAGCTGTAGTAGCAGAAGCAGTAGCAGTGTAGTAGCAGCAGCAGCAACATCAGAAGCAGTAGTAGTAGTCGTAGCAGTAGCAGTAGGAGTAGTAGCAGAACAGTAGGGGTGGTAGTAGCGCTAATAGGAGTACTAGTACACTGTAAGCGTTAATTGCCCGATAAGGGAGTAAAAAAAATTGGCTGCCGTTTTAGCATTGCTAAGCAGGAAATATTGTGCGAAAGCAAAGTGAAAGCAGGCGAACACCACCGCCACGTACCTGAAAGCGCGATTGAGGTGTGTAGTGGTGGTGTTAGCCTTTCAAATGATGGCACATACCCACACTGGGGGATCGGCAAAGAATCGGGAGGCAGAGGTTGCTGTTCACCTAAACATAATAAAGGCAAAAGAAAAGCACGCGGGAGAGCAACACCGGAGGATTCTACCTCAAGGAGGGCATGGACTGACCCAGGGAGCCAGTTACGCACGTTTTCAAGTTTTTCGTCATCAATGCCAATTTACCCAATGTACGAAGGCGGCCTTTGCTCCAGTGCCGCGGTTCTGTAGCAAAGTTTTCAACGCCAACACGCATGCTGTAGTGCCTTGTTTCTGCAACAACGTTGTCCACGCCAACGCATGCAGCGCGCCTCTTCTGTCAATGGTTTGGTTTAGTTTGGTTTATGGGGTTTAAGGTCCCAAAGCAACTCCGCCTATGAGAGACGCGTAGTGAAGGGCTCCGTAAATTTCGACCACCTGCTGTTCTTTAACGTGCACTGATATCGCACAGTACATGGGCCTCTCGAATTTCGCGGGATCGAACCCGCGTCCGGGATCGAACCCGCGTCTTTCGGGCCAGGAGCGGAGAGCCGTAACCACTGAGCCACCGCGGCGTGCGTAGCCAATGCAATCAGGACGTAAACGAGGCAGTCAATATCACACAACAATGGTACATCCCGCCAGAAACGAAAGAGGAAGTAAAGAAAGCCTTAAGAGCAATGAAAAGGAGAAAAGCAGCTGGTGACGATCAGGTAACAGCAGATCTCTTGAACGATGGAGGGGAGATTGTGCTAGAGAAACTAGCCACCCCTTATACCCAATGCCTTTTGAGCTCGAGCGTACCAGAAGCTTGGAAGTACACTAACACAATCTTAAACGATAAGAAAACGATAAGGTGTCAAGGCGTTGAAAACTTACAAACCGATCAGCTTAGAGCCATAGACTTCAATCAACCAAATGACCAGGTAGGCTTTCGAAAGGTTACTCGACAATAGACCATATTCACGCTATAAAACAGGCGGTAGAGAAGTGTGCAGGTTATACCCAACCCCTATATATACGCCTTCATACGTTAGGACAAAACATTTGACTGAGTAGAAACCTCAGTGGTCATGCAGGTATTGCGGAATCAGGGTGAAGAAGAGTCTTATGTAAAAATACTGGAAGACATCTATAACGGCTGTAAAGCGACCATAGTCCTCCAGAAGTCAGCAAAAAAATTCTAGTAAGGAAGGGTATCACGAAGGCAGACACGATCTCGCCATTGCTATTCACCGCCTTTTTACTGGAGGTATTGAGAGGCCTGGGCTTGGAACAGTTGGGGATAAGAGTTAACGGAGAATACCTAAGTAATTTGAGATTGACATATGACATTGTCTTGCTGAGTCACCCAGGAGATGAGCTGCAGATCATTATCAATGAGTTGGACAGGCTGGTCAGAATGCAAGGTCTTAAAATTAACATGCAGAAAACCAAAGTAACCTTACTTGGTGGGAAGACAGCGCAAAAAACAACAACCACAGGGGAGGACAACCCACAAAGGAACGCGCTCCTTTGTGTCTTGTCCTCCCCTGTGGTTGTTGTTTTTTGCGCTGTCTTCCCACCAAGTATGAATTACCAACTCGCCCAGCACCATGTTTTACCAAAGTAACCTTCAACAGTCTCGCAAGGGAACAGTAGTTCACAATTGGTAGCGAAGTTCTGGAAGTGGTAAGGTAATACGTCTACTTATGGTAGGTAGTCTGAACGCTGATCCGGGTCATGAAAGGAAAATAACTTGAAGAAAAAGAATGGGATGGGGCACATATGGCAGGTTCTTTCAGATCATGAATAGCAGTTTACAAATATCCCTCAAGAGAAAAGTATATAACACCTGTATCTTACCGGTACTCACTTACGGGGCAGAAACGTGGAGGCTAACGAAAAGGGTACAGCTTAAGTTAAGGACAACGCAGCGAGCTATGGAAAGAAAAATGATCGATGTAACGTTAAGAGACCGCAAGCGGGCAGAGTGGGTGACAGAACAAACGCAGATTAATGACATCCTGGTCGAAATAAAGAGGAAGAAATAGGCTTGCGCAGGACATGTAATGCGAAAGCAAGATAACCGACGGTCCTTAAGAGTAATAGACTCGGCTCCAAGAAGAGGTAAGAGCAGCAGGGCTCGACAGAAAGTTACCTGGGCGGAAGAGACTAAGTTTGCGGGGATAGGGTAGCCGCAGCTTGCACAGGACAGGGATAATTGGAGAGGTATGCCTTGCAGTGGGCGTAGTCAGGCTGCCGATGATGATGACGAAATCGGGCTCAGCATATTACCACGTGTCAGAAATTACACAGAGGTCTGCCACAACGTCCTCTTGTTTCATACAAGTGTTCTGTTTTGTTTGCTGCCTCACTATCTCGCGCGTCTGATGTGATTACCACATAACCCCTTCTACCATTAGCAATTCACCGCATCCTTCCATGACACTTATGGAAGAGCCTCAGATGAGCAATAAGGAACTTTGCGAACAGTTAATTCGGTACCAAAGAAATTTGGACGTTTTTCGACGGCCTGGCTGTAGGTGCTCGAAAAAGTGTCAGCTGCCATTTTTTTCGAGATCATTCTTTACAATCCAGCGGCTGGCGCGCGCATGTGACAATGAGCACCAGGCTCCAGAGAAAAAGAGGCACGCCCTTAGCCCTTTCTCCAGAGCGGCTCCATGAGCAGGGCCAAGACAATAGAATTGTTGAACCTCGTGAAGGATTGATTAAGGACCTCACACTCTTCCCCTTTCTCTCACCTCTCTTCGCTCACCAGCCGAGCTGTCTTTCAGCAGGCAGAAAAAAGAAAAGAGGGCAGGAGAGGGAGGGGGCGACTTGTTCTGCTCTAACACGGCCTAACCAGACTTCGCCTGACTTCCAGAAAGCAGGGGGGGGGGGGGGGGGGGGGCAGCTGCTGTGGGTGCATTATCGTTTCGCGTTGGGCAACGCCACCGACGCGGATGCAGACCTCGTGCGGCGTATTTTCTCGTCCGCCCTTTGTGTCTCCTCGTCTCGAGCTGCGCGCCTTTCGGGTCAAGGGAAGGACGCATTTCAGGCTGGACCACGGCGCGCCGTTATTTCTCGGCCCCCTCCTCCCTTCCTTCCTGCCGGAGATCTATCTATTTATAAGAGGCGTGCAAACAGCCTGGACATTCCGGAGCACGCATTCCAGCTGCCTGCTGGGGCCGCGTGGGGGCGATCAGCTTCGGAAAACCGTCACCGGTTGGCTTAAGAGGAGCGAGGTCCGCAATTAAGGCGTTCCCGTCAAATGGCGCAGTCGACAGGATCAAGGCGGCAGCGTATATACGACGAGGGAAACAAGCAGTTCGGCCCGTCAATAACGCGCAGCCGAGGCTCGGCTGCTGCGGGCCTTCGTCGGTGGATGTCGAGGCTATATGTCTGTGGGCTGCGTTCCCCGTTATGGAGGGAATGAGCAGCGACGAGCTGTGATTGCTTACACTTTGTCGAAGGCGGCTGTCGCCACGGTAGGCGGCTGATTATGAACGCGTCAACCTGGTTTCTTGTTTCACGCACTCCGTGGAAGGCACAGACACGTGTGGTAGAAAAAAAGAAGCTTCGACGTTCAGAAACGAATGGCCCTAAAAGAGGGTCGGCTGATTCTCCGACCGTAAAATTGGTAGAGGATTCTAATCTGACACTGACAGCGGCTTGAAGGTTTTTCCAATGTTGTCGGACGTCGTGTTACGTTCACTTTTACGCTCACAGGCTGCTGAAGCAAATGTTCAGGAGGTGTGACCAACCAATTGTTTAAAGCGTACATGTGGCAGCGTGACATACGCATGTGTGATTTGGGCACTCCCAAGAAACTGATACTACAGTTCCTTGGGGTCCACATCGGTCCTAGAGTGAATGAACCATGAGGGCGGCGTTCGGGGTGCTAATTAGCTATTGCTCTTCTACATCTCCGCACCAGGGAAGAGTTAAATCGCTGACAGCGGTTCGGACGGACTTTTAGGCAACGCAAATTTACTGAGGGCTGCAGAGATAAAAACATAACTTGTTAGCTTATTAACTGTAATATAGATTTTGGCATTTTTGAGAACCTACCTTAAAGTACCTAAACAGGAGCCCTTAAATTATTTGTACCCGCACCACTGAAAATAACCCACAATTTGTGCATATGTTTAGGTGGTATCAAGGTAAATTAAGCAACCCTGTTAATTTTTAGGCGTCAAGCAGAAAGCATATCAGGATAAGTCATTAAAAAGAGAATTTTACAGCTAACAAAATCATCTATTATTTGTACATACTATGGCAAGAGCAGTCTGAAAGGAGACCGGAAAGATGACGTTACTAGTCTTGTGCATCCTACTCAGTATGATAAAGCAAGCGCCTAGTGGTTGCCCTAACGGAAACCTGTAGTATTTGCGACCCGCAAACAAACAAAAAAAAGAAGTGAATAGACTTCTGTAACTTTGAAAAATGGCTACTGCACCTCTGCTTCTTTTTTTTTCTTTAACGAATGGAAGGAATGACGAGTTGGGCATGAGAATAAAAGAGAAACAACACAGGTTCAGACTTAACAAGAGTTGGACAGGCGGAGTTTAGTGGAAGATAATTAGGGGGACACTTGGGGATACCCCGTTCCTCAGCGCCACTTCAGCGAAGTGCTCAGTGGCCGTTCTGACTACGCACTCCATTAATAAACTACTTTGTGCATATAAACAAGGTTATTTCCGTGTGCGGAGCTGTGCCTGCTTATACACTGACTGTATTTCACAAATGACTGGAAATAGATATGATCTGTGCGGCCATACCTTCAACAGATGCCAAAAGGGGCTCATCTTAGGAGGTGATGACCTATGGAGACAAAATTTTAATGCGTTTAGCTTTCAGAGAGTTTCAGCACGTCTGCAGGCCTGTACGGTGTAACCCAGTTTGGACTGACTGAGACTATGGGAACTCCTCCTTAACACTTATTTCATGTAATCTGTCCGCCCACTATACAAAGAAATTATATGCTGCGTTTAGTTGGAACGTAACGACCGAGCGGCCCGGAAGATATCGTTCATCCGCTTAAGCAGCTACGTAGACGGGTTCTAGGCGCCGAGCAACTTTCACTGATAGTGCACGCATGTTGGATAACGTTGTCGCGTAGCCTTCTTTCGCTTTCGCCACCTCTTCCTCCTGATCAGGGAAGGAAGAAGCTCCACTGAACGGCGACACACATGTGCACTTCCGCTGGACCTCGCGTTCACTAGTTCAAGGAGGGCGCAAATTCTCGGCTTGCTCCGGCCACCTACTCGCGTTTAATTTGACGCCACATAAGCATGCATCTGGGGATCTCGCCTCGGGAAACGCGGGGTTAGTCGAGCGGGCCCAGGTCGAGCGTTGGTTGCGCAAGGCGGCGCAGCGTAGGACGTCAGGCGCGTGCTGCGAATGCGGAGTGCGGTCCTCGTTTGCGCCACGTCGATGTGCGCCAGGCAGTGTCTTTTGAGCGGCGACGTGGTCCCCCTGCTTCGCGCCCGCGCGGCCTTGTTGATCGGCGAGGTCGCTTTCTGAACGACGACGGCCCGACACCTTTCTGGCGTGGAGATCGAGTGCGATAGTGCGACCACGGAGGCAGAGACAAGGGCCGCCGCAGACTGACTAATATGAAAATGTGCGACCTGCATTGGGGGCTCGGCGACCGCAGAGGCGGGAGGATTTTGTACGCTTCATTACGTCCGCATGCAAAGTACGTGAATATCGAAGCAACGATAGAAACGGAAGGAAAAAGAAACAAAAAGGAAATGATCTGGCGCATATTGTCGTCCGCCGGAGCGAAAAGTGACTGGGATAAGCTGCGGCGAGTCACGCCCCCTTCTTTTTTTGTGATCGGCGAGCCCCTTTAAAGTCCAATTCGATGACTACGTCATTGGCCAGCACGTTAACGCGCAGTCTTCTTTCAACACACGTCTACTCGGACGTCGAGTTCCGCATATGCTGCCATTGTATTAAAAAGCAGAGTATCCACTGGCTGAAAATAGAATTTTGCCCCAAGTGACCATCTACTACAACTGGCATCGGCTGCCACCATACTCGTTTACTGCGCACTAGTAGCCAACAGCGCTGTCAATCTTACTTAAAACTTCCTGTTGGGCGAGTTGGTAGTTCATCTTGAATTAGAAATGTTATAGCGCAAACAAAGACACGGACAAGAGAGACGAAACACACACACAAGCGCTTGTGTGTGTGTTTCGTCTCTCTTGTCCGTGTCTTTGTTTGCGCTATAACATTTCTAGTCCATCTTACTAACAAGTGTAAACGTTTTCTTCTTCCCCATCGGAAATACTTCCACGTTCCGGCATTCGCACTGGCACCTCCGAGTGGTTCTTAATCGATAGCGCGTAGGATACGCTTACCTATCGACACGCCTGAGGAAGTTGCCTCAGCGCCGGTGGAGTAAAGAGGCAAGGGGTGGTGGGTGTGGGGGCAGCGGCGTAGGATAAACGGCAGCATCCATCCATCCATCCGTCCGCCCGTCCACCCGTCCGCCCGTCCACCCGTCCGCCCGTCCACCCGTCCGCCCGTCCACCCGTCCGCCCGTCCACCCGTCCGCCCGTCCACCCGTCCGCCCGTCCACCCGTCCGCCCGTCCACCCGTCCGCCCGTCCGCCCGTCCGCCCGTCCGCCCGTCCGCCCGTCCGCCCGTCCGCCCGTCCGCCCGTCCACCCGTCCGCCCGTCCACCCGTCCGCCCGTCCGCCCGTCCGCCCGTCCGCCCGTCCGCCCGTCCGCCCGTCCACCCGTCCGCCCGTCCACCCGTCCGCCCGTCCACCCGTCCGCCCGTCCACCCGTCCGCCCGTCCACCCGTCCGCCCGTCCACCCGTCCGCCCGTCCACCCGTCCGCCCGTCCACCCGTCCGCCCGTCCACCCGTCCGCCCGTCCACCCGTCCGCCCGTCCGCCCGTCCGCCCGTCCGCCCGTCCACCCGTCCGCCCGTCCACCCGTCCGCCCGTCCACCCGTCCGCCCGTCCACCCGTCCGCCCGTCCGTATTACGACGACCACGACGACGCATAAACGAAAAAAGGGGGTGAATTGCAGTCCCTGTTAATCTATTTCGGTGGATGTGCGAATAACTAAGCTCGAATATGCATACGTGGTGTGGGATCCTTATACTAATACTAATATTAAGAAAATTGAAAGAATCCAAAGAAAAGCCATAAGATTTATTTATTCTAAATTTTCACCTTTTGATTCTCCGTCTGAGCTAATGAAATCTAACCGTATCCAACCTCTTGAGATAAGAAGAAAAAATATTCGACGAGAATTTCTTTCCTTGCTCATAAATAACAAACTGGCTCTTGATCCTGCACCCTATTTATCGTTTTTAGCTACACGCATCACACGTCACCATCATCCCGGTTCACTTACCCCGTACTTTGCTAGAACTGACACTTTTAAATTTTCCTTTTTCCCGCGTACCATCAGTGAGTGGAATTCTCTGACATGATAAAATGTAAGCGCATAGTCATCCTGCATGCCTTTTTTATTTTTAGTTTTAGTTTTTCTTTCTATTTTACTTGTTATTTCTTTTTATTTTACTTGTTACTCGTGTATCTGTGTTATCTTGTTCTGCTTGGATCTGTAAGACGATCTGCAGTATGAAATAAATAAAATAAAATAAACTCGTTATAGCGTTGAAACGTATGGCTGTGACGTCGAACATGCAGCTTCCGTGCATACGGCGCGTGAAGAAGCCGTCTGCGCTGAGCGGCACGCTGTGTTGGGAACTGTGACGTCACACGCTAAACACAAACCAGGAAGTTCCGAACCTGGAACAGCGAGTTCTAATCAAAGACCGAGTTCGAGCGGCGGCCAAGGAACAGATATATAGTTTCTCGTTTTCCTTTAGAACAACCTTTGCAGCTGCCATGCGGAACTCGGAGATTCGACCTCAACAGCCCTGATATATTAAGCAATGCCAAGAAAGCGCCCATTCCAGTCACGTCAGACACGTGGCATTAAAAGCTAACATGCGCCGATGGTACGCATGGTAACGTGCGTACTTAACGCTGAGAGCGTGGCCTTCGCACTTAATGCTTCGGCAAGTTTCCTGGAACTGAATATGGTTGCTCTCCAAGTTGAAACGAGCGCAAGCTATGCGCAGCGACGGAGAGGTTCTCTCTCAGTCGATGGTCGTAAAAGCAGCGTAAGGACAGCCATAACCCTCGCTACGCTGTCAGAAGCCAGCAATGCGGGTTTTCCTTTCCTGAGTGCTTCTAAATGCCTTTGTAATGTGTTACGATGGCCGGCATGTCGTGTGGCCATCATCTCTGAACGAATGCTTTTGCAGTGGCAGAGTGGTGAACATCTAAGTCTAAAAAAGAGCCCCAGGTGGTCTAAACTGACAAGGACCCACCAATACGGGGTCCGTCATAACCCATGTGTCACGTCGGGACGTTAAAGCCATAAATTTACAATTTGTTTAATTTCATCGAGAAAATGAATTGAAAATTTATACGACAAGGCGACTGGCGGTCACTGAATGCAATAAAACACGCTTGTAAGGCACTTAATTCGCAGATGTCACGTCTCATCTAGTTTTAACTAAAATTAATGCGGAGACATGTGCGTACGGTGACGCAGTTTCTCAGCTGTCGGTTTGGATAATGGTCGCCTGCGCTCTAAACAGGAAAAAGCAAAAAGCGCACTGTATTTTATAGAAGTGAGTGCAAAAGAGGTCAGCAGACCCTATTTTTACTCCCATATAACCGTATTCGTATTTAGAGTGTCGTCTGCTTTCCCGCTCATTTCGGTGCCTAATGCTTTACGGAGGTCAGTCGTACATTTATTTGAATGCAAATTTATTGTGTTGTTGGTAAATTGCTAACAAACTTAGGCCGTTTCGGTAAGCAGCTGTTAGCTCCAAAGCACCCTTCGCGGCGGCATGGATACGAAACTCGCTAGGACTAGTGGCTTCGAGCGAGGAGCGCGCTGCGAGATCGTCAGCAGCGAAACGTAGCGCTAGCATGGATGCGCCTAATCCTGGTTTTGCACTGCGTGTTGACGCGGTTGTAGTGTTTTTGTCCGTTACTGCGGGAACATTTAGCACCATAAGGCGAGAAATGCAACGTTATTGCTGTTAGCCATGCTGCATAGTGGTGAAGCATTCTTGTGGTAGCGGTTCTAGAGGCGGAGTAAGAACGGGAGGATGCTTCGTTGGCATAGAAGTGCTGCGTGTCGCAGGCAACAGTCTATTGCTGCGCGCTACTGTCTGTCTGATGAACGTTCTGATTACATTGGCTATTGTATAGATTTGTGTAGAACTCTTCGGCGGCGGCCCATGTACTGCTTAGTGTACTGATTAGTGGCATTAGTGTGCTGCTAATGGGCCGCCGCGGTGGCTAAGAGGCTATGATGCTCGGCTACTGGCCCGATATACGTAAGTACAGGCTACACGCAGGCTACACGCAGAGGTCGATAGACCTCTCCCTGGTGTAAACAGTGTGACCTCAAAAAGGTGGGGCCCGATGGACAAAATCACCGACTTTCGGTTCAGAACCAGTTTTGCCGGTGTCGAGTGCTCCGCCGCCGCCTTTGTTCCCCGATTCGAGACGCCCCGCGGCATTTCTTCTACCTGTGAGAGCCCCCTCGGTACGGTGCATGTTTTGCCCATGGGACCAGAAACACGTGCGCTGATGACGCAGACAGTGAGCCATGGTGCAAAACAGTGCCAGCGTGGTGTTTGTATAGTGTATCTCATTTAGATAGGTCCGAAAATATTCTGTATATGTCCATTGAGCCAACATTGTGTGCATTTATTTAGAGAATGTGTAACATGGCGATATTCGAAGGGCATCTTGTTTTGTCCTGTGTACCGTCTGATTTTGTCCCGTGGGCTGAGGCAGAAACCGACATTTTGACATTTTAAATTTCATTATATTTTACTATGTTCCTATTCAGCTTCACTTATCTTTAGAGAATGTGATGTGAGGACGGCTGGGAATAATTCGGCCTTATTTATTTTTTGATAAATGTGAATCAAACATAGATCCGACGATTTGCCAATTTGCGTCACGTTTTCCGTTGGCTCATGAAATCGCAAGCTCCCTAACAGTAGCACCGGCGCGACCTTTTCATGCAAAGAGAGAGAGAGAGAGAGAGACTCCTTAATCAAGAGCAGAGAATTTAGCCGGCGTTTAAAAATCGCTGGCATGCTACTCTGCGTAGGGAGGGTAATTTGGGAGATAAAGACAGGAGGAGAGCAGTGTAGAAGAGGTAAAAAAAAACGAAGATAAAATGCGGCCATGAAATGGGTACTAAGGATGCAATGGCGAGTATTGATGTAACCTATGGAATGATGGAGTGCATAGTCCGTCAAATGGGCTGACGAAGTTGACTGCATGAAGAATGCATTAAGGTAACGTGGAAGTGAATTTAAAGCTTATCGAGATGTACAATGTATTTTAAATATGTGAATAGAAAGTTCATTGCAAGTCTCTGTTGCCTAAGGCAGGCTAAGGGACCTAAAACTTTGTCCATTGTTAGGGGCACTGGGCAGAGCTTCTGCATGCAATGTTCATAGTACGCACGCTCGTTAGCATATGCAGGGCACTCAAGCAAGATATGTTCTACAGTTTCTATCGAGGGACAGTTGTCACAGTGCGGACTGTTCATTTATCTAAAACGGTATCGTAAGCCGTTTGTATGTGCAGCATTCAGACGAAGTCGATGATATAGTGTTTCCAGATGTCGAGGAATTCTGCGTGAGAGTCTTGATCTAAGATATGGGTCGATTGAGTGAAGAAATTGGTAGTGATGTGTCGGCACACTCCAAAGGCGATACGTTTCTTCGGAAGCAAAACTTTTAGCCATTTGGGACGCATCAGATTTCGTGAAAAAAGTTCGAATGTATCTCCGATGTTGATGGCCCTTACGGGCCGCTTCATCTGCTTTTTCATTAGCCTGAATGCCACAGTGAGCAGGTACCCACTGAAATGTTATGCAGTGGCCTGCGGCAATAGCTAAATGATGTAGATATCCGATGTCCAGGGAAACTGGCCGGTGATTCGTTTTCTTCAGAAGGTTGGCCAGGATCTGCAGAGATGCTATTGAATCGGTGAAGATAACCCAACGGCCGGCGGTTCGGCGCAGGATGTAAGAAACAGCTTCCTTAATGCCGTGAAGCTCAGCTGTCGTAGAGGATGTCCTCCGCTGCAGCCGGTAAGAAAGGGCATGGCCTGTTGAGCGCACATAAAGGCCACATGAAGAGGTTTCTTTAGTAATTGAACCATCGGTGAAGATATGGGTGTGCTGCCTATATTCTTCCGTTAAGTAGGCGAGAGTAGTTTGCAGAAGCGCTGCCTATGGCATGCGGCTCTTTGCATTCACATCTGGAACAAACTTCTTCACGTTTAGAGGAGAGAGTGTCCATGGAGGAAAGGCCAGATGTAGTAGTTTCTGTGGCTGATTAATGGTAGGGATGGGCATTAGCTGCACTGCCTGGCCAATGCTAGAGTTGCTGTGAGTTAGGTGGACACGGTGCTGGAAGTGCTCCTTCCCTTGAAGAATATGGCGGAGATGGGTACGCATAGTTTCCTGGGCGGCAATCACCTCTAGTGGGAGACATCCTGCCTCCGCTACTGTTCCTGATGCAGAGGAACCCTTTGGGAGGCCAAGGCATATTCGCAGGCAGTTGTTCCGTGCGGCAACGAGAGACTTATTGCTTGATGTAGATAATCTTTGAAACACTGGTAGACAGTAGCGCAAGGTTCCTTCAACGTAGGCTTTTTCAAGCAGAAGCATTGATCGGCAGTTGCTACCCCACCTTGTTCCCGCTATGAACCTAAACACTTGCGATGCTGCAGCGATCCTCTCGCGGAGTTTTTTGATCTGAGGTTTCCATGACAGATTATAGTCGATTACAATACCCAGGAATCGCTGAGATCGTACATATGGCAGCGATCGCCCGCCTAGGAGCAGCGGATATCGGGTCATCGTTTTTCTTGTAAACGCCATTGCAACACTTTGTTCTGGCGAGAGACGAAGACCTCTGGAAGCCAGGTACATCGAAATGTGCAATAGCGCTCTCTGTAGGCGTTGCTGGGTAATATAGCGCGCTAGTGCGTCTCTGTTCAGCGGAGAGGCAAAACGAAGGCAGGCGATGACCGCGATCGAAATGACGTCGCACGAAGGACTCCCGCGCATTTTTTTTCAGCCGATTCGTTACGCTGCACGAAGGCGAGAGAAACATGATCGGCCACGGCGATCAGCGCTCGTATATTTAGGGCTCGAGCGCGGCACAGTGAGACGGCATGGCAGTGCGCCCGCTCTGACCCAAGGCAAACGCGTGGCTTTGCTTAGCTAGTGTGGGAGCGCGTGTACAGCGCTTCAACCGGTTTCATTTTCCACCCCGTACAACGCGCCGGACCAGCACCTTGAATTTTGGGCCCTTGAGGAGGCCATGATACGCTAGGCAGCGCCACACCGATTTTGCATCTTCGAAATCACCGTGACGACTGGCAGCCAGAAAGACGTCAGAGACCAGCACGGCTTCAACAGGTGTTCGATCTTTGCCCGGTCATTAGCAGAGAAATACTTAATCATACTTGTGATGGAGATCTATATAGGGTGCTTCACCTAAGATGTTCTGCGTTTTTTAAAGATAGGCTTTCTGAGTTAGAAGAGTGCTTCTTTCGGCATAGCGTTGTCAGGGGAATAGCGCATCAGAATACAGATGAAACGTGTTAGCTAGTAGGCTGGTTTACTAATATTGAGTAGTTAACTTTTAAACGGTAATTGTTGGTCACCTTATTTATTAACATGAATGTAGCGTACCGTAAGTAATATCCCTACCAATTTGTAGAATTTAGAAAACGCAGTTACCCTCGGCGCAATGGCCCAAAAAATTTTCGCTATATCGCACCAAAATACATGCGCTTTTGTGAAGCTTGCAGGCAAGGCAATCCCATAAGTTCCGATAACCACTTCCAAATACCCTTTCCTTGTTTATTTTTAATTGTATGCAACTTATTTTTGTTTAAGTACATTGGAACACATGGTAGGCTGATGTAAAAGCCGTTGAGCGAGTTGGTACATACTTGAAGAAAACAGCGCAGAAACAGGGACAAGAAAGAAGACGGGACAGGCGCTGACTAGCAAGTGAAGGTCTACTGCAAATGAACACAAAAAATATACTCTCTTAACAACCAGGAGCACGCTTCATCTACTCCAACAACACTGATAAATTGTCAACTTCAATCATAATGGTCAAGATACAATAATTCAGAGTCATGAACGAGGACGGATGGGGTGCTTACGCATGTGTCGCGGTTTTTGAGAATATGAAATGTTTCGCTGGTTTCTCTAGTTAGTCTATCTTTGTGATTGTAGCGAAGCATTTTATTTTCGCTGATTTCTGTAGTGATTGTAGCGAAGTATTTCATATTCGCAAGAACCGAGATACATGCGTATGCACCTCATCCGACCTCGTTCATAACTGTGAACTATTGTATCTTGACCACCATGACTGAAGTTGACAACTTATCAGTGTTGTTGGTGTAGATAATACGTGCTCCTGGTTGTTAAGAGAGTATATTTTTTGTGTTCCTTTGCAATAAACGTTCAGTTGCTAGTCAGCGCCTGTCCCGTCTTCTCTCTTCTCCCTGTTGCTGCGCTGTTTCCTTCAAAAAAGGGCTTGTCAGCCATCAATCCCTGCCAACATAGCAACGGCTTAGTCGAATGGCACGCAGCAACATAATTACAAGTAAAACGCAAATTCAAATCAAAATGCAACTAATACACAAGCCGCGAGCCAGGCGACGTAAACATGATAAAACACATTACATGATAATTCAATACCTTGCAGAAATAGGAAATATAGCAATAAAAACAACAAATGCGATAGAAAAATATGCAATTTTAAATGTGCACAAAAGTTCACACGTAGCACTTATTGCACTGTGCAGAGATAACAGTGCACAACATTTTGCAGCCGATATAGTATTATTGGACAATGAGGCATAGTATTGGGGGATACATATTAATTGGGAGGATTTGAGACTGCATGTGTATGAAAGTCGCTATACCGTTGTTAGAAATTGAAATGCAATATTAGAACCATTCGACAGAAAAAAAGAACGGTAAAACGAATAAAGAGCCTCTAACTATTTTGCAAAGATTTTTCGGAACATATTTCCACAAAGAAAACTCGACGTTGTTTGAACACGATGAAAAAAAGTAACGCTTAGACAGTGAGCAACTCTACACCGAACACAGACACACATTACACTTTGAGAGGAGCACCTGAATAAATCATCAGCGTAAACCATCTCCCTGATAAAAAAGGGGCACAAAAGTTTGACAAAAAGGATGTCACCGGTGAAGATTCTACAAGATACAGTGATGAAGCTACAAGGACTAATAAAGCAGGTCAAACAAAAAAATTGAAATGTGACCACATCGGTACAATAAATCATGGTAGTTAGTGAAAGTATAAAATGAAATTTCGTAAAAGGGCCTAGAAGCATAATTATAACGAGCAGACATACACGTTCTTGTGTAAGGAACTCTGCAATGAAGAAGCACGATCGGCTCCCAAGAAATGAGATGCTACAACAAAAGGCACTGGAAGACTGGTAACTGCGGTGATTATTAGAATTATCGCAGCAAATTTCTACTGGATAGTGTGTTTTTCGAAAGTGTTTATGTTTTTGAAGAACGTATTGCGGGTGATATATCGCTCATGAAAAACGCAGGCTGTTCTAAACTGCTATCACTGATAAAAAACATGAGAACTTGAATGCATCTAATTGAGCGAAGCACAGCTTGATGCACTTGCCACTCTCTAAACGCCTAAGTTTATTATACGGTGGTTTTGATATACAGGAAAAGCTCGTTAATTGGCCGCCCGTCAATTTAGAAAAGTGGATGATTCCGATCCCCCGCCCAGTAAGGCTCCTTAATAGCCCAGTCCTCAGTATCCTCAGGCTGCACTCAATTGATGGGCTCAATTATTGAGCAGTGTGTAGCCAACCTTAATAAGTATGCCTATAAGTGCTCAGGGTTTCGAAAACGCCGTTACCCTCGGCACTGTGGCCAAACAATTTTGGCCATTTCGACGAGTTACGCACACTGTAGAGGCTGCTTTGCCTGCAAGTTTCTCGAAAGCGCGTGTATTTTGGCGCGACGTAGCTGAAATTTGTGACGCCACAGCGCCGAAGGTAACCGCGTTTTTGAAATTCTAAACACTGGTATGGATATTACTTACGGTGGGCTACACACCTACGAGGAATTAAGGAGCGTAACAGTAATAGTAAAAAAGGTGACTATTCAGTATTAGTTAACCAACCTGCTAGTTAGACCGTATTAACTGTATTCAGATGTGCTACATTGCTGACAATGCTATGCTGAAAAAAGCGCTCTTCTAAGTCAAAAAGCAAAATTTCTAAAAATTGTGTAAATTATTACGTGAAACACCCTATATAGACATTGGCTACATTGTCGCAATTAAGGTCACCGTCCCTTCTAGCAATGCTTCTAGGCGAAAACAACTAGCGAGAGCTGTTAAGAAGGTCACGCGTTCGGACGCTTTTCATAACTGCAAACGTTATGGGGTGGGGTCGTACAATTGCTTGGTTGATTTGCAAAGGATGCTATGTAGCGCCCTTTTATCATTAACAAAAATGGTATACCGCTGCATCGCATGGCAGTACACTGTGTTTCAAGATAGCACAAGCAGCGATGCTTGTGGTACCATTCCTATCTCACTTTCTAAGGAATGCCTCCAGCGAACCGAATCGCGGCATTTGCGCCTTCGTGATAAAAGGACACGTACGAGATTTAACGATTTTATAATAGACGCTATGGATTCGCCTAAGCTCTGACAGTGTGAGGGATTAACGACGGACCAAATGGCTCGCATCCCGGTAACCAGCACCTTCTTTATTATCCAAGCAACCTTGAGCTTTCCAGGAGAGGAGGAATTACTGATCGAAAACCCATGCTTCAACTGCAACGGAAATAATTAAAATCTCCGCTCAGTGATCTCGCTCACTTAACGCTGAACTCTTTAACCGCGTCGCTACCGTAGCATATAGGTCACGTTCTTGAACCGGATTCTGCGCAGGGAAGGATATCAAGTAGCACAGCGCTGGAAACGCAGGGTGCCTTGCACATACGCTTTAGTCGTGGCTCTTAGAGCGGTAGTCGTATATTAGGAGCGCACTGTGCGGCAGACAGCGTCCCTCGCGTAGTCGTAACCTGAAACTTCTGAATCACCTGCTATAGGCGGATAGGCTTAACGTGAAGCTGAAGATGCGTGACAGAAAGTAGAAGGTGGGCGATGACAGGGAAATGAGTTTTCAAAAACACAAGGGTGTGGGCTGGTTTGTCCTGAAGGGTTATCATCTCTGCACTAGTCTTGAAGGAGACTTGTGCAGCGATGACTGCGGCGAGCACGTCGTAGAGAGGTAGCTTGGGAGTGAGGGTACGAGGGGGAAGTTGGATGCCATCAGTGATGACCGCATACAGAACCGCACCCTAACCACTTCTCTCCAATAGGAGGTCGAACGAGCGGTCTCCGCAATGCAGCCTTCCATCGTTTCCCTCCTCTGAGTCCCTGGGCATTCAGGGATTGACGAAAATGAGCTGGGCCATCAGCTCGCCCGCAACACACTTTTCCGGGCACCGTTGATCCCCTGGCCCCAGCCCTCGGAGGACGGTGGGAGACTCACCCTTCGCCGCACCATAAAAGAGGTGAACCTCGAGCTCCGCCTCGACAAACGCCTTTACCCTCGCCCTCATCCATCACTCAGTGTGGTGGAGGCTCACTTTCTTCGGCACATCCAAATGAATGCAGTCGTCACCCTGTCCCGCCTCTTTCTCTATCGCTATCGATCAGACCCTTCCTGTCCCAACTGCCCCTGTATCTATGCGGACCTGGCCCATTGCCTCTTCTATTGCCCGGCTGCTCAGCGGTCGGGTTCCTACCCCTCACTTTCTCTATCCATCACCACCTCGCTCGACTGGCTTGGCGCTGAAGGGGAGGAAGAACAGCGACTTCTGGTCGCCCAGGGGGTCGACATTCTCGGCCTGTAAATTATGACTGAATAAAGGTCTACTACTATTACTAATACTATTCCATTTTGCAGGCGCAGTTTTTTTCACAATAATAAGAAACCATACAAACCACCATACACTATCAAGTAAAAAAGAAAAAAGCTGTTCTGCGCGGACGAGTAGGAAGCAATCTGTAGGCACTGACAACTGGAGCATTGTCAGGTCGATACGTCTTAAGCAGTGAATAGTTAATAACAATATAAGCAGAGGAGGGTTCTTTAGTCAGAACTTCATGGCCGCTGCGGAGATGTGGCCGTGATCTGCACACTTCACTAGTAACTGCTCATTTCTTCAGGCCTAATAGCAGCGCTCACAGCATAATTGGCGCCAACCAGGTTAGGAGCGTTCAACGCGAACAGCAATAGCGCCTGGAGTGTGGAGGTGGCAAGTGCAGCATGTGGCATTTACACACCATGACCTGCATGGTCCCATACAGAAGAAGCAATGGGAGGAGTATGGATAATAATGACCGCAATATGCACACCAAAAATCATTTAACCACGAGGAGGACATTCTTTTGTACTCTTTTACTGCTGCCCAGCAGAGGTCCGCATATGACGCTAACAATTCCGTGCTGTGCAAAGTTTCGGGCAGAGATTGCATGCGTAGTGTCATTCATCTAGGTAGCTAGCTGAGGCTAATATCCTTTATTCTGACCACAACGCCAACTGAAAGAAAGTTGGAATTTCCTTCTCTTAAAATCAAAGGCCCGTTCACTCTTCAGTCTTCCACGCTGATATGTGACTAATAACATAATAAATACATACCATGCGCCACAAGCCTGCTTCCTCCGCTCCTCCGCCCCCTTAAAAAGTCCCTTTAAAAGCAAAAAAAAGACCGCTTTATATTGTATTTCAAAAGGGTACTTATGTCTTTTGTAAGAAGAGCCGTATGTTTGTCTTTGTATTTTTAAAGCCTTAAAGTTTGCTGCTGTTGTCGACAGAGAACTTGCTCTCTCAATGGCTTTTCGTTCGAAATAAAAGAGACAGGTATCTTCGTCGCAAACAGTGGCGGGGAAATTTACGATTCTACGTTTTACCACTGAGTACCGACTCTGAGACGCAAAGAAAACCGCAAAGCCTTTTCAAGCACCCAAAGATCTGCTCTCGTTTTCCGGCAAGATGCTAACAACATGGACAAGCGGAAACGCCACCACGTCCCACTGTACCCGAGTGTTTCAAGAAAAACACTCCCTAGGAAAAAGCGTAATCTTCTCATCTTTCCTTCGCCAGAAGTGCGCTTTCAGATGCCACGTACCCTGCACTGCCGCTGTTATGAAGGTCGCAGCGGTTGGCAGCTTTTGAAGACGACCGCCTACACTGAGTGCACTGTGTCGCGGAGACTGCGCTCCGTTGTTATCATTTCCATTTTCTTCGCGTGCGCAACTCCTGGTGGCATGCGTAGACATCCCGTCTTAATGCACTCAACGCCGCGTAATTTACGCTCGTGCACTCACGGCGACGGAAGCAAGCAAAAAGAGACAAAGCAAACATCGAGCTGGGAAGGCGCTGCAGCGACAATGATTCCGCTCAGCCGCAGAATATACGCGAGAGAGCTCGTGTGCTCATGAAATTCATGCCCAGAGAGGTTCTGCGTGAGGCCAACAGCCCACGCGCTGGATTTTTCATTGCTGTTGTGCTCAAACATTTCACCGGGCGCAGTGAGTCGGAAGACGCGAGCGGACGCCGCAGTGTCGCGCGCGAGGCCTGACGGGGGACCACACACGGCCTTGGCTGCGGCCGCGCCCACCTTCTCGACTCTAGTGCAGAGGGCCACCGAGCGCTCGAGAGCTGCGCGACGCAGGGGAATGAAATAAGGGGGGCCGAGACGGCGGGGACTACATTTGTGCGTTTCCCGTATGTGTTAAGAATGCTGCTGCGGAATAGAGAAGTACGGGCGTACGAAGATGCACGCTATAAACTATTGCAGTCATTAAGACAACAAGCAAGGGCTTCATTACTGATTAGCGTCAACGTGAGCTCAGCCGTACGATTCCAAAGAAAAGCTACGCAGGTTTCTTTTTGTAGCGAAGCTTTGTGACTAGACAAGGACCGTGCTGAAAGAACACTCCACCTGGGTTGTTTTTGCTTCACGACTGAGAAAAAAAAACGACGTAGGATTCTATGCCGCTCACTATCGCTGTGTATGGTTTTGTCTAAACTATAGAGACCAATGGCTTTGATTCTCGGCTATGTCGTGTGTTTCGCTATGCACCACCAGCATGCCAAAACCTCTTGAACAGGAGAGGAACTCTCGTCCTCACTAGACTTCGTAAATTTAGACTTCTACTGATGCTACAATAGATCCATTACACGACTTAGAAGAGAAAACCTTGGTTTCTTTGCTTTCGGAAAAGGCTCTACGTCTGTCCAACACTTGTAGCGTAGAAAAGAGGGTAGATGTTACCCGTCGCTACATGTAACGAAAGTCTGCGATAAATCAGTAAAGAGCATTGTCCTGCTTCAGACTGCGACCGTAACGAGGTATAGTACTTGTTTTCTAATAGTTTCGAGGGATTATTCTGAATAAGATGGAGTGAATTACACTGAGCATAAATCACCCTGGTGTACAAGGCCGCAACTTCGCGCTATGCTCAAATCTCTCAGTGAACACCGAAGAACGGGTCTTCCTGGACGCGCAGTTATCGGTGCCCTGCAGTCATCCGGATGCCGTTTTTACACAACCGCTCAAAACAGCTTTCAACTGAACGTCGTCGTTGCTGGCCTCAAACATAGAACATAGAATGGTAGCCAAAGGACATGGCCGGACTTGAACCTGCCGCAATACAAACACAGTAACAGACTTTCAGTGATGGGACTATACGGATCCAAGTTTTGTAAACTTTGCGCTCACGAGGACTGACACACCAATAGGAACTTGCCAAAGTTTTTGTCGCATTCTTCTATAGCGTCCAAACCCGACCGCTAGTTCTATCACCTCCCTGCTGCTCTTTCATCAATCCAGATGGTGTTGACCATTTCACTCTCACCTGTTGCTCTCCCTTTCGCCGCCTGCTCATGTGAAGCCAGGCTGACTGTGGCTAACATGACATTACTCCTGCCCTCTCTACCTTCACCCTACCCAACCCTAATCTTCCTCGACGTTTGCTGGAGATTTTTTAAAACTTTGGGCGGTTTAAATGGCCAGATCTTCCTGACAATATTTTTTTTTCTAATTCTTCTGGAAGAGCACTACATGAACGATTTCGTGGTGGTTTTACACTGTGTGTATAAGTACCGCGGACAGCACGCGGATGTGGGCAAGAGACAGTGTGCCACTAGCTGACGTTCTCTAGTCCTTGATGCATTCATGAGCACTAAACGCATGAGTGCCCCTGACAGCTCTTCTTTAAGCAGTCCTAAGGTTCCAAGCACCCCTAAGGTTGACAAAAAATCTCGTGGCGATTCCTGCCCTCGCGCAACAAGTTGTGAGCCCGCATCGCAGGCACGCGCGTCCTTAACTGATGACCTCGACGATTACTTTTCTTCTCTCATTCCTCTTGTCCCTCACGGTGGCATACCCAATGCGAACCCTCATCTCGTTGCCTTCCCCCTCGCACTGCCTCTTCGGTGGGTAGAAACGAATTTCGCTGTTTCCGGTGGCTTCTATTCTGCTATGGTGCACTCTGTTTTTAACCCATCGCCATAAAGCTGAAAAACTTTAATGCATCTGAAGACGTCAGGTGTTTCTTTCAATAAGCGCTCGTTCTTTTCTTTTTGATGCCTCGTGATATGACTAGGTCATGTGCCAGAGTAAATTACTTCTCCCGACACAATGTAGTGCCTATTAGTTAGGGCACAACAAGCGCATTCAAGGGGTTATAAAGACTTCTTTGAAACCAATGGAGTCGTGTCCGCGTGCAGTAATTCTGAAGCATAAGAGGTGCGATACCTAAGAAAGAGTATTCGCAATAAAAAATTCCACTCACTGAAAAGTAAGAGTAAAAACAATGGCCTTTATTTTTATATGCTCGCAATGAACCATAAGAACAGCGAAAAAATAGCGACCACCTGGATCGGAGGCGTGCAGCTGGGGCTTCTTTGCATGCCGCTTTTTTTGCTGTGGCATGCTACCTCGGGACTCTATCAGTTGGTGTCCGCCAGTGACACTTCAGTTAAGCGCTCGTACTGACCAGCTTGGGCTATAAAACACTACAGCCGAGGCACGCAGCGTATCGGAGGAAGCGCCACCTGCTGAACCAGGCCTCGTCGCCATTACAGTGACCCTGCACCTCAAAAACAACGGGAAAGTTCACTGTGCTCACGGCTTGCAGCGTTCCGTCAACTTTCGCAACAACCTGCACCTGCGTTACACAAGGCCTTCGCGCATGCGCCTCACTCCCCCCGTCTCGTTGTAGCAGCCGCGCGCGGCACTTCCAGTGGCAGTACAAGGCACGGGTGTTTGCGCCCACCGAGATGAAGATAGTGGCGCTCTCGGCGCAGGAAACCGCCGATAAGCGGGAGCGCCGTGCGCGAGAACAACGCAGCCATTAGTCCTATCTGCGCCGGTGCTCCGGCTGCTGCCGCCGTTGCCCGCTGCGGAGCACGCGCGGCTGCACCGCTCAGGATCGGGGCCGGGTCACGCGCGAGCCTGTGCGCCGTCGCGCACCGCCCAGCAGGCCGAAGAAGACCTTGGAGTCGGCGGATCTGGATCTGGCGTATTCCGAGTCGGAGCACGTCGCGACACGGCGGAGGAGGTCTGCTTCTCGCCGCCACTTCTGCTGCTGCGGCTATGCGATGCAATGGCGCTCGACGCCCCTTCTTCCTTCCGGCGGAGGCAGACAAGAGGAGGGAGAGCTGTCTCTGCCACCGTCGGCAGGGCAGAGAGTGTCTTTCGAAAGGCCGCCGTGCCACTTCGCTTTGTCTCCGGGCGATAGCGCGAACGCTCCTGGCTCCCTGCTCATCGCGCACACCTTTTGCCTTCTGTCTTCCTTTCTTTGTACAGTCTTATAAGGGGCTCCTGCTGCGTCTCTCGCGCCGCTAGGAGGTATGGGAGATTGCCTGCAGGCCTTGACTCGGAAGCGCTACGCACTTGCCGCCGATTGAAACAGGCTTGTTTCGCTCTGTACGTTAGATTACCGGCCCTGGTTATACGGGACTAGTGGAGAGTAGATGCGGGGCGGCTGGAATTGTTCGCGCGTTCCTTATGCCTCTTATTCTTCTTTCAGAGGTTGGCATCGCAAAGGGCTGTGAAGAACGGAGGTGGTAGACTAATACATGGAAGAAAATGGTGCGAAGTCTTCTGTCAGTTGTTCTGCAAAAGAGTGCACATACAAGCACACTAATCCAGGTATAGTTTTGTCGTGATAATAAAACCAGAAGCTAGCGTCGCAGATCAACCAGCTTCATCGTAAAACGCATACTGGCTGTGTTAACCACCTTATGAAGAAGTTTGGACTCCCGAAACACCACCGAAACACCGGGTATTGCATGGTTGAACGAATCTTAATATTTATATATTTTCAACTTTCAGAGAGTTTTAGACAAAATATACATGCATCTAAGCCTCTTTGTTGTATGATAACCTTAGCTGTCTATGCACAGTAAACAAAACTAAGCAATAAACTTTCCAGTACAATTCATGTATGCCAGCCCGTCACACTGGTGCAAAGCGCACCAAAGGTGCGCCCCTCATTTCAATTTATGCATTTACCGTATGCTTTGGCATAACATCGTACTGAACACGAGTTCATATGTGCGAACTGTGTTCGGTGTCCGCGCTCAGAAAAATTTTCAAACTAAGGATACACGTTGTTTAGGGCGACACCATTTTCATGTCCGACATGAGTGCCTCGGGGCCGACGGCATGCTAAAGCAACTCACGTGAAAAGTAATCGCACTATCTTGACAAAGTGCGACTCCTCCTCAGTGAGGGCTTTCTTCAAGACATTGAGATCGACGGGATTGCACTTGTCTACTACATGCTTTTTTTTTTCTATCGGAACAAGCATCGCCATAGTGCTTTTGGACTTATTGGGGAAAGACACGGTCTTATTCCAGAACGAACTGAAGCTCAACTGCATGTAACTATAGGCTTGGTATCGCTTTATTTGCGGCCATTTCTAGTCGCTTCAGCTGCTGTCTTGCAATTCTTTGCTTCCTGTTAAATATTCCGATGAGTCGGTTGGTCTTATTCCCGACAGAGCTGAATCAGGACATCTTTATCTTCACAAACAAGCTTGTGCAAGCGTGGAAAGGTGCACGCCCACCCACCAATTTACCCACGCACGCAGCCAGGCAATAAACGAACGCCAGCGATTTCTTCTCTGGGCCCGGACCGCCGCTACTCTTTGGCTTCTCCTCCTGCATTTTGCCTTCGGAATTGCGGAGTAGAATCCCCGTGAAGTTGCCGAAACTACGCCTACCTGCCACGCGAGCGTCTAGGCGTGGCTCGACCCATGGTTGCCCAATTACCTTTGTCTCTGCACACCCACGACCATCGATCTTGTATACCCCACAGCGCCACATCCAGTTCTTTTCCTCTCAAGACCGCTAACGCCTCGCATGTTCTGAAAGGAAGGGAGAAGGACGTTTCACTTCTTACACCGTTACATCTCGTCTCGCGAAGCTGCGCGAAAAGGTGGGACGGTTTTGTGCTCTTCATTTTTTATCGCTAGGAGCTTTCTCCGCTTTTTTTTATTCGGAGACGACGATGCCACGTATCCCCGCCGTCTTTCTTCCTTCTTTTGGCAAGGCTGATTATACGCGGCCGTGTTGAATGCCATTAAGCGCTGTTCCAACGATCTGCGCCGACTGCTTTGCCGGGTTCTTTTCACTTGCGCTATTTTGGATCTCCGGTAGCAGAAGCAAGAAATATGCCGAACTGGCTGGCGGCGAAAGAATACACGATGCGAGAAGACTATCGGGGGAGCGAATGCTATCGGGCCCAGCCGCTTTAGACTGCGCAAGGACATTCGATGTATGCCGCGGCAGGCTTGTCTGGGGCCTGCGAGGCTGTTTTAATGTCGTTGAAGTTTTGTAAATAGGTTGCGAGAGACCATGTGACGTGTAGGCCTCTCCAGCCTGTTCTCATTCTGCAAAGCATTAAAATCCTGGAGCAAGAAATGTGGCAGCCAAAGATAATTTCTCTTGTTTCGCCGCTATGGATAACGTGAGTAGAGGTTGCGTAGCCGTTCCCCCTTCGACTTTTTTTCCGTTCTTTCTCTCCATTTAATTCTGAAACTGCCGGCAAGGCTGACGAGTATGAGAGTTTTCGTCCTCCTTTGCAGCGGTTTATTGAATTTTGAAAGAACAACGCTTTTTTGCCTTTTTTTCTGTCGTATTCTGGCCGGTATCCTGTCTTAGAATGGTTGTAAACACGCCGAACGCTTTGTAAAGAACACCCCCCCCCCCCCCCCCCCCCCTCTTGCACATCACGTTTGTTCCCATTTTACGGTAGGATGGTCGCCTATAAATTACCCTCTGTGTGCTCCACTGAATTCAGTTTGTCTTAGGCGCCCATCCCTATCGTTCTATGTCTCTCGTCCTAGTGCGTTTCTCGTCGCAGAGTATATACGACCAAAGTCGCCGAATTTTGATGGAACCAAACGCAAAAAAAAACCCGTATATGGAGATATCAATGCACGATAAAAAACCTCGGGTGGCCGAAATAAATCAAGAGCTCTCCTGTGCGGCTTCCTTCAAGGTCCAGGGTGCAGATTTAGCGTGTAAAAATCCATCAGCCACTAAGAACCTTTCAAGAACACAGGACTGTAGCTAGTTATTGTTAACGACAAGACTCACTCACCCGTGATTTCAAAGCTCCACGTAGTTAAGCCCCTGTGCAGGCAGAGAACATGCTACCTCTCTGAAAATAACCCGAGCTAGGCACCACCGTTAGCTGTATAGAATAACCAAAATGAAGGGATTCCCATGAGCTGGATGCGACTCTCGAGGTCGTCGTAAGCGCACCGCTTTGACATCCACGGTTTATTCTACACTGGCTGGGTCCCAAGAATGCCTTCCCGTCATAAAATAAGTAATGGCGGCAATAAAATCCGTTTAAACTTTGCTGTGAGTGTTTGTGAGGAAATAGGCCAAATATTGTCGGAAGCACAATCTCCGCCTCGCCTGTTTATGAACGGACTTACCTTGGCAAGACTCCGCCGCTTCTCGGGAATTCAAGCAGGCGGACACGGACGAAGCGCCGTATAATGCCTCGCGCGTGTGTGCGAGTGCAAACCTGCCGCTGTAGATCGTTTAGATATTCTTCCCCTCTTGAGGCTTGCATAACGACAACGAAGGCTGGTACAATGCAACGCGCTGTTCTGACAATGTCACGAGTGCAAACGACATGCAACATCCACGCTAACTCGAGACGTCGAGAATAGAACCACCGATGTAAATACAGCGGAGTGCGGAATCATTATCATGAAGTTGCACGCGCAATGAAAATAGGGGAGCGTTCAACGTGGCTAGTGGGGCAAAAGAAGGCAGGCATCAAGGCCACACAGCCGTTCTTTGACGCATGATAACCTCTTGCTGGGCATCTGTGAAAGTAACAACCATAACCTCGCAATAGGTTCTGAAGTCTGTCATGCATCCTTGAGAGCTGCCAAGAGGAAGTAGGGCCTTGTTTTTTAAGAAGCCGCTATCAATAAAGTTTCCACCATGTTATAGCGGCCGCCGCCTCTGGGTCCCGAAAGCGCAGCGAAAGCCTCGGCGTTTTGTTAACCCGCCCACCATCAACCGGTTCCCGCGTACACTGTGGAAGCTAGCCACAGTACCCAAAGATGGCGCCCCTGACGTCTCGTGGAAACTATCTATACCCCGTTAGAATTTCATCCAATGGGGTGAAGCGAAACCAGTGATGTTCTCCATTTTCATGAAGTGCCCAGGAGCCGTAATTGGGAAAGAAAGTGGCTCAGCTTGATGCGTGCTTTCGTGTCTCTCGCTTAATTTTTTCCTGGGTTAGTAGTTTCTTTGCTATGCTTAGCAAACAAACACAAAACTAGCGCGTGAAAACGCAACTACGAATGCAAGAGGGATGGGCCCCGGACAGAGTCTTTGTGGGTGCGTTTCTCCGTCTTATTCTTGTCCACCGTGCTTTTGTGTGCGGGTTTTCGAATGTTTCTCGCTGGAAGATGTAGCCTGTTTTTCTACTGCAACTTGCAAAGTATGCATACGACTACGCAATGGCAGCGCTATGACAAGATGACCCCTAAGAAGGAATTTCGATTTGGGAGGTTTGAACATTAATAATCGAGAGGCCCGCCGCTTAAAATTACGAAACAGGGCAAAGTTAACGGAGACGGAAAGGAACGGTTAAGCCCTTAACCGCTCCCGTCGCGCTCCGTCAACTTCATCCTGTTCTCTTGAAATGCTGAAGTTGTTATCTGCGTTATTAGGGAATAAAATAGATTTTTTGAAACCTGTGTCTACAACAATATATCATGCTGATTATGACAGAGTATATAGCTACGAAACGCTGTTCCCTTGTGCAGAACCGATTCATTTTTTTGTTAATTTATTAAATGAGAAGAGTACCAGAGATTTCAGTTCTTCACCGTCTATCTGTGAGCTTTGAACATTGGCGGCAGTTAGCAGTGAAAATGAGGAAAAGGTGGTGCCATGATTTCGACGAGTGAAGTTACACTTTAGGAATTTTACAGATATGCCGTTAACAGGTTATAAAGATATCAAAAGAATGGCAGATAACTTTTCATTTTAGACTTCTTGCTTATTCACGCACTTTTTTAAGTTTTTGGTTTTTAGCTATACGTTCTACACGTTGCCTTAACTGTAGAGTTCCAACAGCTGACATCATCGCAGCTTCCTTATTGCTTGATCTATGATGGTAAAACGTTCAGGTGCAGCTTAGTGTAGAAGAATAAAAATATGCTTTTATCCTTGAACTAGCCATCTTTGAGTGCTCTTTGCGTTTGATATGGTTTAGTTTTTTTGGGGTTTAATTCCCCACGAGACTCGGACCGTGAGGAACGCCACATTAGAGGGCTCCGCATAATTTCGATCCACTGGGGTTCTTTTACACGCACTTACATTGCACAGTACACGAGACTCAAGAACTTCGCCTCCATCGAAATGCTACCGCCGCGGTAGGGTTCGAACCCACGTCTTTCGGGTCAGCAGATCGACAAGCACCATAACCACAGTGTCACTCCAGTGGCCTGCTCCTTACGTACTTATGTGACGCGAAAAAAAGGTAGAAGTCTAGAAGCCTTCATAGCATCAAATCATAAGGTGTACGGCAGTAACAGAAAAAGTGCGCTTAAGTGCCCTGTGGACTTGTACTTGGTTGGGTTGTCGTTGCCTGCTCGTCTTAAATAAATAATGACAAATGAAGCTGAAAGAGGACGTTCTTAGATAGGCATCTTCGCGCTCAGTGGGACTCACGTAATAAACACAGTTGCCACGTTTTTCGCAGCCATGGTTCATGCCTCTGTGGAAAAAAGCCTTAAAAATATTTTAACCTAGACTAAATATATCGGTTACTGACGAAAATTTGCAGGGCTTCTGCTCCTCGAAGCAAATGCGGCAAGGAACGGCTTCATTGAGATAAATTATGCTTATAAAAATTTCTGATAACGAATCCATGTATGCGTTGAAAATAAAATGTAGCTGCTAAAATAGCAATCTTCAATTGTATGACCAAAAAAGAAAGATGAAGAGGAATAAGAACATGAAAAATAGGAGGAAATAAAATGTGTAATGGTAGCGAAATTAAAGAAGAAAGCATCAGGCGCGATTCTCTGCACTGGGCTCCGCAGGGGACAGAAATGCCCTGAAGAAAGAAAGGAAAGACATAATTAGCACAAGTGCATGACAGCGGTTATGCGTTGGAAGTGATACATCACTCAAGTGCACTAGGAGGCTTTATTTGGTGCAAATTAATACAAGTACAACACCGTCGTTAACGTTACTGCCAGATGTCCATACATAACATTCCATTTCGTGAATTGCAGGTTTCCTTCAGACAATATTCCAAGGACAACCAAGGAGGACTAGATATACACAGACACCGTGCTTAGAAACATTCGGAGCGCTGGAGGATTCCTAAGGAGGCCAGGTGTATCCGTGGTACTGTCGTCTGCTATGGTGCACAGTTCGCTTGTCGTGACGTTTGAGAATTTCTTTTCTTGTAGACGTACTGGGCTGTTCGATTTGAAAGACTCAACTGCGAGCAAGTGTAACGCATGCGGCGGCATGTCAGACTGTGGTTTTGTCCAAATAATTGAAACACTCAGCTCACAGAACGCCTAGACATTTCAAATTTATCAGTTTCAGTTTATCAGTTTATCAGTTTTATCGATTTCAAATGATATCAGCTTCATAATGACCGCGCGTATTTCTTAACGCTGTTTTGAACACACCTGCCGGCCGTTAACGAACAGCCTACTTCATAGATGCACTGCCAAATAACTATATTGGAAAGTTTTTATACATATGTTTCAATGGACCGCGCTACCGCTCGGTATCCCCGCCCGTGTTAACTCCTGCATGCATACATTGTGATATTTAAAATATACATTTGCTTTTAACTAGCGTTCGAGACTTCTTTTTTTGACAACGAAGCAATGACCTCATAGGCGTAATGCGAAATCAAAAATCTGCTTCCAAATTAAATTTTTACATGCATTCCTATGGGTCGTGCCCCGACCCCATCTCTGCTTTTAGCCCCATTCCGCGACAAAAGCGCTACCACATGTTGTCGCTTAATTATGTTAGTGTATATTGGGTGCAGAAGCATGCTTTGCTGGTTTTAAATTGACAAACTGAGGTTATTTCCTCAAGAACACGGACGTTAATGAAATTTGCTGCAGTCCCGGTGACACTATGGTACCAGTGTGACTGGTAGCTGAAGGGCTCAAAAACCTCTGCAGGCCTAGGGGAACGCGGTGCCCTCGCTGCTTCGGAGCTTTGGATTCCGAGGATCGTTGCAACAGTTCACTACTCGGCTCGAAGGAAAACACAGGGGTTTGGGAGCTTTTGGTTTGGTTTATGGTTTATGGGCCTCAACGTCCCAAAACGACTCAGCCAATTAGGGACGCCGTAGTGAAGGGCTCCGGGAATTTCGACCACCTGGGGTTCTTTAACGTGCACTGACATCGCACAGTACACGGGCCTCTAGAATTTTGCCTCCATCGAAATTCGACCGCCGCGGCCGGGATCGAACCCGCGTCCTTCGGGTCAGCAGCCGAGCATCATAACCACTGAGCCACCGCGGCGGTAGTTTAGGTGCTTTTCAGCAAGGCAGAAATTTGGGCGAGTTGGTACGTATTCATGATATTGTTCACAGCGCAACAAGAACGAAAAAAAAACGAAAGACGGAAGAGTAACACAAACAGCGCTTGTTTGTGTTACTCTTCTGTCTTTCGTTTTTTTTTCCCGTTCTTGTTGCGCTGTGAACAATATCATGATTAGGTGCTTTTGACTGCAGTGTAGATATTAATGCTGAAAGACAAGCTCGGAGCATACGGAGCACGTAGGGTAAAGATTGCAGGGCTCAGCTCGTTCAGCTCCTTAGTGAAGTGCACGCACTGTGGCTCACAATGTAGATCAAGCCGTGTACAGACGTCGCCTACCAAACCACAAGTGCATATTATGAATTAGTACAATGTCCCTCAGGGCAACTGAACAAGGTAAAGTCGATTGCAATTGACGCAATAATTAACAATAACATGGTCCTGCGTTCGATGCCCAGACTAGGGCGAACTTAACTGCAACGAGGAAGGCTTTAGGATGCCTCAGCCTTACTCTGCAATTGTGCATCGGTGCACCCGGGCGGGTACATATTCCTTTTTTGCGCAAAAATTAGTTTTGATGCAGTCCTCAGAAGTGTTTCTGCTTTATTGCTAATTCAGAGCAACTGCCTGATGTATGTCGTTTTCAGGTTGAAACTTTAAATATGGGGGTAGTTATGCGAAATCAGGACATATGCACACACAATGCTTTGCTGTTAAGCTGTTTGTTTTTGCTTTTCGTCAACTACTGCCAGCAATTCTGCGCGGTAATGCGCCAAAACGCGTCCAGTGTCTTAGGCAACGTGACAGGTCGCCTGCTCTCAGAATTGTGCCAACAGAATTGCCCCAATTCAAAGCGAAGGAAGATCTAGAAAGCGCAAGTCGTGATTACGAAAACGCCGTTCCAGCAAAGAAAATATACGACACTTGCGAGATCTAAGCCCAGTGATAACAAAAAAAAAATAAACGAAGAAAACGGTCAATAAAGACAGCTTATTGGCCATTAAAACTCAGCGACTTGGCCGGGTTACCGTGTTTTCGACGTCCAGGTCAGTCAACCCACCTTGCGACAGAGAAAGGGGCTCAGTTCCTCGCTCGGGCAATGCTGACCTTATATCTCATTTCAATCGTGAATGGTGATTTGTGCCATCGACAGCAGTGGTAAGCGGCGCATCCTTGCGCGTTAGGGCGATATCTGGAGACCGCAATGTCGGTGAACCGGTTCGGTATATACGAAGAGCTGCCTCCCTCAAACGCTGCCCATGTCTCGAGGCGCCCTCGCACGGTTTCACGAAAATCAGGATGCTATCAATGTGCGCTACCCCACTCTCTTGCTTCCTGGTGTCGTCGCCAGGTCTCGATATAAATTCATGGCTCTTTCGTTGTCGTCGTCCTTTACTACCACAGCCGCTTTCTTCTAAACTTCCGCCGCATCTGACCTCGCTGCAGCAGGAGTGTGCTGCATATCGGGAACTTTGAGTGTCTCGGAAACCAACGGCCTCTTGAGCAGAGGGCGGGTGTTTCAGGACGCTCAGCAGATGAGCAGTTCGAGATAAGACTTGCGTTAGCGTCTCGTTCCTCGAGAGCTTGACTTTGGGAAACCTCTAGCCGTTCTCATGCGGAGTATTCGGCGTAGTTTCGGCGATAACATAAGGATCGGTGAAAAAATGGCATTGATACGGTTTGATGTTGACAAGAAAAGGTATACTGATGCTGACAACAGCTTGCTTTTAAGCGAACAACGCGGAAACATAGATGAAGGACGGTTGAAGTACACAGAACAAGCGCTACTGGCTGTGAGTGGTTCAATCATCCCTCAGAGCCCAAGGTCCTGTTGCAGCTTAAGAAAACAGCGGCTGTTTTTGTCCCATGTGCTCACGTGTACACTGCTGTCTTCTAGTGTTCTGAACATTCAACCCGACCATACGAAATTCTTTAAGACGTTGTGAAAAGGAAGTGTCGATAGTCTTGAGTTGAAAAATCTCGCTGGCACGTGCTTGAAACTCTCGACGAAAAATACAGCTGCCGCGAACGGCACAAATGAAAAGCTGAAGAAGCGCGTTAATGTTAAGGTTGACTGCAACAGAACTGCAAAGACGAAAACATACCAGAAGCTTTATAGTGAAGATACAAAGGGTAGGAGAGTAAAGTTTCACACCATCGAAGCAGATTCTTTTTACTAACCATACAAAAGTTCCTTCCGACATTAGTTTTTGCACTCTTAACGTCGACGGTACCTGCTGCGGAATCTTAGACAGTCAAACATTACGCTCGAAGCTTCATGTCCTGCTGCATGTCCTGTCGGCGTCTGCCATGCTGATTTTATTTATTTATTCCTTAAATATCACATACATTTTCACTGCGCCGTTTTCAATGGGAAGACGGGCCGAATTCAAGCAGCACTTCAGAAAACAACTAGCTGCTCATGAGAAGACAGCGGGAGAGATACAGCAGGAAACGCAAGAAACGCAAAGCTCCATGATGATGGCGTCAGAGTACAAGTGCAACATTTTTGGAAGTGAACATGAAAGATTAAAAAATAACTCATACAATTCCCAGTACGTACACATTACACAGTACAATGCAAAATGCAGCAATACAGCCACGCAGATTACACACAAACAGCACTGAAGACAAAATACACAGGACTTGGGTGGCAGTTCTTCGACCGGAGGTGGTGTGATTGCCGCGTACGTTTAATGAACAAAGCTTCAACTTGGTGGTCCAGAAGGATTCGCGTCAAAGCACGCCAGTTTTGGCGGCCGCATATTGGCGCGCACGCAAGCACGGCCTCGGTCGGCGGGAGTCGGGTTATGCGCGTTCGGCCGCCTGAATGCGCCGTCCTTGATTTACGGAGACGCGGCCGGCGCGGGGAGACCGCCCTCGGCAGCAAGAGGCCCTCGGGCAAGGCTGTCCCCACGTCCTAGCCGCCGGGAGCCGTCGCCCGTGCGGCGAGGATCGTTGACTTCGCGGCACATTGGTGAATGAGGGCAGGAAAGCGCGACGAAGCATTCATCCTTATTTATTTTGGGACCTTTGCAGTGACATGTGTACCAACGAGGTTTTGCAGAGATTAAGGAGTAAGTAGTTATTGTTGGTTCAGCTGTTCGCTGAATATGCTGAGACCGAAAGCACCTCTGCTCATTTCCTGGTTCATTAGAGTGTGTCATGTGTGCTCATGTGGTAAGGGGCGGGCATGATACAGCAAGTTAAATCCATTCATAATCTAGTTATACCCTAGCTATAAGCGGTGCAAAAATTTTCACTTTTGAATACCCTAGGTAACGCTACAGCGCGCTAGCATTCGCTAGTCCGGAGGATCTCGAGTTCAGTCATCTCATTTGCGCAATTAAACAGTCTCTGTTGAGGAAATCCTACACATAACAGTACCAATAATCATGCAAGAAATCGAAACGCGGGTGTTTTGGTCCAATGCCTGGATAAATGCAATAATGACAAAGCCTTTGCATTGTTTCCGAGTAGCGCACAGGGAAGTAACTCAGAGGCGAGATTTCCATGGTGCCAAATTCTGATACCATTAGCTGCAAATAAAAAGCATTATCCGCACCAGTAAACTGAGCTATCACTGCCTAAACCCTAATTTAATTACTGCTCGTTCCGCCGAGCTCTGCGTGCGAATGCACTGACCGCGACGAGAGTTGAGTTTCAATGTGAAACAAAGGCAGTGCCGCCCACGGAGGAAGCAAAGCTCTTTCCTTGCTCCATGACTGCCGGCCGTAGTCATAGTCATCGCTCGTCAAAATAGAGCCCAAGCCGCTGAGAATCGAAATAGCTTTGAGAGCAAAGCGGCACCACAATGTTTTATTGGATAGATACGAACGTCCTCCTTTGCAAATTGATGCGATATGCAATAGCTGCTGGAGAGAGTAAAAAGTAGAAATTGGTATAGCTATGTTTAGCTGATGCTTGATACACTGCGCATCGAAATCACAGGAATACATGAGTTAGAATTAAGCTTGCGCGACCTGATACATTTTCAACAATTTGCTCAACCCCAAAGAATTCGTAGCTTCCGGTCGTTGCAGACGTATGACCTCTTTTTTCTTTGGTAGCGTGGGTACATTCCAGTCGCATGTCCGCGCACGTATAAAATGTGTCACTGATTTGGTGGGAAATGAACATAGAAAAGAGTTGTTGAAGGAAATGACTGTATCAAGCTTTGGCTTATTTCCGACCTGGAAGATATGGAGAAATATGTACGATCCGACTCTTGAGACCCAGCGCTAATTAGTGACTCAGGTGCTGAAGGCACCAACCGGCAGAGATCGTGGCACTCCACACGCCTCATCAGCACACCTATTTGGGCAAATAAACGTCCTATATATCTCATACTGTCTATCTCAAAGATTTGGCTTCTTTTTTATATAATCTGCGTTACTCGGCAGGGACTCGTTCGACGCGATAAGTGCGCGCGCACTTGCAGGTTTTTTCCCGCCTCAAACTTTTCACCTTCTTCGTACATCAATGCACCAAAACCTAGCACTTAGGCGGAATTTTTCGACAAACCTGGTTCGGTCGTGAGACAAGTCAAAGAGTTCCGAAAACGCAGCAGCTGCCTTGTTTCGCCCGTAAAGTGATCGGTTGCACTTTTTTACCGCTGTCCTTCTAAAGCTGCTTCAGGACGTGGTGAGAATCTAAAACTGTCGTTTCGAAACTCCTCGCATACGTTGGCCAGCGAGTATTGTGTCTCTCGGCAACTCCACCATTCTTCTTTATGGCAAAAACACTTTGCGTTTGGCACCTTAGGTGTTGTTCTCAGAACGCTCATGTAACTATAGCGCCGCGAAAGCCGAGAACGCAGCAATGTTGCCAGCATGGAGCGAAGTGCGTAACGGGTTTCCTGAAAACGCATTGGTTAGTATGCGAAGCTCGACACGAGACCTTGAAGACTTGAGAGCCTGTAAGCTTTCTCTTTTATCGCGAGCACGTACGGCGTACCACTTTGGCGCTGGAAACCACGGCTTCGTCGTCTCCGGCAGCGCTGGACTTTTCCTCGGAATGCCGTCTGTTCTTGAAATCTACTTGGAACCTGCTCAAGTTTCTGCCCCGCTCGGATTATTTTTCAGTCCGTTTTGTCTCTGCTTCCTGCTACGATTAGTCGACGTTGCCGGGGCGGCAAGTACGCCTTGAGGAATAGAAGCGATGGGGCCGCAGCAGGAGTAGGGGTTCTCTTCGCACAGACGTAAAAGCTAGCAAGCTGCTCCGCGCTGCGTCTGAATTGTCGTACCGCATGAAATGCATAAAAGCCATTACTTTAATGTAATACGCTACCTTCTCGTTGGGATTATTTCAATGGAGCTCGTATACAGGCCCGTGTATTCTTCTAGGCTGCCGTCAATGCCAGTAAATGAGGATGACGTCCTCAGGCCTAATACGCAAAGTGTCTGGGTGTTATCTTCTTCAACTTCCTTGTGCATACGCCGTCTTATTAGCTCTGTTTCCGCGGCGCACGATGACGACTTTTGTAAGCACGCAAGGACTGAGAAATCTGTAATTATAGATTCCAGATTAGCTAATAATGCCCGTCTTGGCAATGAGATCACCGCTCTGTGGCCCCGTATTTATATACAGCACTAGAACATTTCCTGGCCCGCGTTTGCAAGGTTGGCAAGCATAAGGTTAGGCATGTTGGAAAAATGTGGAAATGGTTATATGAAGTGAGCGCTTCCGAGAGCCTAGAATCGCAATACGCGCTTAGCCTTACAGTATCTGTTACCAAAGGTAACAGATATTGCTTATGACAGCGCTCAACACAGCATTTTACTTCCTAAACTAGCTAATGTGCCACCTACTTTGTACCTCTTCGCGTGGATAAGAGAGTTCATAAGGAATAGAGAATTTTTTTTGCTCTAAGGGTACGCTAACTGCTAATACATACGCCCAGTCTAGAGGTGTCCCACAAGGCTCCTTTCTTTAACCGTTATTGTTTAGCATACTAATGCGTGATATCGCTACTCACCCAGCCGTCAAAGTTCATGTGTATGCGGACGATATTGCTTTTTTCGCTTCTGCCAAAAACATTCATATCCTGCATCAATGCTGCAAGAGTAAGTAAATGCTCTGGAAGTTTGGCTAGACAGCTAGACGTTACCTTTAAATGTGAACAAGTGTGCCGTCCTTGTTTTCACACAGGCATCCCCTCTTTACATCTCTCTGTCGTATCACTCTATCCTGATCCCGCAAGTTGATTCAACAAAATACTTGGGTATAATATATGACCCGCATTTAGACTGGCGGCCTCACATTAGAAGCATTGTGCTTAAGGGTGAGCGTGCCCTTGGCTGGTTGGTGAGGATCAGCAACAAAAAATTCGGTATGTGACGGGACACTCTACTCCTTCTTAATAAGACCTATATATGGCCAATACTTGAATTCAGCTCCGTTCTCCTTTCTAGGTTCCCAAAGTACAAGCTTGAACCCCTGTTTGTTATGGAGCGACGCGCTCTGCGCCTTTGCTTAGGTCTGCCTAAAACAGTGGCTAATGCTGTGTTGTACTAGGAGGCGCGGATACTTGATCTCAATTCGCGGTTTGAAGTTGTCACTGTGCGGACATTTTTAAGGTCATTTTTAAGCCTGTTCCTGGATTGGCTAACCCTATATTTACAACGAACCCAACTCTCTTCTTTGGTACTACATGGCTTCGGTATAAGATCCCTCAGGTGGTGTTCACTAATTACCTGCTGTGAAATATTTCTGTATCAATAAGATCTTTAGTACTAGTTAACTACAGGTGGGCTGATACGGCAGTCTTTGACAACAGCCTCCCAAGGAATGCAAAGAACCTTCCCGGCACTGTATAAATGGGCTTATAGAGGAGTACCAAGATATTTTTCCTAACCATATTGCCGTTTATAGAGATGCCTCCAAGCAAAATGAAAAGGCAGCTATTGAGATTTACTCAGGGGTTCTTGATTGGAGCTACTCATTTCGGGCCCCTGACTATACCCCTATTTTTGTCGCTGAGTTTCTGGCCATTGAGTTGGCCTTAATAAGGATTCACTGCAGTATCAATCGGGTTATTATACTCTCTGACAACCTTCCCATTTTGACAGCGCTCGAAAACTCGAGGGACGCTACTATGAGCCGTTCCCTTGAATTTTTTATTCCTCCACATATTACAGAAGTACGCTTTCACTGGGTCTCTGGGCACTGTGGCATTGTTTCTAATGAGAGGGCTGATTCTCTAGCAAAGTCTGCCCGTGATGGACCTATTGTCCCGTTCGTCCCAAATACTGTCTACTTGACTCTAGCACGCTTTCAGTGATTTCAGCGTCTCTACTCCTTGAGCCATGAGCCTCTCCTTGCTACAGCGGATGTTCAACATCTGGCATTTCCTTGGAGTGTGCGGAAGTGCAGTTCGAGGCAATGCGAGGTGTCCATGACAGTTTGGCACTGCAAGATACCGCGGCTAAATCTTTATTTATGCCGATCGGGGCTTTCTATAACCAAACTTTGTGAGTCTTGCGGCGAAATTTTGTCCATAGAACACTTTTTCTTCACCTTCCGGCGGTTCGCTGCTCTCCGCAGAATTTACTTGGAGATCCCCCTCGCTCGACTCCGGCTTCCTCTATCTATTCCGATTCTCTTATCCTTTGGGGAGAGTGCCAAGGGATATGCCCTGAAACCAGTGTGCGATTATATCCCCGATTATATAATTTCACCTTGTAGATTACTCTGCTAGAATGTGAATTCACTACTTTTCCGTGTTTTTTGTTTTGTACAAATTCTACCTCTACGTCCCAAATTATCAAAATACTCCATTCCTTGTGCATGTGTGCGTTTATATTCGCTATGCACCCTGCCTAATCCCCCGCCGTGGGCATCTGCCATTAAGCCTGAGGACATCATCTTCATCAGCTCTTTGCCTCAGTGTAAATGTTTTATATGTCCACCTGCTGAGGCCCCGTAAAGGGGCCGGCAGTATTAAAAATAAATAAAAATTATCATCAAATCAGTAAGCACGGGCTAAAGCCACAGTTTATCATGCAGGCCTAGTGCTCTCAAGCACGGAAGCAGTGCCTTGGAGGCCTTCACCGCCGATGAGCGCTGCGGCCAGTGGCTGATGATCTTCATTTCCGTCAGTGGGCCTGGGTCTAGAAGCTCCAGCACACATCAGAGAGACTGCCAGTCGGCACCGCAGGCAGGACATTGACAAATAATGTCCTGCCTGAATGAAGAAGAAGAAGACAGTGACAAAGAATTTATTATTATTATTATTTTTTCTGTCTCTCTTTCAGTCAATACAAAATTGAACCATTCCATATGTTGCATTCAAATTTGCACATAATACCGTCCTCCCATCTTCGATCTCCCTGCTAACAGGTCCCCTTTCGTTGCGTCGTCCAATCTGTCAGCCTATACCCTATTAATACTCCTTTACCTCTAAAACTCTTAATCATTCAAACAGTTCACCGCCTGTGTCTTGGCCACTCCCCCGTAGTGGGTATGTGCCATTCTACTTGAGGCCAACCAACCAATAGCGCTCGCAGGGCTATTAGTCATACTGGTTAAAAAGGAATAATGGTTCAAGAAAGCTGCACCAAGCCACAGGCGACACAGCAAACTTGCTTCACGGGATGGCAGGTCGGGCAGAAGTCGGAGTTTCAGGTCAAGGTCCAAGGATTGTAGACGTGCGCTCGAAAACTGGTCCGAATCGACAAGGCAAGCATGATCTCCTGCACAAGCGCGCGAAGCATGCCTGTCGCGTCTGCTCTCGAAAAGGGGATCGACACGCAATAGTCATCGGGGTGGGCAGTTCGCGCGACCTCGTACACGCAGTGATTGCTTGCGAGGCCGCTGTGCCCCGGTAATCATTGATAAATAATACCGTGCCCTTTGATGATGGCTGAGTGATGTAGTCCTCGGATTTCAGCGACGAGTTGTTCATGTGCTCCAAGGCGAAGAGCAGCTTTTAAGCCTTGGAGGACTGCTTTGAAATCTGGGGAAATTGATCACTGCTGAGGGCTTTCCTGATTGATGTGCTAAGAGACGACACGAAGAGCGGTTAGCTCGCACCCGTCTAAGAATCCTGGCTGGACGGCATAACTCTGATTTCAGTAGTCTTTGTGGGGACGACCACGGAGCCCGAAGAATTGATCGGGTCCATTGAACCGTCGGTCTAAACATGCAGTCAGTTTCCGTGGTGCTGGACTTAGAAGCTGCTTAAAAATACTGACGTCATCGCGGTTTGCATGTTGAAACGGTCGCTATGGCTATACCTGAAATTTAGTTGTTGAGCCCTTTCTGCTTACAATAGCCCCGTATGGCTACATATACAACGCTGAAATAACTGACTTAGACCATGTTAATATTGTCCTCAGTGTACGTTCAATGCTCTCTGTACAAGAAAGCTGTGCAATTAATTTTGCGCTGGCTCTGCAATGACTTAGAGTGCTCGACAACCAGGCCTGCATCCCCTATCGCTACCAATATGGAGGAAACGCGTGGAGACCAGAGCAGCACGATGTACAGGAGAACTGCGCGGCAATTAGGCTCTTTAGGCACCTCCGTTACTAGAGGCCCTAGCACGCGACTGCAACCCTGGCCTGATGGAAACAACGGCTATCGAAAAGCGGGCAACGCCCGGTGGCCTCTTTTTGTAAAGGCCCGTGACGTTGCCGAGCTGATATTTTTCGCTCCAATGAGCCTGCGTGACGCAAGGCGCACAGCAAAATGGGCCCCGCTTCGATCTGATCGGGCGCACTGCTCTTGATCCAGACTCCGCAGAAAACATGTTATCAGCGGCTGCTTGGCATAACGATTCGGATCATTGCTCTTTGAGGGAGGAAAAAAGAAATGCGCATCTCGAAAAGCGAGGATTGGTTATTACGCGAAGTAAATGACCTTGCTTAATCGACTGACACTCATAACGGAGAGTATAACAAAATGTGGAGTGGATAAATTATTCAGTGCTTCAGTATTCCCCAGAACCAAACAATCATTCACTTCTCTATCGCTCAGTGAACCCACGCCCGTTGTGTATATCTAACTGCGAGCTACAGTGATGTTTATCCTCTGCCGGATCACCTTTTGTCCGGGACCCTTTAGTTTCAGCACAAGGAAGCTAAGAGCAAATGAATACATAAAGAAACTTAAAATACAAATGTCCCGTCGTCCCCATTATACCCCTGCACAGCAAGCATGCACAAGAAAGGCTACTGCTACTCAGTCGGTCTGTGCACGAGATGCATTTCGATATGTAAATGGTCAAACGCAGATACATTGCACAGCGCTTTGTCTGGAATATACGGCAGTTAATGATTATTTACTTCAACCGATAAATGTACAAGCGAATAGTTTCTTTTAAAATTTTATTCCAATTCACAGCAGGCAAAATATGTGATATGTCATTGAATAATCACTTCTAAGGCAACTGCGTTTATTTTGTATAAAGAATGCTGTTCCTGCCTTCACGTTTTTTTGCACACTCTTCTATTTTTTTGTAGTGAGCCCTCTTGTATTTCTGTCATTTGAACCATCTTGCTTGTACGCTTTGCATTTTTCCACTATTCTTATGTGTATTATTTTGGCATGCAGTAGAAAGCATTTGTCCTCACTAATCTCTTTGCTTTTATTGCATGGATCCATAACTAGCCTTTGGCTAAGGATCCAGACAGTGATGTTATGTACTGTGCTGGAGAAATGATAATAAAAAGAATTGAATTGAATTGAAACCATTTAAGGCCTGCACACAAACTGAATTTCAAAACATATCCTATCGACTATAATACAAAATAGATTGACAAAAAATGCTGATGGTTTACCATTACTAAACATGAAATATTGTGCGAAAGCACAATTTTTTTACAGGTGGTCGCCAGCGCCACGGACCTCACTGACCGAGGCTGCCGGTTATGCGCGTATCACCTTTTTCATCCTCAACGCCAATTTATCCAAAGTACGCCGGCGGCCTATGCTCAAGTGCCGCGTTTCCACAGCAGTGTTGTCAATGCCAACGCGTATTGCTCTAGTGCCGTGTTTCTGCCCCAAAGTTCTCAACGCCAACGCATGCAGCGCACATCTCTCTGTCACTGCCGTCACGTAGCTCAAAGCGCGAACATTAGTTTGATATTAGAATTAGTTAATGAAGAACACGAGTTGCAATTCACAGAGCGAGAGTGTGTTGCAGTTTAACAAGCGGCGTAGTCCGCTGAGGGGATAGCATACTGATCTTGTCAATGAAGAAAAAAAATAACATAGTGCTCTCGTGCAGTGGCCACAGAAATAGTTCTGTTCACGCCGCCGCGGGTTCGAATCTCAATCATAAATATTTATTTGGTTTATTTTTATTTCTCTTGGCCCAAACCTACAAATATCGCAAAGCCACAAACATCGTAACATCTTGCTCGCGATTTACCCTGCGAACTAGTGCTTTTGCAATAAGAAAAAAAAAAAAAACTGCAGTCCGTTTGCCATTGCTAACCGCGAAATATTGTGCGAAAGCCGATTTTTGCATGTAGACACCAACGTCACGTACCTGGCAGCGCGACTGAAAGCGCGTTTCGTTTTCTTTCGTGACTTTCTCACAGATGGAATTTGATGAAGAAGACAACGTACAATGCACAGCGCCAGAGTGTGCTTCTGTTTAACACGAGGCGTGATCTGCTAAGGTTTTAAAATGTTTAAAATATATAGTTTTAAAATGTACAATAGTGACTGAAGCAGCCTCGAATGTAGTCTGAAGCTTGACCAATCGAGGGGCCACACTACTTTGGACGACTATGGCAGTACCTCCAGAGAGCCTATTTGCTTGCTGTCAGAAGAGCAAGGTTCCGGGCTAGTTGGTAATGCATTTGAAGGAACAAACAGCGCGACGAAACACGGACACACGTAGAAAAGACACACACACGAGCGACACACACACAGCGCTCGTGTGTGTGTCTTTTCTACGTGTGTCCGTGTTTCGTCGCGCTGTTTGTTCCTTCAAATGCTTGCTGTCAGCCTTGGCGAAATACTGTATATTTACTTCAAATATTTTCATGTTTTGGTCCTAAGTTTGTCTCCTGGAGACAAAAAACAACCCGGGAATATAAACCTAGAATGTCTTTTACGTCACTGCCGTTTTTTAACATGCCTTGACAGTTCCAATGAATTAGGAACGCCATTTCTAATGACTTTTGGGAAGTGTTTAAAACCCTATGCTCCTGGTTTTGTGGAGACCATTATTGGTATTTTCACTTTCATTTTTTTGTTTAAAGGAGTTGCGCCGCCGCTGCTGCGGAGGCGGGCTACTGCTTATATCCATCGATTCGGAAGAGAGGCTGGATTTCCGCGGGGAACCACGCAAGGGTAAAGATTTGTGGCTTCTCCCGATGGGGGAAAGCCGTGCGGCCTGCCGGCTCAGAGGCCAGCGAGCCTTTTTTTTTTTTTTAAGATGGCAAGGCAGAGATGATCGCTAATGTCAGAGATGTGAATGGCCCTCCTAGGTAGTGGCCTGAAGTTGGAGTGGTGTATTTCCACTTTGGTTGTCCTAGAGGCCGCCGTCAGGTGCACCTCTGGGATGACAATTGGGCCGACGCCGGAGTGCCGTTCGGGTTGGGGACGGGGCAGGCACACATCAACAATGGTGTACTGTGTGCCCACTGTCACCAGACGCCGCCTGGCACACTGGCGCAAGGCATCAACATAGGATCTGAATATCTGCTCATGGAACCTTTTTCGTGCCTTAAGGTAGGATACATTTTCACGTACTTTCAAATTGATTATTTGCTTTTCTTTTCTGAAGACTTCACAGGTTCGAGAGCAGGCTGCGTGCGGACCTTTGAAATTTGCACATTTTGTTTCAGTTGCTTGGCAGCTGTCTGTGTCATATTTGGTTTCTGCACATTCGGCACTGATCTCCTTGCCTCTACAAGTCTTGCTGCCATGGCCATACTTTTGGCATTTGAAGCATCTCATAGGGTTAAGGGTGTATGAGCGCACCGGGCACCTGATGAATGCAACCCGAACATAGTCGGGCAAGTGAGCGCTGCCGAATGATAGAACGATGTGAGGTGTTTTTATTTATTCTCCTTTGCGCCTTATAGTGGTGCGGCGAAGAGATTTTACGCCTTGGTCTCGCAAATTCTCGAGGAGCTCGTTGTCATCCTCCGCCATTGGCAGCCGCACATAAATGACTCCCTGAACGCTGTTCAGGCTTCTGTGAGGTGTTACTGTGTTGTCATAGTCAGCAAGTTTCTGTTGTGTCAGTAATACACCCTCTGCTTCTTTACCTTCACCTTTTCAAGCAGATCTCCGGAGGATAGTTTTTTGCTTCGTATTCCTCGCCTATGTTAGTCACTAGCCTCTGTTGTATCGCGAACAATGATTGCGCGGCCACTGGAGCGTTTTGCTCAACCGCGTGTACTATCAGGAAGGGGGAAATTTCCAGGAGATTTCGGAGTAGAAACTTTTATTCCTTCGGCGCGGTACCGTTCCCGGTTCCGATCGTTTTCTTTTTTTTTTTAGAGGAAAATTCAGAATCCATGCGGCATGTATGGATTAAGGGTTGCTGTTCTTTCACTTCTCCTTCACCCTTATAGACACAAGAAGGTTCCGGAGCTCCCCACCTGGTATACAGATGTGGAGCCCGTCAGCTGGGGCTTGACCATGCCCCCCACTGCCGCCGTTCATGGCTTCTACCCTTAACCTTACAACCTATCGCCACGGTGCAGATTACAGCTTCGGTATAGTGGCTAAGGGTCCGTGGCGGCCCCAAACACCATCGCCTTGAGACTCAAGTTGCCCTTGCGGGACAATACTTTAAGTATATTTGCAGCTATGTTTTTTACAGTTATGATTTGAAGCTTATAAAGAATTGTGAAATTTGTGATGTTGTTTTATAATTATGATTTCAAGATTAAAATAAAATTTATAACCAAGCATGATCACAAAGCTTTGGTTTAAACATTAAGGTAATGTTTGAGATATCTGTGAACTTTTAAAACTTCATTAGTTTTTAATATGGCATGTAACGTCACCTGCAACCTATGTAATAATTCTATAACGTGGTCCTAATGCTTAGCGTTACCCAGAAAGCAAAAGAAAAACGTTTTGTGGCCGCAAACGCCAGGCGTCGCTCATAGCACAACGTGCTCCCTCCACAATAGTGGAAGTGAGAGAAGCCCCAACTGCTCCTTCTGCAGCACACAAGTCTTTAGTTCCCTTATCCTTTCGGACTGCTGAAACTAAATGGATTAGACGAAAGCAATTCCAGCGACTGATGCGCCCTACTCTGCCTGTCAGGAGACACTCTTGGAAGTCTGGGCACAGACAACATTTAAATTCAATTTCATTTTATGAGCTGCAGACGATATACTGATTATTCTACTCTTAAATTAAAAACTTTAGCCTAATTTCAAGTTTGGCGACGCCACAGTGACGCCGTATAACTACGGTGGCGGAGGGTGGCTCCAACGTTCGGTAGCGAAATAGACTGTGCCGCTCCCCTTGCCTGAAGCTGACACGGGATTTATCGTTTATTTCTATTTCCTCGTAACTAGTTCGTCCCGCTATATTCTCCTGTACATGGCGTACACATACTGACATGTGACCGTCCCCGAGCCATTAGCCACTG
Source organism: Amblyomma mixtum (assembly GCF_055824585.1). Taxonomy (NCBI): domain Eukaryota; kingdom Metazoa; phylum Arthropoda; class Arachnida; order Ixodida; family Ixodidae; genus Amblyomma; species Amblyomma mixtum. Next base: position 209,829,843 of record NC_143013.1, read on the forward strand.
GATCACTTTTTTCGACTCGAAGGCCCAGGCTGTGCATGCCTACAAAGCTGCCCCACACGAGGCGAACTCTCTGGAGCAGTGCGGCCTAAGAAGCAGCTATATATGTACGGAGGTTGAGGGGTGCATGCCTCAGCGCTGCTTGCGCCTTCATTAAAGTTATCCGGCGGGGATTTCAGCCCCTTCGTACTAACACTGCGCTCCAGTAGGAAACCATTCGTTCTATCGGTCGATCAGAGGCTGAAGTGACAGTTGCCGTAGCCCCAAAAAGCTGTTCATTATGTTTCGCTCATTCGAAGTGCTGCTGCCAGCTTCCTGGCAAAACATCTTCACGGATACCTTGCCAAAGGAAGCCGCCATGGACCACGTTGTTAGCAGCTGACGCGAGCTCTGGCTTGAACGGTTTTACATGGTTTCACTGAGGCAGGCAGAGCTAGAGCTAGTGCTCTCAATGCATCTTTCAGAGAAAACGTCAGAAGTGCTGGGTTTCTTGTACATGTAAGCAATTCGTAATTGTTACTTACAGGGAATTAAGAGAACTAGTAAACAACTAATGGTTTATATAGATAAGTCTCAGATATATCGTACTTATCGCTAAGCAGGAAAAAGCAGTCATCAGCTTGCGGTCTTCTAGAAACATCCTCAAAGCGAGTTAGTCTGACGCGCGATCTGTACACTATTTCGTCAAGGCTGTGGATCTTGTCATTGAGTACCCCCTTACAAATTTTTTTAGGCAGTCTATAGGCTGTTCATAGACTTGTGTCTATAAAGTTGATAGACTATCTGTAGACAAATCCTAGAGAACACTCCATAGACAATCCATAGATTTATGGGCATATTCTTTTAGTAGCTTTTTGTCTATAGACAGTCTATAAAATATGAATAGTCGAAAAGAAATGTCTATACGAAGAAAATAGAGTCTATAAGAAGTGTATAGACTGTCAATAGACCATTTCTATAAGAGCCGCGCCTGCGCTCAACCATTAGCAGGCCTGTCTAGACCACCGGAGTGCTTCTTCCCGCAGCAAACAGCGCAGAACGGAGGACATCGCCGGTGGGGACTCGACCTTGAAAAAAACAAAACAAAAGCACGAATTCTGAGCGTAAAAGCAACAAGGGCGAAAAAACCCACAAGCGCAGCTCCAGCCCTTGGCGTTGTTCTTCCACTCTGGACTACGAACGAAATTTCCATTCTTGCTCGATACATGATACGAAACGAATCCGACAAGGCACATTTTTAACCAAGCCGCTATAGTGGCTGCTTTTTGTCTCGCTGGTTGGCTTATCGTTTAGATACAAGGGATCGTCTGCAGCCGCACAGAGGGAAGGATGCTCCAACACGTCCTTGCGTCCCGCCCCGAACGTGACAGGAAAAACTCAGCCGTGAGCGCGCGCGCGCTCACGGTTTGGAATATCGATCTTGTCGCAATTAATTCCCCGCGTATCGGCGCACATTCTATGCCGGCTTATGCGCGCGAAAGCGCCGAATAGCCGCGTTGCCGGAGCCTCCTTTTTTGGCCTACATCGAACATCTCTCGGCCCCGCATACAGCGGCGAGTCTATCGACGGAAAATAAGAGACGACGACTGCCGCAGTCTTGCGTTGCGCACTCTCCATTACAATCAAGATCGTAGAGGCTACGAGCACTAGGCATCGCCGATCGGGCCACGAAATCTGCAGCGGACCGTGTCGACTATCTAAGGAAAACACTCCATCCTTCAGGGCCCTCAGCGAACGACATTGGACACCACGGCATTCCTGCAGCAGTTGTTTTTGCTAAGTTCTGTCGCTTTTTTTTTCGGCCTGTTCTTTTTTTTTTCTCCTGCCATAGTGACTCAGTACGTCGAGAGTGCAGAATCGTGTAAAGCCAAAGCGCGAAGCATTAAGTTACGTACGTGCACTGGGCGTACTGCAGTGTTTCGTACAGTGCAGTGTTTCTTTCCTGATACGATCGAGCCAAATAGTCGAACGTTTAGTCACTTGTTTACGCATGTTTTACAGGTAGCTACAATACGAGAGGGAACAGGCAGTGTGCGCACAAAATAAATTATGTTTTCGCTTGTGCACCGAAGCTGAAAATATTGTCTTTAGCATTAACTATTGAGAAGAAAGCAATTTACTACAAAGGTTTGGTTGGTTTATTGGGGTTTATGTCCCGAAGCAACTCACGCCGTAGCAAGAGACGCCGTAGTGAACGTCTCCGGAAATTTCGACCACCTGGGGTTCTTTAACGTGCACTGACATCGCACATCACACGGGCCTCTAGAATTTCGCCTTCAACGAAATTCAGCCGCCGCGGCCGGGATCAAACCCACGTCTTTCCGGTCAGCAGCCAAGCGCCGTAGCCACTGAGCCATCGATGGTGCTATGAACTCGTACTTATGCAACAGTCACTGGTTCAATGAGGGTGGTGTGCCCGCTTTCATTTTAGAGCTACGTGTTTATCGCTGACTATTTTATCAATATTTTAATCAATGTGCACTTGTTCACGATGTGGTATTCTGTAGTATTTTCTGTGTATATTCTCGACTCCGGTGGTGCATAAAGTGCATAATACCGCATAGCGCTACCTGGAGGCAGCATTTATAATTATTATACCTACAATATTGTCTTGGATAGAGAAGCCCTTGCAGGAAGTTTTAGCATGTTTTTTTGTTTTGCCTACATCTTTTCCGTCCCCCTTCTTCTGCCATGACCCTCGCATGCGAGTTAACGCCACGATTAAGCGAATGAAATAAACACATGCTGTGCCACAACATTCTATTAAGGTTGTAGAAACCACAGCTACCGGTAAATCAGAGGCTAACATACGCAACCTGTCCTCACATTAAAGTTGCCAGTGAGTGCCCGGTACGCTGGCTTCCGAACGTTAAGTACTAATGATTGCTGAGGGTGTTAGCGCCATCTAATGAGAAACCAGTTTTCCGTAAGGGAAACTTGCTGAATTCGACGCAAGGATGATACAGAGGTTCGATTCCAAATGTATTTCTTTTCACCTTAAACTAGCGGCTCACGCGTCACCAAGCATCAGCTGTGTGCGGGATTGGTAAGTGGCGCATCGCTTAATAAGATTGGGCGATAACATTACAGCAAGGCCGATTTTCATCAGCCACGCAAAGAACGCACTTTCTTCTCGTGAGATGACCTCCGTCCTTGTTTGACCTCGTTCAGATTCGAAGCACATCTACTGAATGCTAGGCAATAGCGACGGCTTCACGAGATAGCGAGAGAGATGATGCGACGTGTAGTGGGCAGAAATCGAAATGTGACAGTGCGAGTACGTGGTCTTCTAGAGAGAGTCTCTGTCGTAGTAAAGCGCGCAGAAAAAAATTATATAAAGGGTACCATTTTGGGCTTACCTTGTTAGGCTTGAAATGGTCTATATTTTCTGGGCTGAATGAAAATGCTCGAGTCTAGCAGGCTTCTTATATTCACTGTTCACGCAACAGCGTTAAGGCTCCCGTTCTTCAGAAAATCCGGCGTCGTCGTCGCCGGCGGCATTGTGAGCAAAAAAGCAGGTCCTAAGGGTTATGTGATGGTGAAATTAAGAACAGTATCCGTGTCTGTGAAGTAACACGCAAAGAGGACACCGGGCTGCTAAACGGACCCATTGGTGCTATCGCGACCTACCCTAAGACGGAGCTTAAGTGTCACCTCAAGATTTCTTTTACTGGGGCTTTTGCAGCAAACAGCGCGTACCAGGACACGTTCATTGCTCTTGTTGGCCAACGCGGCACTGGTTACCTTCACATTGACTATGAGTGCATCTGCTTCGAAAGGCACGTAACAGCAGGCGAATAGCATAAGCACTGCGGGAGCTGTAATTAACACGAGTAACTTTTAGCGAAAACATTCACAACATGCGTCGCGCAGCAGGATGCTGAGTAGACTGCAGTTTATTCATTACCAGCTGTACGTGATCAGGTTCTCCATTCCAACATTGCTTTCGTTAGGTTCGCAAGGAGGACCTTACCGCATGATATCTATTCGTAGGAGCGCCACATATTCATTATAAATCCCCTGTGTGTCTCTCCTTCTCGTGTGCTGTCTTCAAACTATGGAGCAGCCAATGAACAGCTTAGCGCAGCGCGTAAGCATTGACGACAGCCATGAGACATGCTTCATCATTATCGACATCATGATCATTATCCGTATTTTGTTCACCGCAGGCAACGCCCTCCTCCAGGGATCTCCAGGCATGCGTTTTCTGCACCAGTAGCGGTCGAATTTAGATGAAGGCCAAATTATAGACGTCCGTGTACTGTGCGATGTCAGTGCATGTTAAAGAACCCCAGGTGGTCGAAACTTCCGGAGTCCTTCCCTACGGCGTCCCTCACAGCCTGAGCCGCTTAGGGACGTTAACCCCCATAAACCAAATCAAAGCAGTAACAGCCATGTTGCTTGAGCAGTAGGCTTTATTAAAGAGAACGCATTGCGAAATCAGCGCTCGCTAAGACACCAGGAGACAGAACACTTGAAACTACATGTTTACCTTACGATTTATTGCCCAGGAGTACAAGATATACCACGCGTAGCTGGCACGGCACGGACTGTCTGTACACAAAAGGACCCTGCCGTTTACTTCTCGTGCGGGGAAAACGCACGGGAGTCCTTTGCACACCGTCTACGCGCCCCCACTGCCCACTTGGTGTTGCCGGGCGGGGCTTCTGTAACGTTTCTTTTTCCTTTCCTTCAGTCCTCCCTTGTGTCTTTCCTTCCGCCTCTGCGGTTTCTTGGCGTTCCACGCGAGACGCAATCAGGCATGCACGCGCACACCCGGAAGCCACTGCCGCAGCCGCGAGGCAAGAAGAACACGCCCCGCCAGCAGCAGTGACGCCGACGGTCGGTTGTCCGTTCCGCAGAGTGGTGCCAGCACGTCTCCCGGAATCTCGCGGAAGACTGCGCTCTCGCTTCACTCTCTCTGCGTCTCACGGCTGTACAAAGGGCACCGTGGATGTCCTCTCTCCCTACCCGTCTTTCCCATATTCTCTCTAGTTTGGCGGGACAACGCAAAAACGCCTGCAAAACACACAATTTACAGACCGCCGCTACGCCACCGCGATTCCTCGTGCCCCTTTGAAACAACGAGAGTGAAGCTGTCTGAGACATGGCAGGATCGAGCTTACGCTTAGTCACTGTGTCTCTTGGAGGAAAGGGCGCTCTTAGCGTCGTGGCTCATTTACCGTTAGAGCGCGATGCTCTCGTGGGGGTTTAGAACGAGGAACTTCGACAGAAGCGATGGGCAGAGCACACCGTGCGGACTGTGTGTGAATGAGCAGAGGAAGGGCGGAGTGGGTGTGGGAAATCACGAGCACGGAAGACCGTTTTTCCTCTTCCCAGCAGGGCTTGCCACTGTTGGACTGGCTATGTCTGGTTGGACGGACACGTCGCTTGCGCTCTAGCTCTTGTTGGGCAGTGGCAAGCAGTCGCCGGCCGGTATGGCTGCATTTTTGTTGAACTACAATATTGTCAAAGAGTCGGCCGACTGCTCTAGCAACCAGGAGGCGGCGAAATTTATAGCTCGCGTTTGGAGGTGCCTGCGAGGGAAATCAGGTGTCGATAACGAGGACACTTGAAAAGCACTCCGGGTTAGCGATAATTGAGCGGTCATCACATGGGCTCAAACCACATATTTCTCTAAATCAGCAGAGTAATGGTCGCTTTCATGGTTTCGTTTTTGTTCATGCTGAGCAGTCATTTCTGCGAATTTAGAAATTCAATTTAAAGCATCGGTTTCCACTACATACCGGACCTGAAAAATTTTAGAAAAACAGTTTTCAAAACATAGAAAAGAAAAATCTCTGGGTTGTTCTTGATGTAAAAAAAAAAGGAGTTTTTGTTGAGTGTTTCTTGAATGCCTGACCGCTCTAGGCTGTCGTGTAGGCGAACATTGATTTTTAGAGTAATAAAGCGTGTGTTTCTTGAAAATGTTAGCGCATTATATGCTGTTACAATCGTCAAGAGGCGTAACAAATATGGTATCACTGTGGTCAAGGTCGAGTGGGTTGTGTTCTGGGTTTGAAAGAAGAGAGGATATAATCGCGCTCCCAGATTTCCATGATGCTTCCTCAGGGTTCATATATTCTCAAAGCCCAGTTAGAGGCTTTTTGTTCACGGTCCTCAGCATCTGTAATGTTGATGTTGGAATAAAATGATGATGAAAATGATGATAATCATTCGCTCGCCTGTGCGTTCATTGTCGAGAGCTTCTAGATTCGTACGTTTGCGCGTCCTTACAGGTTGGCACTAAAGCGCTGGTTGCTCTCCTGCAACTCCAAATATCTGTAGTGTGAGGGGAATCCTCATACTCAGTTCTCAGCATATTTCAGTCTCTGGGTTTGATACAGGTGTTCCACTGTGCCGTTGAAAAGCAAAGTATGTGCCATGGAGACGCTAGATGAAGGCTGCAGATGAGGTGCTTTATCCGTCACAAGTTAATGTGATGTCCTTTTTCTACTTCAGAGCTCAACTTTTAGACGCCTGTGCGTGGATTCCGCGTTGTAGTCGTCGTCCGCCGCGGCACTGTCGGCCTAGTCGGCGTAACACGCCACCTGACAACGGTGGCCGGTAGTAGCAGTGCGAAACGCCACCTGGCACGGCGAGAGCAAAGGAAAGGAAAGGTGGCTGCCACGGAAAGATCCCGAAGGGTGGCTAGCAGCGTAACACCTGCCAGCAGTGGGAGGGGGCGCGTGAAGAGCTGCGCCCAAATTTCGTATTACCGACTATCTTAATCGTCTGTAAATTTTTTATTTGTAATACCTTCAGGGCCCTTGTCAGGTGTTAGAGAGGGCAGTGGGGTACATCTCAATTCAATAAATAACACGAAAAAAAGAGAAAACAGGCATACATACAAAGGTTTCAATCAAAAATGGAGTGTGAATAGGATTAATAGAACACTACAGTGAGCCTTTAGAGCATTTTGAGTGAAACTAATATCTGTTATTAAACTAGCGCCTCGGAAAGGTCGTTGCAGTCCTTAGCTATACGAGGCAGGAATGAGCGGTAAAAGGCACTGGTGTTGAATGTGAAAGATCTAACTCTACTGCGGCGGTTCAGGCGACGTGATGTGTATGGAGGTCGCTGACGCAAAAGAACACAGCCTCAGAATTTGACGACTCAGTGACAGTAGTGGAAGTTGCAAAGTAGTTTTCATATTAGTGGGGCCGTCAGTAGGACGATAATTCAGCCCGTACAGTCTCTTGTTTGCATTTTCTTTGTGCAGGACTGGCAATGAGGTTCAGTACAAGACCGAACTCCGTGAAAAAGGTACAGAAACTATACGAGATCGCAAATGTACCATTGATTTTCGTCGGTGCGTCGGCGTCGTGTCGGTACCTTTACTTGGAACATTAAAAAGAGGTTTTTAGAAACTGAAAAGAAAACGAGAAAAGTGGTTTTGTTTGCAGGCTTGAATAAGACACGTCTGACTTGTGCTTGTCCTTCATTCTTTCTTTTTTTGTTTGTCTTAGTCTTCATTTTTTTCGTATTCGTCAATAATAGGCCTATATGATTCCGCGCCGACTAAACTAAATGGTAGTAGAGTGTTCGCTTTAGTTTCGTGTTTTTTCTGTTTTTTCTAAGTTGTCTAGCCTTGTACTCAAGTTAGTGCACTCATACTGTAATTCGTATAGGTTTAAGAATTCCAAGGTCACGTGTAGTATGTGTCATACATACAGAGAGCTGGAGAAAGGGCTAAACCGGCTCTTAACGGGAAGAAATGCAGATTTCACCGCGAAGCAGGAGCGGGGCTTCAAGCTGTCGAGGTGCCTGCATCTTTTTTTTTTTTTTCGGGTCGTGGTGAAAGCTGCTATTCTCCGTGTTAAGAGCCCGTTTAGCCATTTCTCCTGTTGGCTCTCAGTATGACACACACTGTACAGCCACTACCGTTACAAAAATTTCTTTGGACAGTTTATACACTGTCCATTGATGTTTGTCTATAAATTCTGTAGACATTCTATGGACAAATTATAGACCTTTCTATACGTAATGCAGATCCTACATTAAATATCTGCATGAATGCAGTATCGTCTATAAAAAGTCTATAGACAGTCTACAATGGTTATGCAAGCTGAAGCTGTAGTGCATGTGTGTGCAAAAGGGGGACAAGGAGCGGGAATAGGAATGCACAGACACCAACAACGCCACCGCCTCGCGAACCGCCAGTCACGACGGCGCAGCAAACGGGGCAAGCAATGGCTGCCTCGGCAAACACACGGCGCGGAGCACTTCGTGCGGCAATTCGGGGTACGGTCAGCTCACGCGCCACCGCGATATTACGTAAGCGCACAGGCGTGAACGGAGTTGAACGAGCGCGTGCACAACACTGCGCTAAGAATAAGCCTATTCTGCAGTGAAGACCTCACGAGGCTGCCAGCTCTGCTTCAACACAAGTGAGCCGGTCGGCCTGGAAAATTTCTAGGGTAAGTTATTTAGGAGAGACCAGTTACAGAAGTTATTACGCGTGTTCCCTGCTGAAAGATAGAACTTTATGAGTAAGCTAACTTTTTTTCCGTGGTAGTACTACTAAGAGCATATTTTATGATTTCGGGCATACGTACGTTCAGGGACATACGTACGTTACGTACGTACAGTCTTTGTCAAAAGTAACCAGGCTGCATGGTTTGCTTCTCATTTGTATAGTAGAGCCTTTACGGCTTTCCCTAAGGTCGAAAAGTTATTTGAAGGTGAGGACAGGGATTCTCCTTACCATACAAAGATTTAGAGCTTTAGGGTTGACATAATAGTTTAAATGTACAACTGAGAAGCAAAACCATGTAGCCTGGTTACTTTTGACGAAGACTGTACGTCCCTGTAAGCGGTCCTGTAGGTTGTCGTAGGCATCCCACCTGATCACCGGGTTGTGGGCAACCTGCCAGGTGTGTACACATGGCGGGCCTTTACCCAGGTGTTCGCAAAACGACTCTGTAAGGTAAAGACCTTATTGTAAAGGCCTTTACGGTGAAGGCCTTCATCATAAAATTATTTCGGGCAAAGGCCTTAATGCAAAAGTCTTTACGGTAAAACGCTTTTAGCATATTAGGAGCTTAAGTGACCACCCTAACTAGTGCTGCAGCGCGATATTTCGCGCTGAGCCCTGCTAAGCCGTCTACAATTTCTTTATGCTATAGCTTGCACGCGGCATGGCAGTGAACCATGCCTAGCTGTGGCAGTGCAGGTCGATGAAGGTAGCAATAAGCGGATTATAGAAACACGCAATTTCTGGCTCTACTTCTGGTTGGCCGACAAGGTGCCTGTGATGTCGTCGGTTAAAGATATCCATACGAGTGTAAACGGCGTCGTGATATTACGCTGTAACCGGAAACGCCCGCAATCGCTACCTGCACGTCAATTAGGCGTCATGGAGCTGATCCTGGGTGACGGGGTCCGGAAGTGGGTCTTTACAAGTGCGCGTCATCTGCAGTCAAGTGACTCACCCACACTTCGAAAAAAGCGCTCTTGTAAAACTATTGATGCGATATGTTCGCCCCGGAAAAGGCGAAGCGGGTGGGCGTCAGTCTGCTACTTTCATTCGATTTTCCGGTTTGTACGAATTACACAGTACAGTAAGGGAAAACGACAAGCGTTCACACGTAGGCGCTACTGAGAACTGCTTATTTTTAGTACAGCATGCTTTAGAGTGGCAGGAGACGTTGCTCGAAACAAGAAGCTTAATCCGGTGGGCGAAGCAGAGGGAAAAGAATTCGTGGCGGCCAGATAGTAGAAGAACTGCCATTTACGTGGCCTTAGTGGGATAGTTTCTGGCCCAAAGGAGAGACGCCGTTCGGTCAAACCGTACAGGTGCAGCACAAGCATCCATCCTTTCAAGAAGGGGAACTACGGATGCGTCCTTTAACGGAGATACGTTTGCTGCCCTCAAGCCAACCATTTATACGCGTCGATCAGCATGGTTATTCCATATATGCTAAGTGTTATGAAGAACCCGGCTTTGTTTTTAGTAACTCTAAACGTTTATTGCGTAAAATCTTGCGCTGGCCAAAGTAGGTGCCGGAGGCTCTAAACATTTCCTGTGCAAGTGTAGCGTTCTGTGAGTTGTTTTGCAAGTTGCATGTGTTCAGAAGCAGCCATCCGTATTGTCTGGAAAAAGTGAACAGATTCGACCGCATCACCTGCATTGCGATTCCGCAAGAATTTCGCCTCCATCGAAATTCGACTGTTGCGGCAGGTCGAATTTCGGTGGAGGCGCAATTCTAGAGGCCCATGCACTGTGCGATGTCAGGGCACGTTAAAGAACCCCAGGTGGTCGAAATTTCCGGAGCCCTTCACTACGGCGTCCCTCGTAGCCTGAGTCGCTTTGGGACGTTAAACCGCCATGTACCATAAACCATCTTTCTTACTGGAAGCATCAGAAAATTGGCATTTCCGCAGGCAGATGTGTGTCAGAAACTAAGCAAGAAAATTAGAGCAGTCGCTTTGTTAACCTCTTCACAGTACGTACGCCTGCCAGCATAAGTCTGTGGAAGGCAGATCTGGCAAGTAAATTTAATTTCCATGCATGCATCAGACATTGCTTCGGACCTGAATGTGCACTGTATAATACGCACGCAACGAATTGGGCTGCATTTATCTTTTCCAGGCTGACTGCCATCCTTGAGATAAAATTGCGTTTTTCTCGGAAACATACCGTTACATAAACTTTTGACTGCGAATGAACAAGTTGGGTTCTCCGCCAACCGTTGCTGCCCCATAACAATGGCAAGTTTCCTTTGGGAGCAAGTCGCTCTGAGATTTCATCGTAGCTGCTGTTGTATACTTCTTCGACGCCGACGTGAAAGCTTTAGGGAGACCTTTTCTGCAGACGGATGAAGCAGTAGGGCTGGTGCTAGCAAACTGCTCACAGCCACAGTTCTTACGGGTGAGCAACTATGGTACAAGCGTAGACTACCATATTTACCAGAATAATGAACCCATATTTTGCCCCCAAAGATGTCCCTAAGCACAATAAAGAAACTAGCCCACACCAAAGTAGTTCTTGAGCATATTTTTCCTGCACTGGGCCCATTCCTCCATTAAAGTTTCCGCACTGACCCAGTCATTGTATGTGCGAAACTTCCTGTCATGTACACTTGCCAATCACGAGTGGTAACATTCTACGTAAAGCAGGAAGTCATTCCCATAGAAATTCAAGCTCTCATCGGCGTTCTGCAGCCATAGTGGGACCACAAAGGCGCATTTGCAGGATACTGAAGTCTGAGTTGGCGCCTGTCTCATTGTTTTTTTTCTCTTGCCTTCCTGGTCCCTGTCTCTTTTTGCCGCCTTCAGAATCAGCCTTACCTATATACCAACTAGCCAAAACCACAGTAGTTCATTTACAACAATTTGGGCAGTAGAATGATTAAGTGGTAATATTGGTTTGAGACTTGGCATAATTGCAGAGCCAGGACAACTAGAAACTCCTCGCGGAGCTAATGCTTCTCCAGCCATTTTTGCCGTCAGTATTTCGAAGGTTTACTAAGAGTTATTGCCGGGCTATTTCGTCAGAATCTTCATTCGCAATCAATTTTTTGCGCAAAAAGATGAAGCATAGAAAAGGAGACAGTACGAGCGCAAACTAACAACTGGTTGGCTCAGTGGCATATACCTACAAATATAGGACAAAATTCGTCGCATTCGCATCGGATACTCCCACGGCCTGACTGATAAATGTGCATCACCACACCGTACAATAAAGCTGACCCGCTGTTGTACTCGTAATGTCGTCTTGTCTTTGTGTCGTATTTTTGTGCAAAAAACTTATGGTGAATGAAGAATTTCGAAGATTGAACAACCTGCCGCAGCAAGTAGAACCATCTAGGAATGTAAAAAATTCACACAAGTAACAGCGAATGTACTACAAACAGAAGCTGCAAAAGCTGTACCTCTTTGTACTGCGACTTTGCTTCACTGAGTTGATTATGTGAAGTTTTTCTTGCTACAAAACATTGTACAACTAGTAGACAAGTTCATTGTACCTCAGTGTACCACAGTTTCTGCAGTGTATTGTTATTTGTTTAGTTTTATTGGTCACACCCCTCTGCTTAATATTGGCATCAACAGCACAAATAAGAAAATAAACTGCAACATTGAGAAAACGTCGCCTTCATGCCCTTGATAACGCAGCGCTGCGCACAGACGGCTTTTCTTTTTACTGTGCCAAGAAAAGAGCTGAAATCTTTCAAAGCGGCTTCCAGTTCGCAGCTAAAGGCGGGAACGATAGTGTCGCTTGTGTGGGCATGTCATCGATTGTCGAGAAAACTAGGTTGGCGAGGAACAACTCGTTCTCCGCGCAGATGGCAAGGCAGTTAAGAGAAGGCGACATCTAATCAGGGCCTTCGGGCCATGCAGGCAATTCGCTCATTAGCGTTTCCAGAAGGAAACACACTTTTTCCAGGTGGTGACATTCCTGGTATCTGCCGATCTCTGTGTCCCGAATGAGCTCCGAGGCAAATGTAGAAAGCTCAAGGTCAAGGCATGTGTGTTTCGCTCGGAGGCGTTAAAAGCGAGCGAACGGAGAGTGCTTGTCGAGCGCGGCGATTAACTGATTACAGTGCGCGTAAGTCAGGTGTCTGTACCTGATGACAGGGCGCACTTCCTTTGTCCAAACGACTCTTAGGGGTCCGCACATTTCAACAATTCAAAAATTTCCAAAAAGCAACAGTGCGACGATTGTTTTGTCTAGCATTGTGCAATGATGCAAGACACTGCAGAGCGGCGTTGCTTAATGAAGTCACAAGTTCGCACTGTGAAACTCCTTGCGCTTTGTATACATTTTGTCATCGCATGCAGTTATCGAAGATTTTACTTCTGCCGCTGCCATCGTTGTCATAATTCTGTAAGAGCGGTGACCCTATGCGAGAGGTCCTCCGGGCTTGGCGTCCACGTCGCTTTTGACGACAGAAACTCAGAAACTCAGAAGTTTGTTGCATCATTGCATAGACCCACCAGCCGACATGCATGGTCAGCCAGGTGACGATGACGACAAAGCGCCACTTGCGGGAAGTCGCCGCTCGTGCTACGTGCTGTACTCGGAACGGCCTCTCATGGAGTCGGGATTGAACTGTTTTCATCATCATCAGGATGACCCGGTTCTTTTTTGTATGCTGACACGTAAACGCCGTTTGAAGCTTGACCGTGGCGGCAGCTAATATTAGTTTAGGGGAAGAAGCCATCCACTCTAGAAGTGACGACATGAGAGACAACATAAAACAGCTATAGCACACAGGACACAAATTATGACGCGGAGAACAATGCTAACGTGAAATCGGAAATAAACATAAATCGATGAGAACTCATAATCGCTGTAAGCGATAAATAATCCAAAAGGGAATAAATTAGAATTAAAATATGAGCAAGCACATAAGGATGCAGTACTAAGGCCAGAATCACAAAGAAATGAAGGTAATACCTAAGTTTGGTTGCCAAGTAACCAGTGAACATTCAATGAAAGCAAGAAAAACAATGCAGAGAGCGATGTGAGACAGTGTACCTTAGATAATATAATTTCTAGTAATTGAGGCAACACCTCACAAACCACAAGCCTGCCATGCTGTCCTCGAGGAAAGGTTTCAGCGCCACGAATGCTTGCTTATGTAGTGCGCACTTCAGCGACGGAGCTAATAGCTTCTGAAGACTGAAAGGCTTTATACCAAGGGTGGTGAAGTCCATCTTTCGTCTTGCCCGATACTTGTTTCGTTCTGAGCATTTATAAATTCGCCGGTTATATCCTAGTTGTCATGACTTCACACACATCGTGGGCTGTATACTGGATGAATATTATGTAGGAAGTGTTTTATGTGTGCTGTTCCCAATCGCACATGTTGAATGTTTTTAGACGTGTTTTGAATGACAGTGGAATTGTGAACTGGTACAGTGGATCGACACAGCAGTGGTGGGAACATCAATAGTTTGTGCCGCCAAGTCTCAATGTTCGCAACGATTGAAATGGATGCTACCGTGCGTCCTCAGTAATGAGATAACTAGTGGCCACTTGAGGGACACGCTTACATATGCTGTCAGCCTTTGTTAGCGGTCCTCCGAGTTTGGCGCAACTATGTGTAGTCAAGGCCAGCTTTCTTGGACATTAATTTTATTTTATTTTTTTATTGTACCATGGATTCGCTCCGCTCAGGGGGCAGAGGTAACGGCAAGATGCCTGACAGAGCCTCTGCGCCCCTACAGTTCAATACAGCATATTATTCACACAAAGTACAAAATTTAGCAGCAACGAAATTTGAAGATAATCTGACAGCACATCTCCAAAACATTGGTAATGTTTTCAAATGATGAATAGTATTTATAATGCACTCTAACAAAGTCATGAAATGCACAATGAGCAGAATTCACTACTAGCCCGAGCAAAAACAGCGTATGTGGTTTGATAGAACGGTAAATAATCTAATTTTCGGACGAACAGCAAGGAATAGTATTCTCGTAGAATGTAGATAATGAAACAGCACTAAATATAGTAGCCAATAGCTGAGAGACATGCAAAACATAGGATAGATCGCATGATGTACTGCGGGAAAAAAAGGACTTAAACAAATGTAATATCACTGCCCACGAATTACATTCTACATTTTTTCTTGAAGCTTTTGAAGCCCTCTGCAGACTGTGCGTCGAAATGATTATCGTTTAATATGATTACTTGAGAATTCAATGTTTGGCTCCCATAATTAGTTCTTGTGGCTGGCGTTCTGTGGTGGGGTTTACGCATTGCGCATGAATTGCAACTCTCGACAGGTGCTGTGTGTGGGCTGTTTTTGTGAATACACTGGAGCAGTTTGAAGTAATAAATTTTATGAGCCTTAATCATGGTATATTTAATGAAAAGCGGTTTCGTTCAAAGAGGTTGTTTATCACCAGTGTAGTTTTCACAAATTATGAATATTTTTTTCCACTGTGAGGCAACTATGAAATATTGTGAAATATTGTATGAACCTACTTACGGGAGTGGTCTAGTCTTGAGATGTGCAGCAAATCCTGCTATCAAAATCTGCCCAGTCGGGTGCGTTTTTGCGAATAAACAGCAGAAAACTACGAGCGTCGCGAGGGGGAAGCTGCGGATATACCGATTGTCAAGTTTTACTCTTACGATATGCGAAAAGAAAAAGCCTTCATAAAGAACGTCCCGCCGAAAAAGGTGCGTTTCTAAAATTTCTTGGTATGATCGGTGTAGAGACGCAACTTTGTTACATAGGAAGGCATTGTGCACCATGAGCAGAGATGACGTCGAGCCGACTCAAGACGAACCAGCAAGTTTGCGAAGCACATTGAGAACAGCGTAAGGCATTTCTCAGTCGACAGATACGCCTAGGAAACGGTGCTCCTTATCGGTCATCTACGGTCCTCCTTCGAGACGGAGTTGGAAATCATTTAGCTGCTTTCAGGTAAAAGAAGGCACAGCCGTTTTCACATGTAAAAGTATCATCATTCACTGCTTTAAAAAGCTGCCCGTGACATCTCGCTTTCTTGGAAGGTCGACTGCCTGAAGCTGGCAGTAGGACTAGAAGACCAAATACTGGCCATATGTGCGCAAAGAGAGCTGAAAACCAGGTGGAAGCTGTCGTGGCAAATCCGCCATCAGGCGTAGATAAATCCATATCGGTAGACTTTCTGCCTGTATTACATTCATCATGTCATGTAAATATTTTCGTACTTTACTATAGTTTGGTCAGTGTCACCGCCGTGATGGGACCGCTTTGGGACGCCTACGTGGACTCTGCGGCATCATAACTCTCTGAGGACCAGTGACGAGGCACTAGACCATCTGCCTGAAGCACAGTGCACAAGTATACGACAGCCTTTTTTTTCGCCGTTATGTGGCGGCCACGTAGACTTAGCTATGGCTGAAAGGGTGCAAGGCAAGGGTGTTTGTGCCGGCTGGAGCACGATGATGTCGAAACCCATCGAGTGAAAGAGGCGGTGCGGCGAGGGTGGCACAGGATGTCGTAACGCCCCATGGCACATTAGGCCAAAAAGGGAGGAATTTTTTGTTGCCACTGAATCGCGTGGTGAAGTGACTACACCTTCAGGCTCCGAGAAATTGGCCTTCGTGCCATGGGCACGTTTCACCATTCACGAAGGCGTCGTCATTCATGACTGTGCATTCAACCAATTCGTCACATTTTTCTACATCCATTTCACCGTCCTCTGCTTCCAAGGTATATAGGGGGACTAACCTAGAAAAACTTGCTTTTCGCGCATTTTAGCCACGCCTTCAACCGTAGTAGAGGACCGACCAGCCACACTACTAGGCCCTTGCTAACGCTGATGTAATGCGTCAGAGTAACGGTGAGCTCCGCAGTTGTCAGAAATTACACCATTTTTTTTATGGGACACGCAGGAGAATTGCACCAAGTTTTTCTCATTAAAATCGGTTGTATAAAGCTCTTTCTGGCTACGCTGACGTTTAAGCCACTATTTTCTCGCCGCTTGATTTAATCTTGGAACGCTTTCACCGAAAATGACTATGTGATCATTGTTTTCAAGTGGACAGTTGCGTAGCGAGGACTGCGGATTCACGCACAAAGAAATTCGTCGACATAATGCAATGCACTTGTGAACTTGGCCAGTGATGAGACACCTGTATTTAATTATTAGAGTTTTCTAGTGCATGAAAACTGCGATTTGTCCTCTTTGGGTTTAAAATGTGACAATCTATAAAAGCAGGCCAACTTCACTTTTTCCTCAGTATTGATTTGAAGCATGCATTAGGGAGCAAATAAATATTGCTTGAGGCCGTATTAAGACTCAAATTTACTGAGCTAGCCAACTCAAGAACAGTAAGCACCGCATCATCTAACATCTGATTAAAACTCATCGTAAGGAAATGGTTGACGATGGGGTGAAGCGAATTAACAGCCTACACTGATACCGATGCGTACGTTACCTTGCTTATACTATTGGCAATCCTTTCAAAACATGAAAGGCAGGTCAATACAGCCTTCTGAGACATTTCTCATTCGCTTTAAGCAAAGTGGGGAGATCGATAGCTGTACTCCCTTCCCCCCCCCCCCCCCCCATTTTTTCTTGTACACTATGTGAGCGCCCACACCCAAGTCAACGTGTAGAGCGTTCCCATTCTGTAGCAGGTGAACGTGACTTTTTGGGTAAGACAGTCGTACGGCGACGACGTTGCAGGGGTGTGCCCGTTAATCTTAAGGAATTAAATAACTGTCGTAAAAATCACAAGAGCCTTTTCATTTAGTAGGGCGGCACCATCTTTAACACGGCGCTTTAGGGTTACCACTTTCGTTGCGGCAGCGAGTTTCGGGACCCCAGTCCCTGTGCGTCGTGCATGGCCCACCGGTGGGCCACCCTTTGATTTTCTTGGGGGCGGCGTGACCAACCACTGAGACTCATGCGAAATCAATTTATTGGAGCGGACAGCAGATGGCAATAGCAATCTGGTATGTGTGTTTTTCGCAGGCTCTTTGAAAAATGTGAGGTGTTCCATGGCTTCATAGCGCCACTAAATATTCGTTCCGCACAACAGGAATACCCGACGTGACCCGCCGGTAACCCACACCGCAGCGGACGTGTTAATTTCGCCGCGCGTGTACAGCGACGCACTCTTTGAAGGAGGATTCACAATGACGAGTCGCGGAGGTCGCCCGACAGGTTTAAGCCGAATCGTTGCGCTCCTTCCCCACTTTCCTAGTGCTCCGGGACCGTAACTAATCGACCGAAATCGCCCGCGCGACGTCCGCGAATCAGCATTGTGAATGTGCCGTGACACGTCGCTAAAGAGGGCGTCAATGTGCGACGTGCGGCGAAATTAACCATATCGGACGCCGTATGGTTTGCCTTTTCAGAGGAATGAATCATTCGTTCTCTCTTTGCCATCGTCTATTGTCCATCGATATTCACCGCCTACGGCACAAAAACGAAGAGGCTGTAAGCGACGGCTGGGCGGCGGCAGACTCCAAGCGCCGCTGGTTCAGCAGGCGCCGTTCTTTGCCGGTAGCAGTGGCGTAACGATCGAGAGCCGTCCGACGCAGCGACACGAGATAACAAACACGGCCTGCGCCATCTGGCTACAGAACACACACGCTCGCGGTACTCTCGCGAGTCGGTGTATTTGCCTGTGTAACAGGGACATGCGCAAAAGCCTGAAATATTGCTTCTGAACGGGCGTCACGGGTCGATCGGAACCGGTTCAGAAAACGATTATGCATAGACATTACGTAGTGCTGTGCACAGGTTGTATTCAGCGTCGGGCACGGTAGTTTGTGCTGGTTTGCGTTGCTCCCGGTTTCTTGGAGAACGAGTGATTTGCCTTTAACGACGCCGGTAGTCGCCCCGCTGACAACCAATCGATTCCTCACATCGCTGTCTTGCGCGTCGAGGAGAACTGCGAAGACAAGTAGTATAGGCGCCGACAGGTCTAGCTACGCGTCGGCTGTTTTCCTTGCCATCGGCGTAAACCGGCACAAGGAAAGATTTCAGTGCCGCTCTCTGTACGAGCTACACCGAGCACACAGTCAAGCCAAGATGAGCGAAGTACCTGATAAGTTACCCAAAGTTACTTCTAAATAATAAGGAGACGAACTAAGTGACGGAAAATGGGGCATATATCCGGAGAGAATAGGTTTGTACGAATGACCTTGCTGATTCACATTTGGAGCTGATATAACCATGTTGTTTACAGCGTAACAACTGTGACAGAGATTCGAAAATTGCGAATAATTTTCGCTTCCTCTCGCATATCTATAGCAATCGCTGCTTCCATAAACAAACTTTTCCAATATATTTTTTCAAGGGAAGGCCAAAATGAGAGCTGCCAGAAATGCAGGATGCCTTCTCAAATATAAACGCACTCAAAGGTTAACCACAGTTGCAATATCGGTAAAAAAATTATCGGGGGTCGTAATACCGAATTGACAGGTAGTGCAGCAGTTCTGAATTTCGCTCTTGATTTATTGTATGCGCCAGCCCGGCGTATTTAGGCCCAGTCGTGTCGCCTTCAGACAATCCGAGGTCATCAAAATTAGCACAATCTAATTACGCCGAAATGTTTTTTCTTAAAAAACCACCGTTTGTATTCGCAATGATCAAGAAACCATTAGTGATAAAATACTGGAAGCTTATTGCATTACTTTTATTCCGTACTTTCGATGCTGTGGCATTAGAGGTTTAAGATACAAACGTCAGGAAAGTTAGCCACGGCGTTGACGTAAAATTCTGCCAAAACAACGAAGCAAGCCTGAAATACAAGAGGACCTCTGGAGTATTTAGAACGCCGACATTTTTTATGAGGTGACGATTGAATAAAAGCTTGTAAAGCAAAGACTAATCCCCGAATGCCAAATATGTCCGAGTGAACGCGATGCTGTTGTTAAACAAATTCTGGCGGCACGTAAGATCCGCATTAAGGTTATGACGCGATAGCCTTTATGGGTCCATTCAGCAGCCTGGGGTCCCGTTTACATGTGAACTGCACAGACACGGACACTGTTTTTCTATTTTACTTTATTTATTTCATTTTATATATACCCCAAGACGCACAAGACCTCCTTTCAACGAAGTTGAACGAACATTCCTTAATGAAAAAAGAAACAAACACTAAAAAATACTTAATTTGACGCCGCATTCTGTGCGATATCTCAGTGAACTGCCATTTGTTGATGAACAATTAGATATGGTGTTTTTAATTGGATTACACAGCCTGTGAAAAACACGCGCGATGGACCAATATTGTGAATCTGTGGTTTCTGCTAAAGACCATTTCTGTGGAATGATTTTACAGCTGAAAGAATTGCATGCGCAGACCGAGTTTGAACCGGAGTGGAATTCTCTTTTAGTCCTGTGCTGCTCATTACCTTTTTTCTAGTTCTTTGTAGCTTAGATGTGTCGTATTGTGAAATATTACCTATGTGCTCTGCATTGACTCTTTTTCTCGTGCTTCGTTGTTTAGGTATGTTGATTTGCCAGTTTTTAAATGTTTGTATATAGCTCATATACATCATACATGGCACCATTGTAACAATTACTGTGTTGAAAAAATAATTCCACAGTAGTCAAGGGGTAGTGCGCCCAACCCACGGCCAAAGGGGCTGCGATTCAAGTGCAACAAAACTTGCAGCATTCACGACACTCGTTAGGCCAATTCTTGATTACGCTGACACTGTTTGGGACCCTCATACTAAGAAAAACATCAATCACATTGAAGGGGTACAAAAGAAAGCACTTCGATTCATTTTTAACGCTTACCATAGAATTATCTCTGTTTCAGACCCGAGAACACGAGCTGGGCTCCCGTCGCTAGAAATGCGCCGCAAACTACACCGCCTACAAATGATGTACAGTATTGTCAACCACCATGTCAAAATAAATTTTCATAATTACATGCACTTCAACGAATACAGGAAGAGGAGAGGCAAGCACAGCAAAACAATTGTAATGCCGCAGGTTAAAACTAACGCCTACCGTTCATCATTCTTTCCTCGAACCACAGCTGAGTGGAACGCCTTACCCTATGAAGTAGCTGACATGCCCTCAGTTGAATCTTTTGTTACGGCCGTGTCATCTTATCTATGATGCAGCAAGTATTTCTTTACAACGCTTCTTGCTTTGCCGTCCGCCTTTCAAAGTGTATTGCTTCTTTCTTTTTTTGTGTGTTTTTTGATTGTGCACATTCCTTCATGGCTGATTGTCAATAGCATGTTTTCTTTCTTTGCCGCTGTTAAACTCACCTTAGCAATTGTTCAAGAACAATGTATCCACTCCTGCTTTGACTGCCAAGAGGCAGTTGGCAATATTTGATAAAATAAATAAATAAATAAATAAATAAATAAATAAATAAATAAATAAATAAATAAATAAATAAATAAATAAATAAATAAATAAATAAGTCCTAGCTCGAACATTTTTCTTTTCAGCCAGTTGCGTTTCTTCAGAGGCGCTTCAGAGACTCTCCAGAGGCGCTTTTTTCCAGTGTTGCAGGTAACGCGTTACAACTAACGGCGTTACCGGTAACGTGTTACTTTTTTCGGTAACTTAGTAACGTACTCGTTACCATTTGGGAACTGCAACGGGTAACGTACTTGCGTTAACATTTTTCGGTAACGTGAAGTGTCACGTTACTAGTTACTTTTTATTTCAATTGTCCCCCACTTCTTCTATTTCAGAAAAAAAAACCCGCCGAAAATGATGTTGCAAATAAACAAAATCTACTGGTGCTCTCGACAACCCTTGTTGCGGTTCGCATGCATGCCAGAAAACACCTGCCCTTGACGACGCACTCAACTAAAAAAAAAAACACGAACACGCATTCACACACTTGTCTTCACCCCCCAAACCGCTCACACACACAACTCTCTAAAGAGTGGACGCATGCCGAGCCACTAATGGACCATTTGCAGAAATCTGTAAGTCAGTTTCTCCGTAACCTTGTTTTCCAACCAAAGGTCTCGTTCCCTGGCGACACTCGCATTCTTTGTGGAAGCAGTTTCCTCTTCTGAGTAAACTCAGGAATGTCGCCAGTTTACTTCAAGACAGCCCCAAGAGAGCCGTCGAAAGAATACAGTAGTACAGCAGAGAAAAAGGGATTGCAGTCAACCGGGTGCAGCACCGCGTAATTTCGTAAGCAGAAATACACCAGAATTACTGTAAATTTGTTGAGTTCAGCTATGTTTTCTTTGTGAAGTTGGAATAATGCGAAATATGAGCTTTATAAAATTGTTATCTTGCGTTCTTACAGCGAAGACGCACTGATCAAAAATTTATGGCCATGGAGTAACGGCAAAGTCACGTGCGATACTTTTTTTCGGTAACGGTAACAGTAACGCGTTACTTTTTTTTGTAGGTAACGTAGGGCGGTAACCTGTTCTTTTTTTATTAGCGTAGCGAGTAACGTATTTATTTACTTTTTTTCGGTAACGCCAACAAAACTGCTTTTTTCAGAGGCGCTACGACCCTGCAGACTGATAGGAAATTCTGTACTGACATCATCAAAGTTGTAGTGTGTGATCGTTATAGGGCGTTTGCATTACCAGGCGAGATCTTGTTGTTGCGACGGCGCGGCCGTCTCGATCAACAACGATTTTCTCGACAATCCAACGAAGGGCGGTTTCTCCGTTGAAACGGAACTCTTAACGCTATGGTGCTAAAATAGGCAAAGCCAGGACTTCTAGAGCGCTCCGAACACTTTTATTCTGCGTCTGTTTCCATAAATCGCAAACACTTCCTGCATTCAGATGTGCCTCGCACAGTCTATTATCATCGTTGAAGGCTAAAACTACGTTTGGTTGAAGGCTAAATGCTAAAAGGCTAAAACGTTGAAGGCTAAAAATACGAATTGCTAGTGCCATTAAGGTATGCAAACGGATTCAACAGAAAACCGTACGTTTCCTGCTCAGGTACAGGCCGCCTTATTTTGCCGCATGCTGAACACACTTCTCCCGCCCCTTCGGAATCCCAATCTCTTTTCTGCTTTTTCAACTCCAGGTTCTTTGAGGTGCAACCTAAAAGCGCCTCGAAGCAGCCTTCTCAGCTAAGTGCCCGGCTGAAAGGTTCATGCACGCGCCAGGCAGAAGTCTGCATATTTCCCAAGCCCTTCTATTAGGAGAGAGCTCCCGTGCTGGGAGTCACTGCGGTACCTGCCTTTCCCGAGAGGCTTCGGAGGCGAAGAAAACCAAAGCAACGCAGGAGTCACGCGTTCCCAATGATGACAACGCGCAGCGCTCTCGAGCGGACGGGATGTCGCCAAGGACAGGGGCACCTAAGAACGGCCTCTCCTTCACCGGCAAGCAAACAGGCCACCCAACCGAGGGGCCCCTTGCGCCAGCGTCGCGGGCGCGTGTCCCTGGGGGGCTGTCCGCAATGGTAGCACCGTTTGGAGGCAACGTCAGCCCCGTTACGGCTGCGGACAATGGAACGGAGGTCCGTCCTCGCTGCCGCGGAGGAGTTCCGCTAAAGACCAGTGCGGTAACCTGTACCCATTGTCGGCTCTAAACGGCTCATCCTCGTGGACGGTCTCCGTGTTTGACGCTATCTTTTTCATCGCCGCAGAGGAGAAAGGGCTCGACGCTGCGCGCTAATATGATCCGGCAAAATGGGGCACATGCCAAGTGGGCCGTGTGTGCGTCCTCGTGGGCGGTGAATCGTTTAGCTAAACTGACTCAGATTAAGAGGTCCGATGGCTCTGTAATAATGCATTAGTGCCGCGGCATTAGTCGGAACCTTCGCCACTCTTCTCCTCCCACCTCCGGATCCCCTGCGCTCCGCGCGCATTTGGGAGTGGAGCATCAAGTTATCGTCCGGAGGAGACTCTGGCAGCGCTGTCGTGCGCTGTCCGTGAGCGGAAGTTTTGGAAGGGCGCCCGTTGAATTTGGTCTGACGACGCCGCATTTCTCGCATTGTGACCTATGCCCTTTTGGACAGGAGGAAGATACAAAGACGTTCTTTAATACATGGCGGAAAGGGAATGTCGAGAAATGCGACGCATAGAGACGTATCCGAGAGCTAGCTGAAAGATTAGCGATCACATAAGCGCATAAACATAAACAAAAGCTAGGTTAGGAAGATTTTTTTGAGACAAGTGCGCCATACGACATGGTTTTAAATAGGTGGCGATGTAGGAAAAAGAAGGTATGGAGACAAGGCTTGCTTTGAAAGGCGCAAACTTTGTCGATGAAGCGATAGTCTATTGTTCGCTTTTCAATGTCACGTTTGTTCCATCTACGCCAGTTACTGGAATATAACAATATTAACAGCAGCAAAAATGTGAACTCGAGTAGCACAATGTTACTAGTGAATGCCTGTAATCAGCATACAATTTCAGTGTTGCGTATCTACAATGAACTATAAGCGACATAAACGAAGCCATGCCGCCTTATCATTCGAATACTATCAAAAGCTGTGGAGAGTTCGCTTTAAGCTTTTAACAGAAACTAGTAACTGCGTTGCATCAAGCAGCCCTAAATATTTGGCTGTTCCTTTCCGGTACTGGATTACTGTATACATGGCGCATGTACAGTTGCTCTCAATAGCGCTTACAACGTGAGACATGCGGTAAGAGGTTTCTTCACGATGCAGTGGGAGCCCAGTCGTTTCAAGTTTCTTTGAACAAAATGAATGGCTCATCATCATCATCATCATCAACAACCTCCAACTACGTCCACTGCGAGACTGAGGCTTTTCCTCAGCATTGTTTGGTTTCGAGCTTGTTTTTTAAAAGTGCTTTTGTACTGGAACCACCTTCCACAAGGCGTCCGGGCAATTAGACACTCTGTTCTTTTTAACAATTCACCATGTCACCTCTTTGGTGTAGTAGTCTGTATTAGTACCATAATATTTCGGTGTCTCTTTTAAGCGAGCGCCCTTTTCATTTATATCTTCGTTTCCTTGAGTGTCATTCCTCGTTAGTGAGCGTCCTTTTCCTGTCTACATGTTTGTCTCAAATGTGCAGACAAACATGTAGAAAAGTTAACGTTCAACAGTCTTGCAAGGGAGCAGCAGTTCCCAATGGGTAGCGAGGTGCTTGAAGTGGTAAGGGAATTCGTCTACTTAGGGCAGGTAGTGGCCGCTCGATCGGAACATGAGAGGGAAATTACTGGAAGAATGGGTGGAGCGCTTAGAGCAGGTTCTCTCAGATCAAGAATGGCAGCTTACCAATATCGCTCAAGAGAAACGTTAACTCTAATGAACAGGGTTCAGCTTAAGTTAATTACAACGCAGCGATTTATGAAAGAAAAATGATAGGAGTAACGTCAAGAGACCAGAAGCAGGCAGAGTGACTGATGGAGTAAATGTCGGTTAACGGCATTCTGGTTCAAATCAAGAGGAAGAAATGGGCTTGGGCAGGGCATGTAATGCGAAGGCAAGATAACCGCTGGTCCTGTAAGGGCAACGAAGTGGATTCCAAGGGAAGGCAAGCGTAGCAGGGGGCGGCAGAAGGTTAGGTGGGCGGATGAGATTAAGAAGTTTGCGGGGATACAGTAGCCGCGGTTGTCAAAGGACAGTGTTATTTGGAGAGACATGCGAGACGTCTCAGCCCTGCAGTCGGCGTAGTCAGGCTAATGATGATGACTTTTGCCTCCGTGAGGTCTTCCCCTCAGTTTTGCGACCAGACTGGCTGGCGGTCCTTTTGTCCGAAGGTTCCGAGATGAGCTCTTGGCAGGGTGCCATTTTGGCTTCGCAGCCGTGTGCCCGAAATGACGGCCTAAGCGCGGGCCCTTGGATCCTTCGGCATTTCTTGTAGCGAAGAGATGCAGTGACCCGTGGGCTGTGACTTTTCTCCGCATTAAGAGATGGTTGAACTATTTCTCGTGCTCCCTGCAAGTATAGCACATACTGTGCACCTCCTCTTGGACCTGACTCCGTTGCGATAAGGAGCCACACATTACCTTTCTCATTATTACAGGCATTGCCCGTGTACATTTCCTCTTTTCTTTTTTTTATTTCAGCTCGGACACCATGAAACCTCGTGTTCTCCCTTACCCACTCCGCTCTCTTCCTGTCTTTTGCACCTACCATTTTTCACTCCATCGCTTGCTGCGTCGTCTGCCATTTCACGTCGTCTCTTTGTTTTGCTCCAAGCTTCTGCTCCATATAGGTGAGTGCTGGCTTAATACAACAGTTGAATGCTTCCCTCGAGTTATGCTGGACACGTAGTAGTAAAGACCAAAGAGTTGTTGTAGTTAGTGGCTATTTATTAATAATAATAACAATGTAAGCAAAAGATGGTGCTAGCAGCGGGAGCTGCCGTCGAAACCTGAAGCACCTGAGCTGCGGCTAACGGAAATAAAAGGACAGGGAGAGGGAAAGAAAGGCCGAAGCGATAGCAATCCGGTGCATCCTTATTCTCCTAGTTGTTTCACTCTTGTGATCTATATTTCGCTACACACTGAGGGGGTTCTTGCCTTCTAAACAATTGCTTTGTGTATTGTCGTGAGTTTTTCGTAAATTGAACTGAAATAATGATATAGAGAAAAAGAAAGGAAGCTCCTTAATGAAGAAGGAAAGACTGAAACCACCATGGTGAGCCCACGTACATGATATTCTGCGCCGTCATCATCATCATCATCATCAGCCTGACCACATCGTTTGCTTGAGAAGAGGAAATAAGTGCAAAAAATAGTAAATCGTAATAAGTAAAACATCGCAATTTGTGGTGCTGAACTTCAAGGGTCGACGCTTGAAGTCATGATAGAAAAATATTCCGTTTTTCAAATAGGTTCGTGTATTGAAGAAATGTGAAGAAGCTCAATGAATGAAGTAGGAGGAGGTAGAAGAGGAAAGGCAGGGAGGTTAACCGGAAGAATAAGCGGTTTGCTACCCTACACGGGGGGAAAGGAGTGAGGTGATAAAAGAAGGAAAGAGAAAGGGGAGTAACAGAAAAATTAAGTCACTCTAAAAAGTCAGTGTTCGTTCAAGTCAAAGCCTATCGTGCAGGCCAGAAGCTCGCAAGAAGCGGAGCAGTGCCTTGGAGGCTTTCACCACCGACGATCGCAGCGGCCAGTGGCCGAGAATCTTCATTTCCGTGAGTGGGCGTGGCTCTAGGCGTTCCAGCGCCCGGCTGAGGGATTGCCTTTCGGAGCTGTAGGCAGGGCAGTCGCAAAGATTGTGGGTTATAATTTCATCATACCCGCAGATGGCACATGCAGGGCTATCAGCCATGCCGATTAAGGAAGAGTAATGGTTGGTGAAAGCTACACCAAGCCAGAGGCGACACAGCAAAGTTTCTTCACGTCGTGGTAGGCCCGATGGAAGCCGGAGCTTCAGATCTGGGTCCAAGGATTTTAAACGTGAATTACAAAATTGGCCGGAATTTCACGCAGCAAGCGTGATGTCCCGCGCAAGTGTGCGAAGCCTGCCCGCTGCGTCTGATCTCGAAAGAGGGATCGACATAAAATCGCCATCGTGGTGAGCAGTTCGCGCGACCTCATCCGCGCCCTGCTATGCCGCTGTGCCCTGGCAGCCATTGGTAGATAGTCATGCCCTTTGTTGATGGCAGAGTGATGTAGTTGTCGAATTTCTGCGACCAGTTGTTCATGGGCTTCACGGCGAAGAGGACGAGGAGGAGGAAGAAAACTTTTATTCCTATTTACAGTGAGAGGTCGATGGGGCGAGCCGGAAGGGCCCGCCCCTTACAAACACTAGGAGGAATCCGTAGTCCGGGATCCCTGTAGCTTCCGCAGCGGCCCGGGCTCTAGCTACCAATGCCTGTTGGGCATGGAGTTCGGAGCAGCCGCGCAGGGCAGCTTCCCAGTCCTCTCGAGTGGGGTGGAGGTGGGGTGGGTAGGCAGGATTGGAAGGGCATGCCCACACCATGTGGTAGGTGTCCGAAAACTCCTCCTCACAGTGTGGGCACGCGCCTGAGAAAGAAGAATTGAAGTGCTTAAGTACTGCCGGGCACAGTACAGTATTGGTATAGAGGCGGAGAAGCACGCGCTCCTCCACCCTGGTGAGGCATTTACAGGGAGGGGGATAGAGACCATGAAAATTTTGATAAAGAGAGGTGATCTCTTTAAAGGTGATGGCCGGATTGAAATTGAATTCTGGATCAGGCTGCGGATGAGGCGACGCCCGGTGAGTAAGCGCGCGGGCGGCAGCGTCGGCTGCCTCGTTCCCCTCAAGACCCGCATGAGCCGGAGCCCACACGATGGTACGATGGGTCGGAAACCCTGTGTATTCGCATGCATGGAGAATTTTGAAAGCACGGTCTGGAATATACCCTTGCTCAATATTGCGGCAGGCGCCCCTGGAGTCCGTAATAATGACTCGGGACTCTGGATCTGCGGCGGCCAGTGCAATGGCGATCTCTTCCGCAAATGTAATGTTTGGGGCACGGAAAGTAACGCCCTGAACTGTAGTGTTTTGGTGGATGACGGCCGCCGTGTAACAACCCCCATGGTGTGGGCCGGCCGCATCCACATAGAAGACACCTGGCTTATGGCCATATTGTTGAGAAATAGCCTCCGCCCGCGCGAGACGGCGACCATCATGAGTGTCTGCAGTCATGTTCTTCGGAAGGGGTCGCACCTGGAGTGCAAAGCGCCAGGCTTCAGGGATGGGGACCCGTTCTTCTGTATGTGTTGCGTAGGATATGTGTAAGCGGGTCAGAAGGCGGCTCCCCGCAGGTGTTTTGCTTAGGCGCAAGTATTGATTGTTAAGATGAGCTTCTCGTAACTCCCCAAAGGTGTTGGTCATCCCTAGACCGAGGAGACGCTTGTTGGACGTCGTTATGGGGAGGTCGAGCGCTCTCTTATAAATCTTGCGGAGAACTACTTCTAAGGCATTCTCATCGCATTTGCGTAGGTGGAGGTAGGGAGCCGAATATAAAATCCGGCTGGTCACGAATGCATTGGCCAGCCGCAGGGCATCTTTGCATCGTAGTCCCCCCCTTTTATTGGACACCCGGCGGAGCATCCGACCCACCTGGTCCCCAACCTTACGTAGCTTGTTTAGGGTAGTGTTTATCTTGCGCCTATGGTGAATGAAAAGCCCCAGTACCCGGATCTCCTCGTGTTCAGGTATCGGTCCGATAAGTAGGGAAAGGGCAATTTTGGTTGTGCACTTTGAGTTGGGGCGTATGTGCACAAATTCAGATTTGCTCGGGGAGCATTCAAGACCACAGCGACGAGCGTATTCGTCCACAATAGCTGCCGCTTGTTGCAGGTTGGTCTCGATGTCTCCAACCGATTGTTGTGTTGCCCAGAGGGTGATGTCGTCCGCATACAGAGCGTGCTGCACACCGGCGACCTCTGCCAGCTGGGTAGGGAGCTTCATCATGGCCAGATTAAATAGTAATGGCGAGAGGACAGCTCCCTGTGGGGTCCCTCTTGTGCCAAGTTGATATGGGCCATATTCTGTGTCTTGCAGCCGGATATAGGATTGGCGATCTGTAAGGAATTGTTTGATATAATTGAAAGTATTGCGCCCACAGTCTGTTTGCGACAAGTCGGATAGGATGATCTCGTGGGTGACATTGTCGAAAGCCCCCCGCAGGTCAAGTGCGACGACTACTTTATCATTGCTGGGGTGCTCGACGGGGTCGAGAATCTCCTTGTGAAGTTGCAACAGGACATCTTGTGCGGACCGGTGTGGGCGGAAACCGTACATGGTGTCTGCGAAAATGTTTTGCTGTTCCAGGAAAGCCGACAATCTGTCGCGGACCATAGTCTCCATCAGCTTCCCCACACACGAAGTGAGGGAGATGGGCCGGAGGTTGTCGGTATTAATGGCTTTACCTGGCTTGGGAATGAAAGTTACTAGTGCCGTTTTCCAATCTATGGGGAGTGGTGTGCCTCCAATCCAGATAGTGTTGAAGTAATCGAGGAGAGTTTCGTAGGCGGGATCTGGGAGGTTGGCAATAAGCTTTACCGTCACCTTGTCCCGGCCTGGTGCTGTACCTCGCTTCATTTTAGCCAGGGCCACTTTTAGGTCATGGAGCTGGAACGGTTGATCCAAATACGGGTTCTCGGAACCTGCATACGAGTACACCTGACCACGGGGATCCTGGTGTATACTCAAATATTTTCGCGGAGCGCATCGGCCAGTCTGGCCGTGTCTCCAGTGAAGTTATGTATAGCCCTTTGAAGCTGTTTTTGTGTCTCAGTACGGGTTTGTGCCGGATCAATAAGGGCGCGGATGAGGCGCCACGTACTCCGACTCGACATTTGCCGAGCTGCAGTGTTGCATCGGTGCACCCAATTGGAGTCGGCGAGTTGGGCCGCGTATTGTGCCGCCTGTTGGGTGATATCCGCGATACGAATTTTGAGTTTCCGATTGTGTTTTTGACGACGCCAGCGGCGGACTAGGCTGTGTCGTGCCTCCCAGAGGTGGAGGAGGTGGTTATCTACCGCCGGGCTCGCCTCTGAGAGTTGAACATTTTGCTCGGCTGATTTCAAGTGGGATACTAGGTGTTGGGGCCACGTTGAGTATCCTTGGTCCATTATCGATTGAGGATTGGTGTAGCTGCTCCTAAATTTGGTCCAGTCGGGTAGTTTTGCATTGGCCTGTGGTCTTGTGAGTGGCTTGGTATGGATTGTAGTGGTAATTATGCAGTGGTCGCTACCGAGGGAGTCCTCGGTGTTCCTCCAATCTGCATAGCGAATATTTTTCGTAAAGGTGAGGTCCGGACACGTATCGCGTGTAACGGAGTTACCTATACGAGTGGGTTGCGCGGGATCCGTGTGAAGAGTAAGGCCCAGTGTGGAAACAAGCTCCGCCAACTTGCGTCCGCGTTTCTCTTCACGTGTGTACCCCCATAAGGTGCTGGGAGCATTAAAATCCCCAACGATTGTGAGGGGATCCCGATTCGCGACCTTCAAAGCCCGGCTGAA
Organism: Amblyomma mixtum; assembly: GCF_055824585.1. Lineage (NCBI taxonomy): Eukaryota > Metazoa > Arthropoda > Arachnida > Ixodida > Ixodidae > Amblyomma > Amblyomma mixtum. Next base: position 209,860,124 of record NC_143013.1, read on the forward strand.
GATATCTGCGAATGTAACATTTGGTAGCTTTGGGGGACAGTAAATGTTGAGTATGTGCAATGGGGGGTCCTGTTTGCGTAGCGGAAGGATCGTCACCATTACATAGGAGAAATTAGCGCTAAGATCCAGGTCAACCCGGGAGGCCGTGTAATTTTTATGTACGCAGAGGCAGCTCTGCGCATCCTGCTGGTATACCGTGTAACTGGCAAGGGTGGCCCCATTTCCTGGCTCCTGAAGGGCCACCACAGCAGGTAATTCTGGGAAAGTTGTAAGGAAAAGGCGTAGATCGGCTCGCTTTGTGCGTGCCTTGAATCCGCGACAGTTCCACTGTACAATTTGAATAGGGATCAAATTGCTTCGCGGATGCTTCCTATTTCTAGGGGCGCCCGCCATGATCAAGGGTAGAGTTGTGAGTTTGGAGAGAGGAGGCTTGAGAGCCAGTGGCTCCAAAGAGAGTAGGAGCGTTCTCTATACTGAGGATGGCACAGGGGACCTCTCCTTCTTCTCCGGCGATTCGACGCCTAGACGCTTTGAGCTGCCGGCCTGCGAAGGTTTTGAGCGGGCCAGCGCGCTTGGGAGCGCGGGTGAGTTGAGCGAACTGAGCGGATATGAGGTTTGGGATAGATGCCGCAAGGTGGCTAATTTTGTTGAGTGCCGCCGTAAGTGTGGCATTGATTTGCGTTTCAAATGCGGATATTCTGTTGTTAACTTGAGTTTCGAGCGCGCTCATTCTTGCCTCGAGTGCCGTGAGGGCATGCGCAGCCTGTCCTGAAGGGGTTGCGTCGCTTTCCATTGCCTCTGCTGCGGGTGAGGCAGAGGTGTGGTTGGGGGAATTTTGGCGGGCCTCCGCTATTGCGAGGCGCTTTTGAAAATTTGCAACCTGCTCGCGGAGGGCAGATATTTCTTTTTGTTCGGCAGAGATTGGCCGTGGTTGGGATTGGGAAGGGGGAGGGAAGGGAGAAGCTGCCCTGCCCGCGCCGCTCACCTGGGAGTGTTGCTTGACAACGTTTGCCCACGTCTTGGAGCCGCCGTTCTGGGGAGGTCCGAGGGGCTTCGCTGCACCGGCTTGAGGCGGTGGTGGCTCAGCTGGAGGTTTCCCCTGGCTCCCGGTAGAGGAATTCACAGGCTGGTCCATGGCTTAATTGGTCGCCAGCCTTGGCCTTCAGCTTGTCCGGGCGACGCTTGCCACGCTTGCGTCGGTTCCGCTTCGATTTACGCCCGCGCTCGGCATGCGGGGTCTGGATAGCGGGATATTTAGCCGTACACGCAGGGTCCCCCGTGGCATGGGCCCCGCCGCACACTGAACACTTTGGGTGGCACTGGTGAGGGGCCCGCACCCCCTCAACGAGTAGAGCCTGCTGTCCGCATAGGCCACACCGGTCCAGCCTCTGGCCGGGGCAGGCGTCCACGCGGTGGCCGACCACACCGCTATGTCGGCAGGCTGGAATGGTTCGCTGGTAAGGCCTAACTTGTACAAGCTCCGAGTCGTAGTGCACGAAACGTGGCTTCTCTGTTCCTGCGAAAGTCAGTCTCGCTTTGTTGGATGTCCCAAATTTTCGCACTTCCACGATGGTGCCGTAGCGCCATTGGAGCCTAGTACGGAGCGAGTCCGTAGTTTCAGAGTTACGGACGGTGATGACGCCGTAGCAGACGTCCTTGCCGTCTTGGTGCAGGTGCCCCACAAGGGGGACCCTCCCGTCGGGTCCATTAAGTTCAAATTCGCCGATGATACGGTCGGCTAGCTCAGGTTTCGCAGTCTGAACAATAATGAGGTTTTGTTCTCTTACCGGTATTATGGTAAGGTCTGTTGCGGGTTGCGTGCCCAGGAGAGCCGTGAACGCCCGGCCGTAGCCGGTCTCCTGGAAAGTCTCGTACAACGAGACGCGGGTCCGGGGCTTGATGACGACGACGTAGTCGTCTGGAGCAGGCTTGAAAATAACAGGCGGTTTACACTTCGTGAGCAGTCGCCGACTGCGGCCCGCCGCGCGCGGGGCGGGTGACTGCTGGTTTCCGGCGTGAACGCCGGCCGCGTCTACGGACGCCGGCTTTAAGGCTTGGTCTTGCGCTCGGCGCAGCACTGCGGCGTTCAACGCGGCGCTGCGAAATCTTGCCGAATCTGGGCCTCCGGTTGCCGCAGGGGTAACCTTTGCCGAAACTGGGCCTTCGGTTGCCGCTGGGTTAACCGTTATCCAGTGCATGTTTTCGGGGTCGTAGCCTCGGCAGGCGATTTGCGTAGCAGCCATACTGTCGTCAGTGGCCAGAGGCCCCGATGTGCCGAGTACCGGTTCGGCCGTTAGGCCTAGGCGCGCCACCAGCCCGATCGGGCCATGTGTTGCCCGAAAAAGGGGTTTAACCGGGCCCACCTTGGAAAAAACTGGTGTCCAGATGTTCCCGACCGATTTCGGTGCACGTTGGGGATGATCTTGCTAGGGTCAGGCGGAAACTTCCGCTGCTCCGGCTGAAAATCGCCGGAGCCGACGAGCAGCACGTCTGACTCCCCGTGCGAACGCGCGCGTCACGGCGAAGAGCAGCTTGCAAGCCTTGGAGGGCAGGTTTGGAATCGGTGAAAATAGACCACCGCTGAGGGGGCTGCTGACGGATGTATTCAATGGCGACACGAAGAGCGGTGAGTTCTGCACCCGTCGAAGAAGTGTCGTGGTGAGCTGTCCTAACTCTAATTTAATTTCTGTAGTCCTTGCGGGGATGACCACGGAGCCAGAAGAACTGATAGGATTCACTGAGCCGTCGGTGTAAACGTGCACCCGGTTTGCATGGTGCGCATGGAAATATTCAAGAGTCACTTGTTTTAGCTTTGCGCAGAGGCTTTGCCGGATCCCATGAAGTTTCAATGAATGGCTTTGCTACGAAACGCAGGGGAAGAGTGCGTATATCACCTTCATTCTCAAGCGTTACGTTTCCATTGGGCATTTGAACCGGGAACTTGTTCTCTGATCTAGATATGTGGGTGGCATTAAAAATACAATTTCAAGTGATCCACAGTTGCCACAGGGTGAACGGATGGATAGTACAATGTTTTATCATCGCACTTTGCCTATCAATGTCCTATTCCATGTGCTGAATTATTTAGGAAGAGAATGCCATCTTTATATTAACATATGCGGTGGTGTTTCTCGCGAACTGTCATTATTAGATATTATAGATAGACTGCACGGCCAATGCATCTTGGAATGATCTCCAAATAATCCCCTGTCGGCTGTAGTAGTCTGATCTCCGCTAAATATCGGCCGTCTGCCGATATTTCTGCCGTCTGCCGTCGAACGTTCTGCCGTCTCCGACAGCGTCCCTTTTCGATTGAAACTCGCATTTTAACCATGAAAGACAATCGGTTGCATATTATCCGTATTGTACATCGACTGCGTATCCTTTTGAGTTCCGTAGGGTTCTTTTTTAGATATGTTCATTACCTAATATACGTTGGCCTAATTCTGCCTGTTACCGTTACAGCAGTCATATCGGTTTTGTGGCTCGCTAGACAGTCATTGGGATAATTTTGAGTTTTATCTTTAGCTTACAAGTTTGCGCTTCGTTGGGATACATTTGATTGTACTAACTATTGCTATTTCGTTGTTCATTACTGGTTTTAAATAATGGCCTTGCTTACCTTTCGGTTATTCATATTTTGAAAATACCGTTATCCCTACCACACTCTTGGCTTCAAAAAAAATAAAAAAACTCATAGTCTGGCTGTTTTAATGAAGGCTTTCTGGTTCGTATCATAGCTTGTTAGTGACCTACCCTGTCACCCACTGCTACTTCAATAGCGGACATTGCTATTGTTTTGGCAAGGTTGTAATCCATTACCTTTGCGCTATGCTCGCCTTTCTGGCCTTCAGAAGAAAGCTGTTTTCTTTAAAAAAGTTCAAAATGATCTCAAGTTTGCTCTCGTTGGAAACAGGCTGACCTTATTCCAGCGTCTTTCTTTCGTATCTTTTTATATGAATTTAGTCCCCGACATGCCTTGTACTTAACTTTATCCTGCACGATCTAGGAATTGGCGCACAAAATGAAGTCCATTGTTATGTTTGTTTCGTCGCTTAGCCATTACTGGCCTAAGTTAGAGCTCTTGCTTTCATAGGAGAACATATTCACTATGCTTAGGTTACAGCTTTCAAAGAACTTTTTTCGTACTTATCCACTGTTGATCGTTGAGTACGGGGCACCGCGTAATATTTGTAATTAGCTAGTCCGCTCTTGCCATGGTTTTTTATTGAAGCCACCCATGAGGAAAATTTTTCTTCTGTAATTTTTTTCGCTGCCCATTTGCAATTCTGATAGAGCTTTCAACCACATATTGTGACTAGCTCTCTACGCAGAAGACAGTACTATCTGGCTGAACTTTATAAATGACTGCAGCCACAGCTGCCTTTATTGCTCAATAATTCATCGATGCTTTTTGCACAGACATTTTGACCGAGAATTCTAGTGTTTGTTAGTGTCGTCAGGAACACCTTTGTAGGCATGCACAATTACTCAGCGTCATCAATCTTGATCAGATGTTACTGAATTCATGGTCACAGCTCATCACACGACTGCTTTAACTCCTTATAACTGTCGAGGACGCATCCATAGGCTACCTTCGTCCGACAAGATTTCCTTTTAACTGACGGATAGCGACGCCGCTGAGTCACCCAAGACGCCCAGAGGTGGTAAGTCGGTAGCAATAGCTGTGATAATGCCGACCGAATCAAATGCGCTTGATCAATAAGAGCACTTCCTTTGCGAGTCCTGCTACTTAAGTATTCAGTGTCCGCTAAAACATATAAGCGAACATTTTTTTAGTAAGACTCGTATGCATGTCAAATACGCGAAAGAATCTAGTTCTTTACGTCTGCATTGTCTCACTCGGTATGGCACCCAGGAAACGATGGAAATGGTACGCAGCACCTTACGTGGGCCGTCGTAACAGCTGCAAATACTAGCAGCTGTTCTCTTTTTTTATCCACGATCCAAAGCGCGAGGATAATTCCCAGGCCGCTGTGTTCGTGAGATCAGCCAAGCATGCGGCGATGACGTGATGCGGCCGCCAAGATCACGTCGCCGCGTGCAGTGATGCCCTCGCCTGGTGTGTCTAATTGCGGAAGACTCCGCCACGCGACCTCGGACGCAGCCCTCGCTCGCGGCTATGTCGGATGGCGACCCAAACAGATCGGCAAGACGCGCCCGCTCGTTCCCAACCTTGCCGTCTTCCGGTCGCGTCCCTCCTGGCAAGAGAAGTCCGCCATCCGCAATCCAAGTCGTGCTCATAGAAAGAACCAAATGAGCGGGCTGCAGCGGTTAATGGCGGCTTTGTGGTGCGGCTTGCCTGCGCGGTTATATTTGCATTGTCTACATGCGACTGCGGTTTCTTCAAGGATAAGGAGAATCGGCTATCCCGCCAAGCCATGAGATTTGCATGATGGAGCCACCCCGGAAAGCTTGGCACTGTTTGCGGTGGAGCGCGGAGCTGAAATCAATGATAAGTTTGCGATAGGCATCAGCCTTTCGAATAGGTACCGTTTATGTTCTGCGGCGGTGAAGGATCTCCGAACACTCGTTCGGCAGTAAGATGTTTTGAGAGGTTGGTGCTTGGTTTCTTACTCTGGCAAGAGTTCCACGGACCCCGTTCACCGCAGCAGATGCCTCGGATATGCGGTACATTTAGGAATATATCTGAAATTATCCCTCCTCATAGTAAGGTATGCGGCGTTTAACGTCATTAAGCGGCACATAGAGCCATGAAAGACGCCGTAAGTGAGCTCTGGATGAGTTTGGTTAACCTGGGATTCTTTAACGCACTCTGGCATCGCACTCCACACGGGCGCTTTTGAGTTCTGCCTCCATTGAAGTGTGGCCGTCGTGGCTAGGATTTGATCACGCGCTCCTGGCAACCGAACACGATAGCCATTAAGTCACCGCGGCGAGTACCTCGTCACAGCCGCCAAAAGCATCAGTATTTACGCTGTCTTCAGAAAGGGCGGTTGGTAGTAACAATGTGCTGTCAGAAATGGCCTTGCTTTTTAACATTTTGTGCCACGGCTTGTGTTGTCTTCATCCTTGTGGCGGCGGACAACAATGTTGACGAAAATACCCTTGTCAGCCTCTGGTTTTAAGCAACTACCACGATTAATGACTGAAGTTTTACTTGCGTGCTATAGTTAAATTCAGAATCGCATACGAAATAACAGATAGCTCTTGGAACGATGGCTGAATGTTTTTTTTCCGGGTTACTCAATTAAATAAAGGACTGCCTAGAACTATTGTACATATGTCAGCACAGATATATTTTAATCGTCAATAACGCTGATCTTGTCATATCTATGATACTTCACAATGGCCCCGTAACTTTGGAATTCGTCGGATAATCCCAAGTTCGCGAAAAGTATGTTATACAAAACGAAGAGTGCCGCTTAGCCACTGAAGATCTTCCAACTAGGCTGTGCAGAAGGTGATACTCAACACGTACGATGGTCTGCAAAATTTGCAGCGTGACTGCGAGGGTTACGGCAGATGTAGGTGAGTGCTGCGCGCAATATTTAGAGGGGCGTACGGGAGTTTTATGCTGTGCTCGGTAATGCATATTGTTTTCACGAGGGGAATTTCTGCTCCGCGCTCTCTTGAATGCACCCATAGGCGCCCCAGCTCAGGACAGCGCCCAAAGATAAATTCATGACCATTCCTACAGCGTGTGGTGCGGCCTCCAAACATTTGCATGACGCCCAATGCTCCCCGCGGCAAACACGGCGGCCAGGAATCAGAAATACCTTCTACTCACCGGATGCGGCTTTTGGCCAAGGTTTTACATTACGTGACCATAAATTAGTGCGGTTACGCAAAGGGATACTTGGAAGCTTTTTCCTTTCTGCACGAACCATTTATTATACAGTCCTGTGACTAGCTGAGAAGGTCGTCTTGCCGCTTTCGGCAATCGCCGCTGTTACTTATTCCTTGCTCGATTACACAATCGTACACGAAGAGTCTACTTGTTAGGCGAGTAATGCTGTCACGTAGAATAATTAAAAATAAGGCCCTCTGGCTTCGCGAGACCACCTAAAGTGTACTTTTGATTACGCAATCAATATACAATTTGTTGAATCCGTAGAGCGTGTTATAGCTAGCCTGCAGTTGCTAGTAAGGATCTATTGGGTTCCTTATTGAGCAGTTCCTTACCCAGCGCAGAGAGATTTAGGTGAACCCTCCTTGTTTGCTTTTTATAAAATTTACAATTTTCAGCGTTCACACATTTCATCGGGTCACATAGCTATTGTCCGTCACGCGTCGATTAGGATCGCTATTACCAAATGTCACGCAACACAGCTCTTGTTTTTATTCTTACCGTACATTTGATAGGAGTCAGTTTTACGAAGATATGATATCTATATCTGATTATAAGATTATGTCGAATTTATATCTATTATACGGTTTTCGCCCTCGTGTGATGATGTGTGTACTTTTATTCCTTGCCTCTCGTTCTGTTTGGCCCTCAATACCGCAAAGTTTATTTATTATTGTATATACTGTACTGTTTTCGCCAGTTCAAAGTTTTATTTGCAATGCCTCACAGTGTAATAGAGTGCTATATAAAAAAACAAATATGTCAATGCTACAAGAGCTCCAACAAATTTTTATGCTGCAAGGTAACGATTTCTGTTTTTTACAAAACTGAATTCGCTGTAACAAAGGACGGCCGTTTTTCGCTCAGCTTAAAGTCTTCTGGCATTTCACAGGTGCAGCGGTGTTTGTATTCATTTATCAGAATGAAGTCGCCGACGTTTGCGGAACAGCTGCAGGAGTAGCTGTGAAAGATGAGCTAGCGCTGAGGCTCCCGTACTGCCGCTTTAATTTTAGTGACATAATCTTGCTAGCGAACTCAGACACTTGCACACGCATGAGATTGTCGAAGCATTAATGACAAACAAAAAAGGACAACCGTGTGTCAACAAGGGGAAGCTTTGGGCCAGTTGGTCAGACATGTTGGGGAGGAGGAATAACCGCAAACTTGACAGGACTGAAGATCGAGAAGAGGACAGGACGAGCGGATCGAGAAGAGGACAGGGTACCGCTCGTCCTGTCCTCTTCTCGATCTTCAGTCCTGTCAAATTTGCGGTTATTCCTCCTCCCCAACAACCGTGTGTGAGTGACACTTCAGTTTTCTCTGAAAAAAATTCGTTGTCGTGAACAAAAAAAAAAATTGCATAACTGATTTATCGAGGACCTTGTCACGTGCTCATTGGATTAGGTGCTTGTTTTCCTTCCTTTCTGGTGCTGTTTATAGGATTAATAATGTCTACAGTGCTTATTCGGCGGTTCTGTTTACGTTTCTCGAGCGTTCTTTTTTGCTTTTCACTCTTTTCCTCCAGAAACAAACGTAAGTGGACCAACAATATAGTAATTCACTAGTCGTGCGCGGTGAAACACCTGCCTTCTTTTGTTGCGTATATGTTTGAAGCGAGTTCTGAAAGCAATGCGAGGCGGCGTTACAAGATGTCTCTTTTAATGGGAAACCGTTGCTAGTCCCATTAGGAAAAAAGCCGGTGGCATGTGTGTGTACTCGCAGATGTGCAGAAAATCCCAGCGATGGCAAGAAAAACAGGGTGACGTCATCAAGAGGCCGTAGTACGCACACAGCAAGCCAAGCACCGTCACTTCAGGCAATCCTATATCTGTCGTTCGTTTATATATACCCACCACTGGCCGACCTCTACGTCCATAGCGCCAGTTCTCCGCACATTCGCGTACCAAAATTGCGACGCAACCGTTCATCGTACAGCGTTCCGGGTGGTATAGTACGATTTCACGTTGCATGCAGCTTACATGCGCTAGTCAAGTTGCAGACTAGCTTGCGACAGGGATTCGAACCGACGACGTATGCACCTTAAATTACACGCCTTCCCAGATCTTCATATCAAAACTGTGATGCGACCTTTCGTCGCACAGCATTCCTGGTGGGGTCATACGCGCGTGTGTGTGTGGGTGGTGTCATACATGGTCGCTGGATTTCACTGCAGCCGGTTGCGTATGTGCTTGTGCAATGAAGAGTGAACCATCAACGTCTACAGATTCAACATCGACACTACCCGAAGTGAAATGTGGTCGTCCGCGCAAATACGCAAACGCCCAAAAGGCACGACAGTGTTTGTAATTCCCACACGAACGCCGTCTTAAGTGCCTGTGCCGATTTTTTTTCTCAGTGCATACAAGTCACTGTTCGAACTTCGAAAAGTCATTTGTTGAGAGAAACCGACAGGATAACGATTAAAAACTAATATAATTTCATCCAATTTAGCGGCACGTCGACCTGACTGAAGTACGCTGAAAAGTATCCCCCCTCCCCCCCTCCTCGTAAGCCGCCTTTACCTGCACACCAAGCCAAAAATACGTCCAATGGGACTAACTGGACAGATCAGTCTTCACAACGAACATTTAGCCCATAGGGAGATTGAGTCTATGTGCGAGAGATGTCGCGTAGCGCTTTCTCCGAGGCAGTTGTAGTTGCTGCTCGTGTGACTAATGCACATGGCAAGGCAGATAGCCCTCAAAGTACTAACTTCTACCGCAGTTTCAGTACTCAACGGTTTAGTACGTACGACGTCCATGATTGTGTGAAGATGCCAGAGGTGGCCTTACTTCTTGTCAGCCCTCTCCCAACAAAGACGCCGAGGCCATTCGGTCGTCGCCGGCGCCGTCGTTTCCGTCCGATGCAGTGGCCCGCAACGATTAAATGAAGTAATCTTGAGGCTGACCACCTGCTCAGATGACGGAGAGTTTTCGTCGCCCAAAATAGCGGTTCGTCGAGAGACACATCTATGCTTTCTTATTGAAATATGCGCAAGCGGAAGAGGACAGAATGAGTTAGAATGCAAAGGATTTTTTAGAAAGTACGGATGATTCATAAAAATATAAGCGCACTGCGAGGTTTCTGTAGGGATTGGGGGGTTTATCTAGGGTACTCGTGACTCAGAGTAACGTTAGTCAGGCAGGCAAAGGGAGTCCGCATTCTCATGGATGGATGGATGGATAGGAGCGCCCCTTTTGAAACGGGGTGGGGGCAATTGCCACCATGCCCAGCTTTTCTTTCTTTACTATTTTTTTGTTTACTGTGTTGGCAATTCTCGTTAAGATTCGCCATCATCTTTACCTACGGTTTCCTACAATTCTAGCCTTATGCCACATCTCTGCTTTTCAGTCACCAATCCTCCAATCGCTTTTTGCTAACTTCCACTGCAGATTTATTTACATGACCATTGTTATCTTTAAACCCTAGGGCCTCAGAAAGAGTGACTGTGCCTGCATCGACATCCGGATGGATACCATCACATTTGAGTATGAGGTGTTCAATTGTTTCCACAGATCTACCACACACTGCACATGTGTCATCTTCTTCGTTAAATTTATTTTTGTAGCTGCGCGTTCTAAGACACCTTGACCTAGCTTCAAAAAGTAGGGCACTGCCTATTGAGTTATCATAAAAAATTCTTTCCTGATCTGCCTTTTCCATTATCGATATAGTTCTGCCCTATGTTTCTTTTCCATTGAATTCATTCAATTTTTAACTTCCGCGTTTTTAACCTGTCGTTTAATGCTCTTTCTTACTCCGTCCTCATGACCGGCATACTTACTGGTTAGTTTTCTAGTTCTTTTCTGCCACTGTGAGTCAACGCTCTTTCTGTATAAATATTTAAATACCTTAGCTGTCCACCTGTTATCATCCAATTTCCTCAGGCGTTCTTCATAGAGTATCTTACTCTTAGCTTCCCGTGCTTCGAACGATGCCCAGCCCATATCCCCTTGTACTGCCTCGTTTGTGGTTTTGCCGTGGGCACCTAGTGCTAATCTTCCAACTGCTCTCTGATTTACGTCTAATCTCGACTGAACTTCTGCCCTTAAGCACAGAACCGCATTGCCGAAAGTAAGTACCGGCACCATTATTCCTTTCCAAATACCTCGTAGTACTTCATATTTGTTGTACCCCCATAATGCCCTATGTTTCATTATCCCAGAGTCTCTTTGTCCTTTTGCCCTAAGAGCCTGTTCATGCTTTTCCGTGTATATCTGCCCTTCGTTTAGCCATATTCCGAGGTATTTGTATTCGGCCACTTTGGGTATTTCGTGGCCTTGTATTGTAAGCACCTGATCAGTTGTATCGTTAAAAATCATGACACCTGATTTAGTTGCGCTAAAACTGAATCCTAAAGCGTCTCCTTCGTCTCCACAGCAATTAACCAAAGTTTGTAAATCTTCCTGGCTATCTGGTAACAGTACAATATCGTCCGCATACATTAAACCCTGTAGTCGCTGCTCAACTACATTTCCGCATAATCTGTACGACAGATTATAACCTAGATTACTTTCTTCTAGCCTTCTTTCCATGTTTATCACATAAAGCATGAACAGCAGCGGTGATAGAGGACAACCTTGCCTTAATCCTTTGTGCACCCCCACAGTTGTGGTACTTTTTTTCCCTTCCCATGTAATTTCAACTTCATTATCTCGGTAGATTTCCTGTAGAAAATCAATGACCTCATGACTGATACCTAAATCTTTCAATTTGCTCCACAGGAGTTCCGTGTTCACGTTGTCGTATGCACCGCTTATGTCCAGAAACGCTAAAAACAGAGGTCTGTTTTCCGCCTTAGCTGATTCTATGCATTGGGTAAGCACGAACAGGCTATCATCTAAGCGCCTACCCCTTCTGAACCCATTCTGAAGTTCTCCGAGTATCCGATTACCTTCTACCAATGACTGCATTTTTAATTTCACCGCCTGCGTTGCCAGCCTGTACATAACAGATGTTATCGTATTCGGGCGGACGGATTTTATGTTCATCTTATCTGCTTTCCCTTTATAAATCAATTTCATTTTACTCTGTCTCCAGCTGTGCGGAATTTGCTGATTTGTTATGACTGTCTCCAAAGCTTTTATCAGCGCTTCCTTGCTTCTTGGGCCAAGTTCATTAATCAGCTTTGTTGGAATTTCGTCTATCCCTGCGGATGTGGTTCTAGGAATATTCGCTTCCGCCTTTTCCCAGTTAAGACTAGTCTGTTGTGGCTGTTCTGTGTTGCCGCCTCACTTTGGGAGATTACCCCATTGTCGTTGCTAAAAGACGCAGCTATAAATGACGTAATGTAGTTCACAGCATCGTCTCCCTCTAAACATTTTCCCTCAGCATCTATAATCTGTTCCTGCGTTCTTTGATTTGTTTTTCCCAACCAGCTTATATGGTCCCAGAACTTTCTTGGCCCCCCTCTATTTGCCTCGCGAACTTCAGCCAGCCATTTATCAGTGGACTGCTTCATTTTTTCCTGGACTAGGACCTGATCTTGCTGTTTCTTTTGTCGATAAAATTCCCATTTTTCACCTATTTCCTCTTCAGATAACTGCGCTCTCTTTCCTTCCCTGTGTTCCCTGGGCAAGTACTGGGCAAGTACAGGCCCCCAAGCGACAGCTAAGTGGCTCTCGGCCTTTCGCCCATTCGCAGAAATAGGCGAGAGTGCAAGCCGACGTCGTCCCACGCCTAGGGCCACTCCTCCGAGGCGACAGAGGAGTCCTTGAGGCGCCGATAAGGAATGACGCTCGAAAGAAGGAGTGGATACCTGTGGCTGCGTTGAAAGCATTGGTCAGCCTCGGTTCTCGGTTCGCCTTGGCTTCTGCTTTATTTTCTGCTATGTCGCTACTAGCGCCTACGCGCCTGAATACGGAGATGCCAGTTGCTCCTCATGAACCACAATATGAGTAATCCATTGGAAAGGCATGGAATGGGCTAATTCTACGCGGCCTATATAGCTGGGCACCTTCCGTGCACCAACTTGACAGTTGTGCTCTTCTCTTCAACATACACCGTTGAAACCGCGAAGAAAAATTCTGGCAGTGGCGTAAGTTAGGGAGTCGAATTATAAAGGACTCAGTTATAATAAACTCTGACATGTCTCCAACAAATGTCTTTTAAAATTTAAAACCCAACGTTTCGAGGCCGGCTCGGCTGAAAGAAGAAAAGTCGCCATTGAACGCCTCCGAACAGTGCGGCAACGTGGCTCACAGCCTTAACCCCTCCACCAACCTCTCCACTCTCCCCCCTCTTTCCTCACACCTTTCGCATCACCGCTTTCATTCTGTCGACCTCGTTTCCGCCCATGCCTACTTAAAGACGCTAGCTATTGCCCCAGTCACCCCAGAAGGTTCAGCCGAGCCAGCCGCGAAAAGTTGGGTTTTATATTCAGAAAATATTTTTGGTTGAAGACCTGTAAGAGCCAATTACAAATCGTCCAACGCATTATCTTTCAACATGTTTAGTTTTCAACTCAAAGGGCGAAGCGTAACTCCGACGAAGCAGCGGGACACTTGGACACAGTTCTCAGTATTCTGCTGATAGTTTCCGTCCTTGACAGAAGTGAAGTGGTAAAAGCCGGAGGAAAAGAGATTTCAGACCATCTGCACTGTTGTGTCATCCTTCGCGCCAGGGTGAGGGAAGAAATCTTTTAGCGCTTTCTTCCTGTTTTGGACTAAAAAGCCTCCCCCTTCGCCTTCTCCCTCCCAGCGCACGCCCGCACACGCACGTACACAAGTTAAACGGCAGTTTTAAGCTTCGATCGACGGCTGTAAGCCATAATGCAGAATGGTAGAGAAGCAACACAGCTACATTCAGGAGCATTGTAACGGCCGTTATGCCGTTCAAAAGCCTGGCTTTCAGCGTTAATTTCTTATTGGGGTGTGCGCACCTGCAGCTCGTCTGCGAAAACAGATTCGTGTTTTGATGGCACATAGATGGGAAAAATCTCAGGGACAGCGTGAAAGGTCCGTCACTGAGCACATATATCCGTTCATTGCCTGTTGCTATAACCAACGCCGCTTTAATCTTTTTTCCGGACTGCGGAATAGGAACCCACTAGAAAGAGTCAGATAGAGGCGCACAGCTTGCCCTATTTGGAATCGTGAAGTATAATGTATGAAATGGAGACTCCGCATTTAGATCGACTTTTTCCTTAAAGAAGGCTCAGAGGTAACACATCACGTTATCGAAATGCTTACAGAATATTTACCTAATAATTACGTAATGCAAACTCCCACTGCAGCTCTCAGCGACTGTAGCGTCTGCAAGAGCAGACTCGTCCGGCGTGGCGAATACGCCGGAATCGCCGGGTCGTGCGCGATGCCGTCCCAAGCCGGAACACGGTGCGGTCACGATGGTCACGTCCGGCCAAGGACTCGCACCCGGCAGCTCCTCGTTCGAGCCGCCGCCGCCGCAAACACTTGCACAAACACCTGCCGCTACTGCGAGCCGCCAGAGACCGATGCGGCAGCTGTGCATTAACCATAGGAGCCCTTCCTCGTGGAAGACAGCACCATCTATACTGCCGCTATATGCATATAGACGATGCTTCTTTCATTAGGCACGCTTAAGCGCCAAAGAATCAGGGGCGATGATAAGATGAGGAAATTCGCCTGAACGTGGAGTGGCTGTGGCTGCCGACCACGATCAGCAACAGACTACAGGGCATGGTTTACTAGGAATCACTGCTATCATCTTTTGTCCTGCAGCGCTGTATAACTTTGGAAGATATATGATGCAAGTTGTGTGATGAATGCTGATGGTGGTATTAGTGCGAGGAAAGTAAGCACCCGCCTTGCCGAACCACCATGAAGGGTAGACTGGGGACGCCAATGGTTTTCTGAATGATACAAATATTTCCTTTGCTTGACGTTGAGGTTACAACGCAAATTGCGCATCGCGCTTGCGTGTTTGCGGGCTTTGACTGCAGTGGGACGTGTTCGCAGATGTTGCCTCAGCGATGTTTATCCGCAAGTACACCTTTGTTGGAACGGAAACATAAACTAAATTTTGGCCTGGATTGGCATTTGCTAGCGTTAGTTGAAAACATAAAAAAAAAATTCAGCAGCCAAAGAATGACGCCAACATGGACGCCAGCCCCTGTAACCTGACCACATGATTTGCAGTGCTCTGTATATCAAGTGGCAGCACAGATTGCTGCATAATCTAAGCCATTATCATCACCAGCCTAACTTCGTCCACTGCAGGACAAATCTTTTCCCAGTGGACCAATAATTAATCCAGTCCTGCGCCAACTGCGGCTCCTAAACTTCGTAATCTCAAGCGCCCATTTTCTGCCGCCGCTTGCTACGCTTGTCTTCTCTTGGAGTCCATTCCGCACCCCCATGGGACCATCGGTTATCTTATTTTAGCAATGCATATTCTGGGCATGCCTATGCATTCTTTTTGATGTTGACTTGGATCTTTCTAACTCGCAGTTTGCCTGAGCCATTCTTCTTTATTCGTGTGTTAGTGTTACACCTACAATTTTCCTTTCCACTACTTGCTGAACTGTCCACAAAATATTTTCGAGCCTTTTCTTTAGCCTCCAAGTTTCCGCTCTAAATCGGATTTCTGGCAAGACACAAATGTTAAAGTTCAAGCTTATTTCATAGAGGAGAAAGCTCCAGGGAGGTTGACAGGCTCTCCAACCGTGAAAGAATGGCAGCACTCCAACTAAATATAAAACAAAAATGCATCAAGGATATACAGGAAAGCACACAGTAATACGCAAAATGCGGGAACGAAATTTAACAAAACGGAATATGAAAAGATAAAAATTCATGAATGTGACAATGGAAAGTTACTATATACTTTTTAAAGGCAAAAATGGAAGTTTCAGACTGAAGAATAAATTCAGTACTCGGGAAATATCACATAAAACGCCCAACCCCCATTCATGAACCGAGATAATAGTAAAAAGTGGACTGAGCTGAATAAGAAATGCTCAGACCAGCATCAATAACGTCATTGAGAATGGAGGGAACACAATGCCTCAGCATCTGTCAGACAGTTACTTCTGGCTGTACTGATGTAAAACTGATTTGTGCTACGTAAAGGGTGGAAACGTACATGCACAGCTTACAAGCCCTGTCATGTTAGACAGAATTGTCACGTTGTTTCTTAATCGATGCTTTTAACGAAGCACTAATCGTAAGATATATAGATGGAACCCCTTCGGCGTGTCAGCAACATTTAAGACTTCAAAGTTAGGATGAGCGCAAACTGCTTTCATGTCTTTCTTTTGCAAAAGGTGGAGCTTTGGAAGGTCTATTTTAGTAGTACATCCCCACACAAGGTGGCAGTATATAATTGTGATATGAATAAGTACTTAATCAAGTTTGACGTCACTCGGATGAAAAGGAGTGTAGCGAAATAGGAGGCCTGCTACGTGGGAAACCTTAAACCTATAAAACTGACGCGCTTGTCCGAAAGGAGTTTTTCTGTAAGCAATACATAAAGAGCTTTGAAGCCTAGTATAACTTCAATTTGATGAGAAGCATAGCTAATAATGTGGTCAAGACTCAAAATTTTACCCTTAGAGCGGGAACGTAGGTTTTGTTTTAGTAAAAATTTATCAATTATCAATTATCAGTTATCAATTAGTAACAGAGCTCAGTTTGCTTCTTCGATAAGTTCATAGGTGCCTTTGCCAGCAACGAATAGACTGGTGTCGTCGGCATACGTGACGAAAATTGCATTCTTGTTTACATTCTTCATGTCGTTAATCTAAAAATTAAAGAAACATGGTTCCAGGATGCTGTCTTCGTGCATGCCAAAAGAAATTCGTGATGTACGTGAAATGCAGCCAATCGCGTCCACATACACGGTTAGCTTTAAAAGGTAGAAGCGTATTAGTATTTGCGCTTGATTTTTTATACCGTACGTAAAAATCTTTTCACGAACAATATCGTGGTGTATGCAGTTCCTTGTTCCTTGTTAAATCGACAAAAAGAGAACGTACTAAATTTCTCATCTCAAAATTACGTAAAATGTACTTCTTTTGGGACAACAGTGCCGTTCCTGTTGAAAAGCCTTCCTTGAAAAATACTAGGCATTTGTGATTATGTTATGCTTTTAAGCAAACCGCGATAACCACGTTGAAATAATATTTTCATAGCCTTTACAAAAATGTGCTAGTTCTCGATGTTACATTTACCACCCTTCTTTGAAAAAGGGGATAACGAGCATGACCTGCATTCAAACGAGAAAACTAGTGAACGTTAAATAATTGTTAAAGATATGGGCTAGAAGGGAGGCGATTAATGCAGTGTCAAGTTGATTACGTCCCATCTCGAAACCGTTTACATACCATGGTGTTGTATGTTTAAGGGAAAGAAGAAAAACTGCTCCTGCAGCAGCTACAGGCTCGTGAAAATAGTCGAACTATTGTTCAGATTTATACAATTCTATTGTATTCTGTGCCAGGTATTGCAAGAAAAATTAATACACGCGCTAGCCTGTGCCGAACGTTTAATTTTAACACCACCTATAGTTATGCTGTCGGGAATTGCTATTACCCTTCCGTGATTTAATATACGAGCTAAATATTTTAAGGAATGACACTTTCTCCATTATTGCGCTCTGACATATCAGTATAGTAGCTATTCTTAGGTACCCTGATATCATGGATTAATTTATTGCGGGGTTGTATGTAGTCTGTTAGGACCTTAAGACACCTTAATAAAAGCCATAGAGCTAAAATTTTGTCGTTATCGATGATGTAGTAATCTGTTTATCTAAGGCTTTCTGATTTTGTTTCTGCTCGCATCTTTTTAAACGGAAAATCGCCTGTGTACAAAGTACTAAATCTTGTCAGAAAAATGTTATAAGCTGCTTCGGCGTTGTTTAGGTCATATGTGCTACTCTAGTCCTCATAAAGTACGGAACTGTGAAAGTGATCAAGTCTATGTTATGTTATAAGCTGGTACCAATAACGGCGCTACATACCACGCATTGGAGCGTGTTTCTTAAGACACATACAAATTCCTCATATCGTCAGCCAGATCAGATTCAACGACACCGGATTTGGCAAGTGATGTCTCAGCATTTGTTATGAACAGGTGCTTATTATTGCGACTTGGTTCTATAATAGCGTTTTCTCAAACATTAGACGAGAGTATAATTTCCAAGTGGAGATTGAAGCAAGCATGAGAAACCATATCAATGTTAAAATTCCCGCCCCAGATCACAGCGTACTTATTTTGGGTAACGAATTGCAAAATCCGATCTAGGAATTCAAACAAACATGCACGTTTCTCTTGGGGGTGGTGAAGCACCGAAAATATAATCGTGCCACTTAGCACAGATAACGCTTCAACTTCGTCTGATGTAAGAGTAAACTCGGAAAGTAATGCAGGTTGAATATCAGAATTTATAAGTAAAGATAGCCGCTCCGCCGCGATTTAGAAAAAAAAGGTTTTGTAGGATGGACGCATAAACACAAAATAATCCCTAAACCATGTTTCAGGCACCATAAAAAGATGGAAATTGAAGCAAAAACTATTTATAAGCGCTGTAAAATCATAAAACTTATTGCAGAGTGATACAGCATTGATAGGGAAGCGCTTTGATAGCGAAGTTTTTAGACTCTGTTACCCTAGATGCATCTCTATATAAATGGGCAATACAAAATAGGCATATCTCATTCCGACGGGCATATAAATGTATAAGCAAATTGAGCATTTCAAGAATGAATTTCGCCGACAGACGTGTGGTACAATCCGCATAACAGGTGCGGTTTCCCCGTGACGAACAAGAATTTTCATGCTTTTAGCAGCGCCAAGCAGTTGCTTGTTATTGCGCGTAAGGAGCTCTTTGATAAAGACATGCTTTTCAGGACCATCGTAGCAAAGGGACTGCATAGTGAGCTCGCCCGTGCGCACTTTTTCAAGAATGTCAGTTCGTTTGATCCTACGCGTGAAACGAACAACAGCATTCTTGCGACGAGATTTGGCCGCTTCAACTTTGTGGCAGATGTCGATGTCTGACTCATCGCTATCTACTCTTATCTTTTTTTCAGACTTCCTTCCCTGCAATCTCTCCGTCACAATCATAAGGTAGACCTTTGATGTGAAGATTGTCCATTATCTGATACTGCTGCAGTTTATCCACCCTCGATTGTAGCCTTTCATTTTCCATTTGAAGTTGTCACTTTTTTTCTGCCAGTTTCCTCAGGTCTAGTTTCAGCTCCTTGGCATCCTTCTGGATGTCGGTCACAGCATCACACGTGTTCGAGCACAATGTAACTCTATCTTCGAGAGATTTAACTTTAGCAGGTGGTTCCCGTCGGAACTCATCAAACTGTTTGAACAGGTCTTTCGTTTCCGTCGACATAGTCACAGAAATGAGCACTCCTCGAGAGGAAACACTGCAAATGGACATCGTATATTACACGAGCGCGCCGAGTTCGGCAGCACTGCAAAGAGGTGTAAATGTGCAGAATTTCCCCGCGAGTGTCTCACCCACAGATATGCAAGAAATGTGCTTCAGAAGTGTGCTTCTGGAGCACTGCCGCCGCTCTTTTACTTCATCCTTGAAGGATATTCTTAACACGCTATTCATGATCTGGGAGTGCTTGCCAAATGGACTTCATCGCATTCATATTCGGCCAGTTATTTCACTCTCGTGCTCCAGGTCAGTGGTTGCTACCTGACAACTTCCATGCTTTGTTACTAATCGCAAACTGATGTGCCCTTTGAACACGGCTGAACATTACTTTAGTTTTCTACATATAACTTTAGACCAACCGTTCTGCTTTGCATACTTAGATTATCGACCCCACTGTGTAATTCGTCCCTTGAGTGACTTAGCGAGGCCAAGGTCAAAATCGTTGGTATGGTTTATGGTGGTTTCACGTCCCAAAGCGACTCAGGGTATGAGGGACGCCGCAGTGAAGGGCTCCGGAAATTTCGACTATCTGGGGTTCTTCACCGTCCACTGACATCGCACAGTACACTAGCCTCTAGAATTTCACGTCAATCGAATTTCGACCGCCGCGGCCGGGATTGATCCTGTGTCTTTCGGGTCAGCAGCCGAGCGCCGTAACCATTGAGCCACCGTGGCGGTCAGGTCCAAAACGAATCGTAGATTACTCAGGCATTCTTCACTAACTCTTGTTCCAAGTACTTAAAAATTCAGATACCTTTACGTGCAAACACAAGGTGTGCTGTATTGGAGAGATCGTGTCTCCCAGCCTGACACCCTTCGTTATTGAGATTTGGTGGCTTTCTTTTTGGAGGACTGTGATGGATGTGCTGCCGAAGGTACTTTCCATACATTTACATATGTATTTTCTACCCTCCGGTTCTTGAAAGCGTGGATGACTGCTGAGGTTTTACATGAATAAAATGATTTCTCGTAATGCATAGAGGCTGGTCATACTCTCTTGATTGGTTATACCACTTGATCGATAGCGTGAATAATATCTATTGTCGAGTATCATTTATGAAAGCGAACGTGGTCCTTCAGTTGAACGAAGCGTAAAGTTTCTTTGATTCTGGTAGAGGTAATTTTAGCGGGCAACATTGTATGCAACGGGCAGTAAGCTGGCCGTTCTGTAATTTCTGAAGTTCTCGACATCCAATTCCTCAAGGATGAAAGTTAAGTTCCGGTATTCCGGAACGATTCCGCTAAGCTCGACATCATGACACGTCGTGTGTATATCATGGCCAGTTTTTCTAGCACAATTTTGCCATCGTCGTTCAAAAGTTCAACAGTTATCTGGTCCTCCATAGCCGGCTTCCTCCTTTGCACTGCATATAAGGCTTTCTTACTTCCTTTCTAATTACCGGTGGATTATATTCCCCGATGCCCTAGGCATTAGCCTCCTAATTAGTTCGGCTGCTGGAAAGGACTGCGTAGAATTCTTCGGCTATTTTAACTATCTTATCCATACTGTTAATAACGATGTTCTACTTATACATTGCCCAGTTTTCCCTTGACCGCTTTGCAGGCGGCCTCTGTTGTTTAGAGCATGCTCGATTCTAGCCGCGGTCGGAGTGGTATCGAAGAGTTGAATAGGAAAGAAAAAAAGTAAAAGAAAAACAGCGAAGAGGAAACAAAGCATTAGTGTTTAAATATGTCTTGCCCCGGAAGCTAGTAGCACGTCGCGCGATGAACACCAACAGCCGGTGGCTTCCGCCGACATTGGGTTCTGAACCGTGAAAACACTTTTCATGAAGTCCCACTAGGTGAATAATAAGTTTCAAATTAGTTACCTAGACGCTGAGAACGAATTGTTCAAAAGAAATTTCAGGCAGCACGTTTTGAGTGTAAGTGCGGGTTTATTGATGTTTCCGGAAAATATGAAATATTAGGCCAATATGACAAATACAGGAGCCATGTGTTTGTAATATCGCTGAAAATGTCTACGAGTATCAATCCTAATTGCCTTCATGTCCTTCGGGGCCCTTCACAATGGCGTCCATCATAGCCTGAGTCGCTTTGGAACGTTAAAGCGCAATAAACCAAACCAAACCAAACCAAACCTTCATGCCCTCCATAGTTTAGATCTTCCCAGAATTTTCAGATGGGGCGGGTAAGTAGTGTGGTGCAAGTACAGGTGATGGTGCAGGAAAAGTAGAACACTAAAAAGGAATCGGCACAATGCCGAATAATCACCTGAAATTACACGAAGTTGCTTTCCGAATTTTAAGACCCCACTAAGGAGCAGCATCAGCGATTTGTCTTTTTCCCTGAACGAAAGATCAAGCTCCATTTGCGATGGCTTCTGCTACGTCAGCGGGCAGCTGAATCGGTAATGACAAGGTAGGGCACAAGCTGATCGCAGCAATGATATTGCCAGCACATGACACACGCGAGATTCTGGCTACGCGCGGTCAGCCGCACCCATTTCTTAGAAGAGCGATTCTCGCATGCGAGTATGATCACGCGCTACGCTCTCGGGGTGGCCCATTCCGAATAGTGCCCAAGCGTCACTCGCGCACAGGGCAAGAAAGCCGGCCCTGACCTGAAACAAAAGGGTAGCAGCGTGAGCAGAAAATCGCTAAGGGCCCGGAGAGAGTGCCCTCGTCGAGCGAGCGTTAAAGCGCGTGATTTAGCGGCCATTAGAGCAGTGGCGGCGTCGGCTGCGACGCTGAGTCAAACAATCGTTCTTCTATTCGTTCCAGGTCGTTTGCCTTTCGTCGCGCCAGATTAGCGAACGGGACGTGCGTCAGCGTTTTGCGGCCATCGCACGACAACGGCGACATCCTGTTTGCACAGGCGCCCTATGAGAGCGTCCATGCCAGTTGAGAGCGAAGAAAAATCAGTTATTAAAGAAAAAAGACCGACGGGCACTGTTGACAAGGGCTATAGGGTCGTTAAATAAAACGTCTCAGCGTATCACCACTGCGGTGCCCAACTGCGGGCGACCAGCCAGAACATAAGAAAGGTAGCAGCTGTAATAAGTAGCGGATTAATGGACAAAGTGCATCCGCAGGTACAGCCTTTGTCAAAAGTAACCAGGCTCCATGGTTTGATTCTCATTCGTATAACAGAGCCCGCACGGCTTTCCTAACGATCAAAAATTTCTTTCAAGGTGAGAACAGGGGTTCTTCTTACCACACAGAGATTTAGAGCTGGAGGGCTGGCATAATAGCTTTAATATACGACTGAGAAGAAAAACGTGAAGCCTGGTTACTTTTGAGAAAGACTGTACGTCGGTGAGGTTTACTGGAATGCTATGCCTACAAGTAGAAGAAGTTCCTGCACATGCAACGGCTCGCTTGAGTTCTCCGTTTTACTAAAAGTTCGAAGCGGCATGCTTTCTTTGTACATGTAGCAACAAGTGCTTCCGGTCGCGCCGCTTGTGGCCGCTGCTGCCTTCTTCAGCACTCTCGCTACTTGCCTGTGAGTCCCGTGTTTTCTCTGAAGCAAGACTGATGGGGCCTTCGAAGGTGATAAGAAGGTGTGGAAGGAATGACGGAAGTTCGAGTGCGATTTCACAAAACAGCTCCTCTGGGTTCCTCGGAGGAAGAGGAGCACACGAACGATGTTCGCTTAGTTGTGTCCATAGTACAATGAAGGTGAAAACCGGACCACAAACAAAGAAACACGCCGAAAGTTCGAGAAACGTACTTACACAGCTGTATTTCCCTGAGGCAAAGCGCAGTTTTTCGATTTTTTGATTGGTTATTTGTTTTCTGCTTTGATAGCAGCTTATTCCTTACACATGCTAGGATGTGGCTAGCGGATCGAAAGGCAAGGACAGTGAGTCGCATTTGAGCACTGTTCATTCACTTCTGCACACAAACAGGGTGTTGAATTTAGAGTTTAAAATTAAAAAAAAAATATCAATTACAAACAGGGTGCTCGAATATAGGGTTTTAATTTTTTAAAACATCAATTAGGGAGCAGGAGTCGAAAGAGCTTTTTGCATGTAGGTTATGCATGCAGGTGGACGCAAAATGGGAGATAGTTGCCATAGTATATTGCTAAATTAACCGATACCATTCAATGAACTTCTGAATGAATGCAGTTAGCACGTTGATTTTTAAAACTAATAAGCGGTCGTATTCGTAAACTACACCACTTGTTCTCGTAGCACGGCCCAATTCCGAAATAGTCATCTCCGAATTTCCGGCTCATTCGGCGTATTAGGCATTCAAGGCAGTGGCGATAGGCGCAGATGTTGCGTGTGGACCTCCTCCGATTTCGCTAGCATCAAGAGCAGGATGTACAGTTATCGCTCTCATCTACTACTCTTCGCTGCTGACAAAGGAAATGTCATACGCAATAGCTGCTTTAGACAGGGACGAGTGCTTCGCTGATCGTCATCGTTTTGCACGAGTAATTACGCAGATTGAGCGGGAAATTTTGAGGTGGTTTGGTTTGGTTTATGGAATTTAACGTCCCAAAGCGACTAAGGCTATGAGAGACACCGTAGTGGAGGGCTCCGGAAATTTCG
This sequence comes from Amblyomma mixtum, assembly GCF_055824585.1. Lineage (NCBI taxonomy): Eukaryota > Metazoa > Arthropoda > Arachnida > Ixodida > Ixodidae > Amblyomma > Amblyomma mixtum. The sequence continues at coordinate 209,883,856 of NC_143013.1, forward strand.
ACCACCTGGGGTTCTTTAACGTGCACCGACATCGCACAGTACACGGGCCTCTGGAATTTCGCCTCCAAAGAAATTCAACCACCGCGGCCTGGATCGAACCCGCGTCTTTCGGTTCAGCAGCCGAGCACCATAACCACTGAGCCACCGCGGCGGCTTTTGAGGTGGATATCTCAGAGCATGGCAGTGCTACGGGAATTCTGCCTAATAGAGCAGTCTATCAGAAACAATCGCATTCATATTTACGATGTAAATATGTAACCGAACGGGGCCCTTATTGAAAAATTTAGCAATTGGCGTTCGTTAACCAACAGACTGACTGTTCACTCCTCACGTTGCGCCCGCCTGCTATTATGACTTGCGTACGATATTGTGAGAGTCTTATTTTGATCAGACGGCACTTTATTCCTCAGTCTGATGGTTTTGCAGTAATGTGGTAGCAAACATAAAAAATGGGACATTGTGGAGTTCCTGCAGGGCAAGTGTACAAATGTTACAAGTATAGAAAACAAAGGGTAAACGAGAGAATACAGATAAATGGTGAGCTCCCAGCATAAGCCAGCTGGAAAAATCAATAATAAACAAAAAAAATGAAAAAGGAATAGTGATATGACGAGTACAACATGTCAAAATTCCGACTACATTTGTTTATTCCATTAGCTATAGGGTCTAAGGACATTACACGTTGGATTGGGTTATGTACCGGAAAAAAAGGATGCCACAACAGCTAAAAATATAGCTATAAACGAGGTTCACAAAGCTTGTTGCACCAAGAGACTTACACCAATAAATGGCAAGAACTGAAATTGCGAAAATGCTATAAACAACGTAAGCATGCCTAGCAACCGTGCACACCGTAACGACGGAAATAGTAAACCGGTACAAAAAAGTGCGCCGGAAAGAAATTGAAGCTCACAGGCACTGCCGATCGCCTTGTGTCGACCGTTGGCCATGAAAATAATGCCAATAAAAAAATTCTACATTTCAATGCCTTGGGTGAGGCGGAGACGAATGAGCCCTTTAATTCTCAGCGTTACTCAGAAACAACAGCTAAAATATTTTTTAGTGGCGTGATTTCCAGCTTCGATATTTCTGGCGCCATCTATTGAAAGAGGAGGCCCTTTAAAGTGTATAGGATGTTCCACCCATCACTTTACACAAATTTTAAAAATATGCTTTTTCAATTTAGAGAGCGCTTTCTTCGCCATAGAAATGTCAGCGGTGAAGTACATCAGAATACAACTAAGACGTGCTTATTACCAGGCTGGTTAGCTAATACAGAGTAGTTAACTTTGTAACTATTATAGCTAGGCTCGTTAATTACTGTGAGGCGCGTAGCCGACCGTAAGTAATATCTATATCCGTTTTTCGAATTTCGAAAACGCAATTACCGTCGGCGCTATGGCCCAACAAATTGGAGAGGTTGCTTTGTCTGCAAGCTTCTTGAAAGTGCATGTATTTTGGCGCAATGAAGGCAGAATTTGTTGGGCCACAGCGACGACGGTAACCGCGTTTCCGACTGATATATATATTACTCATGGTTGGCTATACGCCTCTCAATAATTAAAGAAACTAAAAGTAATAGTTAAAAAGTTTACTCCGTACTAGTTAATCAGCCTGCTAGTTAGCACGTCTCAGTTGTGATGTACTACACCGCTGGCAGTGCTATGCCGAAAAAAGCGCTCTTCTAACTCAGAAAGCCTATTTTTAAAAATTGTGTAAAATCTTAGGTGGAACACTGTGTATAACCGTAAAAAGGACAGCTTCTGTTATTTATTTCTTCCTGAAAGTCCACAGTGAATCAGGCTGGTTGCCCAACCGTCGCACGTTGACGGAAAAGGTGAGTGACGAGTAATTATTATCTTGACCACAGGACATTGTATATTCACAAATATCTCATTTCAGTCACTTCAGAAGAAACTGAATATTTCATCTACGAAACCTAGCAATGGTTTAAGAGCTTCTGATTAAGGTGAACAGAGACGCACTCCTGAAGCGGAACTGCGTGATGTGCTGCTGATATGAGGGCTACTGTTTTTATGCCACATTATATATGTTGTTTTATGGACTGTAACGGTTGCCTCAGTGTCAGCCACTTGAACAAGACAGCAAATATTTCGACATCAAAGCGTAAAAAAATCTGCACTAAGTGCAAATGCCAAAACATGGTGTGGTTTTCACGGTTATAGCATATTTAAGCACAGATTGAGGAAATTGTTCAAAGACAGATTTAGTAAGGCATTCGAAATTGCAGACATATTGGGAATGAATGAATCGTAATGCTCAATTTACACGTGATCGATCCGGGCTGGAACGTAACATGTGTCGTTGTTAAACTGTTCTCAAGGATGGGATTGTCATGATACATTTTTTGAAATATGCGAAGGTAGATTGTTTTCCTACGTTGCCCTAGTAGTGGAAACAACAACCTGGCTTTGAGAGTGGTGACGCTAGAGTTACGTTGATAATTAAAACGAATTTAACGAGCTGCTCGCTTTTATTACTAATTAGAGTTGAGAAATGGTCATCTCTTGATTGTTGTCCCAGACAGATGTCGAGATACTGTATATTCTAATTTAGTAGGAACAAATGATTAATAAAGAAGAAATTTCACGCAGCTGCAAGCAAGTTGGAGAGTGTGGAGTGTAAGCCTAGCATGCGCTTAGAATATTTGGCTGTGCATGCAAGTTCCAAGAAATATTTGAATTAATAAATACTTGCAATTATTTTAGCAGCCCAGAGATTTAAGACAACAGTTGTTAAGCCGGTGTATTGACGGTGCAGTGTAATGGTGACAAAAGAGTCACTGTTAATTTGGCGGCGTATAAAGCAGTAACATGTAATAAGGAAATCATTGAACATAAGTTGTCAAGGAAGTCGCTGATGAAAATGAAATGAAAATTGGTTTTCATTGTCAATGCAAGACGAAAGCCTGCCCGTGTTATTACGTTTTACAAACCGTGAACGACAAGTGGGAAAAGAGTGCAGCTACCGCCGAACGTGAACATGGAGGGCTAAGTTTACTTAAATTAAGAAAGCAGTTTGTGGGAAACCTTAGCAAATTGCTTTTAAAAGTAAAGGAATATGTAGTCCACATTGTAATCTGGTCGAGAATGGAAAGCAAGTCATGTGATAATTATAGAAGTTTAGTTTCACAAGATAAATAATTTTCGACATTTATGTTGATTATCTAGGAATAAAGCGTAGGATTTTAGGAATGATGCAAGAATAAAGTGAGGTACATACTTCATGGTTTTGCAGTCAATGATAGCAGTGAGATCCTGCACACTTGTGCAAGGGGTATTATCCTTCAAACCTTCCAGCCATGTGATATGTAGTGCGTCAGGAGATAGTGCTGAAATAGAGGAAACAGTATTATGGCTCACTACTCGGTAGTCTTTGTTATAAACTTGGAGTTTATGCTTTTAACATCTGACGATTGAGAAATAGCTAGCTTCTCAACAATATTTTCAACGCTACTGGTATCAAACGCGATAGCGGTCATTGGTTTTCTGCCTCTACTAGTCGATTGTCGGGCAGGACAATTAAAAAGCAAGATGGTGCTCTGCCTCGGGAGATTAGACCTTTGCAATCAATATGCTCATAAAGGTATCTTGCAAAATTCCACAGTCACCTCGAAACTAAAAGCGATGTCTGCGAAGGTCGGACATGGACATATGGCAAAGAGGGCTGTTGTAAGGGTCACGTATTTGGTGTACTAGGCCGATAGGTGACAATTTTGGTTCGTGAATCTGTTTCGTACAACCGCCTTCTTATTCCTGATCAAGCTCTGCATTGATACCGTTGCCCTCTGCTTGGCGCCTGTTGGTACTGCACTCTGTGCGCAGAGTACCCTAGAAGTTCTAATCACGAGCCTTTGCGTAAGAATGTGTGCACTAAAGGCGTTCGAAATTTTTCCCTCCTTCAGCAGATATGTTGCGGTGAGTATCTTGCGCAGGCAGTTCGCCCTCAACTCGTTTTAATCATTCCAGCTGATATTCGTTTCCCGCACGCAGTACATTGGATTTGATGTTAATATCTGCCATCCATCATCATTGAATGGATTAGACGGCGACGGTAACTGGCGAAGCTCACGACCGGCGGCCTCATTACAGGCCCAATCTTTTTCCCATTCCCCGCAGTCCTGATTACTTCGTGGGCGAACTCACGCAGCGTCGCAGCAGGGTCGTTCTCGGACAACACACAGTGCAGGCGTAATACCCGTGGAGGATGTTATCGTTTTTCATGAAGCCGACATCGCTTGCGGAAATGTATTGTGCAAGGAGCATCGTGAGTTGGTTTTCTCTTGGGATGTAGTAGCAATGTTTAGCCGCTGGTGGTCACAATCAAGACTTGTCGTCTCGACCTACTCGGTGGCTGCCCATATACTGATAGGCCGCTTGTCTTTTCATTTCGAGGGGGTTATCTTGGCAAATGCCTACCTGGTCAGTGCACCTTTCACATTGCGGAAACTCAGCGGGAAGAGATTAAAACAAAGTATTGCGGTCACAGTGTGGAAAAGCGTGTGCCTTGGTGTAAGATTAAGATCAAAACCCTTTCTCAGTATAAAATATACCTTTAAATTTTTGAATGTTCACCTACACAAAGAAACACAGAGGAATGGTCCCGTTCAAGATAATTATACCACCACTTGCATACCACCACCTCCACTCTTTCGGGGAAGCATCTAACGATGAAGCTAGATGTTCCGAAGCGACGTCTGGTTGTGTGCAGACAAACGTGTAGGGGTCCGGAAACACAGCCATGAAACAATTGCATATTCAGCTCGATGTAAAGGCCCCAACAGCTTCTAATGACATCGTGGTGCCAACATATAATGTAAGAAGGTATCGCTGACAGTTTTACTTTACCTGCCTCCTCCTTCTTGGAATGCTTGGCAGATGGTTAGCGGAGAAATTGCGCTTTCTCACTGGGCTTTAGGACCGTCTGAAATAAAGGTTTTTTTCTTTCTCCCCCTCATTCGGTCCCATTTTGCTTGGAGTAAAAGTGCCTTGAAAAATGGAGTGGCATGGATATGTTGGCGCGAAAATTTCAGCAGATGGCAGATGCTGATTCACGTGTGTGATGGAGCGGCGCAGATGTATGGTCCATTGCATAGGTGGTAAAAATGAGTGTTTAAAAAAATACTGGCAAAAAATACCGCGACTGAGTTTTTATAACGTACGAGCATCAGGAATAAATTAGACGGATGTTTCCATTTTGCGCTGCTCCTAGTGAACCGATGAGGTGCGCTTGGTGCCGGTTCCAAATGAAGGATGAAAACGTGATCGATGATACAGAAGCAAATAACCTTTCATTTTGAGGGGTGCCGAGAAGACCACATGTAAAGAGGCGTAGGGTTTTGTTCGCAGATGAGATGTTCGTGTTACGATAGATAGTTGCAGAGATGGGTGCCTAGGTGATTATAGCACAGGCCAAGTTCAACAAGAAGACCAGGTATTGTGTGATGCGATAAATGCGGGATTGTGGCGCCTACAAAGGGAGATGCGCTTCGATATAGCAGTACGCTTGTTGCGGCTGTGAGCCAACCAAACAGTACGCAACTGTTTCAATAACGCTCAACAAAACTCACGTTTCTTGTGGTTTAATCCTGTGAATTACGATAGTCAGTCAAATGGAAACAATAAAAATTTTAAAAGAGCAAACATTATTGGACAAATAAAAATACATTTGCATCTTTATTTTCATAAACTCCCACATCTTCAGTACATGTTTCTTAACACTTATAAAGTCGTTAAATCCTTGTGGTAATAAATTTTTTTTATTGGCAGTGCAACCACGCATACAACACTCAGTGTATTCTTTCATAATATCGAACTTCTTTTTCCCCATTGCCTAATACAGCGAAATAACTGAAGGCAAGATCTTCATACCATCGAACTTCTTTTTCCCCATTGCCTAATACAGCGGAATAAGTGAAGGCACGACCTGGTGAGCAAGACGGACGTGCAAGGCAGCCAAAAATCACGGCTCCCTGCTCGCAACTGCTTTAAAGGCATTACGAGGTCGGGGATTGTATGTGCAAAATGTGTCTCAGAGAGAAGTGCGCATGTCGTATTGCCTTTCATAATGCGATAGCGTTAAGAAGGTCGTGTCGTAGAAAATCCGGTAGGGGTCTAGAAACGAAGTTGTGAATCTCTAAATCAAAAGAGCGCACAAGTTGATCACAGAACAATGAAAATCGCTTTTTCAGCTCAGGTGTCGGCTGGCGTTGTATCCGTTCTGCTTCAAAAATCTGAAACTAGAACCCCCTATGCATAATGTGATGTGCTAAACCATGACTGAAGTCCATTGCTGTTGGTATTTCCTCTACGATCACTCGGCAATTTTCCTCTATGAATGTTCGGAGCTGCATTACACGCGGCTTCACAACTCACACTGCATGACCCCTGCGAGGGGCCTCTTTCACTGATGAGGCACTATTTCTAACTCTATACTGCGCTCGAACATTGCTGCTGCTCCAGGCATGCATAACCTTTCTTATCTTTCATTCCAGAAGAAATCTCAACAGCTTTTAACATGTAAAAAAATGTAATAATAGAACATTGTTCCTTTTTAGTTCATATAACAAGTGGGGCGGCTGCCTTTAGAGTGCTACATGGCGAAGTTTCTTCATTTGCACTCTTCCGCCCCCTACCGGGCATTTCTTGCACTATTAGAAAGACTACTGCGAACTTGCATACAATATTGAAATATTTAGAGTTTTTGTTAGAAATTTAAACCTTTTATTTGGTTGGAGATGAATTAACTGTGCCCTCATTTATGAATACCGTCTACATGGAGGATATGCAAGTCGCCGGGTGTGCACAACCCCACACGCAAACAGGCGCACAAGTCCAGGGCGCGCACCACTCCTTGCTGCCCCGGTGCGCGCCACGACCTCAACAAAGCGCAAGATGTTGGAAAATTGCGGAAGTATTCAGCTTCGAAATCCTGCACGATCACGGCTCTATGAAACTACATGATCAGGCTCAGTACGAACAACCATGATCAAAGCCTGTTCCAAAGGGCCACTGACTTACTCAAAGGGGCCGTTAAACGAGATGTTATGCCCGGGCCACTTTGCTTCCTGAAAGTAAGTGGACAGAGCCTCAACCCCACTTGCTCTTTTTTTTTAATTTATGAGCCCTTAAATGAGGAGATAACGGCCATTAGCTGCGTATGCTTTTATTATTCTAGCTTTGACATGACTTATTGCGTCATGTGGGAAGTTTTTGATAGTCAGCCGTTTGACAAGTTTCATATGGTGGTCAAAGTCGAGTGTTTGAATTGGATTTATTTTGCTGGTGAAGATAAGTAGATGGCCGTAAGTATTATTACTTCCTAGTGGCAGTCGGCGCCGGCGCCAGTTGTGTTGCCTGCATGCGGTCTGGGCTATTTCTGCATTTGATATAGACTACAGCGTTAAATGTAGTCGAAAGGTGTATTAGTGTTGTGTGCATGTCAGCCTACAGAAGAGTCCCGTAATGAAATTTTTGTGTGAGTATCCGTCATTTGCGAATTCCTTGTGAGAGTCACTACTGGAAACTTTGCCCGTACCCTGCGAAAACACTATTCCGGTGAATCCGTGTCCTTGCAGGCTAGGAATGTTTATTAATGAAATCGAATCGCTACTTTCGGCCTTCCTCTTCTTCCTGCGCAGTCACATCAGAAGCGTCCTAGACCAAGGAGCTTCCACGTTCCACGATGTGCTCCAGAGATTACACATCGACGGTAATCGCCTGTTTGTCCCGTGCTCAAGGCTTGTCGACCCACTTGCGCTCACTGTTCTCTCTTTCTCGAAGGACAGGAAAGAGTTGTCGGCTCTCTTTATGCGTTAAACAAGACGGATTTCAGGTAACCTTTTTTCGCTAAAGTGGGACTCTAGTAGATAATATTTCACACTTAACATCTACAAGTACAGTGTTTCAAAAATATCAACTGATTAACATAGAACATCTGTACAGGTATGGTAACGTATCCTCTTTTCATTCAAATTCTACAGCCCTGAGGAATTAATTAATATCTACTGAATCTTTAGCACCTAATGTCAGTGATGAACGCACATGCAGCACAGATCCATGGTTTGTGGCTCAGTTCCGTACTAATTAAAAACTACAAACATTAGGTTATGCTCTTTCTACCATCCTTAACGAACATCACGACAAAGAGCTTTTAACAGTTAAACAGTTCAGACATTATTTTTTTTTGCACTTTTAACATATTTTACCGGCGGGATATGCCTGCTTGTGGTTGAATTGTTTACTACATTGTTCCTTTACTCTATGTTTATCAAATAACTTTTGTTGATGCTAGTTGTTTGAATGCAAACATAATGCATTCTGAATTGCACTGTGAAATTCACTTCGCTTTGAGACCCAGCGTCATGTTTGTCATTCCATTCGCTGGGAGTTTCGAAACTAACTCTCCATTCCTATCTAATGTAAGGTAACCTGAACTGTACTGTTTTTATTATTGCAACTGTATTTTGGATACGTTTTTGTTTCTGAAAAGCCAACTGAGGGTGTCAGAGGACATGTCAAGCTGCTCAGAGCAGCCTTTTGCCCTGAGAGCCCTTCAGCCTGTTCTGAAAAAAAAAGCGATCGATCGATCGATTGATTGATTGATTGATTGATTCACTGAAGTTTCCATAGTGGGGGTCCTTTAATTTTAAGAAGCTGCTCTCACGCACAGGCTTTGGAAGAGGGCGCTGAAAGCGTTATTTTAGCGGCAGATTATCAGGAACTTGGCATGAAACTTGCCCTAACCTCGTTTCTTCCTGCGATGCCTGCTATATTTGGGCACAACTCAAGAACGAAGCGGCAAACATCCCTCAAAAAATGCGGTCTGGATAATAATGTCGCAGTTGATCCCATTTCACGGAAGAATTTACCATTCACATGAGATGTCACGCCAAGAGATTGACCAGCCACGTCAAGCCAAACAGTGAACACCATTGGATGGTGGGCATCATTGGAGGGGCGCTGGCCGCTTGGTTTTTAAGTTTTTTTTTCCAAACAATAGCTGACTCGAACGCCACCTGACGCTTAACTGATGATGCTGAGGACGAAAACACTTTATTGGAAAAAATGGCCGTTTGTCCAAACCAATCAGGGTAGGGTATTAAGGGGGGGTAACGACGGGGCCAGCAATTGAGAAGTGCACCGCATATTGCAGCATTCGTAAAACGCCCGATTCGGCGGCGAAGGCGAACTGCGCTCTTGGGACGCAGTCGGCATCCACCGAGGGCGTCAAATTAAAGCTGAAGCATATACGTCACTTCCGGTACTCATGAGATGGCGGCGCACAGACGCCGAACAGCAGCTCAACCTGCAACAACTTCGTAAGCGGTGCGATCCGCCATACGCGGACCGCGCAGAGTATAGCGCACGCGCCCCGGTCCAATTATCATAATCCCGCGCGTGGTACGCGAGCATCAGCGAGGATGGATGAGGCGCCAAACGCGCCCCAAATACGCCGCTCTGCCTTGGACGGCGCCGGCGAAGCCCGCCAGCCACGCGTGCTCGACGACGACGACGTAATAAATGAAATCAGAGCAGAAAGATAAAGCGGCATGCTTCTCGATAGTGCTCCGCTGGAGCACCGTGACCGTACACACGAAGCAGCTCGAGCGAGAACAGAGAGTGAGGTAGGGTCCCCTTATTCTAAAGAGCGCTCGTGACTCACGACGGAGCGCGGCGGGTTTCATAGCGGAGAAAGCCGGAGGCACTGCGCGGTCCCACACGGGCAGTCGCGACGGCGAGCACTGTCTGGCGCTTTCCCTCTCACTTTAAAGACTGCAAGGGTTGGTGGTGTGAAGCGGGACTTGGGGAGGGGGGGGGGGGGAAGAAAAAAACAGCGGGGCGCTTTCATTCTTTGCGCGGATTCGTAACAGCCCTACCGCGCTCAGTGCGTCGCCCTTTTTGCGCGAGCCGTTCCGTTCCTGTTCTTTTTGCTCTGATTCCACTAAGCTCGGTTCTTAACGCGTTCGCCTCCCCCTTTCCTTCCCTTAGTCGTCGCAAAAGGGTCATTCGCTCTCATTCGTCATAAACACGGTGCCCGCGAGCGCTCCAACAATGCGCCGGAGAAAGGAAGAGCGAATGAAACGCGCGGAATAATTGTTCCGCTACTCTTTCACTGCTGCCGCGACAGCCGGCGAGAAATCTACGGCGGAGAATACTGGCTACTTGCGTCGTGTCGGACGCGTTTCCTCGCGCCTCGTATATTACGTGAATTTCTTTCCATGCCTTAAATGACTACGTTTCCTCCGCTGGCTTTGGCATAACGAGCTCCATTTGTACCTGGTCTGTGGCGTCTCGGTCTTTCTTCCTCGGCAACGGTTGCATTTTCGCGCTATCGTTCTTCGTTGTCGAGTGATACTGGAAACGTGTCGGGTGGCCACGAGGAAGTGGCGAATGGCGCGAAATTCCCGGCGGGGAATGCGCCGTCTAGCAGAGGAATCGTCGTGGGCGTCCGTGGCGTGAACAGCGGGCGTGAGACTCGGACGCAAAAAAACAGAAGAAATTGCGATTTTATATGCTACGTCTTGACAGTTGGCGGCATGAAAAAAACAAAACTGAAATGTTGGCGAAGAGAGCCTACGACAGAGCGCCCCTGGCTGGCATACTTCCTGCGCGTCCTGTGTGGTAACACAAAATTTATGCTGAAAACGACCGCACGATATATTTATATATAACACGGTAATGGCGTTGAAAATGTCATGCTTTTGTCAGGCAAAGGGAAACTGGAATAGAAACTGTCACGCAAGTAATAAGCACCGGTCCTGAACACAGCCGCTAGGACACGTCCCTAAGAGTCTCAAGCGTCTGAAAGCAATCGAAAGGGTGTCTGTGCTTGCGCACTATGGCACACGTCACAGCTGAGAAACACGCCTACATTTACTAACTTCATACCTCTGACTGTTGATAGCGTCTTCCGAGTGAGATTACGTGCAAGGGCTATATGTGGAAGAGATATTTCAATGCGACTTGGTGGGAAATTATAACTTGCAAATAAGTTTCTGAGACAACGAAGTGATGTCATTTCTGCTATGTCACATAGAGGTGACATGGAAAGATTTTCCTAACGGCTCTCTTCACCAAACTGTCAACATTTCGCCAGTCTACTACTGTAGATCCGATTTTAACTTGAATCGGTAGCGGTCACGCTCAGATACTGTGCCCGAATGCGGCACTCTTGTTCCTCACTTCCGCGCCTTTTGTGAAACGAGAAGACGAAGCATTCTGCAGAAATAGTCTGAGACTGAAGTTGCTGTCGGTGGGCGCAAATTTTTCGCCAGCCTTCCGACGTATCGAATGATTACGCGAGGAACCAGTATACAAACCTATAGCATAACTCTATGCCTCGTGGAAGTGCAGTGGTCGACATTCCTGGATGTGTACCCCGCCCTTTTCGCCTCTGAACGCAGCCATTTATGAAGGCATATGTTAGGCAGAAGCCGTTTGGCTTGCGAACAATCCGTCTCGATTAACGAAATGCTTTGGGACCACACTTTGCGCATGGCCAGTGATGAATTCATGCGGCACTTCGCAGGCACTTGGAAAAAATTGTTTGCAGCTAACCTGAGAAGTTTCAGCTTTCATGCAACGGTTTGCTCTTTCTAGGTTGGTCATGTAGGTAGTCAGTTATACGACTGCAATTAACTCGTATATTGGCGTTCGCAGCCCATACGTAAGCTATGCAAACTCTAGTCGTATGGCTGGGAGATCGTTATAAATCAGACGTTTTTTTTTTCAGTGCACAGGGATATCTAATCACACGTAACTAATAAAAGTGAACAAAAAACAAAGCCAAGCCTTTCTGCCCTTCCCCAGGACATGATACGACACACAACGTAACAGTTACAACATGAAGAATGAACGGCCTGCTAGGCGTTCACCGCTTGTTTGTCTTTGTTGTTTCTGCGTCATTCCTAGAGTTTTTTGCTCTTGTAATTTAGTAATGCACGCCAACTAGCCCGCACCATTACTCTAGTTCTCAAAAAGCCGCCTGTAATGCAATCTGATATGAAATATCCGTTGCGAGGTAGGCACTCATGTGACATCTGAGAAATTTTGAGCACCTGCCAACCTGCTGATCTGAGAGGTACAAGAAGCACAGAGACGAGCGGACAGTTTGTAACGAAAAGTGACTGTTGACATATCAAAACGAATAGTGTTATATAACAGTGGAGTAATGTAATATAGCTGCAAGACTTTTTGGGGTCACAGGAGGCGGACACAAGAAAGTCAAAGCTTTACTTCTTTACTATTGGTGAGGCTGCACCGGATTTTCAACATCAAAAAAAAAAAGAAAGAAAGAAGCATCCAGGTGTAGGGGAAAAGTTGTACCAGATGGCCGGTTCTGTTTGATGCCCAGCGAGTGCGTCCCTAAAGTAACTCCGATAAAGGAGGCTGTGGACAACGTGTCTGCTCTTGTTCCCGGAAGGGCATGGCAATCAAACATACTTGAGGTCCAGACGTTGGTTCTTTGTGGTGCCCAAGAGTGGTCCCCTGCGAAGTGTCTTTGCCAGCGTATATTCCAGTATGTGCCCTCTTCAAAATAGCCATTTAGTCACGCTCTCCTAGCTCTTACCCCATAGAGAAGACGGGGTACATTCGCTTTAAGCTTTGGAGCCAATGCTCACCATTTGCAGAGCTGCTTTCTTTACGGAGCTCACAAATGCTATTTCAAATACACACCAACGTGTTTGTTTAAGCCGGCAGTGCACGGCGTATCACCAGTGATATTGAGGATACAAATGAGAATAATCTTGCGTTTGTGCTCACGGACCTAAGTGAATTGATAGCATTATTGGAAAATGAAATTTTTTAGAACACAAGAGAACTTGCTGATGGGCTAGTTGGTTGCGGTTCTTTCTTGCTTTCAATGGCCCGAAAACAGGACAAAACACGGAGGTAGACAACAGGAAAAAGTGCCACTTCCAACTAGTTAATTAGGCACACGAAACGTACATATCTGTAATAAATTGGTTGGAAGTGGCGCTTCCATAGTTACGAAATGAAGGTCAAAGTGTCAACGCATTGATTTTGTTCTTGAATTACTGTTAGCGCCTGCGTATTTAGGGCGTTTTAGTAGCCCTTGCACAATGCGAAATCACCAAAATTCAGTTAGAGTAATTATGCTTTGATGACCTTGTTCATTACGAACCTTGCAGCTATTTTCTATTTTTGCAATGAAGGGATGAAATCCCGCAAGTCCGTAGTCGGACGCGTTCATTGTTTGGGTATTGCGGGCACACTTGTGAAAGGTGATAAAGAGAATCCGAGATTTTTGCCCTCATGCTGCTAGCATAGAACCACGGCTGAAGCAGTGACCGACTGTAATGATCGAATAGGCTGGCGTTAAACTTTCACTTCCGACAACACACGCCGCAGACATGGAGCGCGCGCGTGGCACTAGCTGTGCTCGAAAACCGCTCACACGTGCTTGTATCAGAGCGCACTGATAAACAAGCGGATGTTCGCTAGGACGAGCATAACCGACACTCTACGCCTCGTTGCTCCTAGGGCCGCTCATTCCTGCTTTTCTGTAAAGCAAGAATTCGTAATCCCTTCGAATGGCCCGCAAACGGGACTGCAAACGGGCTGCAGCTTACGATCTCGATCTCTCTAGCCAAGCGGGAAACATTTATCTCAGCGCGATCAGTCGTGTTCGGGCGCTGGCAGTGAGCTTCTCTTTGCAGAAAACAAAATCTTCGCCCCCAATCGGCCCGCCGTAATTCACCGGACCAGTATAAGCACGCTGCTTACGCGGATCGGCGCGGTCCCGTTCCTGTTGTCCACGATCCAGCAGGCCTCCTCCCCCGCGTTTTCCAGCTGCTACGAGAAGGCTGCATTCCTAGTGGGACCGTAATTGATGTCTCCATTGGATCGTGCTTCTTCCGCCGCACGGCGTGGGAATCGCGAGCGGTTACGCTTTCCCCGTGCTCGCTCGCTCGCGGCGCTTCGGCGTCTCCTGGCTGGGGCCATTCATCCGCTCTTCCACGCGGATGGTCCACCGGGAAGGAGCGGAACGTGCGCGCCGGGTGCCGGCACCCCCGGCCGGCGTGTTCGCCCCGCATGTCGTTGGCCTCAATTTCAGATCACGTTGTCAATGGCGAAGCTCTGTGCTCGTCGGCGAATTAAGCAGAACAAGAAGCTCGCCTCCTCCTGCGGCCGCCCATCCGACCGCCTTTGCGAAGAAGAAACGAGAGCGTCGGTGTGAGAGCACGATTCGGGGACGCTGTTCCATCTATCTTCACTCGGTGCTTCTTCTTTCTAGGAGTTGTTATGGTTTCGAGTGAAGGTGATTCACGTGTCGCGCTCATATAGCACACATGCTGTCAGTAGTGATAAGCTACAAGATCGGTCCAACTTACGCGTCACTTTGCATTTCTGGCTGGTGGCATGCAAGGGCTGGTATTAGTTCTCACGGACATGCCTTAGATTGTTGTTGAAGCTCTGTGCTTGGCGCTATACACCTGCGTGATTTCACTCAACAAATACTTTGTAGAATACAGTAAAAATATTCTAATACTCGGGGAATCAAACAACCAGAACTAGGGCGGTGTGCGGCAGAACTAAAGAATGGACATCACCTCCACCTTCTTTGCGGCCTGGGTACCAAACAGTTGACACTCGACCAAATGTTTAGGGGAATCCCCCAAGGTGGTGTAGATTTGTAATAGGGAGTAATTACTCATTGACGTCCACCCGAGCGCAGCCATACGGCTACAAAGGAAAGCTACACAGCTTTCTAAGAAACTTCGTAGTTAAAGAAAAATTCGTCCTGGTCCGGGGTTCGAACCCGGGACCACCGCTTCACCGGAGCTGTCGCTCTACCAACTGAGCTAACCGGGACGGCAAGCCTATGGTAGGGCGAGAGCGAATTGATCAATAACTCGAAGTGGGAACAGCGTTGACCAAATGTTTACGGGAATCCCCCAAGGTGGAGTAGATTTGTAATAAGGGAGTAATTACTCATTGACGTCCACCCGAGCGCAGCCAAACGGCTACAAAGGAAAGCTACACAGCTTTCTCAGAAATTTCTTAGCGAAAGAAAAATTCGTCCTGGTCCGGGGTTCGAACCCGGGACCACCGCTTCACCGGAGTTGACACTCGCGGTGGATAACGGTGACAGCCATCGTTCTACATATTCATGATTGTGTTGACATCCCCATTTGTATTAGGCTTAGTTGATTTCTGCTCGCTGCTGCTTGTCATAGGTTGAGCTGTGAATAATATAAAAAATCCTGTAATTCTTCATGTCTTACCCGTGCTTTATACACAAGGAAGTAAAAACAAAAGAGAATAACACAAAGCAGCGAGAAAAGAATCTAGGGGATGAATTCGCGTTTGGTGAAAAGGCTCCCCCAGCTTGTCTGTTCGCGTAAGTTGAGGGCGTATATCTGGTGGCTGTAGATGTAAGATTGTCTTCTTAGAAAGCTTTCATTTCCATACACAGCAGTGGGCCAGGATGCGTGCACAGGTGTGCAGGCGAATCATTTGAACTTGTGTATCAGTGCACTACTGTCGGGCCCGAGATCGGTGATTCGCATCTCCATAGCACGTTTTTTTTTTCGTGGGGGGAGGGGGGGGGGTTAGTACTTGCCGGAATGTTCAGGACATGGTTAGCTCCCGCTTCTTGTTCTTGTGAGGAATTGTGGCACTTACGCCGTTACAAACCACCTAAAGTGGGTGGCGGAGTGCAGTGAACAAAAGTTTCAACGTCATTTTTCTGTTCAGATGGAAAGGAATGGCTTTTGGGATTCAGGTTCGACAGAAATCAGGTTCGACAAAAAGAAAGACATGTTGCTTCACTAATAGCACGTTTGGACGCTTTTCAGTGACACAGAGCTTAAAGAGAGCTCACTAGCTTCAATTTGCACAAAGAAATCGCGTATCACGACTAAAACTCATCCTTCAACCTTTTGATCATCATATCATCATCAACATAACGCGTCTACTCCGGGAGGAAGGCCTGTCCTATTATCCTGCAGTTAAACCTATCCTACGATAGCTGCGCCCACGAAATCAGCCTATTTCTATCTGTTATTGTTTACTCAAATTTAAATGCCACATGTACAATTTCGTTGCCATCTGGCTATGCCTAGATAGGGGCGTAAGGTAACAATAACTAAATTTATCCATTGTTTTATTATTGCATTGTACAAGCGGGTAGTGGTTGGAACCTCTCAACAGCCAAATTTTAAAATCGCCATTGGAGGATTTTGTCCCTGCTGTTGATTAGAAAGTTGCTGCGTAGTTATTTTTTAAATGTTTAAGCTTTCTCAATCCATTTTGTGCTTTGTTACCTGCCTGCATTCATGCTTTACCTTTTGATTATTATATGCATCTGACACTTCTAAAATGAACTACCGGGTTTGCAATATATATAAGTAAACAAAATATTAATAAAGAATTCTAAGCACAATTACGATACTCAGTAATTCACTATTACAGCGCAGCAGTCGTGCGTGATTTCTAGGAGTGAATGAACAAAAAAATTTTTCTAATTTACATACTTGTGCACTGAATGGAGTATTAAAGAGTGTTTCACCGTTCGAACTTTTTGGCACTGCGATTTTTCGTCGACACCTTCCAGAGCTACAACGTGGCGAAGCTGGCGCTGCGCTTCATCGCTGGCGCCTCGCTTACGATCCCACTACCGATTACCATAATGGTTCTGTAAGTTTTTTTTTTCCTTAACTACGGTTTAATAACGAACTAGTAAGTATCGTGATCGTGGCCCTTCCGCCCTTTCCTTGTGGCTTCCCTTCATCGCACTGACCAGTTGCTCGCCAGGTGTGGGGCTGTTACAGTCTTTCCTTGTAACGGCTCATAATTCACGCACAGAGGCCAGCTGGTTTGGCGGCGCCTTACGACCGCACAGCCCCAAGCGATCACAAAGAAGGATGGGCGATGCACGAAGCACAGACTCTGTATGGGAAGCTCCCGTGATCGGTCACGGCCACACCGACGCCTCTCAACCCAGAGACAAGCCACTGACAGCTGCACTGTAAAATGCTCCTGTAGCCGGGTCATTTGAGCCTTCAGGATGAATTTAGTGTTTATCACGCGTGAGTGAAATCGGGCTCTCGAATTTTCGTAGTAGGTGTTTGCGTATACTCAGCGAATTACATAACCTTTGGTGGCGACAAAGTAACAAATCCTTGCGCAAAGCGCTTGCAGCACGATTATGCAACTTTTGCCCTAGGTGAACGGAACGGCCATAACGTCGTTGTTGTTCTTGCGCCAGTATTGTTTCAGGGAATTAATGCGTTGCTGAAGGGGTTTGTTTCGTACACGCAGAATTTTACCTACAGCCTTCAGTGCAGTACTTACTCTCAGTGCCTCGGAAGATTGTATTAGGAGAGCAAGGCTGAAACTAAAATCCCTGATTTCTTTTTTGAAGATTGGCAACGATCAGAAGAGTATCGTCAAGTGGTTTCAGCTGAACATTCGACAGGAGCTTGACAATAATTTCATGCAATTTTCGATGAAAACTGCTTCCCAGACATTGTCTCTGCTTAGATGGTACGGCTGGAGTCGGTATCGCAAATCCGGCAGCAGCAGTTACAGTGCACGCATAAACTTTTGAACGAGTCTGTCGCTTTCTTGCGGGCAGAACCCATTATTCATCGCCGGGAACAAAGACCGTCATGTAATAAAGCTCCAAACAGGCCGCGTTTTATTGCGAAATAACTCGCGCGACCTGAAGCTGGAGCTCGCTCAGGGAAAACATCTCTTTGCCGTGAGTGAACCTTCGAGGATCAATGAGTAAGCGAGCAATAAACATCCTTCCATGACAAATTTGAAAGCCTGGGAACGGCTGCATAGCGCGAGAAAGAGGCTTGGCACAGACAGCGTGACTCGAGCTTAGCACATGCTTCATTATAAACTTGACAAATGTGAGCGTGAGCGCACGCGATAAGAGGGCCTTCCGCTGTATGCGCGGCCGTGCACGCAATGAACTCCAGGGCTGTCAATGAATTCTCGTAACGGCGGGAATCACGACCGCGCTACATAGCGGCGGCGCCACGCGATCAGCCTCGTTCGCCCAGTGTCTCGTGTGGGCGCTCGTGCCTCTCGCCTCCGGTCGCGTCACGGACACAGCGTTTCTGTTCAGTGCCGCACAATGCGAACTGGAACGTCGGCGGCTCGCACTGTCGTTGGCTGGCTAGCATTGTTCGCGAGCATACACACATTCAAAGTAGGACGTAGTTTGTGACTGGGTCCATAGTAATTAACATGGGCAAACCTCCGTGTCCCAACCGCCTTTACACAGGTAATAGAATTTTCTTAAGACGCTTTGACACTTGGCAACAAACTGAGACCTCTATTGCGTGATCCAGTGGGGCTGCCAGAGTTTGAAATGCTTGAGATATGTGCAAAGACGGTGTTCGCAGCTGCCCTTGCGACAGTTTAAAGACGCTGGTCCTCTACACCAGTCTCTGCAGAGTCGTTCATAGCATCATGCTAACATTATTGACTCGTGTAGATCAAACACATAAGCTGTGCCACTCTCTGAACAACCTATGCTCGCACCAATAAATTGGAGTCATCATCATCATAACCTTCTTCCTAAATACTTAAGCGCAATGAATGTAACATATGTTGTCTGTTAACTGTGTTATGTGCTCCTTTCTTACGATATACAAGGCGCCCGGCCAAAGACAAGCATTTGGCGGCTGCTCGGAACGCAGCGCGCTGCGCGTGATTCATCCAGGCCGCCATTAAAAAGCCAAAGCACGGACGTACAAAAATTTTAAGTGCATATTGACAAAAAGGAAACTGCGCAACTGTTACTGACATCCGAACCGCGTCGTGGGGGAAGAGATTAAGGAGCGATAGAAGCATGGAATAGAGAAAGTGGGTTGTAGGCAGGGTTTCGGAATAATTCTGACTATCTGCGGGGTTCCTTAGCGTGCACTGACACTGCAGATCACGGCGGTGCCTTTTTGCGTTTGGCCGCCATCGAAATGCGCGCGCCGCTGCCGGGATCGACACCCGTCTCCGGCAGCAGGCGTGTACCGGCAAATGCAGTGCCGTGTAGGAGACGGCACAGCAGCGTGCTGAAGTCCGCACCTGGGACGCGGCAGTTACGCTACAAAAAGGAAGTCGGAAACGCGCTACGTGTGAACACAGGAACAGCGCGCGTCCGTCATCAGCGCTTCAGAAGCGCGTAAAGCAAGATCTAGACATCGCTCGCACACGCGTGGCTCATCGGGCCTTCGAGGTGTGGTTCCGGAAGGCGACGCGAATACGTGACCTCAGGATCGTACATCCCGTGCAAGCGCGAGGGTCGTTATGACCCCGGAATCATTGAAAGCGAAGCGGCACAATGCTGTAAGACCTGAGAGGACTCGAAGATGCGTAATGGGGAATAGGATCCAGAAGCGGCAGGGGTTGACATTCGTCGCGTCAGGCGACGACTGCCCTTGGCAAGTGGTATACGCCGGGTAGATCCATTTAGTGACGTCTATCTTGTAGGGCATATGATAGCCGCGGAAATCAATTTATTTTGGTACTCGCAGCATATTAGCAGTGGTTTCCAGTGGATGAAGCGCATTTTGTCCTGAAATGATTGACTAGTCCACCGACTAGTCAATGTATACTAACGCCTACTATAGACTTTTTCTGTATACTAACGAACATATAGTGAAGGCAACAAAAAGACATGATATTTTCAATTTTGTGTCACATAATTTCAATATATTACTTGAAACACCTAATCGCTGTTTCTGAGGCAATAATGCCCTCTACATTCGTCGGGAGGTTTTGGGGGCTTAATTGGGGGCGTAATTGTTTTTGTTCTTTCATGGGCGCTCCTCAATGCGTTCATTTGCCGCCTGTTCAAAATTATTAGCAACATGCTGCCATTTTCAGGAGTCACATTGTGCCTTTACACGTAATACTGTATATTATTACAAGCAATGGGTGGAGCCTGAGGTTAATATAACGCCATCAGGACTCCTCAAATCGCAGTTACCCGTGGCAGTAAGTGGGTGATAAAATGCCAACAAATTTCAGTGCATTTGAGAGTAGTGCAGTTCTCGCCTTCACGAGTTTTGAAGAGATACAGGTTCGGAGTTGGCTTCATTTCTCGATATTCGCAGGAGACACGCCAGAACGATCAGCCTTGTTGAGAAAGGTGTTGTTCGCACGAGCGTAAAAAACTCTAAACTGACTGTTATCGACATTTCAGAAGATTTGATCCTGTTATCAGACTCTACAATAGCTACATGGGCTCTGAGACGTCATATGCAACGTGCTGAATTAAACGATTAGAGCCCAGATCAAACCCCACACATCTGTGAATAAAATTCGGTTTCCAGAATGATGTTTGTGAAGGAACACCCAGTGTGAATCGGTCACGAGTGAAAAATGCGTGATTAAATTAAAGGAATCTAAGTTCTTGTCGCATGGGAATGATGCGATTCCCTTGTATACGTCGTTCCAGACACATTTAATATGGAACTCGCTGTCAGCTTACCACGTTAAACTACAGAGGTGGAATGTAATGGTATAGGGCTGATTCTCCACTGGTGGAGTTTGTCTCCTTGAGTGTTTTCAGGGTACCAGAGGTTGATCAGGGCATTCTTGAAAAGGCTATGCTTCCAGGAACACGCAAGAATCTGGGGTTTTAATATATGTTTAAAAAAATTGCGACCTGAAGCGCTTTTCTACTCCTGTGAAAAATTGGAATAACAAGAAGACGGTGGACGTCATGGAGTGGTCAATGCATCCTATCGCCATTATTGGAATTTGATATATTTGGATAAGCGTCACGCGTCGTCTGAGCGACAAAAAAGACAGCAGCGCCTTGCTTAAAGCCTAGAAGCTGCTGCAAGAGTGGGGACCATGGGCTGGGCGTTCGATGACAGCTTCCTGGACTGCATGCCTCGATGGGATCAAGCAGTGATCGCCGGAAAAGGGTTGCGTGTGAAATGTTGATGTATTAGGTTAGTGTGAAGGAGCATTCTTGAAATTGTTGCCTCATCTTGTAATAAAAAACATAATCGCCAATACCTTTACGCAGCGCTGAAAGCAGTTCAATAAATGTGCTGTGTGAACAATTGTCACTTAACATGTTGTTAAACATTTGGTTGTTATTGTGCAACAGGCCTGATATTGTCATCCCGCCAACCTCGCGCCCAAATTTTAGTTCACTAGAAAGAGTAAAATTTGAAAAACTGAAACATTATCCTTTTGTTCGCTAATGTAGATGTAAGTCTTTGTAAATGAAAAATACTAAAGTACAAATGAAGGAAGCCAGCAGTCACCTTAACCAAGGAGAATCGGGCAATGTTTTGATGTTTTCTTAATGTGTAGGTTCAGAAAAACGGAAATTAATAGAAATTATTTTTTCGTTGAAAGGTAACTCATTAGGAAGAAAAAGAAAAAGAACCACGCGGTGCCGGTGGAATCCGAACCCACGACTACCGAATTTCGCGTGGTTTTCAAATTTAGTAGCGAGGCAACTATGCGATAAAATTCTGCTTATGAGTGATTTTCTGCATAAAAATTGGAAGTAGCACATGTGAGGCCGTCACTCGACTGTTCTCGCCTGTCAGCCAGACTGTGCTCTGCTCTTTATGAAATTACGCTTAGAAGCGATTTTCTGCATAAAAGTTGGAGGTGACTCATGTGTTGTCGCCTCTCTAGTCCCTGTTCCCCTTGGCGCAGCACACTTAGTCCTGATATCAATACGTCCGCAAGGCTACATACAGTTTGCCCTACTCTAGCGAGAAGTGGGCCGAGGATTTACGCTGTCCAGCACATATCGGAAGCAGACGACAACTTGGGGACTGAACGTGCGGTAGACGAGAATAAACTAATGCGAAGAAAAAGGGATGTTAGCGGAAAGAAAACACGGGCGCATGTGTGTGTGTGTGCGCAGGGAGACGTAATGAGAACGACGGTTTGCAGCGAAACCAGCGCCCCCTTTGCGTCGTGCGCTTCGCCCGTGAAACCGGATTGATGGCCGCGCAGTGTCAAACATCAAGGGCAAAAGAAGAAAAGGACATCCAGTGAGAGGAGGCGTGTGTGTGATCTCAATAAGGGGAACGAGGACGTCATGGGACGGGACAGCGTGACCACCGCCCTTGAGACCTTGCGACAAGAAACTACGACCGCTGGCGGTGTCTGTTTTCTTTGCCTTCGAGGTGAGGCAGTTAGATGTTGCGCCGCCAAACGGTTCACTATATTCTAAAGAAGCAGGTTGCGTAAGCTTAATGTTTATGACCGCTGTCGTCTGAGAGCAGTGGTTTTCCAGAAAGCCTGTAGGTTACGTCAGTTGAAATACGCTTCTGTGTCGTTGTGTGGGTGTCAGACAATCGCGTCCCGTCTGATTCGAGAAAATCACTCTACGTGCCACTTTATACACAACAGTCTCTTATCGCCTCATTATGCATTTGCTTGGTTTTGAATAGCAGCGCAAAGAATGAAATTCAGCTATTAAATCAGCAGACATGAGGTAGCATTTGGTAACTGTTACATATACGTACAACAGCCTCATTGCTTTTGCTTCCATCGCGCCATCCATGGGTTATATTATCACCTGTTCACTAGTGACTGCAACTGGCGCAGCAAGCGTTACGTAATTTCTCTTCGCTTCGCGCAGCGCGGTAATCCCTCAGTAACGGAGCACGGAGCTCACGGAGACACTGAGAGAACTGACAAAGCTTCTTCGAGCGCAAGGTCAAGTCAGAGGCATTCAGTCAGGGGATTGGGGGGGGGGGGGGAGGTGGCGGACGGGTTTGACTGATTTATGATCAACTCTGGGATCAATGACAAACACTAAGTAGGAAGGTGGTCCGATGTGGACGCGCATTTTTCAACTTTATTACCGGAAACATATGAGAGGTCAGTTTCATGTTTGAATAAAATATTTCTCACTTGTAGCAGTGTCTGGCAGGCCATCGCTGCCGAAGACAGCCGCTGCCACTGTCCGAGGACTTTCATTCCTGTCTGTGAGCGTATATCAAAATTCTCCAGCGGGCTGCATAGAGACTGCCTTTGGGTGCTGCTCCTACTGCATGCACACAGAATATGTGCTATGGTTGTGTCGCAACTGACGATAGCGAAGCGAATGCAGTGCTATAGGTGGCGACTAGTGAATGAGACATAAAGCCACAGGAGACACAGCAAAGCTGCTGCACGTCGTGGTAGGCCGGGTGGAAGCCGGATCTTCAGGTGAGATTCCAGGGATGGCAGACGTGGGGTCGAAAACTGGCCGGATATCCACGAGGCGAGTGTGATCTACTGCGCTAATGTTCGAAGCCTACCCGCTGCGTCCACTATTGATACTGGAATCGACATTTCCGCAGTGTTGGCCAGTTCGCAAGCCTTCGTGCGCGCGGTGATCTTCTGTGATGCCGCTATGTCTTGGTAGCGATTGCTCGGCAACATTGGGTCCTTTATTGATCGCAGACTGATAGAGCTTTAGGATTTCTGTGGCCAGTAGTTCATGGAATACACGGCGAAGTGCAGCTTGTGAGTCTTCGAGGTCTTCGAGTCAGTGAAAATAAAATACTGCTGGGTGCTTACTGGGTGCTTACATACTCAACGGTGGCCTCAAGAGCAGCAAGCTCTGTACCCGTCGATGAAATGTGTGCAGAGATGTTTTTGCCATGATCACTGTCGTCATTAAGGGGATGACCAAAGATCGCGAAGAACCCACGGGGTTCACTGAGCTGTCTGTGTACGCGTGCAGGCGGTGTGCCTGGTTATCACAGAAATGTTCAAGAGTGAAAAAGATGCGGGCACCTTGTAAATGTGAGTATCGTGGCTAATCCCCTTTGCCTCCAGGGCAGCTGAGGCCGAATGCTTGCGTTAATCACTCGTGATCACTGTTATCGTGACCGTCTTGTGTTGTTTTTTTGTCAAATAGTCGAGAGATTAGCATCGCACAGTCATTATCTCGTCTTATTACACACGAAGTGAGAATAAGGAAGTGATGAGTAACAAATAAAACTGACTTGATCGGTTGCTCGATTATTGCAGAAGCGAGCGAGCGAATGAGTCAATGAGTGGAACGAGCACATGAATAAATAAAATAACGAGAGTTTGGTCACCGTTAGACATTTCAAAAACTGCACGCAACATCTCGTAAGAGACCCCTGTATTAAGAAAAGACTTGCAAATGTGCATCAGCAACAATTAAGCAAGTAACATGGCAACGGCGGTCTCCATTTGTTGAGGTCGCTTGCAGCTCCCATAGCGGTACGAACAGCTGCTCATTTGAAGTAAAAAGCTGCAATACTCAATGACTGTTCAGCAGAAACGGCTTCATGAACAACCTTCCACGATGCCTGCTTTTTCTCTGTCTGTGGGTTTACATGAACCCGATAAAAGTCGGGTCGAGTAGGCTGTCGCGTAGAAAACCGGTTGTCGGGCTCATGTGTACGCAAGGTGGCCGAGCTAAGCGACCGTCATGTCGGGCTGGCCCAGCCCGGCTACAGAGAGTGGTTTGACTAGCAGCCCTCTCTGGAAGTTCCATTTTACGCTTTACTTCACTTTACTTTACTTTTACGCTTGGGGAAAGCATTTTCTGCAGGGGTGAACAGAAATGGGCGCCGGTTTACTACTCGGGAGCGCCGCGAGAGTCGACTCGCCCGTATCGAGGTCATGAAAACGGACAGTCATCGAGTTGGGTTGACCTTGCTCAGCTCGACCCCCGACTCGACCCGCAACGTCGGGTTCATGTATACAAGGACTGTGTTTCACTGGCTGCGGCCATGTTAGTGCCAGGTTTCTTACGCTTTATGTTCTCGTCAGGTGCCACGTACGCCATAATTTACACGTATGTTTCGGTCATAGAGGTTCTCAATATTACCTTGAGCGAAAGGTGGCACCAACATCAATAGTAGTTTCTTAAGAAGCACTTAGTTTCGTATTTGGCTTGGCTAGTTTTGGGCCGAAAACGCGAATTCTGCCGCCGAATCAATCGCTACACCATGGTGCTCTCCCTTCGTCGCAGATTAAAATTTTTCAGTAGTGCATTTTTCACTTTTGCAGTAAATATAACGCAAGTGAAGGATCGGTGAAGGCTAGTATGGGACCTTTCACAGCATTTCTGCCAGGCGTGCCACAAGAAGAGTCGCACTGCTAGGGCTAGATCCAAGGTTTCCAAGGGCTAAATCCAAATCCAATCTAGGGCTAAATCCAAGCAATAGGCAAGCGAAGTACGAAACCTCATCTTGCTTGCTTTCCAGCGCCTCCCCATGGTGAACGAAGTGCAGCGCCGCCAACTTTTCCTCTAGGCATTATTGAGAAACTCTATGCTCTCAGGGCGTTCTTCAGCCCTGAGAGCAACACATCCGTTCTTCAGCCTAAGTCCCATAGGAAGTCAGAAAGTACTCACAGTGCCTCTGCATAGGGCTATCTTCAAGAAGTCTATAACAGTGGCGGCGCTGTGAGTAGCTTTCCAAGGCTTTCCTTTCTCTAAATCAGCTTTCTCTTCCACGCTGGCGTACAGTCCCAAGCTTTTTGCGCTTTATCGTAAGGATGTCTGCAAATTTTTTTCAAGTATGTACTGAGTCGTGCATGAATTTTACTGAATATGTGGGGTAAGCTGTATACGTACCGGTGCACGCATAAAGACCGTTGCGCCGAGGATGGGGAAAGTACATACAAAAATAAAGGTTTTATCTACACCTTCATTTTTTAGTGTGTGCGTTGAAGGTTGCAGCCTGCCTTGGATAATATTTTATTTTATCGTTAAAAACCTGAACCTTTGTTGAGATAACAATAGAGAATTTGTGCTTTCTATATATAAAAGTACATTCTGCTGCCTAGGCATGAGCTGCAAGAGATATCACTTTCACATTATGGGGGTGTCGGAACCCACAGCATAGACGATGCGGTAGATTCAAAAATGAAAAATGCTGGTTGAGATGCGCCTACAATGTTTTTGTCTCGAAATCGAAAAAACAGCCATGAAGGGAAAGTATGTTTTTATTTATGCGAACACCTCTAGATTCTTCAAGACCACAGAAGGACGTTGTAGAGTCATGTGCAGTCACCTCACAGCAACCAGCCCAGTCACACATACTTCCGACCACCTTTGCAACCGGTCCTGCTGCACTAGCCGCGCGACCAGCGTCGACAGGCGGCCGCCGAAAGTTCGCCCCGAGCGAAGTTGACTGGTCACCCATTGTGATTCACTCCGCGTACTTTGTTATCCAACGCAGCGGCAGTCAACTGAGCCGGCGCTGCTGTGCAATCCCTCTATAGGCCGCACGTCTTTAGCGACCCGCGCACCTTTGTTTCATCGGCGGCTATACTTCCGGCTTTTCGCTCGCCCCCGTGATTGATTGTGAGAATCGACAGCGCTTTAGTCGCCCTCTCTGATTTCATTTTGCGCCGCACGGCTTGCGTTTCTTCCGCCTCGAACTTTGTCACTTTGTGTTTTTACTTTGCACCTCTTGGAAAGTACCCGCTGCCGGGAATGGTGAAAGGGGTCTGCGCGCCGGCATATCGCGTTGCATCCACGCAATCAATGCGTGTTGCCATCGGGCCTCTTTTGACCTTCACGGACCTGTAGTGGCAGGCGAGGAAAGGGATAAGAACTGCAGAAGAGGTTGCAAATACGTGCCCTGCTCATAAGAAGGTAGCCAACAGCCGCCTAAACGAAGGGAACGGTAGGGGAATGCTTCTACTTTTTTCTTCTTTTAACACTCTCAAGGTTAGGCGATATGCAGCATAAATATCCACGACAGAATATCGGACACCCGCCGTCGCAGCTGAGTTATTAGAGCATCGGTCACGAAATTCGGAGGCGGAGGTTCGGATCCCACCGACTGCATGCGGTTGCTGATTTCTTTGCTTTCTTATAAATTATTTTCAGCCATAACGTAATTGCACGATTGAAATACCATTAATTACCACCAAAAGTAAAAAAAAATGATAGTCGATTTGCGTAGTTAGACCAAATACGAATTAGGTGCGCGAACACCACGGTTTTCGCTACGGTTGCGGTGTTCTGGTCCGGTGTTTACGGATGGCAGTTGTTCGGATAGCGATAACGGGTTCTGGTTCATATATGCGAAATTAATCATTCTATACATACATAGATCCCTGGGAATCTTCCTACCACTCCTGGCTCAGTGGTGCAGCGGTCAAGTGATGCGCTACTGCCCTTCTATGGCAGATGCTGCCATCGGGTTGCCTTTTGTTGCTTGGGTAGGGATGCGATCCAAGTTGATCGTCCAGAGCAGCCTCTCACGATAAATTGAGCTGCCGCCTAAACGGTGGGCAGGCTCCTCACCTGCCCACGGACTGGTGGGTAGCCTGCCCAGGTATACATATTATACCTGGACAAGTTACCCACCACTCGGTGGGCAGGCGGGCAGCCTATCACAAAACTGGCTTCACACAATGGCAAACACACAAAGGCTAAATGAGGGGAATGGCCACTCATAAGTCCTAGCGTGCTGAAATATTCAGAGGGCATATAAGACTGCTTACTACCTGCGAAGGCGAAAACATTAGTGTGTCATCGTGAACGTTCGACCTCGACGCAGGTTGTTTAACGAGAAATGATACGTGGACGCATCTCAGAATGCTGGTTCCACAAGCGCTGAATCCACAAAGGTCCGTATTCGTGAAACACTCGGACACTCGGTTCGAATACCTGTCGATAGCTAGCCTTAACTTCACTAGAAGATGTATGCTAATGACACCACCTGGAAGGCTTCACGACGCACGGTTGCGTCACAATTTGGATACGAAAATTGTTTTTTGAGAAAAAGAAACTGCCAGCAACTCTCTCACATCTCCGTGGACACCTCAACGGCATTTTAAGGGAAGTGAGTCTGCGAAGACATACAATTCAAGATGCATATCGCTATCGCAAGGTGGACTCCAACTTCACTAGCACATGCAAGCTAATGCAACGAGAAATCATATTACACGACCCGGAACGTTGTACAACAAACGGGTGCTCATAGTATTAGTACTGCGGTACATTGAGGTCAACCAGCGGGGTTATACGTATATGGATGAACAAAATTTTATTCGATTGCCGGAAATGGCTGTGCTCGGCTTGCTGAGTGCGTCGTCCTGTGGCCGCTTGATGACGTCGCCCGATGAAGGCGAAAGCCTTACACACCCCATTGCGAGAAAAGTTGGCGCCATGTGTTAGTATGTGTACTCGCACATGGTACAGAAAATCTCATCAATGGCAGAAAGACGAGAATAACTTCATCAAGCGGGCGTAGTACGCACACCGCAAGCGGAGCGCCGCATTTAAGACATTGATACAAATTTGATTCGTCTTATATATCCCCCACTGGCTTATCCTCAGTGGTGTGCCAGTGTTCCCGACTCCATTCGTGCCGAAAATTCGAGCAACCGTTCGTCGTACAGCGTTCCGGGTTGTGCCCTACCACTTCGCTTTGCACATAAATTGCCTGTTCAAGGTAAATGGGAGGTTAGCTTGAGACAGGGATTTGAACCAACGACTAATGCACATTCCATTGTACGCCTTCCCAGACTTCACCTCTCCTCTTGATGCGCGGTTGTGGTGTCTACCGAGATATGAGTCAGTTACTGCGCCATTTCTTCCAAAACCAATTTGTCTATTAAAATTGTGACGTGACCGTTGTGGAACACCGTTGCGGGTGGTGTCATATAGCGCAGGTTTCGTGTGTAGGCAAACTCATGAAGACTATGGTAAGGGATCGCCTGTCTCCATAAATGGAATCCAAGAGCCTCTTTGCCGATACGATGCTCGAATTCCGCCCGCACATTTCGGCGCAAGATCTCC
Organism: Amblyomma mixtum; assembly: GCF_055824585.1. Lineage (NCBI taxonomy): Eukaryota > Metazoa > Arthropoda > Arachnida > Ixodida > Ixodidae > Amblyomma > Amblyomma mixtum. The sequence goes on from NC_143013.1 coordinate 209,912,626, forward strand.
TACTCCAACTACACCGAGACATAATCAAACCTACTGCCATGCGCCAGCCATTCTCCCCCTCGGCCTGTGGGGCTCTTTGACAACGTGAAGCATGGCAGTATTCTGTCTAACTTGAGTACAACGAACTCTGGGCACAAAGGCTTTGCCTACAGTGGAGTTTTCCTCTTGAAGCGTCAGGCTCTGCTCCGAATCGAAGACGAAGGACACGAACCCTACACCATGGGAAAATGGGGCACACCACAAGGGGCGGTCTTTTTTTATTTATTTATTTTTATTTACATGATACTGCAGACCTTTTTGGTCTCAGGAAGGGCAATAGCAAATTGTACAAGAAATGGTTACAGAACATCTTACATACATACATATGTTTAAAATTCATGCCTGCAGATATAAAAGCACTTCGAAATACATCTTCGTCACATATAAAATAGTCACAAATGACGGTTCAGAAGGGCATTTTCAGGGATTAAAAGACATTGGTAATGGCCTCTTTGAAGTTAGGACACGTAAAAACCTCTTGCGGTAGTGGGTTCCAATCACTGATTGTTTTCGGAAAAAATGAAAACTTATGGGAGTTTGTTTTTGCGAAGTGAGGAGTTAAGCTGTAGTTGTGTGTGTGTCGCGTTTTTCGAGCTGATGATGGAGTAACTTAAGGACATGCCGAGATTCCAAACTTTCCCTGAATTAAGCAGTACAAAAATTCTATTGTTGCTATCTTTCTTCGGGCGCTGAGAGGTTTTATCTGGTTTGTTTGCATAAGGAGAGATGGAAATTCGGAGGTTTTATATTTATTGTAAATGAAGCGCACAGCACGCCTTTGAACTTTTTCTACCTGTGCAATGTCCTTTTTCGTGTGAGGGTCCCATACCACGGCAGCGTACTCGAGTTTCGGCCTGACAATGGATTCGTAAGCTAATTTCTTTACATTGCTTGGTGTTACCCTTAACTTATGTCTTAAATATTCCAGTTTTTTCATTGCAGAAGAAGTTATATGACTAATGTGGTCACTCCATGTGAGCTGGTCATTAATGATTACGCCTAAGTATTTGTACTTGGTTACCCTAGTTACAGTTGTAGAATTGAGGGTGTAGTTAAACATTTGAGGCACCTTCTTCCTGTGATACGCATAAACACAGTTTTTTTAGGGTTTAGTGACATTCCCCATTTCGTACACCAGGATGAAACATCATTTAAAGCAGTATTAAGCAGGGCTTGGTCCGAACCCGAAAGTATTTCTTTAAATAGCATACAGTCATCAGCAAACAGATTAACCTTTACATTTTCATCAATGGCAGAAACTAAATCATTTATGTAAAACAAAACCAGTAGGGGACCCAACACACTCCCTTGCGGAACACCGGAGGTGACCTCGAGAGGATGGGAACTAAAACCGTCAATCTCCACATACTTTTTTCTATGCCGTAAGTAAGCAGCAATCCACTTTATGAGTGGTGCAGGTACTCCTATTATTTTAAGTTTGAGTAGTAGTTCTGTTGTGTATCGTGGTGCTGCCGCTCCACTTGTGTATCACACTACTGCCGCTCCAAGCGCCGCTTCCCGTATGGTACTTTCTGTCTGGCCTGAGCATCGTATTTCGCTCAACACCTCATCCCCGCGTCTCCGCGGCTCTTCGGTCCTGGCACGTACCATATGCATGTACGAAGCTACACGCGGACACTGAACTCTGCACTCTCTCTCTCTATACCGACTGTCTGCCCCGCTTGTACGCTTTCGCTCAATAAACAGTTTTGCCTCAGACTCCGACCGGAGAACACATCACTGGCGACGAGGATGGGATCGCCGTGATCCCCAGCGCACAATTGCAGTCAATACTGACCGCCTCAGGCAAAGCTCCTGGATCCGCTCCAGCCTTGCACGTCCGTCGACATGGCAGCGCTACTGCCTTCGGCCACGATCGGAGAATTCTCGCCCGCCGAGCCTTCCTCCTGGCCAGTCTACTTAGAACGCCTCGAGTTCTACTTTCAAGCCCACGACATCCAGTCCGATGAGAAGAAACGGGCTTTCCTCTGCAGCGTATGCGGCGTCGACGCGTATACTCTGCTGCGCTCGCTGTGCGCACCCAAGGCACCTTCGGAGGTTCCCTTCTCAGAAATCGTTTCCTTGCTCGACACCCACTTCATCGGGAAACCCTCCGTCACCATGGAACGATTCCGCTTCAACAAGCGAGACCAGCAACCTGGTGAATCGGTGCCGGAATATCTCGCCGCTCTTCGACTGTTAGCTCGCCACTGCGAGTTCGGGGATTGGCTGGATCGACTTCTTTGCGACCGCCTAGTCTGTGGCCTGCGTGAAGAGCCTATCCAAAGACGTCTCCTGGCTGAACCGGACCTCAAGCTGTCGAAGGCCATCCTACTGGCACGTGCTGCGGAAGAAGCAGCAGCCAAGACAGAAGAGGTTCGCCGCTCAAGGGTCCCCCCAGAAGCGCATCAATTGCAACGGAACCCCAAGCGCTCGGACGTCAAGCCCGCCAACCATCCTCCGAGTCATCAATGTTGGCGTTGCACCGGCGAGCATGACGCTCGTACTTGCTCCTTTCATTCCGCCATCTGTCGCTACTGCGGCAACAAAGGTCACCTGGAGAAGGCCTGCAGGAAGAAGGCAGCAAAAGAAAAAACTTCCAAGCCTGGTCAACACCGAAAGGAGTTTTCTCGCAAAAACAAGTACTCTCGTGGACGCAACCATCAAATTTTGCAATCAGCTGATACAGCTCAAGACGTAAACTCTACGGCTTCAGTCAGCTTTCACCGGGAAATTCAAGACCGCAAGTCTACGAGTGGTGCCAACACCATCACTTCTCCGGCAGTCTGCGTGGACGTCCTGATAAACAGTAGGCCTCTAACCATGGAGGTTGACTCCGGGGCCGCCTGCACCATCATCAGCGAGAGGACCATGGAGAAACTTCGGCTGTCAAGGCAAGACTTAAGGCCATCCTCTCTACAGCTGCGCTCCTACACAAGGGAAAGCTTGGAGATTCTGGGATCATTGGAAGTTGCCGTTTCATACAGAACGAAGAGCACTCGCCTTCAACTTCTCGTTGTTCAAGGAAATGGCACCAGCCTGTTGGGGAGAGACTGGTTTTCTGCGTTGGGAATATCGCTCTGCGGAATAAACCACGCATCTCAAATCGAAGTTCCGCTAACCTTGCTGAACGCCGTCTCTGAATACCCAGAAGTCTTCGCTGAAGGACTAGGGAAGAGCAAGGGACCGTCCGTTCGTATCGAGCTCAAGGCTGAAATCGCTCCCATCTTCAGGAAAGCACGTCAAGTTCCGGTGGCTCTACTGCCCAAGGTAGACGAAGCCATCGACGTTCTTGTACAGGAAGGCGTCTACCAGCCCGTGCGATCCTCCCGATGGGCGACACCGCTAGTCTGCGTCGTTAAGAAGAACGGCAAGATCAGGCTGTGTGGTGATTACAAAAGCACCGTTAACCAAGCAATCAAGATGGAAACATATCCTCTTCCAACCATCGATCAGCTTTTTTCAAACCTTGCGGGGTGCACTGTATTCTCACAACTAGACCTCAATCAAGCCTACCAGCAGCTTGCCGTGGACAGTGACACAGCCGATCTGCTAACAGTCAATACGCACCGGGGACTGTTCAAAGTTACTCGCCTGCCGTTCGGAGTGTCGTCCGCCGTAGCCATATTTCAGCGCTACATGGAAGAGCTCCTCTCGGGACTACCTGGGGTCCACGTGTACCTGGACGATATTATAGTGGGAGGTCAAGATGCCTACGAGCACAACAAACACCTGCGAGATGTGCTGAAACGCATAAGTGACGACAACATTCGTCTGAGCCGAGAGAAATGCACCTTCGGCATGCCGGAAGTAACCTTCCTTGGATACCGCATTGACGCTGCCGGTATTCATCCGACCGAAGAAAAGGTCGAAGCTCTTAAAGAAGCTCCCAGTCCAAGGAACAAGCAGCAACTTCAGTCTTTCCTCGGACTGCTCAACTTCTACAACAGATTCTTGCACGGTGCAGCTCACGCCCTCGAGCCTCTATACCGTCTGCTTGCAAAGGATCAGACGTGGAGATGGCGCAAAGAAGAAGCCGACGCTTTCAAGCACGCCAAGGAACTTATACAGACATCCGATGTCTTAGTCCACTACGACGTGCACAAGCCGCTCACGCTTGCCTGCGACGCGTCTGCCTACGGCATAGGATTTGTCCTTAGTCACGAAGACTCTACCGGACAAGAATCTCCAATAGCATTCGGTTCCCGTACTTTGAGCTCGACCGAAAGGAACTACTCTCAGACAGACCGAGAAGCTCTGGCTGTCGTTTCCGGTGTCAAGAAGTTCCACCAATATCTGTATGGCAGACACTTCAAGGTCTACACTGACCACAAGCCGTTGCTGGGCCTGCTGCATCACAGTCGTCCAATACCTAGCGTACTTTCACCGAGGATGCTTCGATGGAATTTACTCCTCGCACAGTACGACTATGAGCTGATCTACCGACCGGGACGTCAAATGGGCAATGCTGATTCACTCAGCCGCCTGCCGCTGCCCTCCACAAATGCCGAAAGTCCCATCATGACAGATGTCCTGCTGCTCGAAAACCCCCCAGAAGCCTTTGCAGATGCATCCAAGATTTCTCAGCTGACAAGGAAGGACCGTGTGTTGTCGCGAGTACTCAAGTGGATTCGTACCGGATGGCCAGCAAAGGTAGAGGACCAGTTCCAACCTTACTTCGTGCGCCGCGACGAACTCTCCGCTTATCGTGATTGCATTCTGTGGGGCTCCCGAGTCGTGATTCCACCGCAACTCCGCATGGAAGTGCTTGAGCTACTTCACTCATCACACCCAGGAATCGTTCGCATGAAGGGACTAGCGCGAGGTTACGTCTGGTGGCCGAAACTCGACAGCGATGTGGAGAACACCGTCCGTGCGTGTGAGACCTGCCAAGAATCCAGGAATGCTCCACCCCGCGCTGCAGTCCATCCCTGGGAGCAGACTACGAGACCGTGGTCTAGGCTGCACGTGGACTTCGCTGGACCAGTCCAAGGCAAGACATTTCTTATCGTCGTGGACTCGTTCTCAAAATGGCTAGAGGTCGTTGTGGTGAGGACAACTTCAGCTGCACTTGTCCGAGAACTCAGACGGCTGTTCGCCACACACGGACTTCCCGACGTCGTCGTATCTGACAACGGTTCTGCATCCACATCAGCTGAATTCCGGCAGTTCCTCGCCAGGAACAACATTCGTCAAGCTTTAGTCGCACCCTACCATCCGTCTTCTAACGGACAGGCCGAACGCTTCGTTCAGGAAACGAAGAAAGCTCTTAAACGACTGAAAGGGGGCGACATCGAACTTCAGCTCAGTCGTTTCCTGTTCCAGCAGCACTTGCTGCCCTGCACGACTACAGGAAGAAGCCCGGCGGAGCTACTGTTCTCACGTCAGCTAAAGTCCGCCCTAGACTACTTGCACCCTGATTCTCAGGAAGGCAACTCGCGACGCGACCAGTTGTCGCGGAAGCTCCGCGCTACACCAACCTGCAAGTTTGAGCCTGGTGACTCAGTTTTCGCTAGGAATTTTTCGCCACATGGGTCTCGGTGGCTTCCCGCGATCATCCGCTCCTGCAAAGGACCTGTGTCCTATGAAGTCGAACTCCTGGACGGTACGTCCTGGCGTAGGCACGTCGACCACCTTAGAAAGAGGGACTATAACCTACCCGATCTTCCTCACCGTGCACCTGAACTCGAAATGCCTGAGCCGCATTCAGAGTCAGAAGACCAGGACGAACAACCCACTAGCACTTCGGCCGAGCCAGACGCCGACTCACCAGAACCCGGGCACAGCCGCTCCAACTCAGAGAACGCGGATACCTCCGACAGAATTCCTCCGGCGACCGGCACCGTTCCTCGACGCTCCGCCCGAGAGAGGAAGTTTCCTTCTCACCTCCGAGACTACTACGTCTAAGGGGGGAGGAGTGTTGTGTATCGTGGTGCTGCCGCTCCACTTGTGTATCACACTACTGCCGCTCCAAGCGCCGCTTCCCGTATGGTACTTTCTGTCTGGCCTGAGCATCGTATTTCGCTCAACACCTCATCCCCGCGTCTCCGCGGCTCTTCGGTCCTGGCACGTACCATATGCATGTACGAAGCTACACGCGGACACTGAACTCTGCACTCTCTCTCTCTATACCGACTGTCTGCCCCGCTTGTACGCTTTCGCTCAATAAACAGTTTTGCCTCAGACTCCGACCGGAGAACACATCAAGTTCATTGTGCCCAACCTTATCAAATGCTTTACTGAAATCGAGGTAAATGACGTCTACTTGTCCGGACTTATCTATTACGGCACTAAAGGTATGGATAGCTGGGTCTAATTGCGTAACAGTTGAAAATCTCTTTCTAAAACCATGTTGACGTGAACTATGCGCTGAATTTGTATTTAGAATCTGCATTATATGATTTGCAACCATGTGTTCAATGAGCTTACATGAAGAACAAGTTAAGGAGATAGGACGGTAGTTCCCCACCGAAAAACGGTCCCCGTTCTTGTGAATAGGCACGATTCTGGCTGTGAGCCAATCAGGAGGTAATTAACCTAACATCAGTGATTCACGGAAGATATTGCATAAGAAATTGGCTAGGGATTCTGCATAACATCTTAAGAATGCATTTGGAATACCATCAGGACCAGTAGAACACTTTAGATCAAGTCTGAGAAGCATCTCCATGATGCCCTCATAAGATACCAAGATAACAGGCTCGAATGAGGAATTAGGAACAATGTGCAGATTATTAACATCATCGTCATCATCGTTAATGGAAAACACAGAATGGAAATACGAATTAAAGTGCGCTGCCATTTGTTGTAGACACGTTATGACCTCATCATTCACAATTATCTGCTGAACAGGCTGAGTGCAATCCCGGAGGTGGTTCCAAAATTTACTAGGATTTTTGTGCATAAACTGTGGAAGGGTTTCAGTGAAATAACGCTGCCTGGCCGACTGGATGCTAGAGGACAAATCCACCATCAACGCGTTTAAGGAACTCGATTTGGGGGACTTAGTTCTTTTTAAGCGTTTAATGCTCCTCTTCAAATGAATAATGTGCCGGCTAATCCATGGATTTGTTTTCTTCAAGCGTATAATTTTGTCTGGAATAAAGTTATTAATGCAATACTGACAAAGCTCTTTCAGTTTTGCCCATAATTCTTGCACGTTCTCGGCTGAGAACGTTTGAAATGCCAGTTCGAAGTGACCCAGTACAGACTCGTCTGTTGCCTTTGAATAATCTTTAATGATTTTCTGTTTGATTGTTTTTGTTTGATGGCCTTTCGATAGAGCGAAAGATACAACTACTATATTATGGTCAGATATGCCATCGTATACTACGGTTGAAGAATCAGAAATCGAACGGTTTAAAAACACTAGGTCGAGAATAGAGCTGGCAGATCCGCTTACCCTAGTTGGTTCCAAGACGACTTGTTTCAGATTATGAGCAAACATAATATCGCAGAGAAGGCCTGAGTCGTGCATTGATTCGAAATTTTCAGTACATTAATCGATGCTTGGAACATTAAAGTCACCAGCAAAAATTATGTTCTTCTTGCCAAACAATGAAAGGTGATCCTGCAGCCTGCCCAGGTAATCGGCGTCAGAATTTGGTGGCCTATACAATGCGCATAGTATGAAGGTACGGCAGTTGTACGTGATCTCTAGAAATAGGCTTTCATGATTTTCGATTTGTTGTAGAAGTGTAGCTTTAATGTTTTGTTTTAGTAATACTGCGACGTCGCCTCCACGTGATGCCCTATCACGTCTGAAAACAGAGTACGACGGAGGAAAGATGCAGCCATTACTAATATCAGGGTAAAGCCAGGTCTCTGTTATGATGGCTACGTGCGGATTATGAGTAAGCAAGGCTATTTCGAGGGGTTCAGTTTTATTAACTAAGCTTTGCGCATTCGTGTTCAGAATAATAAAGTGGGGAAGATATGGTTCTCTGGAGGTTGAGCGTCAATCTGAGGTCCTAGCGTCCGAGGAAAGAAACTGAATTCGCTTGCATGTAGCATCGTTCAATACATATGTCTGATTTTTGACTGTCAGCTTGTCATTAATAAGCTTTACTTTGAGACCGTTTTTTCTCTCCGCTTCAGTTGATTTCCATAGTAACTTACGTTTTCTCATTGTTTCCCGAGAATAGTTATTCTGTATGAAAAAATCGGACCCCTTTAGTTTACTTAAATTCGAAAAGCATTTTTCTTTTCTACATAGTCCTGAAAGTAAACTATAACTGGGCGCTCCTTATCACTATTTTTTCCAAGCCTCTGAATGCGGGTCACTTAGGACGTTTGGACGCCTAAAATGGTCTGAAATATATCAATGAGTACCTTGTATTTGAGCGACTTTTCATTTTCCTTTTCGTCTTCAGCAATTCCGTGAACAATCAGATTTGAGCGACGGCTACGGTCTTCGATATTGGTAACCGTTCTCTGTTAAATGTCGAATGACTGGTGAACAGATTCCACGTGCTGCTCAATTTGCGGTATCCTGTCAATACTGATTTTAAAATTGGCAATACTATTCTCTACTCCCACGAGTGTAGCGGACAAAACATTAAGGGATGCGTTTATTTTGTCATAACAAGTTTTCAGATCGGAAATATCTTTTTGTATTTGATTCTGCGTTCCTATAATAAGATCGAACATATTTTGATCATTGGGCCACCGCGGTGGCTCAGCGGTTATGGTGCTCGGCTGCTGACCCGAAAGACGCGGGTTCGATCCCGGCCGTGGCGGCTGGAATTTCTTTGGAGGAGAAATTCTAGAGGCCCGTGTACTGTGCGATGTCAGTGCACGTTAAAGAATCCCAGGTGGTCGAAATTTCCGGAGCCCTCCACTACGGCGTCTCTCATAGCCTTAGTCGCTTTGGGACGTTAAACCCCATAAACCAAACCAAACCATTTTGATCATTGGGACCCGGATTGCTTTCCACGTCACCACACAGCAGAAGTTTACATACCAAAAAACACTCATACGCCATGGAAACACAACGCTTTGGGCACGGTAGGACCAGTAACATGGGATCGTTACTACGGAAAGAACAGCAACCAACCTGAATAAACAAGAGGGGAGGCATGTTCAGTTGCAAGTCCCGGCCGGTCCACCGTGCCCACTGAAAGCAAAGCGATGAAGGTCTTCCTTTATAGCTGAAGCAGATGGTGACGTCACACTCCAACCGATGTGGCCGGCAGGGGGACAGCTGAGTCTTGGTGTGTCATACACACGGGCGGAGGCGTTGCCTGATAGCGGTGACAACGGGTATCTGCTGCATGTGTCCAAGTTAATCTCGGTGAAACCGAAGAGCAGGGCCTGAATAAACAAGATGAGAGGCATGTTCAGTTGCAAGTACCGGACCGGTCCACCGTGCCCACTCACGGTGGGCACGGTGGACCACTCCTTTGCTACCACTCCTTTTCAATATTGCAATGATGCAGCTTTAACACCAACTGCCCCGGGTGGAAAACATCCGCCGCGCTTTATACGCGGACGACATAACAACTTGGGCAAGCGAGTGGAACCTTTGAGACATGGAGGACTGCATTCAGCCGGCCACCACCAAAGTTGATGGCTACGTCACCGGCTGTGGACTCCAATGCGCTCGTGTGAAATCCGAGCTCTTAGATATTCGGTCAGACCCAAAAGATAACACAAGCCTACACATCTCTCTGACGGGAGGTCCCATCAGAGAGGTTGAGAAGCTCCGGATCTTGGGATTGTTCATTCACAATAAGCGGAGTCCGGAGTCTGTCACCGTCAAACTCAGGCGAGTAGGTGAACAGGTTGGTCGTACGATCCACCGCGTTTCTAACAAGCGCAGTGGGTTACGGGGCAGGGACGCGCTTCGGCTAGCTCATGCCTTCGTAACTAGCAGGTATAGTAGTACGATACCTACGCACTACGAAACATCACGGGGAACGCATTGACGCCATCATTAGGAAGGCCATAAATCGAGAATTAAATCTTCCAATTGCCGCCTCTAACGCAAAGTTGTACGCGCCAGGGTTGCTCAACTCCTGCCAGGAGCTACGGTAGGCCATTCTTGTGAACCAATACACGCTATTTTCACAGACGGCAGCCGGGAACTGCCTGCTATACCGCCTGCACATACAACACGACTACACCCCAGAGGAGAGAGACCAGATCCCGGAGCTGTGGCGTCACAAGCTCTTTGCACAACCCTTCCCTACAAACATGGACAAGCAGAGGCATGAAGGTAGACAGGCAGCACGCGCCCGGGCACTCGAACGTCAACACGGGACACCCATGGAGTATATTAGGTGGACGTGGCCAGGCCGTCAGCCTCCGGATACTATACGGCAACTACAGTTCACCAGGACAACAACGCGAACGGGCTCTCCTATCGGGCTCGAAATTCTGCGCAGGCCGTGAATGTCGCCATTGCGCTGGCCGCCTAGGCCCCGAATTCGAAGATGATAATGACAGCCTCACGACGAACCTGTGAACATTATGTGGTCAGCGAGGTCTCACGCTTAACCTACCATCTCCAAAGAGAGGCTCTAAGGGAATCGGACCCCTCTCCCAAAAGCTCCCCCCCTCCCCGGGCCACCAGGGTCTGTGAGGTAACGAAGCTGCTGACAGGCTGCCCGAGCGTTTACTTACTGGGCTCGTCGAACACATTCCTCTAGCTCCGAGCCTAGACAACCGCTCCGGCCGTTTCGCGAAATTCTAAGTGACTACTGCGAACAACGTCAGCTTTACACATCTACGGCACAGGGAGTAAGGCGGACGAACGAACCCTGAGGCGCCTGCAGACCAGCACATGTTGCGTCCTGCGATAGTAATGGTTTATGGTTTCGGGGTTTAACGTCCCAAAGCGACACAAGCTTTGAGGGACGCCGTAGTGAAGGGCTCCGGAAATTTCCACCACCTGGGGTTTTTTAACGTGCACTGACATCACACAGTACATGGACCTCGAGAGTTTCGCCTCCATTAAAATTCAACCACCGCAGCCGGGATCTAACCCGCGTCTTTTGGGTTAGCAGCCGGACGCCATGAAAAACCGCTGAGCCGGTGGCCGGGACCCACCACATGGTGTGGCCATGTCAAGAGAATCCTACTCTTCCCCCTCCCTCCCCCTCTCCCTCCAGAGAAGAATTGGAGGCGGCCATGCTCAGCTGCTTACCACTGCAGTACCGACGGGCTCTGGCTATACAGGCAAGGGCGGTGGCTTCGTCCAGCAGGGTCTCCGGACTCCAGTAATGTAAAGGGGCCTCTTCGGGCCTGCAATATCTTCACCATCACCATCTTTGTGGCCTCTCCGTATCATTTCTCAGTGACCAACCTGCGTCGAGGTCGAACGCTCGCGATGACATACTAATTATTCGCCTTCACAGTTCGTAAGCAGCCTTAAGTGCCGTCTGAACACACTAACACTCACCGCAGGCTTTTCTCGTAACGGGGTTAGTAAGGTTGTCGCCTTAAAAAGGTAGAGATATTCCCCTACACTTTCCGTCGTTTCGGTAGCTGTTGGCTTCCTTCATTTGTTCATCATAACGAGCCCCGCATTTCCCCCTGTGATGACGTGAGGGGCTCGTTATGATATACATAAGATCAACTGCCACGTTATAACCAGCGGGAAGAGTCTCAACGATAGTCTACAGGTAACGCAGATAGATGTGAAAGCAGAATGGTGACAACCGCCGTCATAGGTCAGTTGTTAGAGCACTGCACTCGTGGGTTCTGATCTCTCCAGCGGTGTGTTTTATTTGCATTTTGCATGCTTTGCGTGGTATTATCTTCGACTGCGACGATTACGCAGCCACTTTCTTGCTCCTTTAGACCCAATGAAAAAGAGCTGACATTGCTCTCTGCTCCCTTCGTTTGAATGGCTGTAGGCTTCTTTTGTATGTAAATCTCTGTATAGAGATGTCAGAGCGAAATATGCTAGACGCCGACCGCGAGGAGTGCCCTGCGAGTTCTCGGCTAGCCGTTGCCTGGTACTAAAGATTCCCGCCATGAACGAGAAGGCTATCTGGTTACAAACGGCCCATTAAACCAGTCCTGGGAGCGTAGATGCGTCAAGAGCTTTCAATAATGTGCCATTTTCCTAGTGAATAGGTTAGAATGGAATATTCTGTATTCAGCAGAATGGACATACACAAAATACAAGGATGCCTCCACGAAGGCCAGTAATGGGCTTATGTGGCGACGCATGGAATGACGGCCATCGCCGCTAAACATCTCTTGCATTTTGGTGAAAGCGGCCAGATTGCAGCCAACACATCTGGTTTTTTGTTTAGCCGGAGCACAAGATGTTCTTCACGCCACGTGTAAGTGTTTCGTCGACACGCATGGCTTTTAATGCCCTGTACTAGACGCTTCTTTCGAGTGGATTTATGTCAAAGAAAAAAAGTCTGTCCGCCTGGTTCTTTGCTGTTTTTTAGTAACAGTTTGAAAACACAAAGTATGCTTGCGTTGTCCTACTCAGTCGTCAAATAGAGCAAACAAAGAACCTTTAGCCGACAACACTCTGGTTGAAAAGAATAACGGCCACTCATTCACCTCCTAACCTTGCCTGAACGGTTCTCCTACTGTGGCATCATGTTCTGCATTGATGTCTCCTGTTAGACTGCCACTAGGTGAGAACATACCGGCCTATTGAGATTGATGACTGGTAGAAATTGCGCGCATTACAAGTGCGGAGTGCTGCTGCTCTGTGGCCTGGCTCATACCCCCGGAACTTTCTCCCACAGAATGGACGCAAACCATCTGGTCATTTTTGCTCACTGCCTGTGCTTGAGCTTCCTGTCATGCAAAGTTTATTGAAGCCATCGAGAAATTCAGTGAGTTTGAAGCCTGCAGATGATGCATTGTTTGTTTATTTGTTCGTCGCTGCTATATACAGGTACTGCTCATGAGGCAAGACAAAATGACGTGACGAACCTCCTGGCTGGTTATTGTTCTCGCATGGGTGTAGCAGCAGCAGCAGCAGCAGTCTTACCGTTAACAAAAGGGAACACTAACTCCATCACTTCGGCTGCTGACCCGAAAGACACGGGTTCGATCTCGGCCGCGGCAGCTTAATTTCGATGAAGGCGAAATTATAGAGGCCCGTGTGGTGTGCGATGTCAGCGCACGTTAAAGAACCCTCAGGTGGTCGAAATTTCCGGAGCACTTCACTACGGCGTCCCTCATAGCCTGAGTCGCTTTGGGAAGTTAAACCCCCATATACCACACCAACGATTTTGATCTTGGCCTCGCTAAGTCACTCAAGGGACGAATTACACAGTATGATAATCACAGCACGCCCTTGAAGCTCGCATTAAGGGGCCTTGCCTGTTGTTTACTTCTACACAGTGACTGCTTTGGAAATGTAAAACTGAACGTACATACATTCCGACGAAAACAATGCGAGCGGGTGCATTCTCTTCGTCAACAATATCCTCGCACAAGGCGCACTTGATTCCCGCGATTCGGCAGCCTTCCTCAGACAGCAACCTAAGGCGTTCACCGAGTGCGTTTTCACTGCGGTGGTGCCCTCATCCTCCGTCCACGGGTACCCAGCGGTAAGGTGTTGCATTCGCGTTACACCCGTTTTTGAGGTGAGTCGCACCCTCTTTTGTGAAGGGCCGCTTGCTGCGTGAGGCTGCGAGCCCTCTGTCTTCGGGACAACAGCACTCTGGGCTGGCGAGCGGTCAAGAGAATGAGGCGTGGTGAGGTATACGCTGCCCGCCACGATCATCATAACAAAGGCGCCTTCGTTTCGCCGCCGTTATTAAGCTGGTGAACAGGCTACGCCGGTTTCCTGACAAGCGCCGCGGACCAGTACGCCGCGTGTACGTGTCCCCGTAAAGTTAAGCTCTTCGGAACCTGGCGCTGCGGCTTTCGCCACAGTCGGCGAAGAGTGCGTTGTTTCAGCGCGGAATGAATTACGCCGGTTGTCTAGCGCACACAAAAAATGCCTTGGGCTTCGGACGAATGGGTGCACGTACGTTGTTGTTATCGTTTGCTTTTTTTATTAAAGAAAATAGAGAGTGTAAAGGCAACAGGCGGGAAACTGTCACCAGAAGAGACACAGGTCTTGCCCATTCCAGAGAGAAGAGAGAACAGGAAGGATATTGAAAAAAAGAAGTGAGCTGTATCCATGAAAGCTTTTTCTGTGGGCCTCTAGCGTTCAATATTCTTTACTTGACGCAAATAAATAAGCAACTAAATATAAAATAAGACAAAACTCGCTATGCAAAAAGCTGAAGTCATGAAGGCGTAGGAACGATTAAGTGGTCTAAAATGTAAAAAAAAAGCAGCACACGTTGTAAAGGCAACAGATAATTAACTTCGCATGCACGTAGCTGATTTTTATCTGCCTGCCATCCAGCAATGTGTGGTTGTGATACGAAATAGTGGAAAGTACAGCCTGACAACCTTTCACAACGGCCATCTTTCACTGCTTGGCTATGTTTTCATTTCTGGAAGCTCGATCATCGGACAAGGGCAGTACAAGAAGCCCAAGCGGCGATCCGCCGGTAGGAAGCGCCGGTCAACAAAGACGCATAGTGCGCGGAGGACCGCTCAGCACGCAAGCGCGGTTCGTCTCATGCATGGCTGCAGTAAGCAAGGCTTCGTTCACTACGCGAGTATCGCGAGCTCAAATGCGGAACCCGGGCGCTATAGTGGAATTCATCCTGAAATCTCTAGAACATCCTGAAATCTCTAGAAACACACTTTGTTGTCTAACAGCAGTTGATAAAACCAGTTGGTAAAGTGATGCAGCTCGCCCGCGGGGAGCTGCATCACTTCGCAAACCAGTCAGAATTGCACGCAGAATAAACATTGTAATGTTTCCCTGCATGAAACAAGTGAGAGGCGCCCCAACTGCCGCGCTTACAGTTCCGCCTTATGATCAGGTTCTAGTTTAGACAGCAAGAAATAATTTAACAACTATCTAAATCCTTGCTTCGGAGAAGCAGCATGCGGTAGTTATGAATATCGATGGAGCCACTGCATTTCGTGCCCGGCGCTGCAGTGTGACCCGCTAGACAGGTCCCTAAGTATGATGTACTGCATTGCGTCCAGCTTATTGCAGTGCTGTGCTACATATAGGCAAATGAGAAGCCGTGATGGTTTGCATTTGCAGCGAGGCAGACCTTTCGTTGATAATTTCGCACACCTATCTCTGGTGCACGCTGCAAAAAGCGCACTCCTCAATGCGAGTTCTCAACGAGGCGGGAACAGACCAATAAACCTCGTCAAACTGTATTCAGGTATAGAATGGAAGTGAGGTTATGCCCATAGCTCGAGAAGATCTGGAAACTTTTCGGGATGGGGTGTCAACGGTTTGCCAAGGACTGGGCTAGCTATTTTAAACTTGGTGATCCGTCAGCAATTTATCGAAAGCCTAAAATTTGTATCTGCATTGCACGAAGCATCGGAGTTAAGTTTTCCGGGAGAATAAATGGCAGCATGCAGGAAAGGCCACATATATATAGTGCCGATACGACGCACTCTCTGCCATCACCTAGATAGCAGACACATCGAGGTAAGATCAGCAACCAGAGCTAGACCGGAGCTCCCATGTAGCATCGAACATTAAAATCATGTTACAAAATTGTTATATAGGTTGCAGTAAATTTATATCTTACATCAAAGCTATTTAAATGTTAGAAATTAATAAATAACGTTATATGTTATGTCACAAGGATTAATTTAACATATAAGATAAGTATTCTTTTATAACTGCCAAGTAAAGGTTATCATAATAAGATAGTTGCATTTATGTAGTTTAAATGTTTCAATAGCGTGATAGGGTTAGGTTACTTCAAATTTTAATAGCACCGCCTTAGACTCGATAGAAAAAAAAACATGGATAACAATGAATTAGCGTTTAACCAAAGTAAAAAGTAACATTCTTGTAAAGTTTCAGTGTTGCTTGGTCGGTAGCACTCTCGTAGTACTCCCGCTCGACCCTCAAGCGATTGCGCTAAGATCTAGGATCAACGGCACGGGAAGCTTGCCGTGTGAATAGTGGGGAGTTTGGAATGGCTCCATGAGTATGCAATTATAGATTAATTCTCTGAAGTATATGGTGAGGTTTGAACAAGGTTTCGTGACGTCATATGCAGGTATCCCGAAAAACTATGCGACTGAAGAATTTATCGTTAACGCTAGGCGCTTTGGCGGCAAAGCTTATCGTGACTTAAGTTTTTCGCAATAGCATTGAAGGTTCCGCTAAGACGATCAAGCCACTGCAGCTTGTAAACTGTTTCTGAGTAGTAACTTAACTCGAAGCGTGCTAAAACGGCGTACTCGGCCACTCTATGGAGTGTCTTATATAAAGCGGCTAATGAATAGCAGATTAAAAGGCAGAAAAAGGATTCATATGCCGAAGACAAACACCCCTGTGATGTGGTCACACGTAGTCCGCCCTATAACGGCACGCGGTTTCGTGAAGTCGTGTCTGACGGCAAGGCTGCCATCGTTCATGTACGAACTACAAACTCATGTGCTCATTTTCGGCCCTATCGGCTGGAAAACCACGTTTCCGCACTGAAAATACTTGGAATGGCTTCAGTATTTTACTACGGTTTAGTTTATGGGTGTTTAACGTCCCAAAGCGACTCTGGCTATGAGGGTCACCGTAGTGAAGGGCTGCGGAAATTTCGACCTCCTGGGATTCTTTAATGTGCCCTGACATCGGACAGTACACGGGCCTCTAGAATTTTGCCTCCATCGAAATTCGACCACCACGGTCGGGATTGTGCCCGCGTCTTTAAGTACGTAACTAAGTATTCAACTACGTAAAGAAATGAAGTAGCCAAGGGTTGACTCTATGGCTCTTCGTTTCACCACCGCCGAACGAATAAAATGGAGTGACACAAAAAACAGTTCAAAATGCCACCGCATATGCTCTGCGTTGCCCTTTTTGCTCAGCTGCTAAAAAAGAAGTCGCACAGCCATGCCCATTTCGCGGCTATTATTCTTACAAGATGCAGTGCAGAATATAAAGCGCCCACCGGAGTTGCTAACCTCGCTTTATGCGCCATATTGTGGAGCACACACCCACGGTTCTTGTATATTGAAAACTGCTCGCCGAGAGAGAGAGGCCATCGGTCGGCGACGACGCCTTGTGCAGGTCGATCATGGACAAAGAAAAGAAGAGAAAAGCAACTTGCCAGCGACGGCGCTACGTGCTCGTGTAATTGCGAGGTGTCCGGCAGTAGGCGGAGGCACTCTTATCTGCCAATTACTCCGGAAGGGGGAGGGGGTGCCCCGCGAACAAAGCCCAATTGTCTGAACTCGGCGACTGCAGCAGCCGTGGGCTATGTTTCCCAGCGGGCGTTCCGCGTAGGCCGTTAAATGCTGGAAAGTATCCCAGCGCATAGCGTTCCGGCCGGCGTATTACGTCGCTTAGACCTTTCACGAGTGTGAGAATTGCGGACGCTATGGTGCTTTGGACACGTGAAATTCGGTGTGAAACTGCTTTATTCTTTTTTTTTCGCTTAGTAGGGCACAGTTGGAGCGAGAGAAAGCGTCGAAGACACTCGATTAATTTCCGTTGTAAATTTTTTTTTCCATGAGAGGAGTAATCGACATCAACTCGTTCCGCGGGAAAGACTGCCGCCATCCCAACACCACCAGCACTGTCACCGTTAATATAGCTGTCACACATGGACGTTCAGTTGTTTTGGAACCAAGTAAAAGGATATTGACATCTGGATTTTTTGTTGCCATATTCAATGACAAACGAAATGATGGAAGTGTACGTAGAAGGCGGAGCCTCGCGATGAGCAGCTGTATGGTGACGTCCTGTGAGGAAGCATCGTCACTACTGTACGGTGTAGGCGCGCAGAGGCCTTCTGGATTTTGGTTCGAATTTCTTGGTCATGCATAGCGGTGTGAGGCAAGATGAGCAGATGAGGGCAACCAATGAAACAACCAAGATGACAGAGCTTGTTCGCTTGTCTGTACGTCGTATGTTCGTGCTGCCCCTTTCTTCAATGCATAAAGTATGCTGCGGGCACATACCCATATTTTTGGGCGTTATAAAGTAGTCTAAGAGCAAAATCAAGACACCTTCTAAATATCGTTGAATCCAGCTTTGTGAGAACGGCATTAAGCGACTTAGTTGTCGGAGGTCGACAATCCGCACAGTCGGTAGCACCAAAGGTCACAGTACACGCTTATGTGAGGACCTTTTTTTTATTCCTCTGACCTCACAAGCTGACAGGTGTGCTTATATTTCGCCGCCAAGTAAGGTCCCCCTCATTCCCGAGCACACTTGCGATGTTTTGTCTCCCCTTTTCGGAACCCACCCCATCCGAAAAAAAAAACGACAGAACGAAGTCGAAATTATGACAAAGCGTTTTGTCCTTTTGCTGTAACCACTACAGTTTTTCTTTTCTAATATTTCTCTCCAGCGTTTTTCTCCAGTCATAGTATGGCAGTGTAGTGTTCTCTGTAGTACTTTTCTCTATCCTGTAGTTCTGTAGATACAGCCCAAAATTGTGTTCTTACTACAAAAAGCTATGTTGTCGCTACATTTTCTTGTGCAAAAATAATACAGAAAATCTATTGTGACGGCATAAAATTTTCTCTTGTATTTCTCGACTGGGCCGGACGCGTCTGAACGTGCTTATGAGGCGCGCTTCTTTATCCCAGATGTATGGTGACATTGTGAGCGCTGAGCTATCAACCCTTGGCAACAACTAGCGTCCCCTTTTTAATTTCTTCTGCTGGGTTCCAGAAGGCGACCAGTCAGGGCGTGCTCAACCGAAACAAAAATGTCCAGCACGTATTGCTGCAGACAGCCCCTCGACGGAGCATTTTTTTTAGGGTAGTGTTTACTTTGAAAGCTTGGCCAATGCTAATGGCTTGCCCGTCGGTCTGGAATGTGAGCAGCACGTCGAAGATTGCTGAACCCCAGCTGCATTCCGCTGGCTTGGTCATTGCTTGATGTCCCACCGCTTCCGATGCCTCTCCGAAATGAAGCCGAATGAGGTCGTCATAATTAACGTAGTCTCGCTTCGCTGAGGAGTGAGTGACCACCCATTTGCTTTAATTGATGCCTCCCCCCCCCCTAATTATCCATGAGAAAACGTTCGAGATCTTAATTCGACATGTGAGAAATACCTGCCATATTTATCGACTATTATATTGCTGCTGTATCAAATGAATGTAACTGAATTTCATTGAGCCATATGTCGAGCACAAACATTATATTGGTATTTGTGAGATATATTCAAATGTGCAGCTAGGAAAAAAATTCAGGACTAGTCAATACATCGGGCTCAAGTATTGATTATCTTTTCCATGGGGATGGTTCCGATGTACTGCACACGAGTGAAACGGGCAGGATAACCAATGTTTCGCTTATTTTTTTAAAAATGAGTTTGGAGACTGCTACCTTGTTTAACTAATTTTCACGAAGCATTAATTCTAGAACTATATGTACATACTTCCATTAGGCAAGTGAGTTCATTAATGTACTGCAGTGTTACCTCGTTTGAAATAATCTAGATTTCTTAGTACAGTGTGGTCTGGATTACGATGTGCGCGACGCTGTTAATACTGATTATTTACAGTATTAGAGTCTCGGCCACTAAAAAAGTATTAAATTAGGTGCGCACTTACTGCAACTTTTTGTACTACGGCATCGATAGGTACATTCTGCGAGGGTAGCGTTAGTTCTTGAGGTTTCGCGTAATATGAACTGTGGGAAACAGTTAAGCTCCGCCTTAGGCGTATGAAGCGAGAGCGTTAATGGTTTAATGCCCACATGCACCTCTGCCACACGCATGCGACGCATCGATTGGTCAGTGTTTCAAGCACTTATGGAAGATGCATCAAGAGAAGGTTCATCCGCAAGTTTTGAAGGGAAAGTTAAGGAGGCCATGGAGAACGCGACACGGTTATTCACCCCAATTAAAAAGTACACGGAATTCGATATGGAATTGCAGCGCCTGCGATCACTGCGGCGTAGGGCCGAGCGTAGGTACCGACGCACAAAGTCGAGCCTTGACCTCAGAGATGCGAGGCGCATGCAAAAGAAAATTCAGCGCAGAATTCAAGCAGTACAGGCACAACGTTGGAGGTCATTCTGTGAAACGCTTGATCCACGGAAACCGTTGTCACGCATCTGGAATGTAGTTCGTGGCCTTCGAACATCCCCACACCAGCTGCACCCTTTCAAGTCTCTTTCACTCTTCCAACGACGTGGCGAGGTCGAGGTAGCTGAGGATTTCTGCGCTAGGGTAGCAGGACCATCTTCCCCATCTGCGACGCTGCATTGCAGCGATGTTCCTGCTTCTCGGGATTCTCGGATGGACCTTCCCTTCTCCGTGGAATGAGGGCACAGTCCCAGACGATTGGAAGTCCAGTCGTCTAGTTCCGCTCCTGAAACCAGGGAAATCGCCTCTTGACCTGACATCATACCGTCCAATTGCGCTGGCTAGTTGTGTTGGCAAAGTACTGGAAAAGATGGTACTTACACGCATTGAGTGGTACCTGGAGCGCTACCGCATATATCCGGATATAATGTCCGGGTTTCGACGTGGACGCTCTTCAATCGACAGCGTGGTCGACCTAGTGTCATCCGTCCAGCGCCAAAAACATTTGAAGCGCTTGACCGCGGCGTTGTTCCTGGATGTAAAGGGCGCATACGACAATGTAACCCACCAGACTATTTTGGACGCTCTGGAAACTGCCGAGCTTGGTGGCCGCGTATTCTGCTGGATACGTAGTTATTTATCCAACAGATCTCTCTTTGTGCAGACAGAGGAAGGCCCAACATCTTCTCATTTCACTTCCCGCGGAGTCCCGCAGGGTGGAGTGCTCAGCCCAACGCTGTTCAACCTTACACTTGTCGGGCTTGTCGATATACTACCACAGTCGGCGCAACTCTCAATATATGCGGATGACATCTGTATCTGGGCATCTGGAGTTACGCGCCCACAAGTTCGAACGAGACTTCAAAAGGTGTCAAGTATTCTTGCTGCCTACCTTCGCCAGCAAGGTCTACAGATTTCAACCGAAAAGTGCTCGCTGGTTGCCTTTACACGAAAGAACATGTCTCCTTATACCGTGTGCATAAACGGCACAGCAATACCCTACGTAAAGAGCCATCGGTTTCTGGGAGTTATCATCGACCGAAATCTATCATGGACCCCTCATATCTCATACATGAAAAAGAGACTGACAGCGATTTCTCACGTTCTCGCCTTTCTTGGGGGAAAGTCGTGGGGAGCGTCGGTGCGGTCGATGATGCAGCTCTACAACGCCTTATTCATGGGATTTCTTCGCTACAGCCTCCCTGTACTTGGAAATATTCGAAAAACAAACATACGAAGTCTGCAAAGCGCTCAAGCTCAAGCTCTCCGGACTTGCCTAGGATTGCCGAAATGTGCCTCTACGGCCGCATCTGTACTCATCGCCCAGGAGCATCCAATCCCTACCTACTTAACAGTTGACGCACTGAGGGCACATTTCCGGCACATTTCCCGGGTTCCCTCTCACCATCTTGCCAGTCTTCCTATTACCAGGCCGCGCACATCGTTTACAGACGTCATTGACGCACATCCCGCCATTCTGCCGTCCCAGTTTACACCTGCCTCTAGACCGTCCTCGCCACTTTGGAGCCTGCATAATCCCCGTGTGCTTCTTTCGATACCTGGCATCAGGAAGAAGATAGACTTATCGCCGACAGAACTACAACAAGTCACCCTTGAATATTTACATGAGCACCATGCAAACCGGGTGCACGTTTACACCGACGGCTCAGTGAACCCTATATCTTCTTCTGGCTCCGTCGTCATACCCGCAAGCACTACAGAAATTAGAGTTAGGACAGGTCACCGCACTTCTTCGACGGGTGCAGAACTCACCGCTCTTCGTGTCGCCATTGAATGCATCAGTCAGGAGCGCCCTCAGCGGTGGTCTATTTTCACCGAT
The DNA here is from genome assembly GCF_055824585.1 of Amblyomma mixtum. Taxonomy (NCBI): domain Eukaryota; kingdom Metazoa; phylum Arthropoda; class Arachnida; order Ixodida; family Ixodidae; genus Amblyomma; species Amblyomma mixtum. The sequence continues at coordinate 209,934,571 of NC_143013.1, forward strand.
TCGAAAGCTGCCCTCCAAGGCTTACAAGCTGCTCTTCGCCGTGGAGCCCATGAACAACTGGTCGCAGAAATTCGACAGCTACATCACTCTGCCATCAACAAAGGGCATGACATTATCTACCAATGGCTACCGGGGCACAGCGGCATAGCAGGTAATCACCGCGCGGATGAGGTCGCGCGAACTGCGCACGACGACGGCGATTTTGTATCGATCCCCATTTCGAGATCGGATGCAGCGAGCAGGCTTCGCGCACTTGCGCGGGACATCACGCTTGCCGCGTGGAATTCCGGCCAATTTTGAAATTCCCGTTTACAATCCTTGGACCCAGACCTGAAGCTCCGGCTACCATCAGGCCTACCACGACGAGAAGAAACTTTGCTGTGTCGCCTCTGGCTTGGTGTAGCGTTCACCAATCACTACTCATTCTTAATCGGTATGGCTGATAGTCCTGCATGTTCCATCTGCGGGCAAGACGAGACCATAACCCACATTCTTTGTGACTGCCCTGCCTACACCACCGAAAGGCAGACTCTCAGCCGTGCGCTGGAGCGCCTAGATACACGCCCTTTCACGGAAATGAAGATTCTCGGCCCCTGGCCGCGGCGGTCGTCGGCGGAGAAGGCCTGCAAGGCACTGCTCTGCTTCTTGAGAACTTCTGGCCTGCACGATAGGCTGTGACTTTAACGAACAGTGACGTTTTATAGTGACTTCAATTTTCTGTTACTCTCCTTTCTCTTTGTTTTTAGAGCGCAGCTCTTTGGCGTCCGTTCCTGGGTTTCGCGTCGTCGTCGGCGTCGGCCTTGTAACCAGCTCTGCCCCCAATGTCACGCTTTTCAATTGGTCGAAATGCTCGTGACGTCACAGCGCGCGAATTTCAAATGGGGCCAATTGTACTTTGGCTAGTAACCATGCAACCAATCAAAGGGATCGTATAGTGATGCTGCAACTAAGTTGGACTGAGTTTAGTTAATTGCTTAATTAATCAATTAGCCTAATTAATATAGAAGAGAATGAAGAGGTCAGAAGAAAAGAAAAGAAAGACGCGCGCCGCAGCGACAACAGCGTCCGCGGAACGAGACGCTGCTGAAAAAAACAGATAAGTACGAAGCCACGTTCCCTCCACCACCACGCACTTCCTTACTCAGTAAGACGTTGGTCGTTTCATATACGTTGTGTCGAACATCCTAGACAGTTCCAACAATTGAGAGGTTAATTACAGAACACGATGGATAGAAATATAATAATATAAATATTAAATAGCCTAATTAACCTTTCTACTTAGACCGCATAAATCAATAAAACCGATAACGAAATTGGTCCAGTTGGGGAATCGAACCAGGGTCTCCGGAGTGCGATACGAGCACGCTAGCCACTCCGTAATGCCAGCTGAATGGTTTGGAATGAACAAAGGCGCGTCTAGCTAATACGGCGTCTTCGTTCACTCCCATCTTCCCCCTTTCCCTTACGGCAAGGTGCAGGTGTCCACCCAGATATGCGAGAGAGATACATTTCCTTTCCTCAAAAAATAAATTTACCGTCCAGCAAGGCGTACAGCCGAATTGGCGATGGCGTTCTGTGGACTCCCTGGCAGCGTTGCAAGACGCTGTCGCGTTCCACTCTTACAGGCGAAGCTTAACATGTTAACCACGCATCAGTAACACACGCAGACAGCCAATGGACGCGTCATTCGCTGGCAGCACTTGATTCATCATTCACAACCACATTCTTAACGTACGCTCCCTTGCCGCACATGCCAAAGACGTACACCACGATCACATTCTGCGCCATTCCTCTGTACTTTGCTTTGCTGAAACCTGGATGGATCCCGAAGAGCCTCTCGAAATCATAGATTTCCTATACTGCTGTGGTGCTCGCAGAGACCACAACAGAGCGGCGGGAGTCGCTATCTACTTGCGCACAGGCGTCTCTGCAATACCAGTCGAAATATTTGGCACGTCACATGAAGTTGACGAACTGTGCGCCGCAAAGTTGCCCAACGGCTTGCTGGTAGTAGCTACCTACTTCGCCCCTACCGCACTCACGAAAGACGTCGTGCACTTCCTGCAACTCGCATTAACCGTCCATCGATCCACATCGATGTTAGTAGTGGGGGACTTTAATGTTGACATAAAGACAAACAGCAATTTCCTAACACTTATGCGGGAGAACATCCCGTTCCTCTCGCTCGTAACGCGTCCCACGGCTGTGACAACCTCGCGAGGCACTTGTATAGATCTCGTCCTTGAGAATCAATCATTGGTGTACCAAGTCGAACATATATCAGTCTATTTCTCCGACCACAAAGCTTCCTTCATGACTGTCAAGAACTGTTAGTGGAGTCTTTGTTAAAGGAATACGTGTGAAAAATAAAAAAAGAATTCTGTGATAGCGCATACATGTGTTGCTCGATTTCTTTGCCTCAATCTATCGAAAAGGTGAAACAGCCTATTTGCTGCGCTCAAATTTCGCATTAGGAAGTAACGTAATCGTCGGTAATTTTTTTCTCTAGCTCTGAGAAATCTGCAAAATGAAGAAAGTAAAACGGAACACGGGCTGGAAGTTGATCGACCTTAAACAAGTATCCTAAGGGCTACCCCAACAAACACAAAACCTCCTCAAAATCTCCCAAGAATGACCCATCGGGACATTTGGAATCTCCCCAGGAGGTGCTCATTTTTCCCGAACACATCTAAAAATCGTCCCCACAACTAGCAATGTCCAAAAAGTTGTGGGTCCCATGGAAAGCCCCAAAAGGTTAATGCTCGATTTCTCGGCTCTGGTTCAATAAATTTTTTTTTATCCCCTCACCCCCTTCCCCCCGTGTAGGGTAGCAAACCGATTATTATTTCGGTTAACCTCCCTGCCTTTCCTCTTCTATATCCTCCTCCTCCTCCTAGGGAATTGGTCATTCTTTACTTTGCATTGACAGATCCCTCAGAGTTCTCGTCGCCTACTGGCGTAGTGGAGCCGCGGTTAATCGACGCACCACTGCACTGGCAGATAGCTTTTTCAAACACAGCCACCATTAGGGCTTGTCATACTCAGGGTGCTCTTTCCGAGCAAACTCCCGTGACCACCATTTAACTTCCACCTGCCACGGTAGGTAGTTTGTTCACAATCGGGTGGGCAAGTTTTGATGACGTCACAAGGTCGCGTGACCTAGGTGGCCAACCTGACACCATCGTTGCTTCTAGGGAGATTTTTCGTGGGTTTTTCTATCACGCGCAGCGCCGCTGACCACGACTACGACGCCGGCTTTCCTGCGACGCTTGAACTTTAACGCTGTCGCGTTAATGAAATGATCCGCACATTAACTCGCGCCCGGTGACTTCCGCACAAATGTAGATGGACACAGTTTCTTCATTTCCAACATTTCGCCGAGCTCACAAAACATTGTTCCGTACGAAGCCGCTTCACCCGACAGTGAAATTCGGTAACTACAGCGTGTCGGACGGGACACAGAAAAAAGGAACAGGCAGGGACAGGACAGAGCGCTGACTCGCAACTGAAATCGTTATGGAATACCGTGAACAGCTAGCCCGACAACTTAAATTACTGGGCGCGTAAAATGGCCGAAAGCATCGCGCGGAAAAACAGATACAAAGCAAGCGATGTTTAGTCGTGAACAACATGAGAAGGAACCAAGTTTGAGGATTAATTTGTTTATTGAACAATAATTACGTTTGAGAAGCGTAGCTTTTATTTTATAACTAGTGTTTCTTTTGTCTTACAATATCTGAAAGGCAACCTCAGACTTATTTCAGAAATATTCAGCAAAGCCGTATTTCTGTACAGAAAGGCTTGTCCTCATATTCTGCTAGACTTCAAAAACAACTGTGGTGTCAACGTGAAGCCACAAGGAATTAAAGCGGGCTCGGGCCGAAAGTCAAGTTGAGCATGTCCTAGCTCAAATGAAGAAGAGGTTACTGATTTGTGCACGACATTGGATGTGCAGAAAAAGTAACCGTGGTTTATTAGTCTGACTAAGTGGGTAACTAAAAATTGAAAACGACGAATAAAGCTCAAAACCATGGGAAAGAGTAATGAGATTAGAAAATGCGCTCTGGCATGATACGTTGGCCGCGATGGCTTAGGACAATGGTAAGTAGCTACCAAAGGGAGACGTTATTGCCCTCAAATACATTTCGAGTGGCTGATAATGCTGACAACATTATGATGCCTTTAAACATTGTTTCGCGACATGTCAGCGCCGTCTCAATTGTTTTCTCAGGCATTGAAACAGTGATCCGAACAGGCGAAGATGAGCCCAAAATTAGAATTCCAAATAAATTCTGCTGGCGGTCAAAGCTCAGTGCATCGAACTATGAAGATTGTGTACAGTGCGGAGATTCTGGTATTCGTGTGATACAATATTCACCATTATTTACAGTTTCATGCACGAGCAGAAAAATGTTATGGTGCACCTCAATCTGCACGTCATCAGGTCTATGATGCTGTAAGTTTCGTGGTACGACAGATATTACTTTCAGACAGATGGCCTGATCAAACTAGCCTTACAACAGTCGCTACCCCACTTCCATCCGCCAGAGACTGCTGCGGTGCTGCACAGAACTACTCTCCAGACAAGCATGTGTTGACGGGCCCATGCGCTGCCAACACCGCTGAAGACACGGAGCTTCTGGTCACCGTGCGTGAAAAAGGAACAAATAAATGACATGTTGCACATCCCTTTGCGGCGGCTACACGAATAACGGGTCCTTGAGAGAAAACAAGTCGAAAGACAATGGCCTGACCCTCTTTCTCTGTTACAAAATCCGCGTCACCGAGCTAACGTAGATGGCGCGCTCTTCTCTCGCTGGATGGCACTGTTCCAGGCCAAAAGATGCGGCCCTTGCTGCCGTCTCCTTGGAGCAAGCGCCTCTTAGTGATTAGCACCTACGCGCGCATCGTTAGCCGGTGTGACGCCTCGTGGACAATGGGAAGCCTTCTTCTTGCGGCAAAGCACTCGTTACCTGCTCTTTTCGCAGTCAAGGGCGCATACAAAACAGAAATCTCAGCATACAGCTAACACCAAGAGCTGGGAAAACAGTCACTTCAGCCTGCACGCAAGGTGCGAAGCTCTATGCAAAGACCATGGCGATTTAGATTTTAACAGAGTTTACAGAGGTCATGATTAATCGTTATAAACCTTGTGCTGACGCATTGTACAGGTGGATCGCACGGTCGTTTGTTGGCAGTTCAGTGAGCTTTGATATCGATGTTTGTTGTTGTGGTAATGTTAGTGTGGAATGAAATTCATCAAATTGGCCATATGGTCAAAATGGCCATATGGTCTGCATAAGATAAGCATTTTATTATTTGTACCCCGTACATATACCGTGGACGTAATTGGAGGCAGTTTAAAGCAAGTGCAACCTGTTGCCCAGGGAATTCTACCATTCAACTCCATGTACTGCCTAGCCTTTGATAATGCAGTAGCATTATTCGTCAGACCTAAACTTGAATATGCTAATTCTGTCTGGGATCCCCATCAGACTAACCTAATTAATACCATTGAGTCAGTTCAGAATCGTGCCGCGAGGTTCATCTCATCTGACTACTCCTATCATACCAGCATCTCACGTCTGAAATCACGATTGCAATTGCCTACGCTAGTCACCCGTCGGAACGCAGCACGTCTCTGCTTACTTCACAAGTTCTTCCACAACTTTCCCGAAGCCAACCGATTAATTCCACGCGTGCATCGCATTTCCCGACATAACCACCCGAACGCTGTTCACCCTGAACGTGCACATACCACCACATTCCAGCAATCATTTTTCTTAAAGACCGCCCGTGACTGGAATGACCTCTCTGCTGAAGTGGCCACCATCATGAATCATCGACTCTTCAAGACCACTATCGAGGAAGCGTACTCATCAACGTAATTTTTTGTCCATTTTCTTATTAATGTATAATATTTTTTTTTGCCGTGTTGTCCCCACCCCTCATGTAACGTCCTGAAAGGGACCTTTGAGGAATAATAAATAAATGAATAAAGTAGCATTAGAAGCTTAATCACTGAAAAAGATCCGACGTTGTTAGTCATAAAATTAACTGATTGCTAGAGAAAGTGATGATGCAACAGGGTCCCGCGACATGGCCGCGCGCTGATTGGTTGCCGGGGTATGTGACGTCATGAGACAACGTAGGATGGCTGGCTGGGCAGGTGCGATGGCAGGTGACATGGCCGAGTGCTGACTGGCCGCCGGGGTATGTGACATCATGAGACAGCGTGAAGCTATCAGGTGTGCTAGCAGGTGGGCTAGTCACATGACATGGGCGAGTGCAACCAAGCGCACCTGCCAACTGAAGGGCTCGGCGTGAGTTAGCTGGTACACTTCGTTGAGTGCACAAGCATCTAGACCGGTCCGCTTATCGGGTTGGAATGAAACCAGAAGCAACGCCGCTTGTGTCTACCGCAGTGGAAAATAGCCGCAAGCGGAGAGGCGACCACAGGTGTACTGTATGTCGCTATAGATGGAATATCGGCGGCTGCACAGGCTGACCGTATGCGACGAGCAGCAATGACGGAGGAAGAGAAGCAAGCCGAGTGGTCAGCAGACTTTAATTATAAATCAAATCAAATCAAATCAAAATTTTATTCGTCTGTATACGTACACATTCATAAATTCTGATCTGCCTAAGCACATTTTGCTTGATGGCTGATCAGGCAGCAGGTGGAGAAATACCTCCATATGCATACATTACTATTCTAAACACTCATACTAACAGAAAAAAAATAAAAGTAAAAAAAAATTGAACCTAAAATTGCACATACGAAAGAACTCAAGCTATACACAGGGAAACACATTTGCACACCAATTTCTCATGTCAGTCATCATTCTACGTTTGGTACTTGCAATACAAAGATCATCGGGAATTTCCTTAAATACAGCCGGTACATAATAACTGCGCATCTTTTTACCATAGTTTGTGTAAACCCGTGGCTTAAAAAAACGTTCCGTTTTTCTCAAGGTGACATCTTTTTTTACGGGAGTCTTATATTCATTTGAATAATAATACCCTGTTAACACAACAAAGTGAAATAGTTCACGAATTTGAAGGATATGCCTAACTCATCGTATCTCTCTTTCATGTCAACCGAGTGTAGTTTTGTGCCGTACGATATAGTGCTCACTATTCTTTTTAGGATAACATTTAATGCTTCTTTCTTGTATTCGGAGCATTTACCGTATAGAGTAATGCCGTACTTTAAAACAGGTTCTACTAATGCTGTATAGATCAGTCGCTTAAGATGGAGCGGAGCGTTGAGAAGTAGTGGTTTCTCAACGCATAATACAATTAAGTGTCCAAATAGTATGTTTACTTTTTTCAAAACCGAACTGATTACGAATAGTGTAGCTTCACTACCTAAACGGATTCACTTGGTTTAGCCGAAAACCAAATCTAATAGAGACCGAACCGAATGGAACCAATCGATAATCTCCGAATATTCACTACCAGTGCGAATATTCGTACGAAATGAACATAGTGCGAAACAGCGAAGCGCTAGGAGAGGTGGTGGTTTGAATTTACATGTAGGATTACAGGCAGCGGCAGGCCATACAGTGAGCCTGGCGGCGATTGCTCCGCTTAAGTCACTGTTTTGAATGAGTGTCTCTGTAAACCATTGTTCTGTAAAGCCAGTGTCCTCTATAAGCTTCCAGAGTTGCGGTGATGCGCCGCTACAACTTGTGGAGCTATTACTGTAGCTGTAAAAAGCCACAACGTGCACAGGCGTCTACTAGGAATACACAACATGAAGTCAGTGCATTTTCTTTGACCATAATGTTACAGTTGCATCACAATTACCATTTGCTGATAAGTACCTTAGCGAATAAAGTGGGGCCACATCGGAGTACATAAAGGAGATGAGAGCTACGCATCAGCAATGGCATCCTAAATCAGGCACCAAAACACGGTTCGCCAAACCTGCATCACCCAGTCTTGGTGAACATGTATGGGCATTCTGAAGGCCGCCACAGTAATGGACCACGTAGTGCATCTGAACCCTCTCTACCGTGGAGTGAGACCACGGAATCATGCTGCGTGGGGTCGGAAGTGGAGCATGTTTTTGAGATAGGCGTCAAGAAAACTACTTTGCTCCAGATTCTAACTTCGTGCAACTTATTCGAAAACTATTCGAGAACAGCAAAACATTTTTTATTCGTTTCGAATAATTTGAAACCTGCTCTATTTGATTTGTTTAGTGAATCGAATAGGAGGATATTTGATTTGCTATTGGAGGACTTCTAATATTCGTACACATCTATTGATTTTTTTTCTATACATTTAGTTATAACGAACGCAAACAAGTGGAACTTTGCGGAAAAAGAAACCTGATAACTTGGTCTAATGCGGGCTCCGCAAGCATGGCGGCCTGCACACGTGTACCACCAGCGGAACTGGGAGAGAGCAGGCGATGACGAGCGAAAAATAAAATTAAGAGGGGATGCCAATCAGAACGCAAGCCAATGATTAGGTGTCCCGTTAAAGATGCACAGTGGAGCCCCACCTGCATAAAAAAATTAGCGACAGTAATTAAGAAAGGATTCCTGATGAAACAGCAAAACACAACGCCCAGACATGCTCAGTAATCGAACTAATTATCTTGTCCTTCCCGCCTCTTCCTTGGGGATATAAACGCCCGTTCACCTTAATTATGCCCACGCTCCAATGTCCCGCTGCCCTCATTAAGAGCCGAGACGCCCGCCTCTGTGCCTTCAGGCCTAGTTCAAAACAAACGCGGGCATAAACGATGACGGCGACGGCAAAAGTCGTGCGCTTGTCTCTATGGGGAGGCATCGTCCTTGACCGACCCCTCCAGTTCGACGGTCGGCGAGCTCAGGGACACGAAGCGAGCGATGGACGCGACAGACGTGAACGTCGCTGCCGCGTTGGAGTATTTGCGCGTTCTGCATGTGAGCGTGCAGGCAAACAAGCCGGTACCTTCTGAATGGGACACGGCGGCACGAGTCTGTACCGAAAGCAGTTCACGGAACGCTTATGTACGAGCGCCGGCGGCGAGAGTGAGTGCAAAGCTTGCGTGAAATCAGTCGCTGTTCGTGTTTGCCTGGCGGGAACGATTTGCATTTAAACGGGGTCGACAGTGGGCTCGTTTCGGTCAGTGCCTCGTGTACGTGACTGTGTCAAGCGTGCGCTGTGCTTATGTCGTTACCTACGAAAGAAGTTTGTATCACGAGTTGTCCACGGTCGTTTTTTTTTTTTTGGTTTGTTGAGGCAAACCGAGATGACCACTAGCCCACACAACGCGGGCGCTATGTGCTGCCGCCAGACGCGACGTAGTTTTATTCCAAAAGCTTTATAAGGCCACGGCTAACTGGACCGACAGACTTTTTTTTTGTGTTATCATTTCGAGTAGCGTGATAAAAAGTTCCTCAAGTTTCGTATGGCTAGATGTACGAGCGCTTTAAGGCTAAATGCATATAAATCCTTAGTGAGACCAAGCCTTGAATATGTCTGCATCGTATGGGACCCTTACACAACAGAGGACGCACAAAAACTTGAGAAAATCCAACGCCTCGCGCTTCGCTTTATCTTCAATTGCTATAAGCGACTTGACTCACTATTAGCTATGGTGAAGCTTGCTGAATTGTCGCCATTGGTAGACAGAAGAAACAAAGCACGTCTCAAATTCTTGCAGTAACTATATTTCTCCCGACTAGGTATCCGACCAGAAGACTACATCGACAAAGTTGCCACGCGACCCTCACGTCATAATCACAGCTTCTGTCATGCGCCCATTTTTGCGCCCACTTGCACCGTAAACAAGGCACTGACGAACGACATTCGTCTGTAAGCACAGCGACGCAAATCAGAGGCAGCCAACGAAGTAAGCAGCGCTGCAGACACGGAAGAATACAGGGGACCATACTGTGTACGAAGGGTCAACTGCATGTAGAAAGTCGACTTATCAAGAAACGCGGCTGATACGCGTGTGAACCGAGCCAGTTTTCGTTGGCGCGCACATGTCTTGCTACAAAACTCTTCGCCGAATACTCTGTAGGCGTTACTTGTCCGATGTGGGCATGGGGCACATGTTTTCATCATGACCCTGTCTAGTGATTCCTCGCTGAAGCGCTTCGCTCCTTGGCATTCTGTGAGGAAAACTTTTTATGTTGTCCATGCCGAGAGATGGTCAGTGCAGGTCTGTGTACACTGAGCAACTGTTATTTATTGAAAAGGTTAAATGAATTGCGGCATCGATCTGAAATAACTGCGATCCTTCAGTGCTTTGTATGGAAACAAGTTTTCTGGAAATGTAGGCACCAACTAGTCAGAACGTAATACGTATTCTCCGAAAGGAAGGTAGAAGTGACTCTTGCTCATTCAGTGCAGAGTGCGTGCAACAGCGTCAACTGCCACAATGCCAGCAAGGCCAAAACGGTTTTAGGACCACCGAAATACAGCGGCATAATGTAGCTCGCTTGCCTCAGCGTGGGCGTAGCACGTTTCATGTAGTACCTGCAAATATTTTCTTACTATTAACTGATCCTGATTTCGAACATATCAAGGGCTACACTTAGGAAGACTCGTAAAAGGACGAAATTTGCAAAAATCAACGGCACTTTCGGGAGAAATTTGCATCGGTGCTGAAAGGAGAGATTAGGCTCCTAAACAGCGTGGGGCTGTGGTGTGCCTTATGTAATGCGCTTATGAATTTTTGGGGGTCATGTGCTTTCATATTCGCTTATTTTTCTGTTTTACTTTTTATATACTTCGCGTTATGACCACATTCCGTTTATTTTATTTAGCCTGTGTGCTTAATAAATAGTTTTCCTAGTGGCATCGTGTTTTTTTAAGCGCAGAAGAAAACCCTTCCATTCCCCTCTTTCTGTTTCAAACTGACAGCAGCAGCTTTTTGTCCTGGTTTCCCGATGAGATAAGATGAAAGCACGTGGCACGTGACTGACAGCCGATACTTCACAGTCCACCTAGATACCATACTGTGACTTGTCAACGGCGGGAATAGGGGGTCTCTCTTTACGACACTTTATGATCGGGCCACTATTCATAACAGCTGAAGCTGCCGCTGCGGAATACTCATTTTTTTCCTTCTGCGAGAAGAACAGTGCGAGGGAGAACTTCATTTCCACGCCGATCCTTTGAGGGCATCCTAAAAGAGGTAGAACGTTATGCCCCGTTATGAACCATATGGACTTCTCACAACGCTCTCTACGTTTTACGCTCTTTGAGACGAGCACCATAGGTTCGCTTCTGAAGCGATAGCTCAGAGCGAGAGCGGTCTGCCGAGAATTAAGTGTTACGAGCAAGCACGCAGGTCATCAGTGGCTGCCATCACGTTTCCATTGTAACGAGACAGCAATTGGACGGCATTTCCTTCGCGACGCGCTACTGCGAACAGACAACCTTTGCTTAGAGCGCGGGCTAGCCGAGGACACACGAAGCCAGCGCCAATGATATGGGGTGCTCACTTATATTTGCACCGCTGGCAACTAACATTGCCGAAACCCTGGGAGCTAATGAACAAGTGGTTGTCACTAGTGTGTCAGGCACGAACTGTTTGGCTCAGTTCACCTTCCAAGACAGACTCAAAAGAGAGACATAGCCACAAACTGGCTATGCAGGGACATGACTAATCCGCCGCCAAACCATGGTTCAATAAATCATTATCAGCCTGACTCCACCCACTGCAGGTCAAAGGCCTCTCCCATATCCCTCCAATTAACTCCGTCCTTTGTCAGTTGGGGCCACCATATCCCCGCAAACTTCTTAATCTTATCCTCCACCTAATTTTCGCCGTCCCTTGCTACGCTTGCCTGCTTTTGGAATCCAGTCCTTTACCCTTAAGGACAATTGGATATCTTGCCTTCGAATTACATACCCTGCCTATCTGGTGCGACAGCTGGGCTGGGCAAGAAACAAAGAGGTTGAAATAGCTCGGTCGTAAACCACTCAAACGGGCCTCTCTCCAGCACCGACACGGATGGCGACAGCTCGAAAAATGGGCTCACGCAAAGTTTTCCTTTGTAATCTGACTAATACAAGGCCCGCACAATAATTTTACTCTCAACGAACCGCAGAGACTGGCGCCGAAGATTCCACAGAAAATCAGTACTCACAAAACTGGAGTGCGACCGGCCCAGAGGGGCGCATTGAGGAATGAATAAATTTGGAGATGCAGACCTCTGTATTATAGCCTCACTTTCAACATCCGTTTCCTGCACGATAGCTCACTGTCTTTTCTACGCAGCAAACGCTGTGAAGATTGTTGACGCTGTAAATAGTTCAGCACAAAACAGATAGGCAAACATAACCTGAGCTCCTAAACCCGCGACAGCTGTTATGTCACGAGTAGCAAGGAGGCCTGTTTACTTTATTTTATTTATTTATGAAATACTGCGGACATGTCACTTGTCCAGGCAGGAGAGGGGGTACATAAGCAGTCGAAATCATGAATCATGACACCGGCAAACACAAAAAGGTCATCAAGAGCAATCAGTTATACAAAATTTACAAAAAATGCGAAATTATACGAAAAGTACGTAACGGGAAGAGGCATCATAACAAAATGCGTGACACTAAACAGCTGATGCACATCGATCAAGGAGAGCGAAATAATTGGGAGTTGTGGGGTGGGGCGTTCATTTGGAAACTGTTCGTGGAAAAAAATGAGTGTTATATACGTGTTGGTCCAAAAGAGACTCAACGTCCCAAACGAGACGCAGCGTCCCCAACGTAACGTCCCAAAGAGGCTGAGGCTATCAGGGACGCCGTAGTGAATAGCTCTGGACATTTCGTCCACGTAAGGTTCTTTGAAGTGCGCTGACATAGCCCAGTATACGGGACTCCAGAATTTCGCCTCCATTGAAATGGGCCGCCGCGGCCGGGATTGAACCCGCGTATTTCCGGTCAGCAGCCGAAGGGCATAACCACTGAGCCACCGCGGCGGCCCAGCGTGTATTAGAATTTATTTTCGAGGCAGAAGAGGAGGGTGCGCGCCGACCATCTCCTAGAGTGCATGCATTAAATATGAAGCGCAAAGATTTCTGGTCTTCCTGCAGGAAGTTCAGGGCATTTCCAAGCACGGTCATTGGTTTTCTACTTGACATTATTTGATCCAATGGAAGAATTTGCAGAAGCTGCATAGTGGCGACAGACACAGGTTAAGATATACATCGTTTTACATACAATCAGGCCGAACACTAGTTATACTCAACGATTTGATCACCCAAATTTTTTTGCTTTTTAAATTAAATACAACTACATGAGCACTAGTTGATGAAAACCGTGGCATCGGCCAGTTCTCTCAGAAAGCAGGGATCTGGGCGCTGTGAGGAATAAGCTACAGGTAGTGAAAATGATGGACAAAAGTGCAAAGAAACAGACGCCAACGCCTACAAAGACGGAATGAAAGTGCGCAGCACATGCGTGTGTCGAAGCGGCGAGTGCTTCCTTATGAATATCGTAAAATAGGACGAAGTAAGGTCACTGTGCATTGATGATTCTAATATAGACACGCAACGTAGTGAACATTTTGTCGGGCAGCAAGAAATTTGGTAGAACCGAACGGCATGTTGAAGGCGAAGTGAATGATGAGTATGGGAACTATGGATCTGTAGTAGCAGTAGTAGAGAGAGAGAGAGAAAGAATTTTATTTTAATGCAGTATTAAGCGTCAAGGATGTCTTGGACCAGAGTAACCAAGGCCGACAGGTCGGCCAGCCGGTAGGAGGCCAACCAAGCCCGCCACGTTGAGGGAGAAGGTATGGGAAAAAAGGGGACTGAATGACAACGGGGCAGGAAAAAAGGGAATGTTCTGAATTAGCATAAGGTTAATTACAATTCGAACAAGCGGGGCAGCGTAGGATACGGTAGAGATGAGAGATGAGGAGTGTATCTAGTTGTATGCGTCGAAGTATGCGTAATTGAGTGGTGGTGAGAGATTTGTCGGGAACAGGAAGCGTACGAAGAGTTTCCCTAATGTTGTTATAGGAAAGATTTATTTCTTGTTTGTAGCGGAGAGTAGCGTCCCACGGGGGTGGATAAGGCCATGGAATCCCAGGCGCCCGGTGTTGAAGTTCGCGGGCGAGGCGATGCTCCACTTCATTGCCTGGGATTCCAGCGTGACAAGGAATTCACCTCTGTGCGATAGTGTGAGGACGTAGTTAGATGAGAGCTGTTCGCAGGTCCTCCCGTAGTTGTGCAGGAATCCGAACCGTATGAATTGCCCGTATAGCCTGCATTGAATCGCCTTATATATGGTATATCTTGAAGGGTTAGGAGGTGCTGGAGAGGAGACCTCAATAGTGTTGACTATCGGGAGGGTCCTTAGGGTGGCTGTTGGAGGGTGCCAGTGTAAGTACCCAGGGTGTGTGTCACTACATGGTTGCCAGTCGCAATTGAATAAACAGCTGTGCCAACGTAAGTTCGTAATGCGTCCGTGTTTGCGATTGTCGAATCAATAGGATGGTAATGATTGGTGACGCGTGCTGCGCGTCTGCCTCGGTTGGAATCGGCTGCGACATTTTTTGGAATGGGGGACATTCGCAGGTTATCGGGAGCGGCGAAGGAGGTGTGATGATAAGGAGGTCAATAGGTTGAAGCGCAGCTTGTAGTATCCAGTGTCCCTGTTTCCTGCTAGAAAAACGCGCCTTTCGCCGGGCACAATGTTGTATGAGGAGGTGTGCCAGGGGATAGAATAGCACAGTAGCGTATAGGCGTTCAGTGGACGCATGTGCGGGAGTAGTAGTAATAGAAAATATTTACTGCTTAATCAAAATAAGGACGACGTCTTCTGCTGCGGCTGGTGTCCTTAGTTCAGGACTCCAATGGCCATGGCTGTTTCTCTTGCGTGGGAAACCAGGTGACGCTGGATCGTCAGGTCAGATCTGGACAGAGCGGCCTTCCACTGCTCTTTCGTGTAGTGTGTCTGTAGGTTGTCTGGTTCGTCGCCCCGGCAGCCTCACGTGACGTGGTATGCTGTGGGTCTCTCGTCGCACCACAGGCATACGTCTGTGCAGTGTTCAGAGAATGTTATGCTGTAATTATGAAAATTTGGGAAGGTGTTGGTTTGGAGTTGCCTCCAGTCACTAGCCTTCTGTGCTCTCAGCCCCTTGTGTGGTGCGGGGAGGAGCTGACGGATTGACCCGTCATCAGAGTCAGTATAAAAACAGAAGTGCAATAGGATCGTGTACTCTGCATAAGACAGATAATTTACTCTGTGTCGCTCGCATAGTAATCCTTCTTAAAGCACTTTAATTACCTGCGAAGAAAAAGTCACTTTCATGAAAACGGAAAAGTACATTATGCGCTGATATTCACAAATTCATCAGAAAAAGACAGTAAGTAAGACGACGTGCCAGTGACATTTAGTGACCGAATTGAAGAGCTTATTAATTATGAGCTTATTAACTAAATGGAGGTTCCCACGATAAACAAGTGCTACCTTTCACAGCTAAATCATTGAGTAACTGTGATGCTCTAATATTCTAGCCTTTAGAGATTCAGATTTTCGAGCCAAAGCCTGCGTGCGATTTTATACAATATTCGTCAATGTGTATGAAACGATGAAAATAAAATTCATACATTTGCTTCGAATTTCGGATGTACTTATTCGGTGTTTCAGCTTAGTTGACTAGCTATATGCAAAATGTGACAATAATAATGCTGATAATAAAATAATACGCAAAAATCAAGCAGTGCTTAGCTTGAACATAAAATAGCTTGTGAACCAGGTGAAGCTGAATTGAGCGGAAATAAAGGCTGACGTCTGCAGCTGCGCTAGTGCCGCCACAGACAGGTGAATTCAACGAAAACATTGTGCGCTGAACTATGTCCTATTTAGGCTTCGGCGATCGACGCGATCTTCTATAGCAGTCACGTACGGCTCACCATTTATCCTATTTCGTTCTGTACAAGGTCTCAAAATGATCGCCGAATTCACTACGGGAATTTAACCGAACAAAAAAACTAGCCAGCACACGAAGGATTCCGCAAGGGCGACCGTGTACTCTTCACGCACAACCGATTGAGCGCCAATTCTCGTAGTACCTAAGTGCCACTTCATACTCCTCGGAGACGGCCCCCAGGCCACTTGCCACTGTGAGGTGGAAGAACTGCGATGGCACAAGATAGGCTATTATTCACACTCCCTGAGTTGCGCTCTTCCGGCCAGTTCCTTCTTTAGAAGTCAGGCTGCACAACGGGATCCAAGTCGTGTCTGTAGGACTAAGAAAGCCACTCAATCAGTCCGCTTAAATCCACTTTATGTATGTGCAGATTACATCGCATACTTGTGCCCCTACTTGGCCACGACTCGAGAGAAGGAACAGTGAATACTCCTCTGTAATAGCAGGATGCAGGAAGCGGAGGCTCGAAGGAAGGTCATAATTATTATCACTTATTATTATCATCATGGTACCGAGGCCCTTTTGTTGGTGCACTGAAACATGTCGACTCCAAGATGTGAGTGCAATCTGTGAGGCTGTGTATGCAATTAAAAAAGAATATAAGATCTTGTTGCTCTTTTCTTGCTGAAAAATCTTTCAGTTACACTTTTTAAGCATTTTTGCAAAGTACATGCGCATGAAAATGCAGTTCCAAATAACAGATAAAATTACAGCGCACAAGTGAGCAAAACAGAGGTATCATACAATTAGGATCACTGAATCCGCGTTTGATCCTTACAATGAATCCACACGTTGAGGAAGCAGAATTAGTGATATAGTTACATGTTCACGCAATCTCAAGCACTAGTTCACGTGAACACCGAGATGCCGAATGCTCGTTTTCTTTAGGCTATCATCGTCTAGAGAGTAACGGAAATCAACAGGGACGTGCTTCCTAGTAAACAAAACGACTTTCATATTGGACGGGTTCCAATTCAGACAATTTCTAGTGCACCATTTTTCAACACTGCGGATCCTTTCTTTGTAACCCAACGCATACTTCTAGGTCCGAAACAGGCCGAAATAAATTAATACCGTCTGGCTACTGAAGCATATGCGCCCTTTGAAGCACAAGTGTTTACTAAAAATATTATACAAGAAAGGAGCGCGTACTGAGCCTTGCGGAACGCCGTGTACTACAGTATATGTCTGAGATTCCACACCAGATATGCGGACGTAGTTGTTGCGTTCATGAACATAACTTTTACAAAGGTACAGAGATGAACGATTGCCCCCTAAGGTCCAAGATTTTTTTATTATTAAGAAGTGATTAACTGAATCGAAAGGTTTAGAAATATCGAAATAGACACAGCCAACCTGTCCTTCGTTTGTAATTACTGCAGCAACGTGAGCAAGAAGGGACACCAAGTCAGATTCAGTCGCTCTTCTACATGTAAAACAGTACTGAAAAGTGGGTATCTTTTTCCCGAAGTAGAAGTTAGAAGTGGCTTTCGGACGACAATCTTAAATTTTCTCGCGAAGGTACCAATCAAGAAAATTTATCGGCAGTTTTTAACATCAAAGTAGTGCAATCCTTAAAAATAGTCTTCATGAGTTAGTAGAAGCACTTTTTTAGGCTTCGTATTGTTAGCGGTGTAGCGCATAACACTAAAGCTAACACGTGATAACTGGTAGGCTGGTTAATTGATACTTTGTAACTATTACTTCGTCTCCTTAATTAATGAGAGGAGTGTAGCCCACGGCAAGTATTATCCGTATCACTTTTTAGATTTTTGAATATGCAGCTACCAGCGTCACTGCGAGTCAACAACTTTTGGCAATTTCGACTAGTTACGTGCATTGAAGGGATTGCTTTGTCTGCAAAATTCTTGAAAGCCCATGTATTTCGGCCCGTTGCAGCCAAAATTTGTTGAGCCATAGCAGCGAGGGTTACTCCATTCTGGAAATCCTTAAAACTGAGATGGATAATCCTTAGGATGGGCTACACACCTCTCAGTAAACAAGGAGACTACCAGAGAGAGGGTGGACAGCTGGTTCTTGACAATCACAAAGTGAACAAGGAAGGCTAAAGCCACATTGTTTGTGCCAACTATTACTAAAGTTACCATTACTAAAAGTAGTAGTTCGAAAGTTTATTCCATATCAGCTATACAGCCTGCTAGTTAGCATGTCTTTGCTGTATTTGAATCGCGATAGACCGCTGACAACCACGCCGAAGGAAAGCGCTGTCCTATATATAAAGCAAATTTTTAACATTGCAGAGCATCTTAGGTGACACACCCGGTATAACTGCAGGAAACAACGCAATATTCCAAAAAATATCACCATTGAGAATATAAATAGATAAAAGCACGAGGGCAAATCACCGCTCAGAAAAAAAAATGTAAATTATGTAAGGGTGAAATATGTGGAAATCGCGTGGTGAAATAACGCAAGTTGTGAAATAACGCAACACACAAAAAGCGATTTCATGAAACGTCCGAGTGCAGGAACTGCTAGCGGCTTGCCACATTTAGTATATTGGCTTAACCAAAGGCTGACGGCTTTGAGAAGTCTGCAAAAGGTAACAAAGCGGTGTAGATTGCTTCAGTAGCAAGAACTGTGACCTGAATTCTTTGGTCACTAACATAACATTATACCGAACGCCACAAGTAGGTGACTCTACACAGAAGTGGTGACTGAAGTGGAACCTGGGGACTTAAGGGGAACGTATGTATAAAAACGAATAAATTCCCGTGCATGCAAGTAGCGCTAGAGAACGCAATTGAGTTAAATGCATGAATAGCGTGTTCCGGTCGTCGAGCGTTATGGTCACAGTTTTGTCCCACATCGACTTTCAATATTTGGTCGCGCTCAGGCCTGCAACACCTTTCTGACAACAAAATTTATTACGTACTCATGTTCTTGCAGTGTGGTAGACATTAGATACAGCGTTTTCATCGAATATTTGCTACTTTTATTTGGGCATCAAATTTCGAGCTGATGCGAAGGACAACGTTTTTAGGCCTGTTTGTGAAGGAGGAATGGACTTTGTTCATCTGTATGCGGGACAGTTAGTTGCCCGTTCCTTCTTTTCGTGATTGTTCCCATCCTATCATTAGAGCATTCTTGCAAATTAATTTCATGGCCCTGTTTTCAAACTTAGCAGCTTCATCAAATTTCACTCAGTGCCCGTCTTTATTGGGCTTTATGCAGGAAATCTACGCTTATGTGGAGTTTTTGGCAGTTCGATTTTCTAAACAGTACTTATTTTCTGTTTCCTGTAAGAATCTGGGCAGGGATTTGACAACGATGCTCTTTCCGCCGCCATTGTAGCGTTCTGTGTATTTTGGCCTCAAGGGTCATGATGTATTCAGGCGAGTGTGCAAAATGCCTACCCCGCATTGCAACAAAACGTTTTTCTACGAATTACACACCGAAGCGCTGCCAGTTAACTCGTGGCTCCATAGGACGAACATTTTTGTGCCTTCGATGCACTTCGATGCATTTTTGCAGAAGGCTGTGATTTTTTTGGAATGTGTTGCTGAGGACGCTAAAGAACGACTGTTTGGAATTCCTACAGTGTTCGTTACCTTGTGGCTACTCAACTTGATTGCGGACCACATGAAATGTTTTTTCCTCACTGGACTCCATAGCCTGAGGAAAACGGGCGTGCTGGACTGCAACGCTGAACCTCTTGTTTCAGCATTTCATTCGAATGATGCTCCAGCTCAGGGACATTTATGATGAAAGGGACTTTCTGCCGGACTCGTTTCCGCTGTTGATTCGGTGTCTATCTTTGCCGCTCGTTTAGCTGTGTTGTTTTGTGTCAAGGTAGTGCAGTGCAGTCACTAGCTGCGTGCTTTGTAAATAATCGGCATATATCCCCTTTGTGTACTTACAAAACCTCATGTAGTAAACGCCATATTGAAAATAAAAAATGCACCAGAGATAGCGGAGATGGCTGGGTTGTCTTAGGCACCGGTCAACGAATTTGCTCTGTTTTCGTTGGCGTTGGTTAGTAGCCCGCTGGGGCATGAATTTTTTGTTCCCCTGCTGAATACCGTCCCTATGACATGATAAGACGCTCCACTTAGCTTTCCTTCGTCGGCTATGGGAGGAATTAGCGGTGACGCCTGGAATGGCTGGACAACGAAGTTTATGAAAGTTTCCTGCCCCTGACTTTGCCACAAAGAAAAGGCAGTGTCTGCAAATCGAGGCAAGACACTCGGGCTGCATTAACTTGCAAAGAATTACAAGGCACATATGACGATAAAAAGCGCTCATCGAAAAGCGGAAAACAAACGAAGATTTTAATTCGATACCGAGAATAAGACGTCAGCATCCAGCGCAGTGAACCTGTACAATTCACTACTTAACTTCATTCGAGGAAAAAGCTCAAACTTTTGATTAGTTCCCGCAGAAAGGTACACGTTCTTTAAAAATACATGGTGTATCTCCTTCGCTGGGCTAGATCCGAAACAGGTCTGCCTTCAACGGCGTGACTTGTGCGATTGCTTCGACGGGCACACCATGTCAGTTGTTAAAAAGGCAGCGTTCAAATACTCTGCACCAATTCAAATGGATTCCAGAAAGTGAAGTGAAGCAAATTCAGCTTAACTGGTTTGTTTCTATTGACACAGTCGGTTTGAACAGTGCGGACTGCTATTGAATAGAACTGATTTCAATTGAGTGGCGGACATAAACCAACGCACCGAATTCCGCGCAAAAACATTCGCACATAGGGGTGTCAGCGGCATACATGCCTTAATAAATGGAAAAAGCGCATTGTTTCTTCTTTCTACACTCTGTAACGTCTGAAAACTTACAGATCCTGTAGCACTGCGGATCTTCCGCTACGAAGCACGAATTTAGGTATACTGTTTTCGTTGCTACTATTCACCTATTTTCGGTTTTGGGTCATTTCGGCTGCATAAAAGATAAATATTGTTACGTGGTGGCAAGCGAAAGGACAAAGCGACGTGTTGCTATAGGTAAAATATGATTCAATGGCCACGGGCGTAACGCTATTGCTTCGTTGTTGTTGTTGTTAGCCTTTGTTGTTCCCGCGCCACTGCCCACTTCGTCGTCTTCGAAATAGCAATATGACTCCGTAGGGCCCTCGTGATTGGGCCTTTGTTGTCCTAATCTCGCAATCTAAAGCCATCATTGATATTGTCCTAACAGTCCATCAAGCGCTCGTGTGGAGGCCTTCAACGAACGAAGAAAACAAGAGGCAGTCGATGAGAGGGACACAAGCAGGGCGAGCGCGTAAGCAGCCCGTGAACGCAGAAAGAGAAAGTGAAACAAGCGGGTAACCGGAACGCTGACCATCCACTCATAGCATGACGACACCGGCTGTGTTTGCCTGGAAGAGACGCGGGCTGTTTCGGCATCCACGGAAGCGCCCACGCGATTCCCTCGAGACCGGCCGTGTGTGCACACGACGGGTGGTGAAGAAACGAGGCGGAATGCCTGCGCTGGCGCCCTTGGAAGCCCTCTTCTCCGGTCCTTATAGGTGTTGTTTTGAGTGGAC
The DNA here is from genome assembly GCF_055824585.1 of Amblyomma mixtum. Taxonomy (NCBI): domain Eukaryota; kingdom Metazoa; phylum Arthropoda; class Arachnida; order Ixodida; family Ixodidae; genus Amblyomma; species Amblyomma mixtum. The sequence continues at coordinate 209,955,981 of NC_143013.1, forward strand.
ACTCGCGTCGGTTGTGCCGGGTCAACAGCGGTGCGGCCAGTCTTGAAAAGGCCGCTAACGGCGGCGTCCGCTCGTTGATTGGCCCCAATGCGGCGCCCAGCGAAGCACGTCGCTGTCGGCTAAACGTTCGCCGAAGTCTGGGCGAGTCGGCACGTCCCACGTCCTCTGCCACTGTGTCCCGAGGCAGCCGCGTGGACCTTGAGAAGCCGATGTCGCTGGCTGCCTCGAGACGCGGAGATGTTTAGGTTTGTTTCGTACAATCTTGTTTCGTTTTCTTTTCTGGACCAACTGCTGCTTGCACCTACGCATGTAATACCGGGAGGCCGATGTGTCGATTGATCGCTTCTCCTAGGTCGTCCACCGCAGCTAAGGCGCATACTTTTTGTTCTCATTGTTGGGGCAAGGTTTTCAGTGGGTTCGGTGAAAGCGGGCTGAATAAGTGTTTTCAGTCAGGGCTTCGGATACTTATCCTGTGTATCAACTACGTCTATTTCGTTCTAATATATTGGCATGTAGACACGTACAAGCGCCCCCTTCTCACGCTTGGCCACATTCTCACAGAAAGTCAGAGCTTGAAAAACCCGAGTGTTTACGTGGGCTGCTTTCGTCCCAAGAATTAAAAGGAAGGATTCGCCGGGTACTTGCAGGGTCTGGTATACATCGCATTTTCCGAAGCTCCCAGACCAGGCGGGGTCTTGTTATCTCGTCTTGTCGTGCTGTTGCATGCTAACGCTCTCCTGGAATGAAAAGGCAAGTTCTCGTACTGCTGACGTGTGTAGCACGAAGGGTTATGTGCGACCTTGACTTGCGTATCCAGAAGGAAACCAGGTGGTCCTACAATTGCATGCTCAAGAGGAGTGCGCTCGCATATAATACCGTGCCCATTTCTCCTGGTCAATGGACAAAACAGAACACGTGTAACTTAAACATACTCTGATGAAAATTCCTTTGTAAGCTCTTACACTGTACATAGACACTGATGGACTAGCCATCGATTTTGTAAGTGTATGTATGTTGTACGTTTCTCGCGGCAAAAAAAATATATATATTTTTCTTGTTGCCGCTTTGAGGATTTAGTGTTCATGGAATTACTATAAATCACTTCAAAATTGTACTGCAGTGAGTTCGTGGCAAACTAGACGTCGGCAGTGCGTGAAAGTTCGTAGCTTGCGAAAAAAAAACAAAAAAAAACAGCGGCTGCGCGCTGCAATTACCCAAGGGTGATTGTAAGTCCGTCTCGTACGCAAAAGTAATTACTTCATACGTCGTGAAGGTGTGAAAGGGCCACATTGCCATCATGCCCCCGCATGCATTCGCTAACAAGAAGTTCTACAGTCAGCGATGTGAAATTCAGGAGTTCAAGGAATAGAAATCGCTTTGCGGGGAAAAATTGTTTATGTTACAAATCATTATTCCTGCCTTCCTTGCGCGTAATGATACTCGTTGATTATGTGGTGTCTTTTATGCGTAAATCGATCGAGGTATTGCCTGCGGACCACGGCGGCGCTTTAGCAGAATAGGTCATAAAACTTCGCGATCTTCAGAAGTTCTTGAGTGTGAAAGAAAAGATGATTTACGATGAGGCGCCTGATACCGACTTCGCTATGTGCATTTCCAATAACTATGCACAGCGAGCCCGTATTCCTTGCGGCAGTCCACCCAAAGCAGCGACGTCGCGCGCTGACTGGGCCGAGTCGGCGTGTCCGTAGAGTCGTGCGCGACGCCGTCTCGAGCCGGAACGTGGTCCGGTCACGACGGTCACGTCCACCAGCCAAGGACTCGCACTCTGCTGCCCCTCGTCCGAGCAGTGCGCTGCGCGCAGACAGGAGGCACCTGCTGCTCCTATCTGCGCCCGCCGAGACCAGTGCGTGCACGAGACGCAAAGCAGCTGCGCATCGTGTCGTCTTTCCTGTTTCCAAGAGCGAGCAGCGGATCGCTCCAATGCGAAGCGCGAGCACGCTTTCCGAAAGTCCCGCGCCTGTACGAAGGGCAAAACTGGAACGCCGATATCAAGGGCGCGGCGTGTGCATCTTGCAAGGCCTGAAACATGATCTGTGGGTCAAGTCGCTGCGACATAGTAACTTAAAGTAAAACGCAGCGAGGTGATTGCGACAAGGAGATATGGACATGCAGCACACACAGGCGCTGAGCGTGATTCAAGTTTGCTTGTCAACGCCTGGCTGCCCTGCGCTTTGCAGGGACGATTGCAGGGCCCATTCATTTTGAGAAATTTGAGATGCATTACTGTTCTTTTGAAATCGACAAATACTGCATTGTTTTCTCTGCCGCTGAATTGAAATATGATGGTGTGTTCAATAGCCAGCCGCCTAACATGAAGTTTTAGCTATAACCGCAACGTAGGTGTGAAAACGTGGAGGATAACGAAAAGGTTTGAACTTGGGTTAAGGAAAACGCAGCGAGCTATGGAAGGGACAATGGTAGGTGTAATATTAAGAGACAGGAAGAGGGTATAGTGGGCCAGGAATCAAACACGCGTTAATGACGCCTTTGTTGCAATGAAAAGGAAGAAATTGGCTTGGACAGGGCATGTAATACGAAGGCAAAATAACCGATGGTCTTTAAGGGTAACGGAGTGGATTGCAAGGGAAAGGAAGCGTAGCAGGGGACGGCGGATAGTTAGGTGTGCGGATGAGATTAAGGAATTTGCGGGATTATGGTGGCCGCAACTGGCACAGGGCAGGGCTAAATGTAGAGATATGGGAGAGGTCGCTTCCCTGCAGAAGGCGCAGTTAGGCTGAGGGTGATGATAGTGATGGGGTGTGAAAAGGAATTACGAGAGATGCTTCGAGCGCAGAGCATATCTTCGCTCACCTCACATCATTCAGAATGACGGGGTTTAAACAAGAACTTGTTGCTGGATTTGACCGTATTGATACCAGCGCAGTTTTGGCCAAAAGGCGCTTTTAATGTGCACTAGGCGCAGTTAAACAGTAATCTTGCGAAGAATTTTTCACCAGAGGAGCCGAGAAGCAGGCCTGGGAAAGGTTTCGTTCATTGAATATTGGTTAGTTATTTGACGGTCGTCCATTATGATACGCTTTGTTCGATATGCTCTCTCTGTAACTACTAGGAAAGAGCACTGCAAACAGGTGTCTCTATGACGCATGGAAATAACAGCAAAAGACATTTTGCACCTAGAAATACGCTTACATTTGGTCACAACTGCTAATCAAGAACGACTGCGCGCCGACCGCTGAGACATGGACGTTTCTTACGATGAGGTTAGCAATTTTTAGGATATTTCTATAACAGTATTATACTACGTGCTTCATGCTGTCGAGTTCTGTCCGGAAGGACACGGGCTTACTGAATATCTGGCATTAAATTTTTGTTTCATTTAATTAATTCTTATAGTTACAGCCCGAGTACTTCATAGCATTCTCCAGCAACTCATAGGGTAAGCGGAAAACATGTTTATTTTGGAAATGTCTCCGTCTCAAGGGGCAAATGCAGAGGGTTTTGAATTCGACGATCTCAAAGGTATCGAATCTGAGAAGCTTACAGGGGACGCACGCGTAGTCTTTTTGTGCTAGCATTTTAAATAGTGTCGTAATCGCCGATTAAAGCTGCGACGGTGTTGAGGTTTCTTTGCACTGCAGAGCGTCGGAATAGGGCGCATGACGCCATCTTCAGGGAGCGGGACATTTGCAAGGTAGGAATGCTTGCTAGGAATAAAAAATAAAAGCTATAGAAGGTAAAGACCACGCAACATTGCTTGACGCATTCGACGAGGCTTGGAAATGACTGGGCGAAGGCATTGGAAGTCTGAAATATTTCTCAAGATGGGAACTATATCGAGCTTCTCCGCAAAATCAAAAGCTGTAGGCAGAAGCCCGCACATTGTCGCGTCTTTATCCAACCATTATGACACCGTTTTAAACGGTGGCTCAAAAAAAAATCTTCAAATGTCTTAACTACAAGCTGCGTACATTAGAATTTAGAATCTTTGTTAATCCTAAAACGAAAACGCTTCATCTCCCTTTTGATCACCCTTGGCGTTAAGGAATAGGAGCCACATTCTGTACAAACAGAGCACGCACTCAGATCGAGAGGAATCTACAGAGGCTACATGCTTTTTTTTTTGCTCAAGCAGCATTCCTGATGCTCGTGATACCCTGTGATAAAGGTAAGCGTCACAGGCCCCAGCGTTCAATTGGAGTAGCTCATACCCGTAGATAGCAACAAAACGCTTATGTCTAGCATGCATTCGTGGCGTAAGTACTACTTGTCAGGCGATTTGTCACCGTGATCAAAGTGTGTGTGCCCCGCTCAGGCACATGCCACAGTGGGTTAGCTCCAAAACACCAAAAGGCAATTATCGGGTATTGTGGGACGTTAAATATTGTGGAAACGTTGTTGCAGGAAAGGAAAAACTTCGACTGGAGCCAGGAAATCGGGGGCTCCATTGTCGAAGATAAGTGCCGCACGGTTGCCTGAACTTTTGCCGTCGTATACGCCAATACATCCCGATTTCCGGTGGGATGCGCAAAAGTCAATCATGAACCGTTCGCAAGTGTGAGGTTGATTAGGCTGTGCGGCCCCCCACCCACCGCCCAGTCAGCCCAATTGTGCTCGGCGGAAGCAGTTCAGAGCTAAAAAAACTGGGAGGCAAACCACAGCACGAACTCCACTGCTCCTGTTGTGCGGCTGCGCTACCTATCAGCCCACGAAAGCCTTTCGAAATATAAACATTCTTTCTACAAAGAAAATGGCTTTTACAGCTGAGGATAGCCTGCAATGAGGGAAAAGCTGCCTATCAGTTGCTATAACGAGGGAAAGACCGGGCCATGTGAACGTAGAGGAGCAGAGAGGTCCTTTAAGCAGAAGACGAAAGATGGAAGGGTTAGGCCTAATTACTGACTGAGGGCATAATTACTGACTGACATTCATCAAAAAGCTGTACAGCTTGCACATAAACTTTGTAGTTAAAGAAAAATTCGACTGGTTCGGGGTTCTAACCCAGCATCGTCACTTCACTGGAGCAGTCACTCTACCACGGTAGGGCGAGAGCGAATCATCAATACCGCGAAGTGGGAACAGTGTTGGTCGAATGTTTGGGGGGTATTCCTTGGTGAAGTAGATTTCTAATTTTAGTTCGTAAAAGTCACACAACGACTTTTAAGAAATAAGCATGTTCTTTTCCAATGAAAGCTGTTGTCAACCGTATTTGTGCTCCTTCTTTTTTTCTTGTGACTGGGCGAAGTGCAAATGTACCGCCTGCATCAGACCTTTCAGAAAGAAAATTTTCGGTTTTCGGGTAAAACCAGATTTAACCCGATTCTTCAACCCCGAATATAATTCTTAAATATCAGGCTTCACCCGATTTCTCCCCAGAAATGAGCCTTCATTACGATGTTGGTTTTACAGTTCACAAACACAAAGGCACAACTGGACAAAATTTGTGGATATGTAGTGCATAATTCAAAGGGGTGCCTTCGGTAAACCTGTGATCTTAAACATCTTCTAATGCTCGTTTTCATGACAAGGATGAATTTGAAGACAAGTTTGAAAAAGGTTATCTTCATCCGAGAGGCCTAAACTAGGCTATAGGCCGGACACCTGATCGGGATCGCTGTATTAAGCGCTACCCCCGCTCACGTCACCCTGATCCAAGGATGTTATGCGTTTAAAATTGTCGCTTTGATGTTGAATGTTTTCATACTGTGCAAATAAAGGCATTACGGTCTTGCACAAGCGCCAGAGTTCCGCAGGATATTGGTAAAGTACGAAACAAATATTTGTAACCGATTAGGGGAAAAAAATTTTGCATGCATTTTTTTAATAGACTCTTTCATTTTTATATATGCTCTTCATGAAATAATGAGAAAAAAATAGGGAACTTAACTTTGTCTAGCAGAAAAACGAACTCTCATAGTAAAATGCCTTGTGTTAGAAAAAATGCCTAGAAAAAACCCGAACTGTGGGAAATTTTTATAAATGACCTGATTTGCCGGATTGGCGTCGAAAAATGTCGCCTGATTTTTATCTCCCAAATTTTGGAAAAAATAAAACCCGAACCCGAAAGGCCCTGTGCATATGTCTGGACCTGAGTAAGAAACGAGAGGATTTAGTTTAGTTCCTAGACCCCGTTTGCAAAGCAGGGAGTAGCAATCAATGCGCAGCGCATTATAATATAGTAAAATACATGCCGAATATGAGATTAAATCCTTTAATACAGCAGGGTACACATACACGGTAGAGAAGGCCCCAATAACGTTTTATTGTTTGGGACAAGGTTTTCTGACATCGCTAAGAATTGGTGGCGATTTTTTTGCAAAAATATATTTGTAAGGTAATGCACTGTTTATCTGAAGTGGCAAAAATGAAAGTAGCATCTGATTTCCGTGCGAAGAATTTACAACCTTTTTACCCAAGCTGGAGCAGTCAAACCTTATTCTTCCATGAAGGCTGTCGCTTTTGCTGAGAAGAAGCCACCGGCCTCTTGACAGTTGTTCATCTTCTCACTAGAATAATAGAAAAGTGGATGCTTCAAAGCACAACAGCTGAAGGTCCTTCACCAATGACAAACACTTCACCATTGACAGGAGAAGGGCGTGTTTCATTCGTTTTGTTTACCCAAACTCGGTGTGAACATAAAGCCGAGGTCAAGACATACGCGGACGTTTTGGTGGCGAGTGCCTCCTTTTTGCAACCTTGTTGCCAGTCGCCGCTGCGGCTTCCAAATCAATTTCCCGCAGAAATTGCGTAGACGCCGACAGGTCGTTGCTATTACCGCACCTTTACGTGCAGCCTTGCTTGCAACATAACGCGTAAACTCCATTCGCGCGCAACTTGGTCTCCGGAACATCGGTGCATCTTCCTTTCCGCATGACGCCGGTCGTCATTTTGTATGCAAATGTGACCACCGCAGTCACGGTTATGTCGGCAGTGTCGTGCGCATAAGCTTCGCGATGTCCGGTTCTCTGAGCGAACTCTTCGCTCAAGGTGAGCGCTACTCTGCCGCGTCGAATCTTTAAACGCGACTTGTCAGCGCACCTGACACTGATTGTCGATTGTACTCGCACAAAATGGGAATATGCATCTTTCTGAGTGCTCGCGAGTTGGAAGGGTTCGTGGTCAGCGATTTTTGTTTACGCCTGAAAACTGAGAAGCCTAGGGTGGAGGGCGCTGACGGGCGCATAAGTAAAAGCGTTTACTGAATGGAAACTAGAAAGGTTGGCTCGTGCCTGCCAACCTTACGGTTCATTATTACGCTTCGAGCATGTGCGATGCACACGACCCCTCGATATTACTATCGCCGTTTGAAAGTGCTGTGCGCTCACATCATAAACTTGGCTGATGCTGGAACAGCTTTTACCAAGTAATGAGCGAAAAACGACACCTAAACGAATGACGTCATATCTGGCTCCAGCTGATGCTAGTCAACTTTTTCGGTAAGCGACAAAGCACATACGTTCCGCGGGTGTATAGCACGACAGCAGTGTTTACTAGAATGTTCGAATTAAGGCGCCTTTCTTGAAAGTTATGAGCTGTAAACTAAGCCAGTTTCACGACACTCGGGAAGCCTTTTGGTTTTACGTGTGAGCACGCATTGAGTTATATTACATCTGCGCAACGAGTTGCATTACATGCGTTCACAGCAGCTGAGGGAGAGGTTACGCTCATGTTATGTTTATCGCTTCACAATTGGTAGCGAGGTGCTGGAAGTAGTAAGGGAATACGTCTACTTAGTGCAGGTAGTGGCCGCTGATCCAAGTCATGAGAAGGGGGTAACAAGAAGAATAAGAATGGGTATGAGCGCATATGGTAGGTTCTCTCTGATGATGAATGGAGGTTTACCAATGTCCTTCAAGAGGAAAGTATACAACAGCTATATCTTACCGGTACTCACCTATGGGGCAGAAACGTGGTTGCTAAGAAAAATGGTTCAGCTTCAGTTAAGGACAACGCAGCGAGGTATATGGAAAGAAAAATTATAAATGTAACGTTAAGAGACCGGAAGGGCGCAGAGCGGGTGAGGGAACAAACGCCGGTTAATAACACCCTAGTCGAAGTCGGAAGGAATGTTCTTGGGCAGGGCATTTATTGCGAAGGCAAGATAACCACTGGTCCTTAAGAGTAATGGAGTGGATTCCAAGAGAAGGCAAGCGAAGCAGGGGGCTGCAGAAGGTTAGGTTGGCGGATGAGATTAACAAGTTAGTGGGGATACGGTGGCCGCAGCTGGAAAAGTACAGGTTCGGTTGGAGAGACGTGGGAGAGGCTTTTGCCTTACAGTAGGCGTGGTCAGGCTGATTATGATGGTGATGATGATGGTGACGACGAAGTCGATCGATTCCATCAACCTGATAATTTTTGTAAAATAAACACTACTGATGTAAATGGCGCCGCCGCAGTGGCTCAGTGGTTATGGAACTCGGCAGCTGACCCGAAAGACGCAAGTTCGATCCCGGCAGCGGCGGTCGAATTTCGGGGGTGCCGAAATTCTAGAGGCCCGTTTACTGTGCGATGTCAGTTCACGTTAAAGAACCCCAGGTGATCGGAATTTCCGGAGCCCTTCACTACTGCGTCCATCATAGCCGGAGTCCCCTTGAGACAGTAAACCCCCATAAACCATATGACTAGCAGGCTTATTGCCAGCAGCTATAACCGTCAGCTGAGTAACATTCCGAGTAAGATTTGACAACTCTTTAACACATGGATGATCACCGTTCTCTCTTTTGTTTGCAGTGTATGGGAAGCCTTTGTCACACGTAGCGGATATCTTCTCGGCAGCCGGCAACATATCCCAAGAAAAAGAATGCCAACAGAGTTGATTGTATGGCTGGCAGCAGTCTCATGACGCGCAGGTGCTATAGTCGGAGTACTGAGCGTCACCTGCGCACTCAAACCAGTTTATTTATTTACAGATACCTTACAGGCCTCCAGGGAGGCATTGTGTAAGGGGGGAGCAATAAATATGTGTAACAGTAGCTAGAAAAAAAAACAAAAATGCGTAGAAACAAACACTGTTACGTTCTAAAAGCTGATTACAAATTATCACGAAAGTACAAAATACATGCAGAAAAAACATTGGATCAAAAAATAGATTATAAATACGACATAATAGTAACGGGTAAAAAAATAACATGAGCAAATACACAGGAAGGCAAATGGGCACATAAACAGGGCGTGACAAAAAAAACAAAAAAAATAGGCATGCCTCGGGCAAAGAAGAAAACGTGCTAGGTGTAATCGATGTAATGTTTGACCAGATGATTATGAAACGTGCCGTGGTTGCGCTGTGATGCAATGCAGTTTGGAAGATCATTCCATAGACATATAGCACGTGGGAGCGGAGAAAAGTGAAAGGCCTGAGTACTGCCATAAATGCGCGTGTAGCTGAGGTTATTGTGCGATCTGGCTGATGAATAAGAGGGTCGTTGCATGTGCGATAAAGGGACTGAGTGGCATGGATTAATTTGTGAAACAGATATAAAAGGGCTAGTTGTTGAGGTTCTGTTGCTTTAAGTTCTGTTAGGTTGGGTTAGATTGACGGCTGTCGGCCGTTTTCAGGTATGGGATGCAGACGAGATTGCTGTAGCGGGTGCCGGCGAAATAGCCCGGAATAAAATTTGGCGGCACATTAGAGTGCCGACTACCTGCAGTTCCGAGTTGGATACGAGGCGCCCAAGTATTAGTGCAGTGTGTGGTTTCGTTCCTCTCCAATTTTTCTTTATTTTATTCTATTTCATGAGAGTTTACAATAAAAGGTTAGTTTGCTGGCTGCCGGCACTTTTGAGGTGTAGGATGCGATGGCGACTGGCGGTGCATTAGGCTGCGGGAGAATATGTCGGCACTGTTGTGCCGTGATAGGATGTATGTCGGGGTAGACTGCTGGTAACGTTTTGCGCGGGGTATTCTTCCGGCTGCTAGGAAAACAGGTGCAGAAATAAAATGCCAGGAGTGTCATTTCATTTGGTGTGTGTAGTCATGTGATTTCTAGAACCGGAAGTACAGTCACATGACCGGAGTAAGCCAATGTGGTGTAACTGCCGGCAAATATTATTTCGAGCTATTTTGTCGGCTGCCGGCATAGTAGTGAGATGAATTGTCTGAAGTAAACAGCCGAAGAGAGCCGCAACGTGCACTAATATTGCAGAGCACAGAGGAATTTTCAAGTTTTGCCCTTGAAAAACCGGTGGCCGCAATCGGGATTCTAGCTGTTTCACAGCCCTGTGCTCAGCAACCAAACGCCACAGTAACCGAGCTACCGAGAAGGGTCAAGCCTAAAACTGAAGAGAACATGAAAATTGCGAAGCAAACAGAAGTTATTAGGGACAGCAGCGAATAATCTTTCAATAAGTGAATGAACGAACACCCTTTCTTACTCTCCCAGGAAGATCTTATGTCGTCTTCTTTTGCGCTGATGCTCCCAGATTTCTTTTAGGCATCATATTTTCAGACATCTAACTTCCTAACTGTCAGAAAAATGATTTAAAGTTTTCAGACATAAAGTGATTTTCGTGACACATTGTACATTTTCACATATACATAAGAAGCAGTAGTTGTGAGATCCTTTAGTTAATAAGAAACAGGTAGAATTAGGTCCATCACTGCGCGCACATGATTATGGTTTGTGTTGTACAAAAACTAAGCTTTCAAACCATTTTTTGGCGCGCTAAAATTATTTATCAAGCGAATTTTCATCGCAAATTAAGAGGGTGCAACTGTTGAGAAATATCTGAGACACTTGCGGAGCGCTGGTAACTCGGCATAAAATTACCTCATAACTTTGATATCGAATACAGGAGCTGCATAATTATAGGCATTAGGACAAACAAACTCAGCTCGAAGAAACTTCCGGTCAGGCCTAGTATCAGTCTTATGCTCTGACATGAATTCTGAAAGGCAAGTCGAAAATGTCAGGGCGAATCATATGGCGTTTAATTAGGCGGCTGCGGCTGTGTATGTCGAGCAAGGCATTCTGGACAATCCCCCACTGTGGGTGCATGCCACTCCAACAGAGCACAACAACAACAACAAAGGCTGCATTCGCTCTGATTGCGTTAATTCAAAGAAGAAGCAGATGAAGACCCATCAGGAGAGAAGAAGGCCAATCCCCCAGCGTGTGTATGTGCCATGTTTACTGTGGAGAACAAGAAGAAGAAGAAGAAGAAGAAGGAGGGCTTCACCTGATGTCACGCGACAACAACAACCGAGTGCAAGCGAACCCCCTCCGTTCAAGTGCCTGCCTGCCTGCCACCACTGCTCTCAAGAATGTCCGAAGGGTGCCCGACAGCTTCAACGAGTGACCTGGACAAACGGGTGAGTTAGAACGCCAGTGCGTTTGAAATGACATGTACCCGGGGAAAGGTGTTTTGGGCCTCATTTCAGGTAACCAAACGCAGGACTACACGAGAGCTTAGCAGATTTCTCGATTGGGCAGTAAGCGAAATGATTGTCGTGCAGCTCCGACTACAGACGTCTTTTCCCTGAGCGTTCGTCCCTGCAATCCACTTAGTGCGGTGCAACGCCAGATCGGTTCTCGATCATGCGATAGCATGATCGAGAACCGAACTGAAAACATGCGTCCTGACTTACAAAACCTTAAATTAGACAGAAAACAATGTCCAAATAACAAAAACATCGAATGGCCTTCTTTAGCGGCTGATAGACAAAAACTATAACCATCAGCCAAATGAAAACGGTAAAAACGTTTTTAAAAATGCGCTATTCAGCGATTGAGTAGCACATGTGCATCACAATTTTGAGTCTTAAAGGGAAACTGCATAGGCTTTAGAAAATAACGAGCTTAAGAGGGCCGAATGTGTGAAACTTGTAGGTAAAGCATGCGAAGTCTTTTTGGGCTAGCACTTGAAATAGTGAAGTAATCGCCGATTAAAATCCGGACGCCCATCAAGCTTTCCCGCAGCACACAACGCCAAGTGGGGGGCGCATGATGACGTCATCGAAGGTATCGGTACATTTCCAACGAACAAACGCCTGCTTTGAAGGAAAGAAACCAACGCCACCGAAGGCAAACCCTGCCGAGAGTTGTTTGGCAGCGTCTAACGAGTCAGGGCAGGGTGTGGCTGACGACAGCAAGAATTTGGAATCATACCTTCTCTGACGTCACGCTGAGTTTTTCTGCACTCCCAAGGTGCATTGAGGAGAAGCGCAAAATTCAATCGTCGATGACGTCACTATTTTAAATGCTAGTGCAAAAACACTTGACATGCTTTACCTACAGCCTATATTAATTTGAATCCTTGAATATCGCGAAATTCTCAAAATAGAGCTGCAGTTGACCTTTAACCACGTTTAATACAATTGAGTTATCCAGCGCTTACAAAGTGCGTGTATTTCTGTGGCAAGCAAAGTTTAATATCGGGATACGCAACTAACCGTGCACTGCAGTGGTGCACCACTTTATCCGATCTAAAGTTTTTTTGTTTATTGTATCCTTTTTTTTAAGACTAAGAAACCAAAATTGGGCGAACTTGACCTCACTGTCTTTTTAAGAGGTTAAATGTCTTAGTGTGTCGTACACCCTTTCTTTCCAAACACTCCACCTGTGATATCCGCAGGCTGGCTGCCACACGCTTCACTTAAGAGTAGTATATCTATTCGAATCCCTAGAGCACACCGTAGATAAGCCATAGTGCTGCTGCGGAAAATCTATTGCAGGAAGTGCACTTGACAAATCCGTGATCCGTTGCGCATGAGGGTGTGCTTACCCCCAACGACTCAGTTCGCTGACGATGCGAATACAGGTTATTTCACCCAAGACTTTACAAAACGTTTAAAAATAGGCTTTTTGAGTTAGAAGTACGCTTTTTTAGGCATAGCATTGCCAGCGGTGTTGTACATCAGAATACAGCTAAGACGTGCTTAATGTAAGGATGGTTAAATAATACTGAATAGTTCATTTTTATTTTAATTATTGAGGGGCGTGTCGCCCACAGTAAAAAAAAAATATCCGTATCAGTTTTTAGAATACCGAAAACGCGGTTACCCTCGCCGCTGTGGCCCAACAAATTATGGCTACATCGCGCCAAAACACATACCCTTTCAGCAAGCTTGCAGGCAAAGCAACCACTCCTGTGCACGTAACTCGTCGAAATAGCCAAATTTTCTTGGGCCACAGCGCCGAAGGTAATCGCGTTTTCGAAATTACATAAACTGATATGGGTATTACACGCCTCTCAATAGTTAAGGAGTCTTACTGAAATAGTTAAAAAGTTAACTATTCAATATCAGCTAACCAGCATGTTGGTTTGCGCGTACTCTGAACGCCAGTTTGCAGAAAAGCGCTCTTCTAATTCAAAAAGCCTGTTTTTTTTAAAATGTGTAAAGTCTTATGTGAAACACCCTGCATAACGCGACTACACTGCCCAGAAGCATATCCTTATTGCATGAGTGTCTTTAATAGGATTGGACGTTGGCCCTCATTGTATGCCCCCCAGGAAAGTGCTCCTTTCTTGTGTACGCGCTACCAAGGAAGGTGATATAAATGTCCTATAAGAAGCAACTACGCCTGTCGCATGCTCCGCAACAGTCGCAGGAAGGAGGACTGGGGCCTATGGCGTCCTCGTTCCTTGGAGTGGCTGTCACCCTCAGCGCTATCACCGTCGGCCTGTTGGTGCTCAGCTACCGCAACGGCGGGGCATTCTTCGGCATGGGACGCAACTCGTGGAACGAATGCCGCTCCCAGCTATGCCTCGTGCACTTCCGAAGACTCGAAGGTAACCGGCGCCGCCTTTTGGTCGTGCCATGCTTTCCCTGCCAGTCGTAAACTGCACCGCTACTGAAATTCAAACAAAATACTAATCCTCCTGAGGAGCGCACAGAGCGCCAGTAGTTGTGAGGATGCAGCAGCATTACCTGGTTTGTTGAATTCTTTTGAAGCGTAAACAAATCTACAGAAGGTTGAAACGGCCGCTAACCTATCTGCATCCTGTCTATGCATGGGCCCTATAGGACAATGCGCATGGTATGAAAGTGGACGAAAAGAAATCTGGGGAAGTATTACGTAACGATTCATTCTGATTTTATTTTATTTAGTACACTACCCTTGGCCACTGCTCCAGGGGACGGGTAGTTGACGTCACGCTGGACGAGACAAGAACACGGCCACATGTAATTTGCTTCCATAAATGCACCCACACTCATGTGTGTCTACTCTCCGTTCTCGTCCTGTGTCCTTGTACTGTTTTTATTACTCATGATAAACTGGCGCACAGGTGTCGACGCCAACGTATGGCGCAGCACCTAGACGCGTTCGACACGCATGACGAGCTTTATCGCCGCACTAATACAATTTCGGCAGAGAAACTGTCCTGCGGTTGTGTGACGAACTGACCGACCAGAGCCGCTGTCATTCGGCTGAACAGGACGGTGGACAGAGGCGGTGCAGCGACCAGACAAGCTGTGCCTATGATTCGCCGCTAATTCTCACCCCCTTTCTCTCCCCTCGCCCTTCAGGTTACTCTCATCACGGTTTGTCACTGCACAAAATCACTGGAACTGCATGAAATGAAAACGAAATTAAGCCAGACAGTAAAAACGTGCCGAGGCTCTCTAAGGCGACGCTACCAAATGCATGTCGCTGGGTATTGTATGGAGCAAATCATGCAATTTTTCTATTCTGCTTAATTGCATAATTATTCGAGAATAATTAACCGACTTCGCAAGTGACGAAGTTGCGAAAATTCCAATGAAAAAGTTGTAGAACGGTCCTCACAAGTTCGAATGAAGTTAACTTTCCATCTATTGCGATATGTTTTTTTCTTACTCACTGCAGATGCCCGCGAAATACAGAAAAAAAAAATACCACGTGACATCCCCATTAGCGCGCCGCGATTGCAGTGCTCTCAAACGTTCCGCGTTCATACGAACATTTAGACCGGTGCGCTGCTGCTTAAAACTCGACAGGGCAGAGAAGCAGGTGCAGGCTGTACGATTTACGACAGCAGTATGCTTCTCTTGAGGCGGTTCATGATAGCGATAAGACAGAAGGGCTTATCGCTTGAGCTGGCGCTTGAGGAAGCGCCAGCGTCGCTGCCCTGTCAAATTCTGAGCGGCAGCCAACGTGGCAGCGCACCAGGCTAAATAATCTATTCGTTTGTGCGTGGAACGTTTGAGAGCACAGCAATCGCGGCGCACAAGGGGGCATGTCACCTGGTATTTTTTTTTTACTTCGTGGGCATCTGGATTGAGTGGAAAAAATTAATACGTAATAGATAGAAAGTAAGAAACTGTTCAATCGGACGTTTTGCGGACCGTACTAAAACTTTGTGATTGGAATTTCTTGCCTAACTTATTTGCTTGCGAAGTTAGTTAATTAATCTCGACTAATTACGCTTTGAAGCAGAATAGAAAATAAAGTGGGAGTTGCTCCAAGCAGTAGAGAGCAACCAGCATTTGGTCGCGTCTTCTTAGAGTCCGTGGAAATATATTTTAAGCCCCGCCGCGGTGGCTCAGTGGTTATGAAATTCGGCAGCTGACCCGAAAGACGCATGTTCGATCTCGGCAGCGGCGGTCGAATTTCGGGGGCGCCGAAATTCTAGAGGCCCGTTTATTGTGCGATGTCAGTTCACGTTAAAGAACCTCAGGTGGTCGGAATTTCCGAAGCCCTTCACTATGGCGTCCCTCATAGCCTGAGTTCCTTTGGGACGTTAAACCCGAATAAACCAATAAACCATATGTTTTTAAATACTGGCTAATTTAGCTGGGACAGCCCGTATACTGCGCTGTTTGATCCCCATTGCTGACTGCATGGTATACGATGGTGCTGTTTGATTGTTGCTCAGATTGCGGTTATGCAGGGTTGCGTGTGTATTCCCAAAAATATTATGATATGATTCGTTCAGAAAAAGAAATATATTCAATAATCTGTGAAGCGTAGGGCAACAAAAACTCTTAAGTGGAGAGTATTGATAATACGCACCGCAACGAATGCTCGTCAGCGCTGGTTTCTTATACCACCTGTCATTGCTTCTCTTTCACTGCGAATAGGATTCCCCTCGCCCATCTTGCGATTTTATTGCGATGTCATGCCATTGGTTGGTTGTATTATCATCATAACCATCACCACCTTGATAAGCCTAACGCTGTCCACTGCAGGACGAAGGGGCTTCCAACTGACCTTCATTTAAAGCAGTGCTGCGCCAGTTAATCCCATCTTATCCCCACAAGCTTCCTAATTTCATCTGCGTACATGTCGCACTGCCCTACGTTTTCCTTCTCTTGGAATCTCCGCTACACTAAGGGAGAGAAAAAATAAACGCTCGCGGTATGTTGATAGAAACGCGAGAAACTACCAAAGCATCGAGAAGCTAAGGCAGGAAAAGCTATTTCTTGACAAAACTCATTGAGGGCAACAGGCAAAAGGCTTTTTGTTTTTGATCACGTGTCAATTTTGCTGGGCGTTTCTCGCCAAAGCTCCAGCAGCGGAGCTGCTGGTGCCCTTACCTTGAATGAAACATACAGATAAGGGTGCTTTCCAGATATGCGGACTCAAGGTGCACCTAGAGATCGGCACGTTATTTTTGCATGCATGCCATCGAGCAATCAAGTAAGAACTAGCTGTGTCACTTCTTTTGCAGCACTGCTTGATGCAAAGGACTAGCGTATTATCTTTTTACCACGATCGCTGTTTACCTGTCACGCTTTTCATGGACAGTCTTGTTTTCTGTTCTGTGCACACGTTTAACCGCAGACTTTCTTTCCATGCTTTTGGTTGCTTTAATGGCGATGTGAAAATGCGTGTAAATGGTGTTTTTACTTGCACTGTCGAAAGAAACAATTAAAAGCTCAACGCATGTTCAATCAGTCATTATTCTTTGCGCATTCGCAGGAATTAGGCCGTGCATTCCTAAAATTTCACACACCGACTGACCCAATATTACATACTGAAAAAGATGACCGCGCTGCCGTTGGCCATCAGACTCTCTGAACAGGAGCAGCGCCCCGTGCGAGGACTTCTACCGGTTCGCTTGTGGCTCGTGGCGCCCTCGCGTGGCAGGGGCACAAACATCGTTCAGGGACCTCCTCGCCGTGGCGCAGATGGACGCCATCCGGTACCTGGGCGCCGCGCACAACGCGAACATGACGCTCCCTAGGGCCGGAATCCTGGCTAAGGTTTGTGCGCGTCCGTCACATACTCCGCAATATTCAATGAATTTACCGTATGGAGGAACAATCCAGGCACTAACAAACAAAGACACAGAGGGGACACAGCGCTTACTCGCAACTACAAGAATTTGTATTCAGAAGCTTCTATAACGCAACAAAAACCAAAAGTACGCGCAGTGTGCGACTTTACCAATTAGGTTTGTAGGGGGAGTAGAATTTAAGAATAACGCAGTAAATTCGTTATTGCCGTAACGAGGCATTCAACGACTTTGGGCATCGTAGTATTCTTCACATGGGTATGGCGTGTCCTGATCTCTAAGGAGACGTATTATAGAATATAGGATGCCATGAACTGAAGCTGCACTGCTTCGGAGTGTTTTTATTGATCATTTTTTTCTGCCGATTCTGTCTGTGTTGTCCACTATGCCGCACGCGATTTCTTCCAGTAGACGGATAGATAGATGCAAAGCAAACAAAAGTGGGCAGCTATGGGTGATCTGTACTGCAGCGCTACCTAGTGCAGCTGATAGAAAATGCGCTTGGGTAGAGTGCATGTGCTGCCCCAACGGCTGATGGCTCTCATTATTACTATTCATTTACAATACTCCCTCTCTCAACCGAGAGCCTAGCAGATGGCCAAACAAGGAAATATTTTTTTTCGCTCAAAAACACACGTGTCAGTAACGCGAAAATGAAACAGCCTAACGATTCAACAAATACAAATAAAGTATACAAAATACATAAAAAAACAAAGGCAAAACGGGATATGTTATGGAACAATAACAGGTGTATTAAAATTGTGTTCTACCTATTGACGTTGTTAGAAAAAATATTATCGGGAAGAAACATAAAAGCATTATAGGAAACATAAAAGCATTATAATCTCTTGTGAAGCGAAACGAAAGCTGCGAAATGAAAGGGGGATGCGAAACTCATTCGAAGAGCAAAGGCGTTGCCTTTGTACGTTATGTGCAGTGTAGACGACTGCGCAAGGCGTACTTTCCTTTGACCGTGCCTTTCGCAAGTTTGTCCCGTGGGAAGGAGGTGTATCATGAGGTCACAAATGTCGAACCATGAATCGTTTTTCATTAAACATACGCAGAGTCTGTGACGCGCCTCTACAATTTGGAATTTTGGACAGGCTTCAGGTTAACCTGTGTTGAGCAGTTGTGTTTTGCACAGGAGGAGCGAAAGGAAGGACAACGAATGATTTGTCTCTGGGCTAATAGAAATCCTATTCGAGCATTCCTTCCTGATTCAGCAAAATCTTGCTTGCTGGTCTATGCGTGCAATAAACTACGCACCTTTTTCCATGAAGTAAGCTAAGCTATGGCTGCCGGCACTAAAGTGCCGGTTCCTGCATGGCTTCTCTACTTGCTGTATTGCTCGTCGGTACAGTCCCGTTTTAGTACAGGGATAGTAAGAATGGGACAGTACCATTACTATGAAATCTCTGTGAAATGCAAGTGTAGATGTGATCATAGTTTTTCAGTTTCTTGTTGCGCAACTGTCATAAGGCTTAGCAGCAAGAGACTATGTGGGATATATTGCTAAAAAAGAAATGAATAGTCATCTTTAAAACTTATAAATGTTGTAAGGTTGCGGGTGAAGGTGTAGCCACGTTTAAGCTCTGAGACAGCTATATGAATCAACCCCATACCAACAAGATAGAGTGTGTGTGGTCTACGCAGGACCCGGTGCCCTCGCCAAGAAACCGCGCCGAGCGCGCGTACCGCGTGTGCCTCTACAGCCAGGTGAGCGACGTGTCGCTGCTGCACCAGTTCCTGGCCAACCGGTCGCTCTCCTGGCCAGAGAGAACCACGGCGGCCGCGAAACCGCTAGACGTCCTCCTGGACCTCGACATCAACTGGAATCTCGGTGCGCAAACCGATGCCCGCAAACAATTATACGTAGCGTTGAGCAACTAACACGAGCCCAGGCTTAGTTTGTGTCCGCGGGATTGGGGTTGAGGTTGTTTCAGCTTTACCTTTTCTTCCTAAGTCATCGATGTCAATGGCGAAACGTTGATGTTAACTACGCGTGGGTTTCAAGACGGCGGTTTCACCAAGTTGCTGTGCTTTGGGAACCAGTTGAAGAGGCAAGGATCGGCAAATTTTATATTTTATTTGGATAAATCCCTCTACTGCTAGATTTTAGCTTGGCTGACTTGAATTGTGCAGACGAAATACAACACTGAATTTGCAACTTGGCTGTTGTGGGACTGTGAGCAGGGATATCAAGTCTCGACGCATTCCCGATTTTCTTGCTGTATTTTGGAAGATACAGTTCTTACTTTTTTTGTGCATTTCGATATCTTCCTTTTAGCGATCCTGTTTCCTTTGCAACGTTAGTTACACTGTGAGAGTCGCAAGCAAGTAAAAAGATAATTTATTACCAGAAACCATATCTGAGTGATGTCAGTGACGTGCCTAAAGCAGACACGAGCATTGCAGAGAAGTATTAGCGCCTAACTAATGCATGAAATACGGTCAGATGTCAAGTTACAAAATGGTTACTGTGGCGCTTGTTAGCAAAAGACCTAGTGGCGTGCAGCTAAACGCAACCTACTGGGTGGTAGGGCATGCAGACTGCTTTCTAGATTTACGTGACTTTCCAACGTCGCGGTTATCGCTGAAATGTTCCTCGGTGCTTACACTGCACTTGGCTCAGTTTCACTGCAACTACATGCTCAGACTGACTGGTGTCGGAGTAAGTGTCTTCATCAGCAGTCCTCTGTTATCAGTCTCTTAGTTCAGCGTGGTCTGCAACTGTCGTGTCCTACCTCCGTCTCTTTTTATTTCTAAACTGCTTCGTTATAATTCACTCTTTGCTGGCAGGGAGCGCAGAATTCGCTTCATATAATCGGAGCTTTTTCCTGTTAGTGGACGGGGAAAACCGAGAAGTAGAAGTAACAGTGCGACACCTGTATTTTGGTACACGAAAAAAGAAAGGAACAGTCGGCAGTGGATGAGCAAATGTAAAACATGTTTCTTTGAACATTCCGGCATTGGTCTGTGTTGCTATTCCTTGATATTCACGTGGCAAAGGGATTGGGACATTATGGCACATAAAGCAACTCGAATTTAGAAATTTGCCGCTAAGACCGGCTTTCGAGCAAACGTCCACTGAATGACACTAATGTGAGCATTTGTACGCGTACGTGGAAGCTTAAGCTCGTGGAACGCTTTTGAAGTGATTTCAGTCACCGCTTCAGGACGCGCGCGGGGTACTATTGAGAGAACGGTGGGAAAACCTACAGTAAGTGCAGAGTGTCAGCCTCACCCCAGAATCTGCGCCTCTTCGAATCTTGCTGATGGAACATTTTTTTAACCTTTGCACATTCCCATTTTAAAAAACTAAACATACGTCCCAGTGGTTTGTGCAGGTGGCGTATTCGCCAACTGCAGCCTGTACAGCCACAAGGCTTGAAACCACGGTGAATTGATCACGGTGAGTGAAGATTGTCACAACGGCTTACCTAAAAGGGATAATGAATCCTCTTAAACGGCGTAATATGCCACTAAGCATCACGATTTGCGACCTAAAAGGGAAAAAATTGCAAAAAATGAAATGAAAAAAACAATAAAAGTACAGTCCAGAGAGCGGAGTCGAACGGCCGACCTTCCATACGCAACACGTGCCTCTTATCCACTGCGCCATAGCAGCGATGTCAAGCCGTCGTTGTGAATGAATATTTATAACCAGCCTTAATGTGGCTGCTACCTGCCGGTGGGCGGCGCTGTCATCGCTGGCTGTACCGGCTGCATTTGGCGAACACGCGTCCAG
This sequence comes from Amblyomma mixtum, assembly GCF_055824585.1. Lineage (NCBI taxonomy): Eukaryota > Metazoa > Arthropoda > Arachnida > Ixodida > Ixodidae > Amblyomma > Amblyomma mixtum. The sequence goes on from NC_143013.1 coordinate 209,976,864, forward strand.
GTGTGTGGTACAGCAAGGCCGACATAATCTAGGTGATAGTGCGCAATGGTTAGATGATAAATTAACTAGTATTACGTAGTCACCTTCTGGCTTTAAATTTCATAGTGTGATATTGCGCCTTAAATTTAGAAATAAATACACCTGATTAGTGATTCTAATCGCTTTATCATTACGCGTTATCACGCTGAGAGGGCATAGTGGTAGCGCTAAATAACAGAGACGAATAGAGAGAAGACAACGCAAGCGCTTGTGATGTGTTTTTCTCTTCTTTCGTCCCTCTTATTTAGTGCTACTGCAATGTCCTCTCTATCTAAACACCAACTAGCTGACCTTTCTGCCCTAATTACTTTATCACGTAAATTATGTCCGCCTTGCTGCGTAATCCACTTTCACAAACCGCAGGGATCTATCTCACAGAATTTCAAAAACGCAACTCTGGAAAGGTTAAAAAAAGTCACCCGGTGTATGGCTTCGGGTTCGGCGGCGGATGTCAGCTGAAAAACCCTCAAGGTTCTGCACGAGGAGGAGGGAAAACACGTTAAGTGCATCGCCCGCATCTCAGGCCTGTGGTTCTCGGTGCGGGTCTCCGGGGGCCACCACGGACGGCGGCTGGTGCGCGTGGGGCCGGGCATCGTGTCTGGCGCCTGGAAGAAGGCCCTGGACACGGCCGTGCTGCGCGGGGTCTACAACGCCCGGGTTCGCCGCTTCTACGACGTCATGCGGACCAACAACTTCGTGCCCATCAGCGACAAGTGAGCGCACCAAGGGAAACTTCCTGGAACTGCGACGGTGGGGCAGAAGGAAGGAGGAATCCAGTTTCCGGACCTTTGTTCCTACTCGTGAAAGGTCGTGCACTCGTGCCTGCGCCGAGCATCGGGCGCATTATGTGGGCCATCGATGAACGCGGAACCTAATTATTAAAAGATAACTTAGAAATCCAGCTTATACTGGACGCTACCCGCGCTCCGCGAGTGAAGCTCCAGTCCGGAAAAAATTTCTGAAGGCAGTCACAACATTAATGGGAACAGCTATTCAGCGGACACGGCACGCACTACACAATGTGCATGAAGTGTGCTAAAATTACTCTAGAAATGTGATTTTAGCCTTTCGGTCTATTATGAGCGTAACTAATATAAAATAAATGAAGGCCAGTGAACCGCGTATGCAAGGCAACGGTCCTCCATTCCAGATCTCATTCATTTTTTTCCCGTCTTCTATGGCGTTCAAGAATATTTTCTGAAATTTTTTGAGTGAGATATTATCAAGCCTAGTTTTTCTGGGGCCCAACCACTTAAAGGTGCACTGAAGAGGTATCCGAACTCGTATATTTACCGCTGGAACTGGATCTACTCGTTCCGAGCGTTCTTAGAAAGTTTCTATTTTTGTCCTGTGCGACCGATTTCCCTAATTTAAATCCGATTAAACGTCCCGGCTCCCGCCTCTTGTTTTTCCTTAATTCCCCGCAGACGGTGGGAGGAGTCGACCAACCTTTCAACCAGTCCCGTGGCGGCTTGCCGCTCTGCCATCGGCGGAGTGATAGGGAGTGATCGGCGAAAGCATAGAGTCCACGCATATTTGTATTTTCGTGGGACTAATCTGCAGCTATGTAGCCTCTTACTGGATCTATTTATTCACGAAAACCTAAAAACAAAATAAAAGCAAAAGCAAAGCCGCCACGCGACTGCCTGAAAGGCACTCCATGCGTTGGTTGACTCCTCCCACCGTCTGCGGGGAATACAAAAAAAAAGAAAAGGGGGCACCCGGACGTTAATCTGTGTTGCATTAGAGAAATCGGCCACACAGAGCAATCATTCGAAGTTTCTAAGAATTCTCGGAATGTGTAGATGGAGTTCCCGCGACAAAAAGACGATTTCAGATTCCTCTTTAGTGCACCTTTAACGTGTTAGGAGCTAACCGAATTCTCATACATTTCTACAAATTATACCGGGAGGTGCTATAGGTAGAGAAGCCTGTTCGCTTTACTCGTTTTCTATGGAGACACATCCCTTTTTCTGAAGGCCTGTTCAAGGCCACAATGGTAAAACTTGAAAACACCGTTTGTAATATCTACTTTTTCCTTTAATTTCTCTGCTTAGGTGTAAACGTGCTCCCTGTGACATGACTTCCGCTTCATCGAAGCCCTTTTGCCCGCTTACTTGCGTGGTTGCTTGCTTCTGGCCATAGTATACAGGGTATTCCACCTAAGACTTGGACGATTTTTAAAAAAGCGGATTTTTGAGTTCAATGAAAGTTGTTTAAGCATAGAATGTCAGGTGTGTAGTACATCAGAACACAGCTAAGATGCGCTAACTAGCAGGCTCGTTGACTAACATTGAATCGTTAACTTTAGGCTCCTTAATTATTGAGAGGTGTGTGGCAAACTGTAAATAATACCTACATCAGTTTTTAGAGTCGGCTATTTCGATGAGCTACGTGCACTGGCGTGGTTGCTCTGCCCGCAAGCTTCTGAGAGCGCATGTATTTTGGCCCGATGTAGCCAAAATTTGTTCTGCCGTAGCGCCGAGGGAACCGCGTTTTCGAAATTCTAAAAAAAAGTTATGGCTACTACTTACCGTGGGCTACACGCCTGTGCATAATTAAGGAGCCTAACAGTAATAGTTTAAAAGTTAACTATTAAGTATTGGTTAAGCAGCGTGCTAGTTAGCACGTGTTAGATGTATTCTGATGTGTATACACTGCTCACAATGCTATGCCGAAAAAAGCGCTGTTCTAACTCAAAAAGCCTATTCCTAAAAACTGTGTAAAGTCTCAGGTGAAACACCCTGTACATACATGCGTATAACAGAGTGGCAAGAAGGCGAAGGAAATAGTTGGGGCATATTTTAACAGAAGGGTTTCAAGCTATGTGATTCCATGGCTTTCGTGGCTTCCATGAGGAGGAGGAGAAAATATTTATTGTAGCACTGTATTGAATTGGGAAGGGAAGCTGTGGATGGTCGTTGACCTGGGTGACATTCCCTATTCGGGGACGCCATTGGCTGCCGCCGCTGCCCGTGCTCTCTGGACCAGGGCCCGCTGGGCCTCCAGGTCCGAGCTGGACAGGGCCGCCTCCCAGCCCTCCCTAGTTGGCTGACTTATAACTGATATATTTGTATTTAACCGGCAGGCCCACAACATGAAAAGTTCCCGCTGAGAGCATTCTTGCCTGTTTTACATCGTCTTACGAACCTGTGCGACCATGCCCTTAACGTCCTCTATTCAAAACAGGCGCTTTCTTTAAGTATTCAGCCTTGGACAGTTTAAGGCCCTGATTCTTTAAAGGGGTAGAGACATCAAATTCCAAGGTTGTACAAAAGACTGCCATACGTTTCCTTTGTATGTGGGGACCATAAGAGCGAAGTATTAAATTTAAGGGAGGTCTAGAACATATCTTAATTTAATTTTAAAGTTTGTGAAAATGCTCACTCTTGAAGTCTGAGTCATCGCTTGTGCATCAATGTGACGTAGGAACAGAGAAGAAAACACAAGCATTTCCTACGTCATTCCAGTTTTCTGACGTACGGGACCAAGTTTTGCGGTTTCTCGGCCTAGCAACCTTGGTTACGAGTGCTCACGAGTCTTTTTTTCTGCACGCTCGCGAGTGCGACGGTGTTTACGCCCGGCGTTGCCGCAGGCGATGTCGTTGCCGGAAGATCCACTTTTGCACAGGCATATTACCGGTGCCCTAATCTAGGAAGCATTCTCTGGTATCATGGATGTTATGTATTTTCTTGTGCGAACGTGAAGTACGCCGATCATGCCGGCCGGCCAACCTGGATCCCGTTTGCCGGCGTCATAAAAACGAGCTAAAGTGTGTTCTTGACGTAAATAATAGACCCTGGGATAAGAAATGTGAAAAATGTGTCATTTTTGAGGATCGCTGACAAATACTGAGCTGGTGGCAAAGGTAACGACTGTGATACGAGCAAACTTCTTGCCACAACCGCCTCGCAGCTGCCGCTGGCCCGACGTTGGGGTCCGGCTCGCCTGGCGCCCGCTCGCTTCGCTGCTGAAGGCGTCGCGGAGATTTACCATACTATTATTTTATTGTGAGATGATGCTGTTGACAGTAAAGCGATGTGTAGAGTAGGCCGTTTATTATAGCGCAGGCGACTTCCGAAGCGCCGGCCGCTGCGGCTTCCATGCGGAAGAGGCTATAGGCCTAGCGACGACCACGGCAACCAGGCAGCAGCAGAGCTCGTCGCCCGGAGCTCCCGCGAGCGATGCCGTTGCCGAAAGCTCTAAATATAAGCAGGCGTGCTTTGTCGCTGCTCGAGCAGTCTTTCTGATAACAAGGCGATCTTGTCTTTTATTATTAGATTTGTACACCATCCCAAGCAGCGCTAGGCACTGCTGCACGGCGGCGAAGTGCGACACCGGTTGTGGGCGGAGCTTGGGTAGAGCGGCGCAGCGATGCTCACCGCTCCGTGTCCCTGCTTGCAGTGGGGCGGCAGTTCGCAAGCGACGATCGGTGCGGCGCGTCGGCCAAGTGGCCATATGGCTGGATGAATGTTGCTGCGCGTGCATTATTTGTCTAAATAATGATTGCACTTCGCGCTCTGAGCTCGCTACTTGCTTTTGGTCGGCGAATGTTCTCGCTCGGCCACCGATCTGCCCAAGACACGTCGGCATCTTTGGTTGGCGGCGTTGTCACACTAGGACGACGCTTGGTCGTTGGGGCATCGTCGTCGGTGCAGTGTGACTGGCTAGTCGGGGAACGACCAGGTTGGCCGACGCGACCGTCGGCGTCGCTGTCGCGTCGCCATCGGGGTCCCGTCGGCCTAGTGTAGTTCCTCGTCTGCGTCATCCCGCGATTCCTCATAATTGGTGTCTTCGCCGAAAAAAACTCTTCTTTCCGACTCGGAGCTGTTCGGCATTGCGACTTGCCCTCCGCCCGGCTCTCCGTGTTTACGCGCACCACGTGCGTGTCAAGCAGACGACATGCCTACAACGTCGTCACGGCTTTCCGGACCCACGTGACAACGCATTGTCTGGTTTTTGACGTCATGTAAAAGCCTGGCAAAACCTGGCAACTACGAACCGAAACCGAAACTGCTGGGTACAAATAATACGATTATTAATTATATAATGCGAGTTCATGCTTCTAAGATGGTGTTCCATGCTCACTGAATCGCTGCGCATTATTGACAACCCAGAGGTACAACACAAAAATGTGGTGTCTCTACCCCTTTAAAGTTACATTCACTTATGGTACGCGGCTACATTGAAAACTTCATACTTTTTTTAAATAAATCTTACTGCATGGAAATAAGCATTTATTTCCGAAAAGAAATTTCTACAAGACTTACGTTTCTAATGAACACTATTCCAAAGGTACAGGCAACGTTGTAGGCCCCTTCTTATCTCGCGAGACCGAAATTAACATTTTGCCAGCAAAATAATTCATCATCATAATCATCAGCTTGACTGCGCCCACTACAGGGCAAAGGCCTCTCTCATGTCTCTCCAATAAATCCTGTCCTTTCCAAGCTTCGCCCACCGTGTCCCCGCCAACTTCTTAATCTCATCCGCCCACCTAACTTTCTGCCGTCCCCTGCTACGTTTTCTTTCTCTTGGAATTCACTCCCTTGCCCTTAAGGACCAGCGGTTATCTTGCCTTCGCATTACATGCCCTGCCCAAGCCCATTTCTTCCTCTTGATTTCGACTAGAGGATGTCATGAACCCTTGTTTGTTCTTCACCCTCTCTGCCTACTTTGTTTATAGGAGGCTGTTGCCAAGTACTACACCAGAGAGAACAAATTCTGCTCTGGTGAGGGAATGCGTTGTCGGTTATAGTCACCCAGATCAGGCCCCACCCCAGGCTGGTTATGCGATTCGATCGACACATGCAGTTTTTTTTTTTTTCAAATATGGTGGAGAATTGCTCGAGGTGCTTAGCCAACGTTTCGACAAGAAGGACTTGTCTTCGTCTGACGTTGTTCACGTTATTTAATACTCCGTCTGACGAAGACATGTCCTCTTATCGAAAGGCTGTCTGAGCACCACGAATCTCACCCTCCTTTGTTCCCTATGTTTGTGTTCTTCTTGTCATCTCTGCCATATTTACAGTAGTCTTCTTTCTTCATGATTTTTTAGTTTAGGTAGTGAATTTTTCTTAACGTCTGGGTCTGCATTTGTTTGTATTTAATAACTAAAATGCTCACAAGACGGACGCACAACGTTTGGAACACATTGGCTGGTTATGTCAGCCCACCTACACTGAAGTTTGGTTTGTATAATGCCGTTTGTCCTTTCAACAATGGGAACAGAGGTACGCCAGACACCTTGAAGCACATAGAGTGGAACCTGGCCGGCACACACTAAAAGCTTGCCTGACAGGTGGCCAACAACATATCTGCAGACCCTTCCGTCGGTTTATTCATGCCACAAAAAATATATTGAAATATAGTCAAAATATATTTTGGCATTGTGGTTTTTATTAGAGACCACTAATTTTATCTTTGCAACTGCTCTTAAAACTGTTTTCCCACAAAGTAGTCTCGAACCGCAAGCCATACGCAACAAGGATAGGTGCCGGCTTCCTCTTCTTCTTCTTCCTTTATATTTTTTACTGCTGGCCCCTAAACAGAGGGTCAAATGTTTGAAAAAAAAAGATCCTTACCCACCTTTGTCCAGACCAGACAAGTTGGACTCCCTTCCTTTGAGGCGTTGAAAACAAAATCACAATTACTATTGGCGATTTTTACGAAATCAACGCCACATTGCGGCGGCGCCGCACACTTTTCGAAGAAGGAGCGCCGCACACGAAATCGTGTCGTTTGTTTTCTTGTCTGCGTGCTTCGCGGTACATCTACACGCTGTTGTCACAACTGTGCTATAAAAACATATCTTACGAACGCTCTTACACGAATCTTTCTCCACTAAGGAGATAGAAGAGCTGCCTATGTGTTATATCCAGAGTTTTCTGTAGTCAGAAATAGCGAGAGCATGGGAACATGTTTCCACGCCGTAGTGGAACTCTTGCAGGGCCATGACAGCGCAGTTCTTATCACGCATGCACCCAACCTATAATTATGAAAAGATCGTTTGCCTGGAGTAGATTAGCCGATGTGAATACGAGACGCTGCTTATTAAAAAAGTCGCTGAACATACTCATACGTGACTAACAGCAAATTTCCAAGCGTGGATATTTTACTGCATTTAGGAGTTGCTCTTTAATTGTAGGCCTCATTACTGCCTGCACGGTGATATGGTGCTTTGTTATCCACAGAAAAATGCAGTGATATATTGATCTCATTCAAATTCAAGTTCGTTCCGATTATTTTTGCACTTCGATTGTCCGATGCGTTCGCTGTCGCTGCATTGAGCTGGGTGGCAAGAATCTAATAGAATTGGACGAAAAGGGTTGTGTTAGAGCGGCCTTACATTCACTGCATGCCTTCCATGCACCGGTTACCAACTAAGTCAAGTATGGTTAATTAATGCGAATGGACAGTTTGCAGAGAAAGGCCATCGCATTGCGTTCCTCTGGCTGCAAATCTATTCACGCGATTGTAAATCAATATTTACGTTGAAAGCACAAAATTCAAGAACACCAGAAAAAAACGCATATGAGACCAGCTCCACAGTAGAAATCAGATTGCAAACTTTTTTTCGGGAGTTTTGTGCATAGCAGCCTGAGAAATTGAGAATCGCTTGGCCTTGCTTACTTCATCTTCTGTTTTTCACTTGTACAAGCGTCTTCATTGCAAATGTCTCTGGTTTTAAATTCTGTTCACAGCACGCATAGAGCGCCGACTGCACCGCTTTCACACCAGCCGTATTCAAACGCCTAACATCAATTTTTTCTGGTCTCTCGTTTATTGTTTTACACTAGTGCTGTGGGACCAGCACTTTTTTTGAAACCGATATGCCTGTGAAAATAGGTTAACTTTCGTAGCGAGTCAAATCGAATCCGAATACTGTACGTAGAAAACGAATCGAACACGTATCGAATATTAGTGTGGTTATTCGCTACTGGTATACGGATATTCGCAGAAAACTAATATTCATCCCAAATAGCGAAGTGCTATCGGCGCTGATGTAAGTCATGGAATTAAAGATATCGCTGTCGAAAGACGCAAAGCTGACCTCCACTAGGGAGCACGTTGCTTGAAATCAATGCATTAACGAGACTGACCCCCTGTCATATGCGTAGCAATATTATTCTGCTTCCGATGACGGCAGCGAACAATCTTCGTTCTCTTTATGTTTTCTTCAATTATTAATTCATTAAATGCTCATTTATTCGTTCCCTGAAACATTTATTCATTTTCCTTTCCTGCGTCACATGTCAAAGACAGGATGTTAATCGAAAGAAAATGTTGGACAAAACGTCCACTTGCTTGCTCTCCTTGAGACCGTTGTACCTGTAAATAAATAAATAAATGATTAAATAAATAAACAGAGCAAACTTCTCTTCTCTTTCCTTTTTACTGCTTTTCCTTCCTTCCTTCCTTCCTTCCTTCCTTTCTTTCTTTCTTTCTTTCTTTCTTTCTTTCTTTCTTTCTTTCTTTCTTTCTTTCTTTCTTTCTTTCTTTCTTCTTCTTCTTTCTTTCTTTCTTTCTTTCTTTCTTTCTTTCTTTCTTTCTTTCTTTCTTTCTTTCTTTCTTTCTTTCTTTCTTCCTTTCTTTCTTTCTTTCTTTCTTTCTTTCTTTCCTTCTTTCTTTCTTCCTTTCTTTCTTTCTTCCTTTCTTTCTTTCTCTCTTTCTTCCTTCCTTTCTTTCTTTTTTTCCTTCTTTCTTTCTTATTTGTTTTTTTCCTTGCATCTCATTCAGTGCTAGATCTTTTTTCATGACACGTAAATACTGAGCAAAGGCGAGCAGGCAAAAGAGGTGTCACACAACATCTTGGGAGATTTCGTCTCTATTTCTGACTCGACCGATAGAGGGCGAGCCATGCTTCGCAGCCAAACGGAAAAATAAAAATAAATACGAGGCCTCACTTGTAGACAAACGGGGTAAAAGCGAAAGATGATTATGATGAACAAACTACTTCACGCTTACAACCGGCGTCCCGCCTGTGCCACCACGATGCAGGGATGTGGAAGAGCTGCGGCACGACGAGTACGCTGTCGCCGGGGCCCTTTCCGAGTCGGCCAGCGGCGGTCAACGGGAGCTGGCTTTCGCGATGAAACAGATGCACAGGCTGGCGACGCCTGGAGTCAGCTCCACGCAGTGGGTCACGCTTCTCAACCGGTACCTCAAGACGCAGCACAGGTATGGGCGACTGTCTAAAGCGAAAACCTCTTCGCAGGAACACTCAACAAACCCTCTCGAAGTCTGGCAGCAATCTTACCACCCCGTTTCTAGAAGGAGCAGGTGTTGATTCGTTAGGTGTGTTTTCCTCTGGCTGATTGCACCTTGTATTACGGACATTTTAAGTGCACTTACCGCGCATATCAAACTGTTTTTGGAGACCTGGTAGGCCAGGCTAAATGAGCATAGCTACTATTTAAAAAAAAATTTTGTGCCAACTGGTGTTCATTCGTAGGCTGTTTTCGGAGCATATGGTACTCGTGGAGGGTGTTGCTCTGTCCTTATATTTATCCCTGCGTAAAGGAAATGTGTCTAAAAGGGGCGTACGAGGTATCCCAGCTTCAAGTGGGAGTTGCAACGGCCGATACACAAACAATAGGAAAAAAACAGCCTAATAATAAGACGCGAAAATTGCAATATTATTTGTTGCCTTCCTCCACAGCACCGATGAAATAGTCGAAGAGGCGATTGCCAGTATTCTGAGGGTGTGAGAAGGCGCATTACCGAAAGTTTTAATTAAAACAATGACAATATGACACGAGTGGTATAAACGAGTTTGATTTTTTTTTTGTGTGTATACATTCGAAATTACAAATATTCAATCACTTGGGCACTTATGCATTATCAGGTGCCAGAGCTAAGCAAAAGACTGGATGCACAAAGTTGTGGAGCATTCTAAATTAACATCGATTTCCTTCAGTCCCTTTCCGGGTGCTTAAAAGTCGGTAATCTAGCGCTTCTCCGATCAGATTTTTCATCGCACTGGTTATTGTTGGTTGATGGCAAAACATAAGTGGCAGAGCCCTGTCTCCACAGTTTTGAAACCGCTCCGTGCAAGGGGCACCTGAAGCACCGGACACGCCTATGGTGAACTGCAACCAGCCAATTCCAGCACTTTACTGCGTCGTTCGCAACAATTCTGCAGATTGCTTCTTGAGCAGCAGCGCCCTTGCTGGCTTGTAGGGAATACAAGTGCGCGTACTTCATTTGCAGGGTGACCGAGAACGACCGCGTGCTGGCGACCAACGTGAAGCTCTTGCAGGCGGTGGACGGCCTGCTGAGCTCGCTTCCCGCGGACAGGGTGCTCCACCAGCTGGCCTGGACACTGGTGCAGCTGCTGGGCTGGATGGCGGACCCAGTGCTGCCGGGGCGACCCGCGGCTACGCGGCTGGTGGAGAGCCGCCACGCCGACTGCTTCTGGGCCACCCACAGGGCCTTCGGGGTGGCCTTTCTCTCGAGGTGCGATGCTAGAGGCCCAGGCCGAGACTGCCTTCTGTGTGCTTGTTCCAGAGTGTGGGTTGCTAGGCATGAAGAAAGCACCCTTAGTTGCGGCCACTAGGAAAAAGCTAATGCTTCCAAGAATGCCATGTTCTGCTAAGCTTCCTGGTGTATTGTAGTGAAATGAAAAAAACATTCTTATGCGCAGGGACATAGGGTGACAGGTACAAACGCCTGTGTGGGTTCGATTGTCTGGCTCTTTGAAGCAATTTGACGCTGCTTTTTTGAAAGAGGGCTGATAAGAATAGCTGCCTTTGAAGCAATTTGACGCTGCTTTTTTGAAAGAGGGCTGATGAGAATAGCTGCCTTTATTGCAGCGAGCCCATGGTGTAAGGTATAGAGGTTGAGGAAGCAAAGACCCCTCCACGGCACATTAAGGCCCTTAGTCCCTGTAGAACCCTACCTGACACATATTTTTCGAAAATGGTACCAAATCATTAGTATAGTACCCGTGGTGCAACCTTTCGGCAAATCAACAATTTGCTTTGGACAAGCCCAACTCGCCTTAAACCGACTCTTTCTGGCAGTCAGAAAAATCATTAGTTGAATTGGCATTTAGCCACAACTGACAGTCGGCGTATGACGAGCCAAGCTGGTCTAAATCCGCTTGGGGCCTAGGCGCTAAGAGACAACTGTCACACGTTATTTGAACCTGCCACACGGTTGACTCGCGCCTGGTGACAAAGCAGCAGGTGAAGCGTGGTGTTCTCTCGCTTTTTCGTTTCTTAAACGGATCGATGGCTTTATTGCTTGCCGCCGGCACTTGCATTTTTTACTGCTTGCACTATCTTCCGCCAGCCTAAAAAAACAATACTGAAAAAAAAAACACGCTCACGTAATGCGTCTGGCGCGGTTGCGCGGAACAGGGGGCGACCGGCCAAACGCAAAAAAAAAAAATGCGCCGCGAGGCAGAACATTGGTTTTTGCGGAAAGGCAATGGCGCAGTAATGTCTCACATCTCGGCGGACACCAGAACCGTGCCGTAAGGGAAGGGAGGAAGGTGGGAGTGAAAGAAAAGAGAGGAACAGATGCCGTAGTGCAGTGCTAGGGAATAATTTCGACCACTTGGGGATCCTTGACGAACACAGACATCGCACAGCACAGGGCCGCCTTTGCGTTTCGCCTCCATCAAAATGCGGTAACCACGGCCGGGAATCCCCAGGTAGTTGAAATTATTCCGGAGCGCTCCACTACGGCACCCCTTTCTCTCTTTCTTCTTTCACTCCATTCCATAGTCGGCCGATCACGAGCCTAGCTCGTCTAAGTCCGCTAGCGGGCTAGGCACAAAGAGACGTCCTTTGAACCTGCCACCCCGGTAAGAACCAGCGCCACGCGACAGCACAGTGTTTTCGTGTCAGCGAATTAGTTTTTGTACGTTTTTTCCTGCCGGCGAAGTTTCACAACTGGTTAGAAGGAAAAAGCTGCGATGAAAGGCCCGGTTCATATGCGCGACAGTAGTACTTTATCTGACTGCTGGCGTCCATTGCGTTTGTCTTGCTGCGTCCTCACCTGTGTAACTTGCACCGTGAGTGAGACTGAACTGGTATGTAGAAAGACGGTGAGGCTCACAGGTGTTATGGACACCATAGCTTTGCACCATCGCTTAATCTACAAATTAGCGTGACATTTATTATTTTTAACTGAGTACTGGTACCTCCTGGCACAGCACGCGGAACCACAAATCTCGCTTCGGCTTTTATGTTCGCGTTCAAAAACTGACTCCCGATCACTGCACTGCCTGCAGCTACATCAACACCAGGTACCCGACGCCCGTCCGTTCTGCGGTGGACGGCGTCCTCACCAGCGTCACGCAGACAGCCATCGACCTGTTCCTCAAGACGCCCTGGATAGACGCCGAGAGCCGTGAGGTGGCTGTGGACAAGCTCCGCCGCGTGAGCACTGCGCTGTGGCCTCCCGAGGCCCAAATGAACGCCTCCGAGACGGACACCCTGCTGGAACACTTCCCGGAGCCCAGGGACGACCTGTTCCGGTACTGGCTGGACGCCCTGGCTGCGCGCCGGGCACTGCTAGGCAGGCGGGACCTGGAGGACGCCTTCCTCTCCGAGGACGTGCATTCCCAGCGCACCCTCTTCAGGTGCGTGCATAAATGCTTCGCTAATGGCTGCAGCTGAAAGCGACGAGCACGCTTTAATAAACTTCTGTATTTGTGGGGCGTAGATTAGCAATACGCAAGACGAAGACAAAGAGGCAAGGCCAGGACAAAACACTACAGCTCACTTTCTTCAGAGTTTAGGTTTATGGGGTTTAATTTCGCACAGCGGCTCTAGAGGGCTCCAGATAATTTCGACTGACTGGAGTTCTTTAACGTGCGCTGACATCGCGCCGCACACGGGCCTCTAGGATTTTGCCTCCATCGAAATGCGACCGCCACGCCCGGGATCGAAACCGCATCTTACGGGTCTGCAGCGGAGTGCCATAACCACTTATGCCACAAAAGATCACTAAACTATTAGAAAAGAAGAAGTTTTATTTTAATTGCCTGAAAGCGGCAAATTGTCTAGGCATTTGGAACTAGGGGCATTTGCTAAGTTCAGATACTGTAGTTTTCTTATTTACCCTAACTACCCAATTCAGCTCTTTCTTGTGCTTTAAAATTTCGCAAGGATAACAATAGTTCCCAGAACTGCATGCAGACTTAACAGACATCAAACTGAGAAGTTGATTAAAATGCGACACTTGGTTGAAATTTACACGTTTCGCCCTACGTTCTTACTTCAGGCCTTTGCTGATAGTTTCTGACGTTCCTGCTATTCAAGTTCGACGGGGAATACACGAACAGTGCCGGACGTGCGCACCTGTCATGCTTGTAATTATCATAGCGTCGTGTTGTGAATCATCACCATCGATCTTTGCGTGCGGTGACCTTCACGCTACGGCCCTAGGTGAGCAAGAGTGCTGGCGTACCGCGTCGACGCCTGTAATTCATCGTGCGTACTCGCAATCATTCGTCCTTGGTAAGGGATTTTGGTTTCTTCGAGCCGACGAGCACAGCCATCAGTCTTGCCCACACCATATCTGTACGATGAATTTGCCAGCGACTGACAATTTATTGCGTCCTAAAAATGCAAAAAACAGATTAAAAACGTGCGCTTAGAGGGAGCGCGTTGCTTTTGAGCGATGGAGGCGTGAAAGCCGCGGTCAAGTTAGGTGTGGGTGGTGGTTTGAAACGTGGTGGTGGCAGGTGCTGCCATGCTCGGTGCACATAAACACATTTATATATTTCCCTAGCTAATTTCTCAAACTTTGCGGTACTACTAGAAATTCTACCCTTATTAATACAGATTTATTGACTTTTATGATATACGCCGATTTTGGATTTGCACTGATATTTTCAGATCACTGTGTTGTTTTCAGGCCACCAGTCCAATCGTTTTTTGCTAAAATCTATTGCAAATGTGTTTACAGTTCCTTTGTTATATGTGAATCTTCAACCTCGGTGATATTTACTGTGTCTGCGTCTGCATATGGATGAATACTACCACATTCTAGCTAAATATATTGAATTGTATGTTCAGGCTGATAAGTTTCATCAGATTACAGCTTTGCGACAGATGTGGCAAGTTAAATGCTATGATCCTGGTAATATTATACGACAGCGCGCAGTTCTTTTCTTTTTATTTATTTTTAACAGTTTTCTTATCTGCACGTCCGTGGGAGCACCGGCCACTCCTTGCTGGAAAAGCCCGGGCCAGTGGTTGCGGCTGATTTTTATTAGCCCTTTCAATGTTAGGCCACAGTCCTTAGGATTTATGATAATGCTGGAAATTGTTAGCCCATAAAACTGATTTGGAGACACCCTTGAAGGAGAACAGAGCTTATTTTCGCTTTAGGTCTTGTGACGGAGCTCTAAGCTGCGCAGTCTTTTGTTTAACGCTATAATAGAGCTCCATCGGTTATAGTACATTCGTAGAATGCGCCAAAAGTAAACTTCCGGCATTATCAACTCCTTTAAGGAACGAAACAGCGCAACTGAAACGAAGGACCAAGAAGAAGAGAGACACGAACACGCGCGTGTTCGTGTCTCTCTTTTTCTGGGTCCTTCGTTTTAGTTGCGCTGTTTCGTTCCTTAAAGATGCAATACCAACTCGCCCACTATGCTATGTTGCTACAAATTATCAACTACTCCGTCGTGAGTACCTGTGGGCTTGACAACTGCGTAGATATGGCCATACCAAGAGAAACGGGATAAATATAGCTAAACCATGCCCTGGCACCTCCCCGACGATTGTGAACACTCCCAGGCAAGCTAGAACCGTGTAACCACAATACAGAAAAGCGAAATCCCCGGCTTTTTGCAGCTGACATAATCCTGTCGGCTTCCGCGAGGTGAGAGCAGCAGTTATTGGTTGCCGTCCCATGCCCAGCTTTCTTTAACATCAGCTTTAATTATGAGGCAACTGGGGAATATTATAGGATACTGCTATTAACATTATTGATGGGAATGGTCTAATCTTCGGATACATTGAAAAATATTGTTATTGGCTATCTTGCGCTCGCACGGAATAGATAAGACTGCCATAGGACACCAATAGGGTGCCTTGCTGATAATAAATAGCAGAAAAAGTTGTTCGTGTTCGCTATTAGCATAACAGTCATTATGCTGGCAACGTACAGCAACGGACAGAAACACAACGGCAATAGTAAGCCATTCAAAAGATCGGCAAAGGCTGTTAATACAGCTTCGGCGTTAAATCCAGCAGCAAAATGTCATGCGGGGTAGACTGCGATTAATGCAAACACTTGTGCATGAGGTTCGTCTGCACGCTCAGCGCCGGCTGCGGGTGCATCTAACGCCGGCACATTACACAGTGTGTGGGTATACATGCCACCTGGTATGATTCCGCTAACTATGCTGGGCGTCCACAGCTAGAGCCACGCAAGGCGCAGAACAGGGCGTTGATTTGTTGCACTTATGCGTAGCACACCCTGTACGAGCACTTGCTGGTTTTGATTCTAAGCTATTAGAACTTATGATGGAACAGCAGTGCGAGAGAGACATTTTTCCAACGGGTCTCATTCTACCCTCTCGCTGTAAGGCATTAGAGTGAATGGCGTTCGAAAATTAGCATTTTGCCCACAAGATCGACTCCGTCTGCATTCAGCTGCCCTCTGTGCGGGTGCAGGTACCACTACTACGCAAACGAGCTGGCCGTCTCCCTGCAAGCCCTGCATAGTCCGCTCTTCGTTCACGGCGGCGGCCGTGCCGTGAACATGGCCGGACTGGGTGCCCAGTACGCGGCAGCCCTGGCGCGAGCATTCGACCCTCGCGGCGTTCTCCTGGAGGGTCGCGGATCAGCGTCCGGTCTCTGGTGGGGCAGGGCCTCTTACCACGAGTACGAGCAAAGGACCGCCGCCTGTGGAGCAGCTGCTCCCGGTACCAACGGCTCTGGCGGTACCCTGGAGCCTTTTGAAGGGGTCGCCGCCATAGAGATAGGTGCGTGCTGGTCGAGTTGTGGCGGGCAACGAAGGAAACGTCCAGAGACATCTTTTAGTTGCCTTAAGCGAAAAGTGACGATAGCTCTAAAACAGCACTTCATCCTCTTTCTCTCCACTGCGGCAGGCAAAAGGTGAACAAAAAATGCACGTCGATTCGAGTAGTTAGGCCAAATTCGATTTACGTGTGTTAGTGTTGTGTGGCCACTGTCTTGCGTTTATCGTCCACTTGCCACCAAGGTCACGTTACCTTATGAAATCGTCAGAAACCGCTAATTGTGTGTAAGGCCCTCCTGAGCAGGTTGCCCACAAACCAGTGGCTAGGTGGGCAGCCTGCCAGAAAACAGGCTTCAGACAACCACACAATGGCCATATGCGAGGAACGACCTTTATATGTGCTATCGCACTAAAATAGATCTACCACAGTCTCCTCGGGCGAAGAGGGACAATAGCTCAAAAAAACATATTCCACCCGCCTTCAACCTCAATAAAGAGCCGTGCTTGGCCCACAGACATAGAACTTGCATAACCACAGGTGGCACATTCCTATTAGTTCGCAGGACGACACGTTCTCGCTTTGTTCTTAGTAGTCAGAAGACGATCATATTACTCAGCACTGTCACGGCTGTTAACTTCTTCGTACGATAGAAACGCTGCTTGCAATGCGACACCGCGTCCCTCAGAAAACCTGCCTTTTACAGGTGTCGCTAGAAGCACACTGGGTAGTTTGTGCTGTTACCTCAATGCTTGTTCTCTCTGCGAGAAACAGTAGTAAATTCTGCCACGAGGTCTCTCACAGCAAATGTTGGCGCCATCTTTTCCCAGTACTCATTTCGGGGCTCATCTTTAACGAATCATTGGTAGTTGCTGCCTGTATAACCTCAGGGCTGATAGCGAACGATGGCGAACTCTGGCTCCAGGACCAAGGGAAATCTATCTACAGGATTAAGCCCACACAAAAATGATTGACAGGAAATCAACACCGACCATATGACATATCGCAGTTACATGTCTGCTGTTCTTTTATAGTTAAGTGCCGTTTATTGGAGTCTTTAGTTAAGTGCCTAATATTGGAGCCTTTCCTGGTGGGCAAGAAGTTGCCGCTCTATACTAGATGTCATTGGACTCGCACGAAACGCCTCACAGCGGTAATTTTTACTTGCCTTTTTCTGTGTCACCTGCCACTCGCATACCATTAAAGTTCATTAAGGAATATTGGTACAAAAACTACATTTCAGCGTCAAAGCTTTGTTTGGCCTTTATGTTCAGCTTAGGGGCATTCTATACTAACATTTAGTATATGGAAAATCAGTTCTATTGACTTTTGGTGCCCTTACCCGCTGGATTCTCATCGTCTTTGTATACGCCTGCGCCAACTATGTACAATGGCGTCGCCTGCATCCCAGCTTACGCTGCCTTCAACACTACCCGCTCCATGAGCGACCGGGCCCGCTGGTGGAAGAAGCAGCGGGACTTCCTGGGCCTGTCCGAGGACCAGGCCTTCTTCGTCTCCTTCTGCCAGGCGTACTGCGCCCGCGAGCCGAGCGAGCGGCAACGCCTCTCCTGCACGCTGCCGCTCAAGAACTATCGGCCATTCGCCGCCGCATTCAAATGCCCCGCCGCCTCCCCAATGAACCCGTACAAGCGATGCGGGTTCTTCGAAACCGACTCCCCGCGCGCTCCGACCGGGGCTCCGTCGCCTACGCTGCTGACTCAGCCGTCAGCGAACCATCGAAGCAGCGGGGACGACGCAGTGACGCTGGCGAAGCCGCCTTTCGGGAGGAACATGTTTTAATTCCTATGGCCACCTTCCCTAAAACAATTAAGGTCGCTGCACGTTCTACGACGCGAAGGCTGTAGATGCTCCCTTTTACGTGCGCTCGAATGCTAGCGCAGCATCACCATTTTGGCAATACGCACACGTCTTAACGCGTTCACTTGCATAGCGTTTTTCATTCTCCCTAGCTTTTATTGTTTCTTCATACATAATGTCCTTCTATCGAGCCGAAAAGAATATGAACGCTACCCTGAGCCGAGGCTAAAACATTAAATTCATGGCATTTATGTGCGCTGACGACACTGCCTTGATAATGTCTAGCGATTCTTGTACATATGCTTTATGTATTACTACATTTATGCTATAAACATGTAATCATACTTTTTTAGTTATAAGCGTTCTGTATTTGACTATAGGCAAAACACATATTTTATTCAGTACAGCTCGCAGGTCACCGCTAATAAATTCTCTGGATCTTCATATCCAATCTTAGTTTTTGAACGAGTGACTCGAATAAGGTACTGGATGAACTGCTTCACTGGCAGCCGCACATCCTATCGCTTGGCAAAATGTTATCCTGTGTTTTCTGAATGTTGTTAAAATATTTATAGCATTTTTATAGATACCCTGAAAACAATATATTTCATTTTATTTCATAGGCGCCTATCTTACTGCTCAGAATCGTGGGGCCATGCCTATTCTAACTCTCTCTATCGTTACTGAATATCCAAAACGAGCCATTCGGTTAATCTCATGAGCCAGTTGCCATTCTCATACTTCGCCTCTCTGCAAATGTTTAGAGATAGGTCCTGTATATCAATTAATTGACTATAAAACAACGTTAATGCTGTGCCTTTTCATTAGGAGTAATTCTCAGTTATCTCCACCTGGCTTTACATCCTCACAATACATATCGATCACGCAGGGTACCAATAAGGGATTTCCTTATTTTAATTAACAGTACTGTTTACGGTAGCAGCATCCTCTAGCTGAGCCCCTTTCAATTAAATTTCGTCTTGCATAATTTTTGTTGTTGGTTCCCGAGTTTCCAAGTACTGAGTTAACATTTTCCATAGATTTCAACTTCGTCTATTTGTGGGATAAAATGTCTAAAAGATATTGCTTTTTAGCAGCGCGAAATTATTTAGGGGCGAAGTTCTGAATCTCTTACTTTTCAGTGTTTCCTGAAGTGCTGATCAAGATGTTCCCGAAGGACACAGACTGCTCATATAGCTTGTTTATTTCATTTCGTTTCTTAATAAATGCAATGCTTCCTCGCTCATCCGAAATTTCTTACTTTTTTAGCTTCTGTAATTTTTTTTTTATTTCAAAAGAAGTGTTATAAATGCCCGTGAACTTTTCTAAAAATTTTTGTTTTCGAGAATTCAGCCGCATAGGGTGGAGGAAACGGGGCTCTCGGTTACTCTTTCAGGCCGAGCCCTCAGTCCAGGACTCCGTTGGCGGGCATGATTCGTCAGGCACGCTCCATCAGCCGTCGCTAGTCGGTCGGTTCAGTGCCGGGCAGGGGCAGCCTTCCAAGAGGTGGCAGTTGGTTGCGATATGGGTAGTTGGGCGGCCGGCGGAGCCCGAAAGGCTCATACAATCTTATACCTCAGTGTCTATCACAAACACCTATTATTGCCCTTCCTAAATCCGGTATAGATGCTCGAGATGCAAATGAATCAGGGGCCGAGGAAATAATACCGTGACCTCGAGGACACATTCGGCGAACGAGTGAACGTCGGAAAGAAAAGAAGCGTACAATGTTCAGCAGCGATGTTTGCTTGAGTCATGGATTTCTCGCGCTATATACAGTGTTTTATGCAACTTGAACCAAGAGATAAAAGGGGCGCATCGGGGGTGGGTGAGACTAACGACATATTGTTACCCGTCGTGTGGCTCTCCTCAGAGTATTTTTTTCCGCTTTATTGTCTAATTATTTAATATTAATTATGCAAATTATTTAGCATTCGCTTTAGAATAGTTAGTTTAGTTTATGGGGTTTAACGTCCCAAAGCGACTAAGGCTATGAGAGACGCCGTAGTGGAGGGCTCCGGAAATTTCGACCACTTGGGTTCTTTAGCGTGCACTGACATCGCACAGTACACGGGCCTCTAGAATTTCTCCCCAAAAGAAATTCTAGCCGCCGCGGCCGGGATCGAACCCGCGTCTTTTGGGTCAGCAGCCGAGCACCATAACCGCTGAGCCACCGCGGCGGCCGCTTTAGAATCATGTGCATTTTGTCAGTTATACAGGGGGTTGCGAAACACAAGACGCAGTTTTTTGTACCAAAGTACAGCCTCTGTCAAACGTGCACACCCCAAGCAGTTTGCTTCCAAGCTGTTCAGCGGCACTCCCTAGCTTATGTAGCAGTCCAAAGCTTGGGAGGGTTGAGGGCGCGAAGCCATTCCTCTTTGAAGAGGTTACGGTCGCTGAGGATGCGTAACGGGGCATGCAATAGGCCTCACAAGCAAACCCCCTGGGCCGTACACTTTTGACGGGTGGTGTACTTTCTACATGGTCCTTTTCTTCTAGCATTTTAAGTAAGCCCGCAATTTCTGGAAAATAAAATCACTTGATAGCGCTCTTGCGGTACCGCATTGTTCCGAAACATAGCAAGCGCGAGTCGTGATCTGCGATAAGCGAGAGGCAGGCCACCGACAACTAATCTAGATGACGATTTTATGGAGCCATTGTACGGATGGAAAAAAAACAAGAAGGGAAGGCACTGAAGTAGCATATTTCAAGGTAGCTTCCGTTTTTTTTTTTTATTTCCACGTTTTGGCTGCCCGTCGAACTGAGGGGCGGACTGTCACTTGGGCACGGTCAGCGCGCACGTTTCGTTCTTTTAAAACACGGTTGGGAGCTCTGGGGAATGGTGGCGCATGAACGCAGCATCGTGCTTTTTTTTCATATTTCTCGGGCTTTCTTTAAATGCCAGAAAAAAAAAGGACCACGTAAGAGGTATACGTTGCCAAGGAACTGGATCGGTTGTTTCTGAACACCCCTGCAAGTTAACGAAGCACACGTGACCCTGAAGTGAAATAGAAAATTTGAGTAAATTAATTTTGGTAATTAATTGAAGAAGCCGAAATTAAAAAAAACTCTCAGGAGTGCTGCATG
This sequence comes from Amblyomma mixtum, assembly GCF_055824585.1. NCBI lineage: Eukaryota > Metazoa > Arthropoda > Arachnida > Ixodida > Ixodidae > Amblyomma > Amblyomma mixtum. Next base: position 209,997,754 of record NC_143013.1, read on the forward strand.
AGAGGAAACCATATGTCGTTGGTTTCAACCAGCTCCGACGGACTGTTTTTTATAAATCCTTGGTTAAATTATGTGAAACATCCTGTAGCTGCAAGCATGTGTCGTCTGAGCATTGCAACAGACTCAGTTTACACCAGCGCTACCACCGAAAGATAGAGGTTTATTTATAACGAAATTAGAGAGGTCGAAGCTGTGCTATAATTTTCTATGCTGATACTCTCCGCTACAGAAGAGAGGAGGAAGACACTGCCTTTTTGCGTACATTTTGCATGGATCGCTTGATATGGTTCTGCACACATTGTCGTAAAGGATTTTAAATATAAGCTCTAACCAACCGCCCGCGCATCGCCCGAGCAATTACTGAAACCGGCGCAGAGCAAGTTACGTGCATGTGTGGTAACGCCCTGACCGAAGGCGATAGAGCAGCAGAATGAACAAAGGTGCACACGTCTGCTGTGATGAAGTCATCTCACACCAGCTTTGTGTATTCGCTGCGGACAATTAAGAGAGGGGGGCAATGTAGTGCGGTTGGAATCCGGGCCAACTGCGCGATAATCGCTGCAATTATAGACCTGCAATAAAGATTGATCAGGTGCGGAGCACTTTTTAATAACGAGGGGCTCCCTAACACATTGCGAGGAGTTATGCAGCAAGGGCACTAGTGACCAGGCACAAATGGCCCCAGGCATATCCACGGGACATAGAACAAAATCAGAGCGTGACAATGATGAGTATCTGCTTCCAAACGCTTGCTGACTGCAAGGCCGGAAGGATGTTGATTGAAAACCACAACAAGCATTTTTGTTTGGCTTTTCGTGACTCTCCAAGTTGTAATGATGCTCGGACGCTGTCTGCATTCGCGCAAGTGCCGAACAAAGTAATTTTTTCCAGCTTTGCCTTTGCCAAGAGGTTTTCCAGTGCCGTTTGTGGTTAACAGCGGCTCTTAACACTGGATTAATGTACTTGGCAAAAAGAAAAAGCGGAACATGAATTCAGAACAATAATCGTAGTTTCAAGGTAGTTTTTTCAGCGGCCGTGAACAACACAAAAATCTTTTCCAATCCGCCATCAAGGATGCTGTGAATTTGGGGGCTAGTTTGCTGCTTAACGCCGCCTTCCTATGAAGCGAGTGATTAGTGAAGTTGTTAGGCTTGTAATTACCGCTGGAGTTCGGCGAGATCTGAAAGTTTTTTTCTGATTGGTCGCGCCAAGCCGGACGTGTTGTGGTTCAACCGGCGCTGAGACGTCCTGGTTGCGCAATCGTGGTTTGCCCGTTGCTTTGTTTTCTTATTATTTTCTCGTCATAGCATGCTGCCACGTCTTGATCTCACCGTTTAAGCTTGCGCTCGACCGCTCGGGCGCGCAACTTTCGCGCAGTACTTCCGAGTATTACAACGGCCGACCGATTTCTGCCACGGTAGCGAAGGACTGAATGACGTACGCTCACAAACCATGCGCTACACGGTACGCACGTCGTGGCTGTGTAACGTCAGAGTAGTTCCGACGAGGCACGTAACGTAGCCACCCCACAATCATTTATACAGCTAGCGCTGCAGAATGAAGTAATGAGCGCGATCATCACTCGGTAGCATTTGTTCCGTCTCATCCCCTGTTCCTATTATTGAATCAAAACGAAAAGGAGACTGTCCAGGACGGTCGCTTTCTTTATTGAACGCCTGGTTTTTCTCGTTTTAGGTTAGCCATTCATTATTTCGTGATTTTTACGCACATGCGCATAGTTTTGTTTCTTTTAAGAAATTTACATGCTTAAGAGGGTAAGGTTGTCACCTGGTCATTTATAAATTGCTGCTGTGAAGAAGCGCATACTGTGCTTCTAGACTAAAGAAAAAGGACATTAGCAGCAATTTCTTAACGGCGGACTAATGCACAAAAGTACCATTCTTGTAACGTTTCGAATCTACCTACTCATATCCCAGAAAATCTTATGGTCATTCTCAGCCTGCAGCATTTTAGCCTCAAAGTATACTTCGTTTTCAGTGATCCGAGTTGTATTTCTATTCTGCCTGCTTTCAGCCTTTGTTATGTTTAGAAGTAGGCTACTTCCGAAGATACTTACTGAACAGTTTAGCGAAAAATTAACAGAATACTTAGAACTGGAGCCTTTAAAACGAATAAGTTATAACTAACACCCGCTGCTGCCACCGTACAGAAGAGTTATTTGGGATCAGCTGCGACGTCAGGTCTGCGCTCGCGTTCACTCCAGTGATAGAGCTCGCGCCCAGTTCATCACGCTGAGCTTTCAAGAAAGATTCCCACACAAACAGCGTCGGCTCAACACGCGAGAACGACTTCGTGGGATAGTCACAGGGGATCAGGCGCCGCCACAGGCAGCAGCAGGAATTCCTGCTACCAGCTTACGCGCTGACGGTGAATTTGACATGTTCCTTAAAGAGGAACTGCAGCGCACTTTTTTGAGAATTTTGCGATATTCAAGGATTGAAATCTATATATGTTGGAGGTAAAGCATGCCAAGTGTTTTTGCACTAGCATTTCAAAAAGTGACGTAATGGACGATTGAATTTTGCGTTTCTGCTCAATGCACTCGCGGTGTGCAGGAAAGTTCAGCGCGACGTCACGGAAGGTATGATTTCAAATTACCGCTGTCGTCAGCCACACCCTGCCCTGACTCGTTAGACGCTGCCAAACAACTCTCGTTGGGGTTTGCCTTCGGTGGCGTTGCTTTTTTCCTTCAAAGCAGGCGTTTGCGCGTTGGAAATGTATACCGATACCTTCGATGACGTGATCATGCGCCCCCCACTTGGCGTTGTGCGCTGCGGAGAAGCTCGAAGAGCGTCCGGATTTTAATCGGCGACTACTTTACTATTTCACGCGCTAGCCCAAATAGACTTCGCATGCTTTACCTGCAAGTTTCACACATTCGACCTTCTTAAGCTCGTTGATTTCTAAAACCTATGCAGTTTCTCTTTAAGGAAGGAGAAGACTATCTGCTAGTAGATAAGAGTTCACAGACTACAAAACATTCAATGTAACCTTGTCGTAACATAAAAATTTTGGAGAGCACTGCAGCTTGCTGCACTCGAGAAATACGAAAGCATTTGCGTTTGACCGTCAACTTTTTTTTTGTTGAACGTCATCGTTGTCACGTTAAACTTATCGCGTTGCCCTTGGATAACGCCAGAAACTCTTTTTTGCAAGTCATTGTTGTCACGTGACACATCGCGTGACCCTTGGATGAAAGCAGCAACTTTATTTTTGCAAGTCATCGTTGCCTAACCTCTGTACACAGCCCCAACACACTTTAACGTCGTACATAGCATATAGCGTTCACTTCTGCCCCTCAACTGCGCTTGAACCAACGACCCTTGGTGGCACATTCATCGTGGTCCCACCTGGCATTCAAAGAGCCTGTGTTCGAACCCCAATGCTGGCGAATTTTTTTTTTTTTCTCGGAGAGGTCACGCGAGAGGTACCACTTCCTTTGGACATAATTTGCGGACACACTTTGTGGGCAATTTCTGGTGACGAGTTTTCCTTCGCATGAGGCGTTTAATGCTTTCGTATTAATAAATGCAGCCGCCGTATCGTCATCACTGCGTTAGTCGCTTCTTGAACCAGCTATAGCGCTGATCACTCGTCGTAGGTGAGCGCACGCTGATTTTTATGCTCCCTTCTCTCGGTTCTATTTGTGGCCGTGCCTTTGAGTAAGCGGTGCGTGAAGCCACTTCATCAACAGGGCACGTGTCTACTTGCTTTTAAGAGGAATTCAGTAACAGTCACCCACAGCGGCGGCCAACCGACGGCAGGGGTAAGGCTGGCTCACATGCAAGCGACTGAGCGAAGTGAGCGATTGAGCTGCGCGTCGCGGCGAAAAATTTCCATCTTGGATCCTCCTCTGTCTGACCGCTCAAGCCGCCGCGAGGGCTCGAATCAGGTTTCTGCACCGCGGCGGCTGAATTCGTGACCGTTTTTACTTGCACGTGAAAAAGGATTTAACCGGGAGTGTGCTCAGGAAGAACGGTATTATTGTATTCCACAGTGGGTAGGCGGGGAGGCGGTTGCTGTAATAAGCCAGGAGTCGCTCTCGAAGAATGCCTTTCACAGTAATACGAGGGTAAGATCACCCCGGTGCCACTTCCTCGGCACCCGGTTCGAAGCGAAAACACAGGGTGGAGGGAACTCGGTCCCTGCCTATGTGTATTAAGGTTTACGCCTACGCGTTCGCTTGAGCCGACTGTCAGGTCATGATGACAACAGCCGCCTCAAGGTAGCTACAACATAAAGCCGCTAACGCAAACTTTTAAACGATGGGCACAAAAAACCTTGCCATTCCATTCACACTGTTTCCGTCTTCTCGGCATTCAACCTCTCCTTCGGTCCTTTTAAGTACGTCTAGGCCTAGCACTCGATCGTGGTGTTTCGATATTGCTTGACCACGTGCCTACTTTTTCAGCGGGTGTTTTTGTTCTGAACATTTGTATTAATAATCACTAAGTAGCCGCGTAATATTTGTGTGTATGTGTATTAAATAATTTATATATCTATTCTCGACCTATGCGTACAACATAGTGTATAGTTACACCTTGTACACTATGAGCTTTCAACATTTTTCTTCACGGCGTTGGTTGTTCACTTTAATCATTCGGACTGTAAGCTTTTTATTTAGAAAGACGTTATATAGGAGCGAAACTGACGCTACAATTCTGGTCATTGTGTACCAAACTGAAAACGATGTTATAATCTAAACTCACAGAACGTTGAGAAGTTTTACGTGTTTCTGAAACTCTTAATTTCTTGAGGTTTCAATGCAAATGCCATCATGTTTACGTTCAGAATCCTATTTGCGTAATTCACTCATTCCGTACTCTGCGAACTACGAGGGGCTAAGATACTCATAAGAAACGGAAAACGAATTAACCACAGTTATTTAAAAAAAAAACTTATTTCGATGCTATATCATCGAAGAGCGTCAGTAAGCACGGAATAATAGCAGTTTGCAAATGGCCAAATTACCACAGGAACAAGGGCTATTGTCTGTTACCCTTTCTAGTATGGGTTAGAAAAGCTTCGTTGGGTTTGTGGTGAAGGATGCAGCGAGGACAGCGTATCTGGCCCAATGCATGCCGGCAGCCCGTCAGGCGTTGTCAGTCGTCAACGCAACCACAAGCCTGCTTGGTGGACTTCACCACGTAGCCAGTTTTTTTTTGGCAAGGTGGCTTTGCCGCATTGCGGCAGTGCCTTTAGGAGAATGACACGCCTTTAAGATGGATTTCGCCAAAGAATCTTAGGGTTTTTGGTAAGGTGGCCTAGCCGCGGTGCCCTCATGAGGTTAGAAGATTTGACATATAAGACAAACAACTACCATAAAAGGTATGCCATCATAACCACCATCAGATTATTACTACGTCCACTGCCGTATAATGGTCTCTCCGTCTGTCCTCCAAATATGCCTGCCCTGTGCCACCCACGGCCTCATTACTTCCGCAAACTTCTTAATCTCACCCATCCACCTGATTCTTTCACCTCCTGCTACACTGACCTTCACATTTATTGGCACCCCTTTTCTTGTGCATTATTTTTAGTTTTTTTTTATTCGAGCTGTTTGCCATCAGGCATAATGAAAAAGGAAAGAAAGTTATAAAAAGGAGTGCAAACAAGCCTCGCTTAAAAATCGGCAAAAGTTCGTGATATAGCGATTATCTAGAGTCCACTTGGTATAGTCGTCTGCAACGTCCCATCGCAGGCCAACCTTTCTTAGTAAACGTCGTCTCACGGAAGCATTAAGATAACATTACAGTTCTTTCAACATTACGGTTGTTTGTTTGTAAAGCTCTCTTTATTGCACTGTTCCTCGCCGGAGGGAACTGCGATCCTTCCACACTACCAGCTCCGTGATTGCGGCCACGACCGAGATTTGTATAGAATCTATTGTATGCATTAACTATTTCATCGGTATTTCTCAATGATACGGTGCTCAGTAAATGCGTGGAATTTTGAAGTGCTTTAGTTTGATTAGATGTATTCAGTCGGATGGGCGGATGAGATTAGGAAGTTTGGAGGCGAAGGCGATGGTAGCCGGCGGAGAACAGTGTTCATTGGAGGAATATGGGAGGTGCCTTTGTCCCCCTATGGTCTTAGGTGTTTGCCGTAGCAACAATATTTTAATGAGGCAGCGTTGAGGCTCCAGTTGTGCAGAAATTTCGGCGTCGTCGTCGGCGTTGCGAGCGAAAAATCACCGGAGAAGCAGCCAGGTGGGCCATGTGACCTTGCGGTGTGTAACCAACCTGGCCACTGGACAGTGAGCGAAGAGACCATAGTGGAAGGTGGCTGTTAAATTAATGACTGTTCGCTTGGGAAGGGCAACCTGAGCCGCACAATCCTCTCCAGTGACAGCACCCGCCATCGCAGAGCATTGGCGCAACCCTTAACCGCTGCATCAGTGAGCCAGGAGTGGTTGGTATGGGGACTTCCAGAGATCTGAATGTAAAGCCTAAAATGACCAATTCCGCATATACGGGTATTATTTAACCCATTATGCTATCGCGGCATACCCTGAAGGCGGAGCTAAACACCCCCTCCAATTTTTCTTATGCGTCTGGAGGTCAGTCATTTGCATTCGCGTTTTGCTGTTTAAATTTTGTTTGCAAACTCAGTCCTTTGAATTTTGTTCTAGATTTATCCCATATTTCAATTCTATTTATTTAAATGACGTGCGCTCCACCATATAATGCTCAATTTACCCTGCAAAAGCGCACGAAGCGAAGGCAATGAAAAGGTAAACTAGATGACATAAAAACACCGACTATCAATAAAGTGAACCGACGCAGGCTGGCACGTATAGTATGGGCAATCACGACGAAGGTTTCTGAGATAAAAAAAAAATATTTAAACGTTCCCTCGGTAGCCTGCCATCTTCCATTTGGTCCAGTTGATGAACTTAAGCCTCTCATACATCTATGCTCTTAATTGACGTGCGTTGCGTGCCCGCCAACAAATATCTTTTTTTAGTGTGCGAGCACTTACAGCTATAGTGGGCATTCTCCGCATTTAGCAATTGTGTGTTTGTCTGTTTGCCTGTATATTTGTCTGAAGCCAGTTTTGTGGCAGGCTGCTCGCCTGCCAGACAGGTGGTGGGCTGTCTGCCCAGGCATATACGTATATGCATATATACTTAGCAATCTGCCCACCTTGTCAGGCGGGAGCTCAATTAATATTTCGTAACCCATCCGAAGCAAACCGAATCCCACCGATGGCAGCACCTACCATAGAAGGGTAGTGGAGCATCGCTTGACCGCTTACCGCTGCACGTGGTAGGAAGACCCCAGGGATGTATGAATGTAGAGAATGACCAATTCCGCATATATGGCGTTAACGCATTATCGCTATCCGAGTGAGTGAGTGAGTGAAAAACATTTATTGTCCAACAGAATGAGACTACCTCACCCAGACCTCCCCTGTCCCATACCCTCAGTTGAGGGAGGAGGATCAGGAGAGATCCGGCCGCATGGGGTAGTCGCGTGAGATGCTGGCCAGGATCTCTTGTATCCCGGCGGCCTCTTCAGCCAGTTGGACGGCGGTGAGCTGGAGCTCAGGGTCCGAGCTCCGGAGCAAGGTCTCCCAGGCGTCTATGAACAACTGCCATCTGGATCTGAATACCGGAGCCGAAGCGAAAACTGAAGTGCTAGCACACCTAGTTGGCAGTTTGCCTAAGTACGCAAATCTTCCATCATTTTTTTTTCGTGAATCTTCCTCCCCACGGAGAGGAGGTTGGGCTTCGGAGGGTCCGGGTCGGGCTTGCCCTCACTCCTGCCGTAACTAGAAAGGGGCCTCAATTTCGAGACATATTCCCGCTGCGGGTGTCAAATCAGCAAATCCAGAAATACTGAGGCTGATGTCAACCACCCGCTGTTGGTTTGCCTCATTCATTACATTTCATTTCATTTTATTACCTTAGAGACCCCTCGCGGGGTATTGCATAGGGGGTGGGATGAGCTAGAAAGGTACAATACAATGCAATTTGTGATTATGTTAAAAAAATTTTGTTCAGATTGCTAGCAAATGATAAAGGACAGGTGATGTCGACGATATGCTGGGGAAGGCCGTTTCAATCTTTAGCTGCACGTGGGAAGAAGGAGGCTGAAAAAGTAACAGGTCGGGCAGGTGGGCGAAAAACTTGAAGCGTGTTGCTAGTGCGGTGAGAAATGTACGATGCTGGCGTGATGTAAGGGGCACGGTTAAGTGATGAGTAAAAGAACGCTGAAGCCGACGAGAATCCGGCACCTCGTGGCAGCGGGTCTTTCGCCGAACAATCCATCGTCATCTATACTGCTTAGACGTAGCGTCCACATCATCACTCACTCATCGACCCTATTAGATCGGCCAACCTATTTTCATCTCATTTATTTATTTATTTGTTCATAATACCTTACAGGGCCCTGAAGGGCATTGAGTAAGGGGGGCAAAGAACAACAAAATGTGCAAAAGAAACTAATTAATACAACATGAGATACAAAAGATTAAGTAAAAAGAAACTAATGTAGAAGGCAAAAATTAAAGGCGAAATTATACATAGGATACAAGGTACTTATTAGTGGCATGAATGCCGGACATACGGCCAAAACGAAACGCAACGGCAACAAAGGAACAGAAGTACACTGGGACAAAGAAAATCAAAGATAGGAGAAAAAGCGATGTCATGTGAGATATTTACGTGGCTGATCCTGGAATGGTTGATGGTTGCCGATGCATGCGATGCTGTCAGGAAGATCATTAGAAAGAGCGATGACACATGGAAGTTCAGATGAATTAAAAGCGAGGGCCCTTCCGTGAATGCGTTTTATGCTTTTCTGGTTATGCAGGCGGCGTGAAATGCGTGTAGGCGTTTCAAGAGGTAATGGAGATGGCCTTGAGCTGTAAAGATATTTAGGAAATAAGCACAAAAGCGCAATGGAACGGCGAATGTCTAAAGGCTCGAGGGCGGTCTCAAGTTTTATCGCTGTTATGCTGTAGTGAGGGCTGTATTTGCGTGTAATGAAGCGAGCCCCTCTGTTCTGGATGGATTCTAACATGCTGATTAAGTATTTTCGATATGGAGACCATGTAGGTTAGTCAAATTCTAGTTGCGGCCGTACGATTGTGAGATATGCCAGTTTTCTTACGCTATTAGGGCAGGTTAGCAAATTTCGATGCAGGTACCCTAGCGACCTGCTGGCTTTGGAACAGATGGCTTGAATGTGTGTGGCCCATGAAAGATTATGCGTCAGCTGAACACCTAAATACTTGTACGATAGTGCCCGAGACACTGCGGTGCTATCTATGATGTACGAAAAGGTAGAGTTTGTATGCTTGCGTCTGAAAGAGACAATCTTGCATTTTGTCGAGTTAAGCGTCATTTGCCATTTAGTACACCATTCCGAGATGAGGTTCAGGTCACATTGGAGAGTCAGGTGATCATCCATGGAAATGATAGGACGGTAAATGATGCAGTCATCCGCAAAAAGTCGCAAGGAAGAAGATATGCCAGCGGGTAAATCGTTAATGTATATTTAGGGTTATTCGTTTTCGGGTTTTATATTTATTCAAATTCGGGGGGGTAAAAATCGGGCGTTATTTGTCGGCTTGATAATAGGGGAGAAATCGGGCTTTTTGTGGAAAAACTCCGAAATTCGGGTTTTATCGGGTTAAATTTGGAAACTAATAATTTATTCGATTTGCTCTAAACGTGGTATAACAATTAGGGCTATATTTTGGGCTGCTTTCAAGAAAGTATTGCAAAATTTGGCGTTTCTTTGGTAATTAATTATTACTCGGAATCAGAGGCAACGGTCAGTTTTGAGAAAAGAAACATTTTATTCACGAGGGCTGGTCATCGACGTTCTACACGTCCTTATTAACGTACAGTCAGGCCGGAATGAAACGCGAACACGCATATGTCATATATTTCTGCTTTGCAGCGAGATATTCCTTTACAACCTATTTTCGATTATACCTTTCAGTAGGCCCTTTACCCAGACACATGAATCAGGCTAGTTGTACACTTCAGCTGAAAGTAGGCAGGTAAAATATTTTGTTTCCTTGACATGCTCTGTTCGCGTTTCATTCCGGCCTGACTGTACATAATCATCTGCATGCGCAACATCTCGGTTTCCATCCGAGACTTGTCTGGTCTCTGCAGGTACCTTAGCGGAGAGAACGTTCGCTCAACGTCACAGCTGCTATTAGCTAGGCACAACAATGACAACGCTGCATTTGCTAGCCTTGGGTAACGCACAGTTGCGTCGTTCCAATAGTCCATCACTTCAACATCTTCATTTGTGGGGCTTGCTGCCAGCAAGTACTGGTTAAACTCCTCACGAAGCGAGCCTACATAGTCCATCAAGGAAATAAAGAGAGGTCGGTAGTCATGAAATCACTGACTCAGCAGCAGCTTCTGGAAGGGATCGAGTACGGCAACCAGTTTCCACAATGTCAACTGGTTTTCTTCTTTGTCTGAGACGTTCCGTTTCAAAGTGTAGTCCCATTTTGTGGAGATTTTGGCGGTGTCTTGTCTGTCTGTCGGCCGCCTTGGCCGCCTCTCACCTGCGCGCCAACTGGAGGCACAGCAATTCCGTGGGCACAATTGTTTCAAAAATCGGGAAAAATCGAGTTTTACCAGATAGTTTAGGAACACGTTCGGGGTGCAAAAATCGGGTCAAATCGGGTTTTACCCGAAAACAAACAGCCCTATGTATATTAGAAACAATAAAGGACCAAGAACACTGCCTAGAGGCACACCAGATGTTACGTCACAGAGAGAGAAGGTGAAATTGTTAACTATTGTTAACTGGTGACGAAAAGAAAGAAAGTTGCGAAGCCATGTCAGTGTTAAAGAATCTAGGCAAAGAGCAGGTAATTTCGAGAGCAAGCGGGAATGTGCAACACGGTCAAAAGCTTTAGCAAAGTCCAGAAAGATGCAATCATTGTGTAGGTTAGCGTCCATGTTGAAGTGCAGGTCAGTTGCGAATTCTAGTAGTTGCGTATCAAAAGAAAATCCTTCTCGGAAATGTGAGAGGCGATAATGTGCTTAAGTAACTTGCAGCATATGCATGTGAGTGAAATGGGGCGATAGTTTTCTGGCGAATTTCTATCTCCGTTCTCGAACCCAGGGATGTCCTTGGCAATCTTCCAGTCTGCAGGGAGGAAGCCAGATGATAATGACTGCTGAAAGATATGGCAAAGAATTTGACTAGAAGTCGATGCAGTGTTCTTTAATATTTTAGAATTGATGTCATCAACACCAGCACTAGCGGAGAGATTGAGGTTCGTAGAGAGATGAGATATACCTTCAGTGGTGATGTTAATAGGAGCCATATATGGATAATCAAGGTCAGGAACACTGGGTATGTTGGAATAATCTTGCTGAGTAAATACAAACGCAAAATATCTGTTGAATTCATGCGGGCATTCACTATCCGAAATTGGTGTGAGCTCGGCATTGCACAATGAAATGTGGTTACGAGTACCGTCAGGAGATATCATACGCAAAATTCTTTCGGATTATATTTTATGAGAGCAGGCAGGTCATGAGAAAAGTACCTGTTTTTGAAAGCGCGAATAACAGTAGAGTAAGATTTTAGGCATTCACTGTATTTTTGCCAAGCAAACGGCGTGGACACAATCTTAGCCGTTCTGTACAAACACTTTTTTTTGTTTCGGTGACGGCGCAGAGTCCTATTGAACCAGAGGTTAGATTTATCGTTTGAGATGGAAACCAAGGGAACATATTTGTGAACTAAATTTGATATAGTGTTCTTAAAAAGCATCTAGTTTTGTTCAACAGACCTGTACAAAAAAGAAGGCAAGAACTTTGTAATGAAAAATTCGTTAATTGCGATATTCATATCGCCATAATTGGCTCTATTTTAATCACGAATTTGCCCGGATGTAGAACCTTGAAATTTTAAACGGACCGTAAGCTGTAATTGGATAAGCTTATGGTCGCTAAAACCATCTAGGAATAGCACTTCGCGAACCGTTTCAGGCGCGCTGCAGACAACTAGACCTAGAATGTTGGAACCACGAGTTGGTTGATTAATAACTTAGAAAAAATTGAAATCTAACATGAGGTTGTAAGCTCAACTGAGGTGTGGCATGCGAATGACAAACTTGACCAGTCTATCCGAGGGAAATTGAAGTCGCCAACCAGGTAAATGACTTCAGCTGGACATTTTTGGAAGGCAGACGTAATACTGATATGAAGATGTGAAATTAAGGAATGATCAGAATCAGGTGGACGGTAGCAGACACCAACCGAAACTTTCTTTGATGCAGTTGTACAAGCAGCCCACACTATTTCAAGGATGGAATTAGTACTGACGAGAATTGAAGGCAATGCTTTCTTGATGGCGATAAGAACACCACCACCTCTTTTAGTCGAACGATCACGGCGATAAATATTGTAATTATCAAGACTGGGAAAAATTTCATCATCCGCTACATCTGGATGCAGCCAAGTTTCTGTGAGTGCCACGATATCGCGGTCAGCATCATCCAAGAAAGAACATAGTTCGTCGCGTTTATAGGAGCCGGCTTCGGATGTTTGCAAAAGAAAGTGATAACTGTGGATCAGTGGCAGGTGATCTGGGCAGTGGCGGAATGTTTGTGCTCGGGCCTAGCTATATTGAGGATAATACAACTGAGTCAGTCGCGCTGTCATACATGTATAATCTCTTGTCCATGCGCAGTTTATCGGCAACCAGCTTGCCCTTCTTACCCTGTTGTTTGGCGAACTCAATAAGTTTTTTCCTTTCTATCCTGGTTGACCAAGAAAAATCCTCTTGGATAGAGTGACTCGAGCCTTTCAGCTCGTGCGCAGACGCAAGAATTTGCTGCTTATCTTTAAAAAGTGAGAATTTTGCGATTATGGGCCTAATCGTCTCGACGTCGAACTTTCCCAGCCGATAGACACGTTCAAACTGGGCGTCCGTAATCGTAATTCCCAGCTTTTCGAAGCAGAAGGTAATTATTTTTTGCTCGCGATCATCCCAGCTCTCATTCTCCTCATCCTGAAGACCGAAAAACAGTAAGTTCAAGCGCCGAAGGCTGTTCTCTGCGTCATTGCATCTCGCGGTAACCTCAGCTAGCTTTGCTGTGGTTTCGTGCAAACCAGGGTCAGAAATGCTGGCCTCGGTTTTACTATACAATTACGTTATGGCTTCAAGCGTTGTAACTCTGCCGGTGAGCTGTTTTATTGCAACATCTTCAGCATCTTGTTTTTTCCTGACACCCTTCAGTTCATTTAGTATCGTTGTTTGACCGGACTCAACCCGTTGCACTGTTTCCAACACAGAAGCAAGCAATACCTCTTGAGTTATTTGCTCAGGAGGAGGTCCAGGGTTTGTCTCCACATCACCAGCAAGTAGGAGCAGCAAAGACCGCGCAAATGAACAACATCGCGACACAGACAATATCAAACGCTTCAGCTTAACGCGGAACTCTGCTGGGCACAACACCGCAAGTAAACAGTAATCAGAACTCGTAGGAAAAGTAGCACCTGCAATGTAACTAACCTGCATAATCAGGACAGGTAGATGATGCATGCCTGACGCGGCGTTGTGCCCAAATCCACTGCTTGTTCCGTCGCTGTTATATCCCCGGCTGGCTGTGACGTGGATCGTTGTAGAAGAAGTATGTGGCCAGATGAAACGGTCGGTGGCGTCCACATTCAGTTGTAGCGGTGGTGAGCCAGGACCAGGCGGGAGCGGCGCTTCATAACCAAGCTCACGGTAGGTTGCCGGCCAGCAAGTGATGCCACATAGGAAAGCACCCTGCGTAATCAGGACAGGTAAATGATGCATGCCTGACGCGGCGTTTTGTCCTTCGTTCTCTTTTCTCCATCCTTCCATCCTTCTCTCTCAACCATCAATACGTACACCACTTATGCACTGAGACAATTAATATCGCTCAACAAAAGCACCACAACACCGAGAGCTCTCTCATGTCTATTCGAGATGTCTGTGGGTTACCTTAAATGCGGATATTTGTAAGATAATACGGATATCGCAGGACCAAAATGCGGCAAGAGGTGAAACGAAGTGCAGGAGGCTGCCAGTCACGGTACTTGATACTTGTTGAAACGAAATACCTCTGTGTTCACTTTGGTTGTAAAGCGAACTGCTTTTCGGGCGCGGACTTGGATTGTGAGAACAGGTTCACTATAGCTGTGGCAGCATTTCCTGCTATGTATGAAACGGAGTATTGCAATTCGACATGATCGAATGACTAACATTGAGAGGATTTCAAATTGGGCTAGTTGGTAGTTAACATGGTCAAACATAATTGCGCTTTTGAAAAAGACTTGGCACAACACAGGGACGACACAAACACTGGTGCGAAAACTGTCCACTGAAGTTTTATTGCGATGAGCACATATATATATAAGCTTCACATGTCATAACAGAAATCACCAAGAAACGCAGTTACGCAGCAGTTTTGCAATCATATCAGCAAGCAACATACACAAGCCTAACGTGAGTCGCAGCAATCATGAAGCAGAAAACACTTTGATTTCATGAAAATTGGTTTTGATTTTTGAGCATCCATAGGGTGTAATTTGCTAATGCTGTACGCCCTGCCCATAACAGACTCGAATGAATTTATTGTAAACAAGAAAATAACGGAAACGGTTTTTATCCAAACCACTTCGTAATCTCATTGAAGGTTCAAGGAGCAGTGTCTTATCAATCAGTAACCGCACAATAAATGCTACTACTGACCCCGGCCGCGGCGGCTGCGTTTCGATGGAGGCGAAATGCTTAAGGCTGCGATGGGCTGTGCGATGTCAGCGCCCGTTAAAGAATCCTCGGTGGTCTAAATTATTCCAAAAACCTCCACTACGGCGTCCCTCACAACCAATGGGTCGCTTTGGGGCGTTAAACCCCGCAATATAGAATGAAACAGTCGGACGATGAACCAAAATAAGGCTTGGGCCCTCCATGTTACTCGGAGCTCGTGGCATATAAATTCAAAAACACAAAAGCTGCCAGTACGACTTGGGACCGCTGCGTGTGTCAGGAAAAATAATCAGGGCTCAGTGGACAAGCAGCATATATCGTCCCTTTAGTTAAATTTATAAAAAGAAACCCTAGGAAGAGTAGGACATTAAATTTTTAAATGCATACTGCAAACCAAGAAGGCAGCAGCAATTTCTGTATTCTTAAATAAAATATTTCTTCGCGGATAATTTACAGAGGAAGGCGGATACTCATTTCCGAAATCTGAAAGAGCAACACTAAAGGGTAAGCACGCATGAAATACATTAGGAACAGTGTAGCTGTGGGAAGAGGAAACAGCACAAACGAGGCGGAAAGCTTCGCGGTGGAATATTTCACTAGTTAACACCAGAAATTTCCTTTTGAGTATACTTTGGCTGTTATTCCTTTCTTTTTATCTGGGAGCCTTTCACAGAAATTTACGTTATAGACTTGCAACTGATGCAAAATCAAAAGTGAAATCGGAAAATGAAATATTGAGCATAATTACACAAATGTCTGCCTCCACCACAGATGAGAGTTTCCTTCTGTAGGCGTTTTCTCTTTTTCTCGAAAAGTCTATTAGTTAGAATTTTTGAAAGTGTTTGATTAATCATCCGGCATATATTTTTGTTCTTCGGTCATGCCGAGCCTGTATGTATCATGAAGCCTAATGATGGCGCACGTAGAGATATTGTACACGGGCTGTTCACCTAAGCCGCGAGTCGTGGTTGTAGCAAAATCTGAAGGCCCCCCCCCTCCCCCCGCAAAACTAGAACCCCCCATAGGACGCCTAGCCGCTTGAACCAAAATCATTTTATCGCTCGCATCAATTGGCGCAGGTTAGCACTCAGTCCTTCTTTTTGCCCGCACGCAATAGCACTATGGAATGCCCTGCCGAACACCTTTGTATCATGCACTAATCACAAATCATTCCGATATATACAAAAGGACCATTGTTCGGGAGAGCAATCTTTTAAATTATACCTTGTACTTTATAGAGCCAATTGTCCGTGGTTTTTTATATCATTACTTTTCGCCTTTGTTTACTCATCTGTTCAATTTTTTTT
The DNA here is from genome assembly GCF_055824585.1 of Amblyomma mixtum. Lineage (NCBI taxonomy): Eukaryota > Metazoa > Arthropoda > Arachnida > Ixodida > Ixodidae > Amblyomma > Amblyomma mixtum. Next base: position 210,013,811 of record NC_143013.1, read on the forward strand.
TCGTACATATTGTATAATCTTTTCGACGCCACTTACCTGCTCTACATTCTTATTCCTTTTTGCTATTAATTTTTTTCTTTCTCTGTAGTGTTCTTGTTTTCGTTGGTACAAATCTTGAGTCTTCTCCCCCCTTATGTAATGCCCTGGGTCCTTTAAGGAAAAAAATAAGTGAAATGAAATGAATTGAAGCCTTTGACATCTTCCCACAAGATTAAACCTGAATGTTAAAAATGATGCAGAGGAGTAAAGAGCACAGCAATTATTCTTTAACCCAGGCAGGAAACTAGAAACTAGAATGGCTATCAGAATGCCAAGGTCTATTCTAGTCCAGTGGATTACTCTGAAGCCGCCGTCTCTGAAAAACTGTTACCATGTTACCGGTCATCACACTGATGACCGTTTTCCTCAGCACAAGAGTATGCCACAGAAGTCTAGGCATCGGATCGCAGCAGTTGGGCCTACAGTAACAAATTCATATGTTTCTCGTACATCTGGTCAGTTTCGAAAGTATTATAAAATACTGTACTATTCAATCTCGATGCTGCAAAGTGCTTGGTGCATGGTACCTGGACAGAGATTGCAAACTTCTAGGTTCCACCCTGAAGCCGACAAGAGATTTTCCGCTATAAAAGGTTGCTAGAAAATGATCAAGTCAGAGGAAACGCGAAAAAAATATGATCCGAAAGAATAGTGGTAAAGGTGCAGATGACATCGGGGTCATACGTGAATTCTCTCTATAAAAAGAAAAAGGAAAACAGAGGTGGAGAAATAAGTACCGGGGCACCTGCTGCCCCCTGCTCTTAAGCCTCGTGGAGCCTTTCTCGAGAGTTCAGAGCCCCAGGAGGTTTTCTTCTAAGTCGCTCAGCGGGGCTCAGCATCCGAGGAAGTTCGAACCTTCGGAGTGGGGAAAGGGGAGGGCACTTAGGTTTTTCTTACCTTCAATTGATTTGGAATTGTAGGGATGCATAACAAGTCCCAAGACTTGGCGCAGAAGTAAACAGCTGTGGGTTGTAAACTTCTAACAAAGGCTGTACGAGTGTAGAGGGCTGGACGAAAGTCTCGTAGAAAGAGATTGTCAACAGATACAATTCTTCGCATCTTCGCCATTAGTTGGGGTTTGTCTCCTTTCCTCACCAGTTCCAAACACGCCGCACGCAGGCGTGACTCGAAACTACACCCACGAACGCGACTTGCAGGGCATCTGTTCAATCTGAGCCACTCCTCCTCAGGCTTTATCTTTCATCATCTCCACCTCTCTGCTCCTCCTCTACTTTCCTTTTCATCCTTTCCGAGGCTGCTAAGTTGGTCGCCATTCAATTCATAGAAAGTGCCATAAACTGCAGCTGAGAAATCCAAACCTCAGTCGTGTTTATGACGTTTATGCAGCTATGCTCTTCACAACAGTGCGACGTGCTTCTCCAGGGTTGGCGTTTTGACATCGCCAACGTTCGCCTTGTAGATCGAAACACCTTTCATCGATTTAGGAGGAACTGCCACGCGCCAAAGTGCATAGTGAACGTTGGTCGCTGTGCTTTCTTCGGCGCGGTCATGCTGTGGTTGCGTCAGAATGGATCTGCATATGAGGAGGTTGTTGTTGCCTCTGAAGCGACGGCACATACACACGGTGAGGGATTTGCCTGAGTTTGGTGCAGATCCAAAAAGGAAAAAAATTCATCCAGACTTATCTCAAACGGCTCATAAATAAAAAACTGAGGAATGTGGGAAAACGACGAAGGAATTTTCAGAGATTTTGAAGAGAGTTAAATGAAATTCGAGGAAACGAACAGGCGAATGTTAAAATTAATTATTAGAAGGTAAGAATAATTAATAAATAAATTTTCAGATGACCGAAGAAGGAAAGAAGCGTTAACACAAAAATTTTCCGATCTCGATGACACACTTGTCAAGAGCTTAGCTCACGTACCAGCTTAAGGCATGTCCTTTGTTGGCTCTACTGAAGGGGAGGAGGACGGGAAGAGTAAACGGCAGCCCTAATCAGGAGAACGGAATTTGCAAATACTTAATTCTCGAAATTGCAAACCATCGGCAGGAGAGGATGAAATCACCTAAGGATTCATCGTCCCTGCTTGACGCATGAAGATTCGACGGCGTGAACCAAGAACCCCATAAATAATAATTCAGACGAAGAATCCGGCAGGGAAATAGCGTCGTGGATACCTCACATTGCCTTGAAACACATGAACGGATGTTACATGGATATTTAAAGTGTTCACAGTCCTATGTAATAAGGATGGTCTCATGGCTTAGGGTCTGATGTAGCTGGAAACGCTCAAAACAGGACACAGTCAGCGCCTGTGCGCTTGCGTGTGCTCACGTTGTTGTTCACCTCAGTAGAGATGGCACATGCCCACGCGGGGTGTTTGGCCAAGGAACGGTGGTGAATGAAACGTGCTCTTACAACTTCATCACCTGCGGCATTTCGCTGGAGCTTTTCGTGCAGGCCACTGCAGGGTAGCACGTTCGTGGGCTAAAAAAAGAGGAAGAAGATTTCGCTGCCATCCATGCGCCATCCATCTCGCCTTGCCCTCCTTTCTTCAATTTGCGCCGCACTCTTTTATGCAGAAGACATCGCCCCGGACACACAACGCAGGAACGGGCACCTCGCAGCTTAGCTGTGAAGCTAACAGAAGCTTTCGGTTGTCCAAAAGCGAGTGCCGTTGAACGGAACACACAGCTTGAGCAAAAAGATTTAATAAATGCCGAAATTATCGAGTTAACGCCAATGGCGTCAAAGTCAAGCGACGAATACCTCGAAGTGAAATTCGGAAACTACGTTAGTCGGGTTTACCTGACATTCTTGAAGAAGTCTGTCCAGCGTTCACGCTAGCGATGTGACCATCGTTAGGTGATTAGCGGGGAATGCGGCACAAGTTGACTAACAAATATTTTCAAGAGTACTTGTTGCGTAATTCCTATGTGGCATGCAGTGTATTTCGGAGTTTATGGATTCAGTTGGACCTGTAGCTCGGAAGGTCCTCGTTTAAAGACATCCCCTCTCAATGCTCGTCAGTAAGGTCATAAGCAGGTTTTCCGTATGACCAATGATCAGGACTAAGCTCATTGTCAGATTCCTGAATCTTTTTTATGCTGTAAAAAAGTACATTGAAACGATAGAGGTAACTTTAGGAGTTGCTCTTACGGAGAGTCCAATTCTGCATTCCAGGAAAATACCATGCAAACACTGAAGGCACCGTTTTGTAAAAACAAATGCTTTGGAAAGTCTAGAAATATCAGTACAAAAATTTTGACAGCATATTTTTTGCTAATGTGATCATTTAGTAATTGAGAAAGGTTCTCAGTCTGCTCTTTAGCACTACATACTTCTTTTATTTCTGCGACTATTACTCTGATTCTGCGGTTCAGTGCTTGTGTTCCTCGCTCACCTTTTCCGCCTGAAACGGGAAATGAATAGCACCTTTAAGCTTCCGGCTGCAATAAACCGAAAAAAACCATCGTGTGTAAAGGACCTGAACTTTTACCTAGTTTAATAGCATTGTCCTTTGATTCGGAGGCTCCGAATAAGGTGAAATAATTAGGCAAAGGTTGTAGGTATTCTTCAGGGGAAAGTTCTTCAGCACAGATAAAAAGCACCGAGGGTAATTGGCGCGACTTTTTTATTTTTAGTTATGATGAAACCCATCTGAATGATTTCCCTTGTTTTTACCCTCACTGCGTTCATTTTCTTTTCCTCGGTTGTGCAATTACAACATATGAACACATCGCTAGGCGTTAAACTATATCCTGCCGAGGGCAGTAATGAGCTATCGACTTACTAGTAGATACGCCAACAGCCGGCTATATGTAACGTCAATTATTCTCACAAACGAGCAGGCCTGAGCAGTCTCCAAAAAGTCCATAGAATAACAAGGGTTGAAGGAATGTCGGTCTTATAAATATCACCGCCCTCAGGTCAGAGCTACTGAGTGTATAAAAAGTGTAGCTTCTCATAAGCGTACTCAGCAAAAACGCCTCTTCGCTACACTTGAGCTTCCACCGAAGACGTCATGACCTCTCTTCTTGTTCTGACCTGCGCTGCAGTCTTTGCCATGGTCGTGTGTGAAGGGTGAGTATGCAGATTTCATTCTTGGTGAAACAGCATTTACGACACTTTTCGTCACTTCTTTAAACTGCATCCTAAGCACTCAGAGCATCCTCGATGTCAGCATACGAAAACCGCCCTTATACTCCTTAAAATACCAGCAAACATGACACGTCACCACTTCTTGCTGAAAAGTGCCCCACCTCGAGAATATCTTGTCAAAGTATGGCTTAACTCTATTGCAGAAATAACCCCAAGAGACAATTTTGTCTAAGGTGGCGCGTAACAGTCCTATAGAATTCTTTGTTGCAAAATACGCCGGCCATGCTTTGTAGATCACATCATGCGCAGACAGAACCATGAATGATGTGCGTCTTTCGCCATAGGACTAAGACACTTGATTGATAATTGTCCAGTGGGACTGCGCGGTTAAGGCGCCTGTCTCTGTTTCGATGTGTACATGTACAGCCTTTTTCAAAAGTTTAGAGCCCAGGGTGTATGCTTCTAAGCACTATTGTGGCGCTCCTGTAGCACTAATGGATGTCCTACGCATTGGAGGGAGCAGGACCAAAAATCTTCTTACGTTCAAGAGATTTGGGACGCTGAGGACGCATTACGAGCAAAGCAATGTGGCCCAGAAGCAAACCCCCTGGGCTCTAAATTTTGACAAAGGCTGTACATAGCTTAACTACGCCTGAGGAGAAACATGCATTACATCGACGTTTCGACCAGTGTCCATTGCATTATAAATTCCTGTAAATTTAAAACGTTTAACAGCTCCGGGCCCAGGTCGCCACGGAGTCAAAACCTACGAGCGAACCAGCTGCAATGGTAATTCTTTTAACCATCCAATGAGCGTCACTTTGTGGTCCACTGCTGCCATCCACTCCCACTATAGGAGTCTGAAGTCTGCTTTGAATGACCAGAGATCCACATCGATGTGCGCAAAAAGTTTCTGATAATGACAGCAGCAGTCAGGTGTCGTTATTTTGCATCCCGACGGAGAAGCCTGCCGCGCACGGATATTTAAGTGTGGAAGCAGCCCCTGTTTGGACATCTTTTATTTTAACACTTATTGCTTCCCAAGTTTGGGAAATGGATGATGAAGGAGTGTGCCCTTTAATCGCGTGTACACGGTATATATTGACAGATTAGAGCACCAAGCACAGACACCCGAAGAGCACAGTAAACCTGCCAGTGTTGCTCAAGGGCGTCGGGCCAGCACTGCCTGTTATCACACAACTGAGACCCGGCTTGATGATGAGGGCTTGTATGATCATAACAGTGCTGAGGGTCACAGCGATCCAACGGTCATCATGCGTTTACACCGAAATTACAAACAGTGCTTTGGGTTCGTGCCTGTCGCAGTGCATGTTTCAGTGTCGTGGTGTAATTGCTAAACTCAACTAAGTATTTCTTCTCTAGGTGATATAGATAACTAAGAATACTGGGGAGCAGTTTCCAATGGCCATAATTTAAGAGCGTGATTACTAAGCAGTCTTCATAGATGCTGTACGCTTCCGTTCGTTGGCGCCTTGAACCACCTACTTCAAAATAAGGTGAAAAAATATTTTCGTGTTTCATCGTCATATTAATAGAAAAAAAACACTTCTTCTTGTGGAAAAAACGCATAATATGAAACCTTCACTGCTCAACGACAAAATATACTACGAGCGAAAAAGAACAATTTCTGCCTAATTTGGCAAAATCTAGGAAGGCATAGAGACACTCCTCAATTTCTTCATCCCTAGGTAAATCGTGTGGATATTGTGCATATTTTGAATGGAAAGGGCAACGGTGCTCTATTTATTATTTTTGCACAAGTGTTGGAACCAGGAAAACTATCGACTACAAGAAACGATCGAGTTGATTGAATGACTAATTGTTTCTCAAAACTTTTTGTCGTATAGTAAAGAGTTAGGATATCACCCATCCCGCCTCTCTATTTCTGCTAGCGTTTTCTTACTCTGTCGCAACCACCTAAACAGCGAGAGGTGCGGACACAACCCATTACCTTGAATACTTCCACAAAAGGCACGCCTCACTTCATCTTAAATTTCTGCATTCACTCGTCGGCTGTCTCAGAAGCTTCATGCAAAATGCGAATTTCACGACTGAAACCGTAGCGGTTAGACGAGGTAATAATTGTTTGTTCTTAAAGCAGCCTCCCGCCTCAACTAGACTCTCCCTTTAAGAACTATTCCCTAGCTTTTCGAATTCACTAAGTGCTCTATTAAATATTACCAGTTCTTTCAACTCATGTCTTTAGCCCTAACCCGCACCGTTAATGAAGCGTCTATTTTATGCAGGAAAGGAATAACGGTGGATGCAAGACAAGACCACCCGCCATGTGTTCCAAACGTAAGTAACGTATAGATATGGGTAACCAGGAGATGCCAGAAAACCTGCTGAAATAAGAACTACCCTTCAGGAAGGACATGCGCACTAGTCCGCTTTCGATGGTTGCCACATCAATCATGTACTCTTTCGATTGCCCTTCAGTGCGAGAACAATGTTTGCCAGTTCTAGGTGAATGGAAACTTCGTGTATGCTTTCATGAATTGTGCTTCTCTTACCAGATACGAATGAAATTCGATAATGCGAATTTGCACATTCAAGTACCTCTAAATTTGCACTGTTACTTAAATCAATAGAAGCGCGCCACGAAGCCGCTTTTGAGTGCTTCTCTCTTAACAGCTACATTGCTTTGAGTCTCTCAAATTATAGCGAAATTGTAATGAAATGCTGAAGCACATTTATCTACTACTGAGCTTGGAGGTCCAGTGCTGATTAGCTCTGACCCAGTAATAATTATTTTCCTCCAGTACAACACCAGCGCAGGAATATGCGCATGCATACGGAGAAGCATGACACGCAGGACAAGTACTTTCCTTAAAGGCTAAGCTTCGAGCGCTTGGACTTTTGTAGTCCTTGCTCATTTTGGCATTATTTCGGTATTTATTAGGAACGTTGGAAACTGGTTAAAATATTTTTGTTGAATTCAGCGCTAACACAGGACGAGCCGTCCTGCACCGAGCTCTACTGTTTAACTAAGAAATCTTCTCATAGCCTAAACAACCTGATGTAGCTTTAGTTTGCGGTAGGTGCGCACTTTATCTCAGAATTGTTCGGTGACCATTTCGTCCTTTCATTTCCTTAAACTTTATAACGCAGAACATGCGCCTGCCATTCGTCATGTCAGTGCTTGCATAACGTATCAAAATTAAGATAAAGGTGGAAGGTTTTCTTAAGCTTTTAATCACGGGTCCCCATGATTATTCGAAAAGCAGCTCGCAAATCGAACTGCTTTGGAACGTGTTTTTCACGCAGTGCTATATTGCTGTGCGAAGTGAACTGGGCGCACTTTCGATGATCCCTTTTGCTAAGACTGAAATTCTGACTCGCACAAAGTATTCGCCACTGTACTTTTAAGAAACGATGGACGAATTTATATCGTCGACTTGTCTGTGCCACTATAGGCAAATTTATGACTTGCTCAAGGCTGTTCCCTGAAAGGGTTTTTTTATCGCTCGAAAAACGTACGCTCATATAATGTCTTCTTAGCTGCCGAAAGTTACTCTGTATAAAGCACCGATATGACGAGTACAGCTGCAAAATGAATTTTTAGGAAACAAACATTATGCCTGACGGTAATAACCCAGAATGTTATCTTGAAGAATTTGTCGACTGCCAAGAAAACGCAGTTTTGTCAAGTTAAGCAGCTGCGTCTTATCATGGTCTCTGCGAAATTTGAGCGTAATGTGAGGCAAAATTCAGTTTTTCGGCACTCGGAGAGTGGGAAATATTCATTTTTCTGCTTTATGTCGGTCGTCTGTCCACGTTTCAAGAATTTTGTGTTTTGCATAGTTGTAGCCTAAGACGCAATGGGACAGGCATGGCAAATATGAGCTAAACACGAAACGACGTAAAATTTCGTTGCGCATTTTTTCCGGCAAATTGCGGAAAAGTATGGCAGGGCCACTTGATGGCACAAGCATATAAGTAGCCACATTCATAGGATCTGACAAAGGTAGATGGCTGGCCGCATCGGAATTTCATAACAATGCAAACCAAAAGAAATGTAATGGACATTAGAAGAACCAGTGATGTGATGTGTTTTCTTTTAGTGTGTCTTTTGTTCTACTCATATATATATATATATATATATATATATATATATATATATATATATATATATATATATATATATATATATATATATATAACTCTCTAGCGCTGTCGCTATATTTATACAAAATATTCATGCTATATAACCAATAACGTGGCACAGTCAATCCGGGATCGACAACTGTTTTGGGCGTTCGTCATGCCTACAAATCCCACCACTGGGTGCGAATCGAAGCAGCTGGCATAAGGAGAATAATTGATATTTCGTATTGAACTCAAGCAGTTGCATCATATAAAAGCTTGTTATATTAACCAGAAAAACAAAAAATAATATTATACTGTAGAAACTTTGTGCCGAGGTAATTTTTGAGGGCATGGTTTACAAAGCGTTTACGTGTTTTCGCTGTGGTGGGAGGATACGTGTCCGGACTAAAACTTGTACTCACACACTGAAATTTCATCCGAAAATAACACCTGTCTGATGACCTTCAAGATCGAAGCCCCGAAATCACCATTTTGCCTATCATCATGAGAAGGTAGACTCTGAAAAGCTACTTCTCTTCTTGCATACTGCCATTGTTTTGTTTCCTTTACAGTGCAACCAAACGGAAGGCGAGGTGCGGAGGTTGTGCAAAGGCCGATGTCTGTGCATAGCAAATGGAGATTATGAGCAAACCTGCATGACGCACAAGGAAGCTGCTGCCGCATTACAGAGCTTGGTTCAGGCACTCCTGGAGCAACTGGCGAATCGTCATGGGTAGTATTAGAGGTCGAGGAACTGCGTGCAGTAGTCTGTCCACAAAGTGCCAGTAGGGATGTGTGCTTGAAAGAGCAGCTAGTAAAATGTATTTTCTTCGGAATTTTGTTGTGCGTATTCCTTGAACTGATCTTGCGTGAAGGTTTCAGATACCATGCTGAAATCGAACGTGTCTTATACTCTTCCAAGTGTTTCATCGAAAAATATGGAACTCTTGCGGCAGTCAGCCCTAATAATTTGTTTTCGACAAATGTGCATGATACCACATGGCAACTGTTCGGAGTGAATTAAATTGTTCCTAGTTGCTAAAAAGGCATAAAGGCAGATTGAGGAGTTAGGTGAAACGGTAACTTAATATTCAGTGATAGTCGGAATTGCTGACGATCAAACAGACACATTACACATATTCACAACCTAAAATTGGAAAAAAATAACAACAGAAAATTTCATAGGGGCGAGTTGGCTCTGCTGCAGAAATAATACGACAGTGACTTCCTGCTTCTCTGTATGATGATGAAGGCTATGGATAGTGTCTTCTGACGGTAAATTGGTAAATTGGCTTTTGAGGAAAGGAAATGGCGCAGTATCTGTCTCAAATATCTCGGCGGACACCTGAACCGCGCCGCAAGGAAATGAGGAAGATAGAAGTGAAAGAACAAAGAGAGAAAGAGGTGCCGTAGTGGAGGTCTCCGGAATGATTTCGACCTTGTGGGGATCGTTAACGTGCACTGACATCGCACAGCACACGGGCGCCTCTTCCGTTTCGCCTCCATCGAAACGTGGCCGCCGCGGTCGAGTTCGGGTACTATATATTCAGACACATCAGACAGGTCTGATCAGGGCTTTTAACCTATGTATAGGAATACATATTGGACATGCACTTCTGAAAATATTTTGCGCCTACGTATGAAGTATCACGGGTGCACCGGAGCGTCTTATCCGTCCGCTAGAGGCCGCACAAACAATAGGCAAAGCCAACTCGATTTCCAGCACGATTACTAGGAATACACCCTATATATTTGGTTTCCGGTCCGCTATCCGTTAGATTTTGTCATTGTCCTACTGCGCCTGAGTAGAATATACGGCGATCGGTATACCTTTGGAGTATGTTTGCCACGTGGCATAAAAACCAGATGACTCTAGGTCGGTTGGCGTACTTCGAGTGTTCAGCAGTGAGCTCTGCTCAGCCACACGCAAGGCCAAAGCCGTGTGCCGCTGTTGCATGTCAAAGTCCTTTGAGGTCCTCGGAAAGGTGCAATGTAGCGACCATAGGGTGGTAAGATATCGAATTAGGTTATGCTTGAAGGGAGAATTGAAGAAACTGGCGACGAAGAAGCCCATCAACCAGTTAGTGGTACGAAGGCAAGTAGATCACTTCAGGAAATATTGGGATTTGACCGAGAACGACAACCTCCAAAAGCAAGCAGTCAATGATAATCTCACAACTATTATTACGGAGTGCGCAGTAGAAGTAGGTGGTGGGATTGTTAGAGAGCATAACGACAAGCTCTCTGAGATGGAAAATAATAAAACGTGTTAGAGAGCATAATGACAAGCTCTCTGAGATGGAAAATAATAAAACGTCAAAGGATAAAAGCCTGTGATCACACAGAATAAAACTGGCAGAGGTATCAAAGCTAATCAATAAGCGCAAGATGACCGACATAACGAAGTATAATCTAGAAAGGATCGAGCGTGCTCTGAAGAACGGAGACAGACTAAAAGCGATGAACGAAAAACGAGCCGTAGGAAAAAATCACATGCATGCCTTAAGAGACAAAGAATGCAATGGTGTTAGAAATATGGATAAGGTATGGTTAAGACAAACCTATAAAGTAGACATTTTAATCAAGACGTTAATCAGACAGAAGGTATTGCAGAGAAATTGGACACCCCGCCAGTAACTGAAGAGGAAGTAAAAAAAAGTGTTAGGAGCAATGCAAAGGGGGGAAGCAGCTGGTGAGGATCAGGTAACAGCAGATCTCTTGAAGGACAGTAGTCAGAGTTTCTAGAAAAACAAGACATCCTGTTCACGCGATGCATTATGACCTCGAGCTTATCGTATCCTTAGAAGAACGCTAACATTTTTATTCACATGAAACTCTACGTCAAGGAGTTGAAATATTGCAGGCAGTATCAGCCTTCTGTCCATTGCAACAAGGTATTTACTGAGGTAATCGGTGACAAAATCACTCCAACATTGGAATACAATCAACCAAATTACCCGCCAGGCTTTTTAAAGAAGACATGAAAAAAAAGCATATTTATAGTTTCAGTGAGATGATAGAGAAATGCGCAGAATATAAACCACCGCTGTATATAACCTTCATAGATTAATAGACAGAGTTTCACTCGATTGAATCATCAGCAATCGTGCAGGCATTACGGAATCAGACTGTACAAGTGCCTTATGAAAAAGTTCTGGAAGATGTGTTTAATGACTGCACAGCTATTGTATTTCTCCATAAATAAAGCAAGAAAAATTCACTAACTTATAAGGAGAGGTGGCAGGCGGGGTGCACGATCTCCGCAGTGCTATTCGCCGTCTGTTCAGACGACTGGGAACAACTGGGGATAAGAGGTTATGGCGAATGCCTAAATAATCAGCCTAGATAAGTCGCTCACGGAATGACCGGTAAAGCATGATCAATGACTTAAACGGGCAAAGCAGAACGGTGGGTCCAAACAATTATACTCAGGAAACTAAAGTAATACACTACAGTTTCGGAGCATTAGTTCACGACTGGTAACTAGGCGCTAGAAGTGATAAGGCAATATGTTTACTTTGGGCACGTAGTGATCGTAAATCCAAACCACGTCAGTGAAATAACTTGATAAATAAGAATGGGATGGAGCGCCTCCGGTAGGTACTGCCAGATGATGAATGCTATTTTACCAGTATTCTTCAAGAGAAATGTATATATAACGTTCATGATGTAAAAAATAGCGCACAGGGAACACACGGGACGGAAAGTAAACGACGCAGACAAGCGCTAACTCGCAACTGAGGTTTATTGCTGACGCGCGCAATATAAGGTAGTCACTTTAAAAACATAAAACAAAAACAACCACAAACAGTCCCTCCTGGAAAGACCAAGTCAGAGGAAAAAATTGAAATTGAAGCATCAGGCGCCACTCATCGCTGCGGAAGATCAGTTAAAAAACCGTTATCAAAAAAGGAATTCAATGCAACGCTGAGGCTAAAAAATCGATTTCACAGTCTGCAGCGTTGCATTGAATTCCTTTTTTGATAACGGTTTTTTAACTGATCTTCCGCAGCGATGAGTGGCGCCTGATGCTTCAATTTCAATTTTTTCCTCTGACTTGGTCTTTCCAGGAGGGACTGTTTGTGGTTGTTTTTGTTTTATGTTTTTAAAGTGACTACCTTATATTGCGCGCGTCAGCAATAAACCTCAGTTGCGAGTTAGCGCTTGTCTGCGTCGTTTACTTTCCGTCCCGTGTGTTCCCTGTGCGCTATTTTTTACATCATGAACGTTATCCAACTTGCCCAACTTTCCGCTTTGCTGTATATATAACGGCTGTATCTTACCAGTACTCATCTATTGGGCAGAAACATGGGGCTATGGAAACGAATATGACGGTAGTAACGTTGAGACAGGAATACAGCGGAATGAATTCAAGTCGAAATCAAGAAACCTAGTCAAAATCAAGAATAAATGGGATTGCGCAGAGAGAGAGAGAGAGAGAGAGAGAGAGAAGACAAGCATAGCAGCGGGTGGCAGAAAGTTATGTGGCGTATGCGATTAAGAAGTTTGCAGAGATAATTTGGCCATGGCTGGCACAGAACAGGGTTAATTGGAGGAATATGGCAGAGGGTCTTTGTCGTGTAATAGGCGTAGTCAGGCTGGCGATGATAATCTTGCTATTGTACCTCTCACGTCTGATCGCTTTGTTCGAGAGTGGGAACTGTAGAAAATCCTGGAAATTTCGAAGCAAGTATTCAGAGGGGAACATTCCTCTCTTGAGTGGTTGAAGGGGTTCTGCAGTAGTTCGCGTTGAGTTTCAACTCACGGTGTTTTAACTCCAAGTAAGTTGTGAAAGACCAAGTACCTTCCCCGATCAAAACCTTCGTTTGGGGTAATTTGTCCATGCTACAAGGTTCTCTTCAAGGATCGCAAAATAAACCAGTGCAACAAAGGAAGAGAATTTTCAGAATGTGTATGCTACAATGTAGGAACATTTAGGAATATTTATGCATTCCTTCTGCATTGTCCCGTCGATTTCGCTTTATAGTTAGAAAACCCTTCACCGAGCTGCGTGAAGAATTTTCCCCCTGTCACTTTTTTTTTCGCTCGGTCGTCGGTCTCTCGGGATATGCACACGCGAACGGCCCAGAGAATGCAAGCAGGCCGAGAACATGCTCGCGCGTTTCATTGCTTCTTTTCCAGGTATAGATCATGGTCTTGCTTTCACGCCAAAAGCCTTCGAGAAAGCTCCCTCCCCCCGCCCCCCCCCCCCCCCAAATTTCATGGGTGAAAACAAAACTGCCTTTACTACGGCAGGCTCTGCTTCCACCGCTATCATCGTACGCCCAAACCATAAGTCGAAGTAGTGTTAGATGCGCGGCGGCCGAGAGGCAGAGACCCAACTTAAAAAAGAAGCACTCTTTTACCGTGAAAGAACGGTTGACATAAAAATGGCCAGCACCTAAATGGTTAGTTGCTATATCTCGCTTCAGCATCTTTGCTACGAAAATCAAGATATGGTGAGGGTCAACGGTCTTCGTAAGCATTTATTTTTGCTCTTTAAAACTTGCTCTTAAGGAGTACGCCAATAATTTATGCATATGAGAGAAGCCAACAGCCACAGAAACCAAGGGGCACAGGGGATTTTTTTTTAATTCATTTATTTTATTTTGTGGTGTTGATCAATTTAGAATATTAATGAATATGTTATCGCTTAAAGGTAATTTATTAGAAAAGCAGAAGAAAAAACAACCACAGGCCGCCGGTGGGATCCGAGCCCACGACCTCCGAATTACGCGTCCGGTGCTCTACCTCTGAGCTACGGCGACGGCTGTCAAATCTTCTGCTTTCGGGGGTATTTATGTTTACAAATAACCTAACCTTGAGAGTGTTCCTCAGCGCCACCCACGTTCGTAAGCGGCGGACGTAGAACGTCCTGAATTACCGCTGGTGTGACATAGAACGCCATCGAACGGCGAGGGTGTAAGCTGTGTGAGAACCCCCTTAGCTTCCTATGGCGTCAAGGCTGCCAGGCTGTCATTGACATGCAAAGAAGACACAGAGTGGGATGCAACAAAATTCCAGCGCACATCCACACGTTATATGTGTTCAGTGGAACTGGTCCAATGTGTGGAAGGAACATTATAAATTAAATTGCTTTTCAGGGACTGAACTCACTGAGGCCTCCAGGTTTGCTTTCCAACTCTTAGAGCATTAAGAAAGGGGCCGATACATTTAGTTGCTATAGTATACTACGTCCTACAGGGCCAGAGCTGCTTCCAGATGGCCTCGTAGCCAATGCTGTAATAGCTTCTTCAATACTCCAAAGCTGACAGCATGCATGCGGTGCAGGCTAAAATCCCGTATTCAGGGAACAGGCTGCTCAGTTAACACAGACCCAGAACGGTGCAATCCGAAATCTTTTTTGTTGAACAAAAGGCTGACCAGTTCGCAGTGCAGCTCGTGAATTCGGAAAACAAATTTTGCCCAGATGCCGTCTTTGCACCATCATCTTTGGGCAGGCATAACCGCCAATGTGTCCTTTAGTCATCATCACAAAAAATATGGCTGAAGCATGACAAATAAAGACTTTATCTTGAACGCCCACAACTTCCCAACGATTGCCGCGCCACTTGCCTTAAATGCGTTCAACTAATGAGCAAACTGGGCAAAAATTCATTTGAAAATTTACGGTTTGTTTTTACACCGTATGCGGCATCAGCATAGGGCAAGTCCTCAGGGTTGGGAGTCTTGCACTGTATCAACCACAGTTATGTTTTAGATCTTTTTTCAAGAGGAACTCTAGTAATATTAAAATACAGGTCCGCTGTGTATGCACCTCTTTCTTGTTATGCAGTGTTTGCTGCAGCATAAACGGTTGTCCAAAGTGTCAGCACTTCCTTCACGTGATTACGGAAAAATCTGCGAAAAGTGCGATTTCTTGTGTTGCTTCCTCTAGACTCCTACTCACTGATATGCTCAATTGGTCATTATTGACTTACATTCATTGAACAGTCCTCATACCACACCCACACTGTGGTACAGCGGTTAAGCAATGGCCCTGCAATGGCAGGTGGTGCTATTGGTGTGACTTGTGCAACAGAGGTTGCTCCTCCTAAGCAACATCTCGCGACTACTCGTTAATTTAATTGCCACCTGTCATGGTGGTCAGTTTGCGCGCAATCCAATGGACAGGTTGTGATGACGCAACAAGTTGATGTGACCTAGGCTGCCAACTTAGGTTGCTTCTCCTAGCATTTTTCACTCAGAACCCCGAGGACGACGCCGGAATTTTCGCACAACGCAAGCCTTAACGCTATCGCATTATTACTTGAGTTCAGAGCGGGACATTGTGCGACTGGCTCATGCATTCACGCGTTCTGTGCCGTCCTGCCACTGAACAAAGGCCGAACCAATTTCAAAGTTGCAGACGTTTGTGTGCATTTCTGGGCCGTCCTGCTCGTCGAAGTGGTCAAGTATAGGCCTACATTTGAGACGGGACTTGATTTCCGTGAAGGATACTTCCTGGTCCTGGTGCCAGAAGAATGCTTCGGTATATTTCGCCAGGCGAGTTTGAGGCTCAACTAGCTTGGAGAAATCGTGAGAAAACCGACGATAGTAGGCGTAGAGGGACAGGAAACGATACAGGCTCCGTTTATCTGTGGGCCTGGAGAAGGCGCCTATGGCGGCTGTGTTTTCGTGCTCGAGCGGTTACAATGTGGACAAGAAACTCTAGGACTTTAGGCGTGAAGTGCCATTTTTCGGGCTTGAGAGAGAGAGACCGGCTGAGCGGAATGGCTCGAAAACAGCCCAACAGCGTTTCAGGCGCTCAGGAGGTCGCCGAGGTATTGGAGGCGCGACTGCCACTTCAGGCCAGACAGTACGGTGTCCATAGTTCGTTGGAAAGTTGCAGTGGTCGAACGCAGGCGAAAAGGGACCAGCCTACTGGCACAAACCGTCAAGAGCAATAAAAGTCATTCTTCTCTCGGTCGCGTTCGTCTACCTCTATTTTCCAATGCTCACTGCGAAGATTAACTGACGCAAAGGTGATGGCATGGCGTGGGCGGTCTTGCTCTCTCTCTCTCTCTCACACACACACACACACACACACACACACACACACACACACACACACACACACACACACACACACACACACACACACACACACACTGCAAGAAAACAGGCGTGGTCAAGAAACACAGTACTTTGCTTGACGTTTCGGCCGGGGACAGGCCTTCGTGTGAAGAACCTGAGCTGCAGTCTCTTAAATTTATATGATGTTGTCCCTACCTGCACCAATGACGATGAATATAAAAAATCTAAAATCGCGTACGTGTAATCGGGCATTCGCAAAGGCGCTAAAGGTCTACATCAGGGGTGATGCAAAACATCAAGGAAACATAGAAACATGTCCAATTACAAGATGCAGATTAATGCAGAGCGCAGACGTGCTAAAACTGTGCGTGCAAAAAAATAATAAACAAAAACAAAAAGGGGGATACAACAGGAATCTGCACTGTGGATAGTAAACCTGCCTTCCGATATGTGCACATTCAGTAAAATGAATAAACCTACACGAAAGGGCAAAGATTCAGAGTCGCTTGCAATCACAATGCAGCTACATTGTCCAGTCAGGTGCAACACATTTCATAAACGGAATTGAACTACCAGCCACGTCCCCGCCGCTCTCAAGAAGTTGGTCAGAAAAGTTAGCTTACCTGATGCTTTGATACAAAACGTTAGCCCTTTTGCGAAAGCATGATTTTGCCCATTTCAGCTTTTTTATACTCATCGTAATTGGTGCAGATAGTGATAACATCATTGTATTACTACGCTGCTTCAGACGAATGCCAGTCCCAGGCCGAAACATCAAGCAGCAAAGTGTATATATATATGTATATATATATATATGACAGAAGCCAACAGCCACAGAAACCAAGGGACACAGGGGATATTTTTTTAATAATTTATTTATTTTGTGGTGTTGATCAATTTAGATAATTGCTGAATATGTCATCGCTTAAAGCTAACGGATGGCTTCTGTCATATTTATAACGAGCCCCTCATTCTCCTTCGTTGTTTGCTTATGTATATATATGTATATATATATATATATATATATATATATATATATATATATATATATATATATATATATATATATATATATATATATATATATATATATATATGCACCGTCCACCGTGGCACGATGCAGTTCAATTATTCAGTCGTCGCGAGAGGAACCTGCGTCTCACAAGCCCCACCGCTGGCGGTGGCGCGTCGCTGAACCGCTGCATTTCTTTGCCAGAAGTGGTACAAGGACTCCCAGGGATCTATGAATGTAGAGAATGAGCAGTTCCACATATATGAGCATTAACTCATTATCGCTATCCAAGCGACTTCCATCAATGCATCAATCCGAACAGTGGAAACCAATTGAATATCGAAGTGCCTGCGCAGCTCATTCGCATTTTGGTCTGAATACGAGAACCGACCGCCAAACCTTCTCCTGCCTCAAAGCTATCGGAAGGTCCTCAAACTTGGTTTAAAGAGATACTATGAAGGCTGGTAAACTACGATTTCAGTGCTTGTTTCTGCTTACTTGTTTAAATTAGTAACTGAGCAGTGCGGATCACAACAGCGGCACTTATTTTGTATCACAACCTTGCTCTTTACAATGCGTGAAAGAACATTGCATTGATTCGAAGGGTCGCACAAATTTTGCATACACAGCCTAAATCCATGCTGTCTGAAATCTGTTTTATTCCACTCTACTTGCTATAATCCGGTCCATTAAGTTTTTCTTGCCGCTGGTTTATAATATTTTCTGAGTTCTCGACACTTGTTCAGCCATTGCTTTCACCTTCTTTATTTGGATTATGTTTTTAATTGAAAATTGTGCCTGATTGCTTAAACTAAATTATTTTGCTAACTTGGTTTCATGTCCGCGTATATTGTTTGGCTCTATTTGACTCTACCAATGATTCTTTACCAGTATTCCTGGAAGCTACTGTGCCCATTACCACCACTTCTGCCTGTCTTCCACTCCTGCGGGTGCGTTTTGCAGCACTGTTTTTTGTTATTGTTCGTGAGTTCGAGCTCAATTACATAGAAACAGTTGATTCTGCCAGTTTTCATTTTTCTTTTCTCTCTTTCCTCCACTGTCTTCGTGCATTGAGCCAACGTACTATCGGGGACCCCTACTTTCTAACGGCGCCTCAATGCACACAGGTGCCCCTTCTGGTGTCGGGAACGGCGCAGTTAGCGCAACTGACCTTCTGTGTCGTCACTGCGGGACTGTCGGCTGTATATATATAGACAGCGCGGTGGCGCAGATTACACGCACCCCTACAGAACTATAGCTATACCGGAAAAAAGAGATCCGGAAGAAGGAATCGTTCTATGCTCAAGAGGTAGTGCCCCGCTACATGAAGTTAGTTTAGGGAGTGTTATAGAGCGCAGGTTAGAAAAGAAATTTAACGAAGATGACGCATGTGTTGTTGTGTGCGGTAAATCTGTAGGCACAATTGATCACTACATACTCGAATATGACGGTAGCCAACTTGATGTTGATGCAGACACAGTCGCTCTTCTTAAGGCCCTAGGGTCTAGAGAAGACGGTTATATAAATAAATCTGCGGTGAAAGTTAGCAAAAAGGCATTGGAAGATTGTTGGCTCAAAAGCAGAGAGGTGAGGTAAGGTTAGAAATGTAGGACTGAAAACGTATTTAAAGAACATGGCGAAATGTAAGACCGATTTATAACGCAGTTAATCAATAATAAAGAAAAAATCCGAGCCGGATGGCCACTGTTGGCACCTCGTTTCAAAGCGTACGCTCCTACCTTCTATGTATCCATCACTGCGTGACTTCTACTTCAGCGCCTTCTATTTACACAGCAGCCTTGATACGTGCTGCGGCTGGTATGTTCTCCTGATACGGACTCCTTGAAAACATTGAAGGAGGGTATGGTGTTCTTTGCATTTTTAGCGTGATCCTGTGATTATCCAGGTGCAAGATCTTTGCTGAGGCCGGTGCTAGTGCTTGCCTACAGAGGCCTATGAGAATAACATACGTGACATACCATGACAGAAAAAAATGCAGATAAAAAGCATGAGAGCTACTTAAGGCCTTTGCAATGGATTGAAAATTGTGCGAGCAGTACCTCCTTACCACTGTTCAGAAAATACCTCGCCTTCTTGGATGCAGGGCAGTGTGTGACCTTGTGAAACGTGCATAGCAGTTTATAGGTTTTCCTTTGGTTACAATTTTTTAGTTTTGGTTTTGATTCTGAGATCCCTGTTTTCAAACTCCGCAATGTGAGCCTGATAAACTTTCACACTCTTCCCTTCTCGAAACTGGTTGGCACCTTTGTAAACACTGTGAGCCCCAGATAAAGCTCTTGGTGAAAGTTTAGCGCTTCTTTCTTGTTCCTTCGTTGTTTTGCGCTATGGAACCTCACCGTTTACATAGGGCGGCGACTGAGCAGGCGAGCTCGAATCACGCTAAGCTTGAAGCCGCGGTGTCTCAAGTGGGCGTCCGCGAGATTTCACACGAAATACCAAACCGCAGCGACCATCATCCACCCCGTCGGTAAGTTGCGAAAAGAATTTTATCGACTCTCTTGCGTTGTCGTTCTGTCGTCGATCTTCGAGAGGTGGCTCACGAGAATAGCTAATAGGATGCCCGCTGAGCGAGGAACCAGTTGTTTTTGTTCTTTCCTGGGGCACTTTCGAAAGCGTTGATTACAAGCGGAAAATCTGCTGTACAATTTGTATTATTGTTTGGCCATTCTCAGAAACTAGGAAGCTCGATCTGGACATGAGATATATAGCGAAAATCGAGGAAATTGACTGTAAATTGGAAAGCAGCTGAAAAAGATTTTTTGATATTTTTTTGAAAGTTGAGAAGTTCACAAAAGAACGATTCACATTCCTGAAAGTTCAGTATAAGCACAGTCTCTTTAAATGGTAAAAACATGAACAAGGAAGCTTCGGCTCCCTCTTTCGTTACCTTACCTTGCGTTACACTAAATATGACTCGCGGCATAAAAATTCAAATGCACAACATCATTAAGTGCATCTAAACAAGCAAATTCTGTTGTCCTTGTTCTTAAACAAATAATAAGGGGCTAAGAAGAGATATTTAAAAAAAAACCTGTAACGAATACGTAATAAAATACCCGCCGTCTTAACGTTCTTTGAAGAAAAAATGCGTCATATTAAAGCATTTGCCGAGGAAGGTCAGAACTTCGTCTCAGAATGCTAAAGAACAGCATCTAAAAGTAGGCGGACATAAAATCTATTAAGAACGAACTAAATCTGTGAAGACGAAATGACTTAAAGACGGAGAAAAATTTAAAGGAGTAATAGTTTGCTATTAATATGTTTCGCCTCCATCAAAATACGACACCCGCTCCCCTTTTTGTCAAGACACAAAGTTTTGCGTCATTGCGCCTCGTATTCAAGGGAGGATAAAACGAACAGAAACAGTGAGGGGCATCTATAACATATCATTATTGTCCTTCAGAGATGTCCACCCTGCAACACGGAGGCCAATATTATGCACAAGAGCTGCGTTCGTAAGCCGCAAGTACCAGTTCCAGCCGACTATGAAATAGAGGTTTCTCAGCCGCACGGGCAGTTAAACCTATATGTTTAAAAAGTAAGTGCAACAGTCAGGAAAGTAAACCAGAGAATCCAACTGGTAGGTAGAAGCCAAAGGTATATTTCCACCCAATGGACCAGCCTGGAACCACAGTCTATGGGAAGGCATTAGAAAAGTAGACCTAGCAGTAAACCTCCATTTCCCCTCTACGCCGAAGGGGGCTGGAGGTCCAAGCACTTCCGTCTCCACAAGCAGGACCGTTTCCGCAGACTCGGTGATGACGTTGCGCCACACAAGTCTTAGCCTCGATGCGCCAGAGGCACCGCATGGTGCGGCGCAGTAGCGAATTCATATATTTGTCGCAATACCATGTCATTTCCGAGAGTATTACATTATACTATGAATTGGGGAGTCCAATCCCGACGTATGAAATGCTACGTAGACCATAAGCAGGCACACACACTACTGGCTTTTGTGTTCCGCCCCGAAGGCAACAAAATATCTCCCATTAAAAGCGTTCGCTGGAAAATTGTGTAGAATGTGAGAGGATATATCCAGAAAACAGGAACCTAATGGAGCGGGAAAAAGGCACAGGCGAATTCGCAGTCGCAACTGAATTTCCTGCATCAAGACAAAAAGCAAAGAACAGGTACCGAAACATTTCCCGGGGTATATCCTATCGCTTTACTTTTAAACAATGTGCTTGTTTAAAAGGGTGAGGGAAAGTTTCGTAGAAAAACTAACAGGAGCTTTCGGCTTCCCAAAAGCGATCGTGCTGAAACAAAGTTACCTTCAGAAAAAGTCATTTGCCGATGCCAAAGCTACCGAGTGAAGGGTAACGGCGACAAAATTAGGCGACAACCTTCTCGCAGTGAGATTCAGGTACACGACCGGAATGATGTTCCTCTGATATTCTAGGCGCAAGCTGCCCAAAGATCGCGCAATCGACGTGAATATCATTAGGTGAATGACGTAAAATGGAGCATATCATAGCGCCTCTTTCTCTTTTTTTTTGATTTTCAATATATGTTTCAATAGTATCTTTAATAGGATGTTCAAAGTCTTCAAAGCATACTATAAGATCTTGAAAACAATTTGTTGTGTAATTTGATATTCAGGAGTTTGTAGTTCCAGTCCTACTTGAGCGCACTGAACTCCCCCATCAAAGGTCTTGGCATCAGCATTCGTCATAATACCGCAAGCAATTTTGCGGTGTGAATAAAGGTCAACAACAGTCCAAGTGCTGTATGCCTGAATGAATCTGATATTGCGAACAAAGAAGAGCATAGCAATACACGCAGTTATAGGAACTAAGCATCAACCTTTCTGAAAGAACGCTTCCATACTGTAGGAAAATTTCGCATTAGAACCGAATGTGCCGTTCGGTGAAGATAAATGCTTCCCCGTAGTCGACGACCAAGGCGTGGAAGTTTCACTACAAAGATTTTTTTTTATGTGATCACTTATTTACTTTAGAAGATTTGCCACTGTGGCCTGCAGCTCTTCCGTGATAACTGTTACATATTCTGAGACAACGGATTTAGCTTTAGAACACGACGTAGAAAAAGGGAGGACAGGGCTGACAGGAGACAGGGCCGTACGCGGCTATAGTAAAGTCAGATATTCGACACGAGCGAGGAATATAATAGCACTTTCAAGATTTTGGGGGCCTTAAATCGAAGATCCGAGGTCCTAAACCGACGAACCGAGGACCTCAACATATAGCTCAAGAGCATTGTCCCTTATGAAAAGACCCCGACTGTTGAGAAACACTTAGCCAAACCGTGGTCTTTTGGGTGCCTCCTATTTCAGCACTGAGAGCACACGCGTGGAGGGTGAATAATGCGACTTTTGATTTCCTTTTTTTATTATGATCTGGATAGCACCTACAGATCTGTCTTGTTTTGATCTAACCCCAAACATTTTTTTTTCAATTTTGTCATAACTCCTTAAAAAAAGCTAGGCACTAAATACTATCCCTGCGAAGCTAGAATTAACCTTTGAACTTAACTTGCAAATATATAAAAGCCACCCGCATGTAACGACAATGGTCCTGAAAATAGAGCCGCGGAAAATGCTGTACAAAAACAGAACAGAAAAACGATTGAAAAAAATTTCTGTCGACTAAATAGCAGTGACTTGAAGTGGGAGTCACTAAGTAAGCCAAAGATATAAAATTGCAGTCTCTCGTCAGGAGATTCTGCAAGAGCTTCTATTGGCTACATTTGAGGTTCATTCGAGGCATCATGAACTTTTTTCTCGTTTTGACCTGTGTTGCCGTCTTCAACATGGTCATGGTAGAAAGGTGAGTACGGATATTTTGGTTCACGGTGTAAAACCATTTAAAGAACTTTTGCCAAGTTTTAAAACCTCATTCGAAGCGCTCCCACTCCTAGTCGATACAGTGTTTCTTCTGCTTCTTGAATCTCAACGCAGGCTTGCCACGTCTGCCACTCCATGGACAAAATTAGGTTTGATTTGGTTTATCGGGGTTTAACGTCCCAAAGCGACCCTGGCTATGAGGGACGGCGTAGAGAAAGGCTCCGGAAATTTCGACAACCTGGGGTTCTTTAACCTGCACTGTCATCGCACAGTACACGGGGCTCTAGAATTCCGCCTCCATCGAAATTCGACCGCCGCGGCCGGGATTGAACCCTCGTCTTTGGGGTCAGCAGCCGAGTGCGATAATTACTGAGCCACCGCGCAGTTCCAGGGTCAAAATTAATCCCACCTTGAGAATGCCTTTCTGAAATATGGCATAATTAAATTTTGAACGTAATCTTAAGAGACCATTGTGTCTATGGTATGCTTAAGCGGCCTAGATATTCATGCAGGAAAATATGGAGGACAGGCCTTTTATGGTGATCATGCGGAGATAAAAGCTTGAAGGATGCACGCCTTTCATCACTGGGTGAAAGCATCGAAGACAGAGTTAGCGGTAGTGCGTGGCTGTGGCGCCTGTCCTCTCTTTTACTGTGATTAACGAAAAAAAAGGCAGCGTCCTTGATCTGCATTTCTATAGATTTATTTATTACTATAAGCTTAACTCCACTGTGTCTGGGCATGCAGAATTTACTGAAGCCATGTTCACTTCATTGTTTGAAGTGCCGAACACCGAACAACTAGGACGTCTATAAAACCCCCTTTATCCAACGGCATTGGGGCCTGCCTAAAGGAGGAAGACTAGGATTAGGATAATAGATAGTACCTGGGTTCACAGAGGGTCAGATCTTGTGATACCATTACACCGACTTTACAAACAGCGTCATTGGGCTCGTTCCTGCTGCAATGCGTTTCACAATTGCATGGAATGTATTATGTAACTGTATGCGTATTTCATTCAAGGCGACTTCGGTATCTCCGAATGCTACAAGCTACAGCAGATTTTTAAATGCATGTTAAACAGCACACAGGATTACTAAGCAAACTGCATCGATGCTATAAGCTATCGTTGGTGCGTGCTTTGATCCATCTGGTTTGTTTGTGGCAGATTTATCTTTATATTACGCAAAACATTTCACAACTTGTTTGACCTCATTCTGACTGGCAGCGGAATCAGTTTATCAATTTACCGAAATACTTCGGTAAGCAGTTACACAGTTCAAAATAAAATAAAGTCTAATTAGGTCACCAGAACACGCATGTTCCAGACACAGGCGGGTTTTTGTCCAATTTTCTGAATTTCAACTGAAAAAGAGGGCGGCAAAATTGCATGTTGCTTTCACCTCCGTCGATAGCTAGTTACAAATGAACCCTCAAAAGAAACGAATTCCCAAATAGATGTTCATAGCAAGGTGAATCAAAAGTTAGTTTCATTTTTTATCCGCTCCCAAATAAGGGAAAAAAACATTTCCTGCGAAAATGCATGAGCTGTATTACGGCACTTTCGTTTAGCAAGGGCCATAAATACCACGTTCACAAAAGAGCAAGTTTTACCTCTTCTGGTAAATTTTGGTGCAAAGATGTCCTTCAATTTCTTGGTCGTGGGACGCACTGTGAGCATTTTGTCCGTTCTTACCAGTCTAGAACTCTGTAAAGAGTTTTACAGTTATTTATTATTTAGCTGTCCATGCTTAACCTGAGCAAGGTACGTACATCGTAGTGATTTCATCTATAAAAATGTCTGCTGAATTCATCTCGGCTTTGCGCATTTACTGACACTTAGTATCCAAAACATGATTAGAAATACGTTATTCAAGTTAGAGAGAAAGTATTTTGCCAAGACATAAAAACTTCATAAAGCAGCCTCCTAGCTTTCGCAGGCCCACGCTTCCGGAACTCTTCTCCACATTTTTCAATGCACCAAACACTCTCTTATGAATAACAAAGTCATTTAACGCATGACTTAGGTCCTCACTTAGAATTGAGATTATCGACAGACTGGTGATTTAGTATTACATTTTTTACAGGAAGGAAATAATGGTGGACGTTAGAGAGGACCACCACCAACCTTGTATTCCACAGATAAGTTCGCTGCCAACACGCAGGTCTGGATCACTAGTAGATGAATTCTTCAGAAGGAGCGGTATATTGACCCATTTGTAGTTGAGATGGTAACCACGTCACCGGTTTCCCTTCCCAGTGCCCTTAAGTATGGAAAAATACTGTTCAGTTCTAAACGAATGCAAGCATCGAGGACGTTTGCGTAAAATGTGCGTTGTTAACAGGTGCGAATGAGCTTTGGGGAGGGAAGTTTGAAAATGCAGATAGCGGAAGATTGTGCCTTTTACTGCTCCTACCCGAAGCCTTCCGGTGGGCCTATTTGTGGGCTTCTCTCAACGATTATTTTGCTTTGTGTCTCTAAACACATGTCCAAGTCAATTTCAATGCTTCGGCCCATTCTTTTTGTGCAGAAATTTATATGCAGTGTTTATTAGTTTTGGCATAGTAATAAAGTTATTTCCACATAATATAATAACATTGAAGAGTATATAGATGTTTACCCTGCGGGGGCATTACACTGATATCGTGCAATGTTTTGAAATGCTAAGCGTTTAGTACTCGCGGTTTGGTTAAACTTTGTCGAGATTTAATTCTTTAAGTATTCATTAGAGCAGCTGGATATCGCTTAAAAATGTTCTCCGTACAAGTATAAAAGAGCGAATGCTATTAAAAAGCAGAGGTACCATAACTGAGGCGATCTGTTTTTATAACAGCCCCTGTTTTGCTAAATCGGCATTCTAAAAAAAAAATAGAGCTCCTGAAAGGTTTCGGTTGATATGAAGGTAGTCCTCGGGGTGTTCGTCACCATTCTGTCTTGCAAAAAAGACTTCGTAAAACCAAAGTCATACCTGAAGGAATTTGTCACCAAGACAAAAAACAGTGCAGTAAATTTCGGCCGTTGCGTATTACTGGGACGTCTATAACACTTAGGCGCTGTAAGAGGCGGGATGTAGTTTATTATATTGTGTGAGAACGGAATATTGAGACCTTTGTGCTATATGTCGATCGTTTGTCCCTCTTTGAACAGTTTTGTCCTTTGCATGGTTGTGACCAGTGAAAACTCAATTTGAAATGGCGGGGAAGGGCAAACTGAGTAGAGGGACAATGTAAAATTTAGAGGTTAATTTTTGCGAGCGTTTTCTGAAGAGCATAACATTGGCTTTGGTGCTCAACTCATATTAAGAGCACCCAGGTATCCACTATTTGACGAGCAGCCTGGACGCATCGATATTACATGATTTATAAAAATATAAAATAGAAGATATAACGGAGAAAAGAAGTGACAGTGGTGTGCATTGTTCATTTGTGGGCCTTTAACGTGGCTGGTAAAACAATTTCTTCACTCCTTTGGCTGTAATTATTACAAATGTTCCCGCTAAAAAGCAACGCCGCGTCACTGGCAATCCACGATCGAAGAATGTTTTCTACTTTCGTGAGGCCTGCAAATCCCGCTGGCCATTGTGACAGTAGGATTTAGATAAACATTAGGGGGTACCTACGAACTGTCCCATGTCGTGAACACGCAGTTTCTCCCTATATTAACTTTTAAAAAATAACGAGAAAATAGCCTGCTAAATATTGCTTTTGTTCATGCATGCAACTGTTGTTTTCTTTTTTTCAGTGCGGAGAAGAAGACAGCTACGCCCGAGAGGTGTGCAGCAGTGACGAACGACCCTGCCTCTGCATGCCTAACGGAGATGACCGGTACACATGTATGACATACAAGGAGGCAGCTGAAAGAATGGCAAAATTACTTCAATACTGCGAAGAGAATTGTCCATAGATCCTAATAGATAACGAGACGCTTTGTGCGGTAGCAATTGTAATATTATCTTCGAGAAGGTGTTTCCAACAGCAGCTAGTAAACGGTTTGCACTCAGGAAACCAGCTGTGTTTCTTTCTTCAACTATTTTATGCAAGTTTTTGATACAGTGGTGCCAACGACGCGGCTTTATCAACCCTAGTATAACCAACCTGAAACATAGGACTCCTGTGCGTTCCGCCTTAATAACTGTCGTTCCAGAAACGTGCATCATTCCTCAATATTACAGCACAAGGGAATAAAATTGTGCTCAAATTAAACCTATCGAATGCGTGATATCGCAACGCAATGAGGCGTGATATTTGTAGGCTATACATTAATCGGCCCGTTGTGAGGCGATTGTGAAGTGCGGAGAACAAACGCGATTAAGAGATAATCCCGGGAATTCTCAATAACGCACCGTGCTGTTCCCAGTTCTCAGTTCAAGCCGGTGTCTGAGTGAGACACTTAAAGCGTCAAGGCGTCAGCTGCCTCAATTCGTCAGCTGCCCCGTCAACTGCCGGTGTCTGCTGATGTGCAGCAAGCTGTGAACAGTGCCATATGATTTGCAGAAGCACCGACAGGCTGACAAGAAACATAGGCTCATAAGAGATTCAGGCTGCGGCGTAGCTGCGTGAGCTCACTATCTGTTTTATTGTTTGTGAAAAACAAGAAACATTTCTTGAAGAAATTTGACACGTGAGACACCTGTTACAAATAGTACGCATAATGAATGTCTATACTTTTCTTGTATTGTTTTTCACCATTGTGGTATATACAAACGACTGCATTTTCCGACATAGGTTTAGGCTGTTCATCAGCCCTGTGTTGCGTCTTCTCTCACTCGTCATCGCCTCTCGCGTTGCATAAAGTCGAAAGCGCCGTCGGTGTTGTCTTACAAACGCACTTTTGCGAAATGCAAAGCTCCTGTCAGAACGTCCGATTAAAAGGCGTTTCAACATACCCAATTTGATAAGAGCACGCTAGCTTTCCAGGATTTTTAATATTTATGACACTAAGCATACTCGGCCATCATTCCAGCAAATAATAGCAACTTAGTTAACTGCGAGAATAGTTTTCATACTTTCAAAGATACCTACCGATCTTTGCATAGTGTTCTGTACAGGAAAGTTTTTCTGCGCCGTTGTATAAAAAAAAATTAGGCGATCATTTGGCGATTATTGCAGCTGATACTAGGCGTGTCCAGAAAGTAAAAATACAATGACCAGCTCGGCTGTAAAAAAATGACCGCAGAAGAATTTAATGCAAAACTAATAATTGTACATTTCTATAGTTTTGCCAGATATTTGCCGCCATTATTCAAACAATGGTTTAGCTTGGAAATCAGCTTCAGGACGTCGTGGTCATAGAACTCTCCAGCATACTGAGTAAACTACGCCATGACAGTTCTTGGGCTCTCTTTATAGGAGAATGTTTTTCCAGTGAGACGCTCTGCAGATGAACAAATCAGTGAGAATGACTTGGCGCCAGGTCCGAGCTATCAAAGAAATGCTCCATAATCTTCAACTTGAATCTTGCCAGAAGCGAGGCAGTGGCTTGTGCGGTACGGTCCCGGATGCTGGCATGAAGCAAGCGTACGACAGATGTCAGCAGTCTCTTGGGTTTGCATGAAATGCACTGCCATAACTTTTGCAAGGTTTCTCAATATGCTGCAGAGTTAATTATCGTTCTTGGAAGCTCGGAGTCTGAGTTAATGAAGCATGCCTCACTGTCACCCGTGTATCCAAAAGAATTCCATCTTCGATTTCTCAAAGGTTACCATCTACAACAAGCGGCCTCACGCTCTTTTTTTCATGAATATGGGCCTGCGCTCAGAACATTCACGGCACCACTACACCACAATTGGTCGATTCCTAGAAAAAAAAAGGCAGAGGCGAGGCTGCGAATGGCTGCGGTTGTTTCGTCTCTTCAATACTTGATGACAATTCATCAGCGGTTCCACACCGTATTTAGCGGGAGCCTTGCTTGATCAGAGGAGATATTTGTAAAGTGTGCTACTTAGCCTGCTCTGTTTTGCAATGGCAATAAACATCTCAATCAGAGAAAAATGAACTTTTGCCTCAACTGGCAAAATCAAGAGGACGTAAACACGCCCTGACTTTCTTGGTCGTTGGATACGATGTCGTCCCTATTTTAAATGAGATGCTTAGCGGCACTTGCTTTCCAATTTTCAACCAGGGCATCAAAAACAAAAAAAAAAGTTGCAAAAAGTACTTGTTTACCAAAAACAACCTGAATGATTCACTCAGAATTTATGTGACGATGATTTTGGTGATAACGCACGTCAGCCATCAAGCATTAATCTATAACTCTGCCACGAGTTTCACTCTTTTTCTAGCTGCAGGCATTTTAAATGGCATGAGGTACGCGCACAACAGATTCTCTTGAATTCAATTGATAAAATCTCGGCCCAGTTTACTTCATTTTTCTGCCCTATTCACACTCAGTATCTGAAATTCGACATAAAATGTGATATTAAAGGTATGTACACCGTATATTTTCCTGATATTATTCCAATATTCCAATATTCCAATAAACTCCTTGTGAGAATGGCGCGTGTCCTGTATCTCTTTTCTTCGTATACGTTATGCTTGAGCCCCTAAGAAATAAATATAATATATTTCCTAATCGCAAAAGCTTTATTGCCTCTCTTTTTTATCTCGTCTTTTCTGAAATATTGCATAAATAATATGCTAAGTTTTCTGTATTACCACATGAGGTGAGAAAAGAACGCCAACCAAGATACAGACTACACTGCGTTTCGAAACCTACTGGGTTCCTTCATTAGGTGTGACTGCGGGCGAGTTGGAGTTTTTTTTTTTTTTTTAAGCTCTCGTAAACTCAAGCGCCGGCTGACTACACGTGGACGTTCAAAATTTCCGGAAATTCCTCATCTCTCACCCTGCATCAAGCGAGCCAATATTGGGATGTATGGAGAAATTGTGCACATTGGCAGCAGTCGCAAGCAGGAAATATTAGTTGCAGCGAAGTCTGAAATAACCGTTTGCCACCCTCACACAAGGCTAAACATCAATATAACGAAGAAGAAAAAAGAGCGCACATACCAGCTCTGACTCGCACATAAGTTTTGAGAGGGCTTCAAATTGGGCTATTTGGCTGTGAGCATGTTCTTTCATTGTTGCGCTTTTGACCCCGCTTAAATAAATGAGAGCAACATATAAGAAGGAGTATTACTTACCATAATCGCATATTTACGCATACTTTCATAGGACCCAACAAACGGGTGCAAATGCTCAAAGCCCACTATAACCACATAATCATACATGTCGCAAAACTAAAAAAAACAATAACATGAAACTCTCCTAGTTGGCACATATCCAAACTTTGTAATTAGAAATTGCGGCGGACAGGAAATCGAAGTTGCTCAGCACCCCAGTATTCTCGGCCCCGCTCAAGGTTTTTATTTTCGGGGTACCCTTCGCGAGATTATTTGTGGTTTAATGCGATGTCGAACTGCCTCTACTGAGTCGTTGCAGATAGTAGTTTTCTTTTTTCGTTCGTCGTCGGGTCGTATCACAGCGCCATTTATGAGTTCGGTGCTTACATCAGCCAGAGCCTGAGCTATGGGTTGCGTTCGAGCTGTGGCGCTGTCGAGTCGTTCTGTGCTGGCGGGAAAGTGCACTCGTTCAAACAATTTTTAAGCATGAAATGCTTTTAGCTCCCGTTGTCGGCAGTGTGGTGACGTCACGCCGAGACCGAGAGCCATCATCCGGGCACTGAAATCCACTCATCCGGGCACTGAATTCCAGTCATCCGGGCACTGAAATCCACTCATCCGGGCACTGAATTCCAGTCATCCGGGCACTGAAATCCACTCATCCGGGCACTGAATTCCAGTGGTCCGGGCACTGAATTCCAGTCATCCGGGCACTGAATTCCAGTCATCCGGGCTCTGAAACGAGAACATCCGGGCACCGTACGAGACTTAACGAGATTTAACGAGACTCTCTAAGCCCTCCTACGCGACCGGCATGCAAGCGCCGGTTGGTCTCCAAATGAGACAAAAAATAACTGCTGCCAGTGCCTTCTCAATGTTTATCAAGATATCAGTGGAGCTGTGGGTTTGATAATGCACGGAATTATAATTTCCGATTTCTAATAACCCGTGCAAAAAGCACATAAATGCCACGTTACACTTCGTTGTCATACGTGATCCGGGGAAGAAGCGCTGCGTTCTAAGGGCAAGGCATCGCGCCGAACGGGTGGTGGCGTTCCTCCCTTCCTTTACGGTGCGGTTCGGGTGTCCACCGAGATGGCAGAGAATTACTGCGCCATTTCCTTTCCTCAAAAAACCTTGCGTTCAAATGGCAAGGCATCGCGCTGAACAGGTGGTGGCGTTCCTCCCTTCCTGTACGGTGCGGTTCGGGTGTCCACCGAGATGACATTAGGCCCGTAAACATTTCATGCTTACTCTACTCTCGGTTACGGGAGGCGCAGAGATTTTTTTTTAAGCATGAAATGCGTTTAGCTCCCGTTGTCGGCAGTGTGGTGACGTCACGGCGAGACCGAGAGCCATCATCCGGGCACTGAAATCCACTCATCCGGGCACTGAATTCCAGTCATCCGGGCACTGAAATCCACTCATCCGGGCACTGAATTCCAGTCATCCGGGCACTGAAATCCACTCATACGGGCACTGAATTCCAGTGATCCGGGCACTGAAATCCACTCATCCGGGCACTGAATTCCAGTCATCCGGGCTCTGAAACGAGAACATTCGGGCACCGTACGAGACTTAACGAGATTTAACGAGACTCTCTAAGCCCTCCTACGCGACCGGCATGCAAGCGCCGGTAGGTCTCCAAATGAGACAAAAAATAACTGCTGCCAGTGCCTTCTCAATGTTTATCAAGATATCAGTGGAGCTGTGGGTTTGATAATGCACGGAATTATAATTTTCGATTTCTAATAACGCGTGCAAAAAGCACATAAATGCCACGTTACACTTCGTTGTCGTACGTTATCCGGGGGAGAAGCGCTGCGTTCAAAGGGCAAGGCATCGCGCTGAACGGGTGGTGGCGTTCCTCCCTTCCTGTACGGTGCGGTTCGGGTGTCCACCGAGATGACATTAGGCCCGTAAACATTTCATGCTTACTCTGCTCTCGGTTACGGGAGGCGCAGAGATTTTTTTACCCAATTAGCCCGATTAACTTTTCTAGTCAGGCCATATAAATAAATAAAACCGAGTAGGAAATTGGTCGAGCTCGGGAATCGAACCCCGGTCTTCGGAGTGCGAGACGAGCATGCTATCCACTCCGCCATGCCAGCTTTTTTTTTTCTTTATTGCCTGGCTCTGGCTCATGACATTGCACAACAAAAATACACATAACGCTATATACATACGACACTGTCGTGGTCAGCCAGCACGAGACTCGATGGTTTGGAATGAACGAAGGCGCGTCTAGTGAATACGGTGTCTTCGCTCACTGCTATCCTCCTCCCTTCCCTTCCGGCGAGGTTTAGGTGTCCACCGAGATATGAGAGACAGATACATTTTGCTTTCCTCAAAAACCAATTTACCGACGAGCGAGGCGTAGAACCGAATGGGCGATGGCGTTCTATGAACTCCCTGGCAGCGTTGCAAGACGTTCCACTCTTAGAGGCGAAGCTTAACATCTTAACCACACATCAGGGACCGCACTTTAGGTAAAAAAAGTGCCCCCCCGCCCTGAATTTGGCGGGTGTCCACCGAGATATGGGAGACAGTTACTGCGTAATTTCCTTTCCTCAAATACAATTTTCATTGTCTTGATTACGGGCCATCTTTGTCTTTCTTCTTTCACTCCCACTTCCTCCCTTCCTCTACGGTGCGGTTCAGGTGTCCACCGAGATGACATGACAGAGAATTACTGTGCCACTTCTTTTCCTCAAAAAGCGTTGCGCTCAAACGGCAAGGCATCGCGCCGAACGTGTGGTGGCGTTCCGTGGACTCCCTGGCAGCGCTACAACGCGCTGTCGCGTTCCATTCCTAAAGGCTAAGCTTAAGCGTCATTAATTAGCAGTTAATTAGTATTCAGGCATTAATCAGTAATTAGCCATTAATTAGTGACTTGTCATCACTTAGTAATTAGTACTCAATTACATGTGACGCCACCAGTGTCACATAGGTAAAGTGGTGCGGAAAACGCTTTCGCCTCTACGCACTTTAGACAGTCAAAGTGCCCCCTGAATTTTTTATGCAAGCTCTTGCAAGGCGCTATCCGCCGTTCAAAGCGCAGTCAGTGAAGACGATGTTTGTGCTTGAGGCGTCCACAGTGCTTCAATCGTATTCCTAGCGTGACGGTGTGTATTAGCTTTCCTTTGCGACAGGGGTTTGGTAGGTGCCGGTGCTCTAGTTTCCATGGGTCGTCGCCGGTAGTGAAAGATTTGCAGTGCAGGACGCCTATAGTTGCATTCTGATGCCGTATTCGTGTAGCCTTCTAAATTAGACTCTCGTGGCTCTACGGTCGTGTTTTGCATTGGAGGCCTGTTAAGGTATATCTTCGAGGGTTTCGAGGTTCCTCTTGAGCGGCTAAAGCCATATGTCGCGGAAGGCCACTGGTCGGCCCGGGAAGTTTGTTGTACAAGACATGGAACTTGTGCAGCTAAACCTGGGTAAACTTAATGCTACTGCGCCATAGGAGATTCCAAAATTCAGAACGGCACGCCCAAGCATGCTCCGCCTTTTTGTTTGCCAATCTCATGGACGAGCTCCAGTAGTAGGTTTATTGTCGCGTGACCTATTTTATCCATGTGCAAGTGGAACCCTTCTTGTTGTAGTAATCTCTAAGAATATTGTCAAGTTGTAGTAACGGCAGTCCAGCAGTCAGGAAGACACCAACCAGTCTTGGAAACGAAGCTCTTTATTTGGGCTGACTTGCGCCCGCAAAAGAACTAAATCACTCGGCGGCGGCGTAAGCAACAAACGTGCTCCTCGGTCGTCGAACTACGAATGTCCGCCGCTCGCGGCATCGCTCAATTTAAAGGCGGCAAGGAAACTTCCAGATAACAGGACAAGATCCTCTACAGTAATCTAGAAAAACCTAGATGCAGCCTTTCATGGCTGCGATCAATCGAGATTAGTCTGGTCGCTTCTCGCGTCGCGAACAAAAGTGATAACAACTCTTTCCTGCAGCCTTGAGCGTTAACGGACAAACAATACAATGATACGTGGCATTACCCCCCTTCCAAAGAAGCATCGTCTCGATGCTTTAAAATGAAAATAAACGCGGAGAATGAAAACTTCGAGTCCTTTAGCGTTCATAATATGGCTTCAGGCGTACGACATGTACGACTTCCGGTCGTGTGCGGCGTGGTGGTGGTAAAAACGTTTATTTCCTCTGAAAAGAGGGAGTTACATGGAGGTTGCTCTGGAGTCAGGCTTAGTGCCCTTCCCCTCACAAACACTAGGTGGAGTCCCTAGTACGGGACCCCAGTGGCTTCCGCTGCCGCCATAGCTCGTTCGACCATCGCCTTTTGGGCTTTCAGGTCGCAACAGGCGAGTAGAGTCGCCTCCCAGTCCTCTCGGGTGGGGTTTGGGTTTGGAGTAAAAGCAGGGTTGGAGGGGCACGCCCACACCATGTGGTAGAGGTCCGAGGACCTCTCCCCACAGTGCGGGCACTCCCCGGAGAAGGCAGGGTCAAAGTGCTTTAGCGAGGCCGGGCACATCATGGTGTTCGTGACAAGGCGGAGGAACAGGCGTTCTTCCGCTCTCGTTAATCCTGTACACGGGTGGGGGTACAGTTTATGTCTGTCTTGGTATAACTGCGTTATTTCCCTGTAAGTGTAGGTCGGCGTGGCTTCCGCTACTTCTTCAGAGGAGGCGGGGGACGAGGTTGCCCGGTTAGAGAGCGCGCGGGCGGCTGCATCTGCTGCCTCGTTTCCTCCTAGCCCCGAGTGGGCCGGAGCCCAGACTATGAAGCGGTGGGATGGACCTCCTACGTACGAGCTGTTTTGCAGTAGCCGGTAGGCCAGGTACGGGACCCAGCCCTGTTGGACGTTCCGACACGCCCCTCGCGAGTCGGTTATGATTGTCTTGGAATCGGAGTGTGTTGCCGCTAATGCGATGGCGACTTCCTCTGCTTGAGTTACGTTTCGGGCTTTGAAGGTGAGCCCGTTCACCGTTTTGGACTCGTGGATCACCGCCGCCGTGTACCACCCGCCTTGGTGCGGGCCGGATGCGTCCACGTAGTATACCCCGGGTTTCCTTCCGTAGTGGTGAGCTAGGGCCTCTGCCCTGGCCCTGCGTCTACCCTCGTGGTCGTCCCTGGACATCTTAATTGGGAGTGGTCTTACGTGCAGGGCGTAACGCCACTCCTGAGGGAGTCTTACTCTCTCCTCGGTTAGAGTCGTGTGTTCTATGTGCAGACGGGCTAAAAGGCGGCGTCCCGACGGCGTCTGCGATAATCGCGTGTATTGACCTGTGAGGTGGGCTTCTCTAAGTTCATCGAAGGAGTTCGTTATACCCAGACCTTGGAGTCTCAGGTTAGATGTGGTTATCGGGAGGTCGAGGGCCTTCTTCGCCATTTTGCGTATTATCACCTCGATGATGTTCTGGTCGTGTTTGTTGAGGCGGAGATAGGGGGTCGAGTACAGGATTCTGCTTGTTACAAAGGCATTGGCCAGCCGCAAGGCGTCTTTGCTTCGCAATCCCCCTTTCTTGTTTGAGACTCTGCGGACCATTCGGCCCACCTGATCTCCCACCTTCTTTAGTTTGTCGAGCGTGGTCGTCGCCAGCCTACGCTGGTGGATGAAAAGACCTAGGACTCTAATTTCTCTTCTTTCGGGTATCGGTTCCGATCCAAGTCTCAATTCTATCTTGTTTGTGCATTTTTTGTTGGGGCGAATGTGCACGAATTCGGATTTTTGAGGGGAGCAATGAAGGCCACATCTTTTCGCGTACTCGTTCACCGCGGTGGCCGCCTCCTGCAGGCTGGCCTCCATTTCTCCGAGAGAGCCCTGCGTGGTCCAAATGGAGATGTCGTCTGCGTACAGCGCGTGCTGCACACCCGGGACTTTCTCCAGGTGGACCGGCAGGTTCTTCATTGCCAAGTTGAAAAGCAGGGGGGATAGCACCGCTCCCTGTGGCGTCCCTCTCGTGCCTAATAGAAAGGGGCCGTGTTCCGCGTTCTGGATCCTCACGTAGCCCTGTCTGCCCGTGAGGAAGCGTTTTATGTACTCGAAAGCGTTCTTGCCGCATCCCGTCTCTGATAGGTGTGTGAGGATCGCCTCGTGTGTCACATTATCGAAGGCTCCCTTCAGATCTAGGGCCAGCACTATCTTATCCCCGTTCGGATGTTCGATCGGGTTTAGTACCTCCCTGCTGAGCTGCAGCAGGATGTCCTGAGCCGATTTATTTGGTCTGAAGCCGTACATCGAGTCGGCGAAGACTCGCTTGTTTTCTAGGTACTCAGATAGTCTATCTCTGACCATAGCTTCCATCAGTTTGCCCACGCACGAGGTGAGAGAAATAGGTCTGAGGTTATCCGTATCTATGGCCTTGCCCGCCTTGGGGATGAAAGTTATCAGCGCCGTCTTCCACTCCGTGGGAAGTGGAGCTGCGCCCATCCAAACCGAATTAAAGTGTTCTAGGAGGGATTCGTATGCGCGGTCCGGCAGATTGGCTAGGAGTTTTACCGAGATCCCGTCCCTTCCTGGCGCGGTCCCGCGTTTCATCCTCGATAGTGCGGCCTTGAGTTCGTATATTTTGGAAGGTTCGTCCAGCTCAGCATTTTGGGCTCCACTGTATATGTAAGCTTCTCCCCTTGGATCTTGGGTCGTGCTCAGGTACTGGTCCCGAAGCTTCAGTGCGAGCTGGGCCGTATTTCCTTGAAATGCATGTACCGCTCTCTGCAGGTGCTTCTGCGTCTCGGTGCGCGTCTGGTTTGGATTGTGCGGCGTCGCTGAGATGCTGTCGTGCCGTCGGGGATGACTTCATAGTCGAGGTCACCGATGCGACGGACAACCCTGTACGGGCCAAAGTAGCGTCGCAGCAACTTTTCACTCAACCCACGGCGGTGAACTGGCGTCCATATCCAAACACGATCACCTGGCTTGCAATGCGTGTCTCGTCGGCGCAGATTGTAGCGTCGGGCGTCGGTGTGCTGCTGGTCTTGAATGCGAAGCCGCGCAAGTCTTCGGGCTTCCTCGGCGCGATGAAGGTAGGCGGCGACGTCGAGGTTGTCTTCATTGGAAACGTGCAGGAGCATTGCGTCGAGTGTTGTCGTGGGCTTCCTGCCGTATACCAGCTGGAATGGGGTAAACCTGGTTGTCTCCTGGACGGCAGTATTATAAGCGAAGATCACGTAGGGCAGAATGGAGTCCCATGTCTTGTGTTCGGCGTCGATGTACATGGAGAGCATGTCTGCGATGGTCTTGTTCAGACGCTCTGTGAGTCCGTTGGTTTGTGGATGATAGGCAGTGGTCCTCTGATCGCTTGTCTGGCTGTAGTTTAAAATGGCTTGCGTCAGCTCCGCTGTAAACGCCGTTCCTCTGTCTGTGATGAGCACTTCCGGGGCGCCGTGTCGCAGGAGAATTTGTTCGACAAAAAATTTTGCGACTTCTGTTGCGGTACCACTAGGCAACGCTTT
Source organism: Amblyomma mixtum (assembly GCF_055824585.1). Classification (NCBI taxonomy): domain Eukaryota; kingdom Metazoa; phylum Arthropoda; class Arachnida; order Ixodida; family Ixodidae; genus Amblyomma; species Amblyomma mixtum. The sequence goes on from NC_143013.1 coordinate 210,051,428, forward strand.
TGCTTCGGCGTAGCGGGTCATGTAGTCGGTGGCCACGATGATCCACTTGTTTCCTGATGAACAGGTCGGAAAGGGGCCGAGGAGGTCCATCCCTATTTGCTGAAAGGGCTTAGTTGGCGGTGGTATGGGGTTCAGGAGTCCGGCTGGTCTAGTCGGAGGCGTTTTGCGTCGCTGACACTCACGGAACGTTTTCACGTAATGGGAAACGTCGGTAGCTAGCCGTGGCCAATAGTACTTCTCCTGGATGCGGTGCAACGTGCGAGCAATCCCGAGATGTCCTGCAGTCGGCTCATCATGACATGCCTGCATAATTTCTTGCCTGAGATTTTTGGGCACGACAAGAAGATGCACTGTCCTGTTCGGCGCGAAGTTCTTCTTCAGGAGGACATTATTGTGAAGGACGAAGGACGACAGCTGCCGCTTGAACCCTCGGGGAGGCGATGCGGTCTTGCCTTTCAGATAATCAACTAGGCTTTGCAAGTCAGGATCGGAGTGCTGCTGCTGCACGAAACTGCTGGCGCTTACCGGTCCTAAGAAAGCGTCGTCGTCTTCCTCTTCGGGTGCGTCGACAGGAGCTCGTGACAAGCAGTCTACATCGGAATGCTTGCGGCCCGATTTGTAGACTACAGTTATGTCGAATTCTTGAAGACGCAGGCTCCAACGAGCAAGGCGGCCGGAGGGATCTTTCAAATTGGCCAGCCAGCACAGAGCATGGTGATCGCTCACAACCTTGAATGGTCGTCCGTATAGGTAGGGGCGAAATTTGGACGTGGCCCAAATAATGGCTAGACATTCTTTCTCCGTCGTCGAATAGTTGGCTTCGGCTCTCGACAGTGAACGGCTAGCGTACATGATAACTTTCTCCTGTCTGCCATTTTTCTGAACGAGGACCGCTCCTAAGCCCACCCCGCTTGCATCGGTATGAACTTCGGTTTCAGCGTTTTCATCAAAGTGCCCAAGCACAGGAGGGGACTGCAAGCGGCGCTTCAGCTCGTTGAAAGCTTCCTCTTGTGGCCTTTCCCATTTAAAAGGCACGTCAGCCTTGGTAAGTTGGGTCAAAGGTTCAGCGATGCGCGAAAAGTTCTTGACGAATCGCCGGTAATAAGCGCACAATCCAAGGAATCTGCGTATAGCCTTCTTGTCATTAGGCTGTGGAAACTCTGCGATCGCAGCCGTCTTCTGGGGGTCTGGGCGAACTCCATCCTTGCTTACGACGTGACCAAGGAACAGCAGCTCCTCGTAGGCGAAGTGGCACTTCTCTGGTTTCAGTGTCAGGCCTGAAGACTTGATCGTTTCCAGCAGTATCCGAAGCCTTCTGAGGTGGTCTTCAAAGCTTGAGGAGAAGACAACGTCATCTAAGTAGACTAGGCAAATCTGCCACTTCAAGCCTGCGAGCACCGTATCCATTACACGCTGGAACGTCGCTGGGGCAGAGCAGAGGCCGAATGACATCACCTTGAACTCGAAGAGTCCGTCTGGCGTGATGAACGCAGTCTTCTCGCAATCTCTTTCGTCGACTTCAATTTGCCAGTAGCCGCTCTTCAGGTCCATCGATGAGAAGCACCTAGCGTTGCACAGCCGGTCCAGTGTATCGTCGATGCGGGGGAGGGGGTAGACATCCTTCTTCGTAATGTTGTTCAGGCGGCGGTAATCGACGCAAAAGCGAAGAGTGCCGTCTTTCTTTTTCACTAGGACGACCGGTGCTGCCCAGGGGCTCCTCGATGGCTGTATGACGTCGTCATGAAGCATTTCCTCAACTTGCTTGCGGATAGCTTGGCGTTCCAGCGGCGATACGCGGTAGGGGCTCTGTCGCAGTGGTCGTGCGTGCTCGTCTGTGACAATGCGGTGCTTGGCAAGCCGGGTTCGTCGCACATTCGATGCCGATGAGAAGCAATCTGTGTACATTTGAAGAAGACTGCGTATTTGGTCTTGTCTGCTCCGGGGTAATGCCGGGTTGATGTCGAACGTGGGTTGATGGCCTTGGTCAGATGGTTCTGCGGGTTGACCGGGCAGGGCAAATACGTGTCTGATGTCTGCCAGCTCGTCGAGGAAAGCGATCGTCGTACCTTTGTTTAGATGCCGGTATTCTTCGGTGAAGTTGGTTAGCAACACCTGGGCTTGGCCATTTCGGATTTCCACGACTCCCCTCGCGACGCCCAATCCTCGATCCAGGAGTAACTGGGTGTTCCCCTCGATAACGCCTTCGGCATTTTCGATGTCTCCAGTACCTATGCGGACGAGAACACTTGATCGGGGCGGCACGCTCAATGCTTCATCGAGGACGTTCAAGGCAACGTGATGAGTCGCGCTCGTTGCAACAGGTATGGCTTTTTCCGTGGAAAGCTTGATCGACTTAGATCGAAGGTCGATGATCGCCCGATGTTCGTTCAGGAAGTCCATTCCCAAAATCACGTCTCTCGAGCATTGCTGTTGGATCAGGAAGGTTGTCGCATAGGTTCTCCCATTTACAGTAACTCTCGCGGTGCAGCGTCCTGACGGCGTAATCAGGTTGCCACCTGCGGTGCGGATCAAAGGGCCATCCCAGGTTGTTGTTACCTTCCTGAGTCGGCCAGCGAGTGGCCCACTCATGACGGAGTAGTCAGCTCCGGTGTCCACCAAGGCAGTAACCGCGTGATCGTCGATCATAACTTTAAGGTCACTTGTTCGCGTTTTCGCATTGCACGTTGTCTTCGGTGTACGATCTCGGCTTCGTCGAGTAGTGAGGCTGCGGTGGGCGTACTGCCACGTTACTTCACTGGGCAGCGGTAAAAGCTTCAGGTCTGGCTGTGTCGTCGTCGTCGTCGTCGTCGTCGGTGTTGTCGTCCGTGTTGTCGTAGTTTTTGCTGTCGTATTTGTCGTCGTAGTAGTCGTCGTAGTAGTCGTCGTAGGGATCGTCGTAGGGATCGTCGTCGTCGTAGGGGTCGTCGTCGTCGTAGGGGTCGTCGTCGTCGTAGGGGTCGTCGTCTTCGTAGGGGTCGTCGTTGTCGTAGGGGTCGTCGTTGTCGTAGGGGTCGTCGTTGTCGTAGGGGTCGTCGTTGTCGTAGGGGTCGTCGTCGTCGTAGGGTTCGTCGTCGTCGTAGGGGGCATGGTCTTCTGTTTTCGTCGATGGAGGATCTTAGTTCTTGCGCTCAGAAGCAACCTCACCTCCAGAGGCTGCGTTATTCAGTTTAACATTCGGGGGCTGGGGAAGCGTCCACGGACTGCGGAGCCCCGGCCAGGAGATACTTAGCGCGGTGACGATGTCGAAGGAGAATGCGATAGGCGGCTCGGCGATGAGTATTCTTCCCGACGCAAAAACTCTTCGATTTCGACTGGTCGCTGGCCGGGTCGGGGTCGTGGGGCGTCGTAAGAGAACCCTCGAATGCCCAGTCTTCTGTATGGGCAGTGCCGGAGGACGTGACCGGCTTCGCTACAGTGGAAGCATAGTGGACGGCGCTGGTCGGGAGTTCTCCACTCGTCGCATTTCCTCGGCTGCGCGCGTCGCTCGTAGGACGGGCGGGTTGGGGCGAGTGGGCGGCGGTCCAACGCAGCTGGCTGAGGGCGATATGGGCTTGGGTCCCGTCGTCGAGGTGCAGGACGGCGCACAGCTGCGGCGTAAGTCATGGCTGGGGGCTGCAGAGGCTGCGTGGGTGTCGGCGTCACACCCAAGGCCTGTTGAACCTCGTCCCGGATGACGTCAGTGAGCGATGAAAGTTGCGGCTGCGTTCCCGTTGGCAGCAATCGTCGGAACTCCTCTCGCACAATTTCACGTATAACCTCCCGCAGGTTATAGTTGTTAGCGGTATCCATGCAGCTTGCTGACAAAAAGCGCTGCTGGCGGTCATACTGGCGGCCTCGGGCGTCAAGAGTTTTCTCCATTGTGGATGCCTCTTCTACGAATTCCGCGACGGTTTTCGGTGGGTTGCGAACGAGGCCGGCAAATAGTTGCTCTTTAACTCCTCGCATAAGCAACTTCACCTTCTCTTCTTCCTTCATGCTCGCGTCGGCACGCCGGAAGAGACGCTTCATTTCCTCAGTGTACACAGCAACGGTCTCGTTTGGGTGTTGTATGCGAGACTGTAGCAGCTGCTGGTCTCTCTCCTTTCGCACGACGTTCGTGAAGGTCTTTAGAAGCTGCTCCTTGAAGGTTTCCCAGTTCGTGAGGTTAGCTTCCTCATTCTCAAACCAGACTTTTGCTGGTCCCTCCAAGGCGAAGAAGACGTACCTAAGTTTCGTGGCATCGTCCCAGTTGTTGAAGATAGCCACACGGTCGAACTGCTCCAGCCATTCTTCGGGGTCGGCGCCAGGCGAAGCGTCGAAGGTTGGTGGCACCCGGGGCTGGTGAAGAATGATTGGAGTCGTCGTCTGGGGCAAGCTCATGGTAGACGTTGCGGCTGGCTTCCGCTTCCGGGTAGGGTCCGGCTGATTACCGAACTCTGGTGCGTCCCCTTGCAGGCGTCGGCTAGCGCGGTGGACTGGACTAAGGTCCTGCGGTTGATGACTCAGAGGGCTGGCGTCACGGCTTGTAGGGGGTGTCCGGTACATGGGAGGCTACCCAGCACCTCCACCAGATGTCACGTTGTAGTAACGGCAGTCCAGCAGTCAGGAAGACACCAACCAGTCTTGGAAACGAAGCTCTTTATTTGGGCTGACTTGCGCCCGCAAAAGTACTAAATCACTCGGCGGCGGCGTAAGCAACAAACGTGCTCCTCGGTCGTCGAACTACGAATGTCCGCCGCTCGCGGCATCGCTCAATTTAAAGGCGGCAAGGAAACTTCCAGATAACAGGACAAGATCCTCTACAGTAATCTAGAAAAACCTAGATGCAGCCTTTCATGGCTGCGATCAATCGAGATTAGTCTGGTCGCTTCTCGCGTCACGAACAAAAGTGATAACAACCCTTTCCTGCAGCCTTGAGCGTGAATGGACAAACACTACAATGATACGTGGCAATATAAAGGCTGCCTTTGTCGTGTTCAAGGTCATGACATCTAGTGAAGAGCCGTATCTTTTTTTTTAAATGTGGTGCCTCCAATGGATATCTGGATAGCAAGCGTGTCTTTGCCGACACGAGTTGTATTCCTGTGTCCAATAAAGCATGTTCTATTGTCAGTTTAGTGGCGCCCATTCCGTTACACCGCCCTCTGTCATCTGCTAGTCAGTGAATTGTATCCATAGAGTGAAGTCATGGGCATACATTGTTTTCCGAGTTTTTCTTCCGTCGTGGAGTCGGAAAGCGATCCGTATTATTGCTAAGCTAAACAGGGCTGGGTACTGAATTGACATTTGTTGTTCACATAGGCTATTGGTGCAAGCTTTTTTATTCAGTTACCCTAAAGGCCCGTGTGGGCATTACATAGGGGGGGGGGGGGGGGTACAATAAAAGTTTAGAATACGGAGAAAATACACAAACAGGCGAGTGCACACAAAATTCGAACATGAAGCAAACAGGTAGATGTATGCGGCTCATACAACATTCACAGCCCCAGGAAGCACTTCAGATTGTTTCAATGTGCCCTGTGCACACTACAAATGCCCGATTCTCTAAGCAACTGTCGATCTGGCGCTTGGATATGCGTTCCTGAGTTCTTGGCAACTTCTTTGTTGGTCACCTTGTCGAAGCAGGAGGAGGAGAAGGAGAGGCAGGGAGGTCAACCGGGAGAAGAAACTGCTTTGCTGCCCTGTACTGGGGGAAAGGGTTGAGTGGATATACAGGTGAAGCAGAAAAGAGAGTAACAGAAAAATTAAGTATGTATGCGAAGTCGGTAAGCGTTCGGTCAAACTATTCGGTAAAGCCATACCTAATACACAGAGATGTCGAAGGATTTTTAAGGTGCATTCGACGAAGTTATGGGGAACTGCGTTTCAGAAGTCTTTTCTGCTGCCGTCTAGTAGTTACCTGGGAAGCCACAGAACCCTGTGAGATCCGTGGTTAGGCCGGAAGCATGTCTCACCTACGTTCACGAATGGAATTATTTTTTTAATGTGAGTTATTGAGACGGTTAAAGGACATCCGCTTTATAAGTGGCCAGAACGCTGACTTCAGTGAAATAGGCCAGAAGTCCAATATGATTTCGGGGTCTCTTCCTGGCTTTGGGATTGGTTTCAATACCGAGTGTTCCTGTTCTGCTTTGAGTTGTCCAGTCGTCCAAATTTTTTAAACTCTTCTAGAAGCGTTTCTGAGGCCTTTTGGTTTGTGGTGACAATTGCGGTCCACATAACTACTTTATAAAAATGTCACGGACGCCGGTAGGACGTTCTATCCCTGGCAGAACAGTACCTGGCGAGCACACAGGGCAGAGCGCAGCCGGCAGGCACTAGCACCGAGCAGAAGAGGACGAAGTCCGGCGCGCGACAAAGGTCGAAGACAGACCGCACGGGGGCGCCGGTAGAGTGATGGCTAAACTAAGTGCGGCATTGCCCCTCTCCTCTTGAAAGGCATCGACTCGATGCCTGAAAGTGAGGGGGAGCCACGTGTGGGTGTTAACAGAATCCCAGGCACCGAACGTGGTGAGAGTTGTCCTAGCGGGCATGGTATGGCTTGAGTCTTGCGACGTGCACAATTTCGGATGTCGGCGGGCGTCTGGAAGAAGGAACACTCCCGTGCGGGCGCACTTCATACGTAACGTCGCTGAGTTTGCGGAGGACCTCGTAGGGGCCGAAGTAACGGCGCAAAAGCTTCTAGGAGCGACCGCGCAGACGGATGGGGCTCCAAACCCACACGTGATCGCCAGGCTGGAAAATGACTTCGCGGTGACGGAGGTTATAGCGGTGAGCATCGACTTCTTGCCGCACGCAGGTTCGTTGCCGAGCCAGCCGGCGGGCAGCCTCTGCATGGCGAACAAATGCATCAGCGTCGGCAACGGATGGGCGTGCAATATCGGGCAACAACATCGTGTCCACCATAGTCACGACTTCACGACCGTGTACCAAACGAAATGGCGTGAACCCCGTCGTCTCTTGAAGGGCAGTATTGTAGGCAAACGTGACGTACGGAAGGATTTCGTCCCAGTTCTTATGGTCATCGTCGACGTACATAGAAATCATATCAGCGATAGTCTTATTGAGGCGCTCGGTTAGGCCGTTGGTTTGAGGATGGTAAGCTGTGGTCTTACGATGACTTGTGCCACTGAGCCGCATAACTTCCTGAGTAAGCGTGGACGTGAACGCTGTGCCTCGGTCAGTTAAAACAACATAAGGGGCGCCATGGCGGAGGACTATGCTGATGATGAAAAAGTCAGCAATTTCAGCAGCAGTGCCGCGGGGAAGGGCTTTCGTCTCACAATACCGGGTGAGGTAGTCGGTGGCAACCACAATATACCGGTTACCCAATGATGACGTGGGAAATGGGCCCAGTAAGTCCATGCCGACTTGGTGGAAAGGAATTCTCGGCGGAGCAATGGGTTGGAGCAAGCCAGCCGGCTAGAAAGGTGGTTTCTTCCGACGTTGACACTCGCGGCAAGTGCGTACATAACGCTTGACAGCCGCAGAAAGCCTGGGCCAGTAATAATGGTGACGAACTCGTGCCATCGTTCGAGAAAATCCGAGGTGGCCGGAAGGAAGCTCGTCGTGGCATGCCTGCAAAACGTCTGTGCGGAACGCCGTTGGAACCACGAGCAGGTAACCAGAGTCCGTCGGGCCGTAATTTCGTTTGTAGAGGACGCCATCTCGCAAGCAAAACGACGACAAGCCACGCACGAATAGACGAGGCGGTACCCTCAAGATAATCGATGAGTGGCCGCAATTCCGTGCCGTCCCTCTGTTGTTGAGCGAGGGCGGACGTGGTCAGAGCACCAATAAAGAGAGGGTCATCTTCGAGGTCATCAGAGCTGGACGGGATAGGAGCACGGGACAAGCAGTCTGCGAGAGGTACGGGGATCGATACCCAGCACCTCCACCAAAAATGTCACGGACGCCGGTAGGACGTTCTATCCCTGGCAGAACAGTACCTGGCGAGCACGCTGGGCAGAGCGGAGCCGGCAGGCACTAGCACCGAGTAGAAGAGGACGAAGTCCGGCGCGCGACAAAGGTCGAAGACAGAACGCACGGGGGCGCCGGTAGAGTGATGGCTAAACTAAGTGCGGCATTATAAAGATGATGGTTATGCACATGCACCTGCTGGAAACGTGGCACTCAGATCGGGGAATTTTCTGAAACAGTAAGCTTTCAGTGTTTCGACACCTGTTGATTTGGTGATTGCGTAATTTAAAGTTCTTTAATGTAGCTGGAAATTGCTTAAAGGAATATAGAACAAAAACTTGACGCCGACACTTCAGGACGAAATGATATTCGTGGCACTTACAGTGAGGAAAATACCACTGTTTCCAGTTATAAATAAGAGCAGAGTAATTATGTTATTCAATATTTTTGTATCCATCATACTTAGGGGTCGCTTGTGAAAACTTCTACAACACAGCGGAGCAGCAGCAGTGGGTTCGTTAGAGGTTCGTTATATCTAGTTGTAGAAAATATCGTATCACAGAAACAAAAGATCAAATATTTGGGCTTCTAGAAGAACCTGCAGTATTAACAGTTTTGTTAAGCGAGGTTTGACTATTACAATGGAGCTCTGTGCTGTCTGCTGAGACTGAAAAAATGTGAATGGCTAGCGTGTAGCTTTGCAGGAACAACGCAATGTATTCGATTTAGCTAAGGAGAATTGTCATGCGCCAAGTTGTAATGTATCCGGTCGATAGCAAAGCGTACGGCTTTCGAGGAGTAAATTCTTCCTAGGATATGTAAATTGGAAAAATCTCGGAGGATGTATGGGCTCGAACTGTGGAGAGAAGTTTGCAGTCAGCTGCAACTTTCATTGAATGAGTGAAATGTTAATAGGACGAAAACACTTTTTGATATATTGTCTAATAACTCTTAGACATAGGCATTACAGTGCCATCACTTTATTCGAGTACTGATGCAGTGCTCCAGCAGGAGCTGAGCGCTCACTCTAGGTGTCGCTACAGCATTTTAACGTGTAAAATGTGTAAGGTAGAGCCAACACTCCTTCAAGACATGTTTGCGTACCCGATCTGAGAGCGTGGAATTCTAATCAATGACCAGATATGCAGTGCGTGTATTTGGGAACCATGCACCCTTCTGATTTATTTTGGTTTTCCGTGCTGAACGCACTGCGCTATTTTTTCTCTTCTCTCTTTCTGTTCCCGAAACAAGAACCACTGGGGTCCGCATATCTCCCCTGAAATATTTTATCAATAGGCAACTGAAAGCAGTTTAGCCTGTGTTATTAAATGGGACAGATTCGTTTTTGTTTTTGTTCATTTATTAAGCATCCAGGGTGGCAGTCATTCTTGCTCAACAGCAAGAATTGCATGCAGTTCTCTATCAGTCCTGGCTAGGAATAAAAAGTCCGCGCACGTCCTTCAGGTTCAAGCACTTGTCCCCGTCATCATTTCTTCCAGAGCACAGGCACTTGTTGGGTGCACACATATTATGCGGTCTACACTGAAAAAAAAGCAAAGTATTCACTTTCTTGCAGCAAGTACAATATCTTTTGCCACTGGGGTGAGGGCAGGCTGTAATAAAATGTCGCCACCCAAGCCAAGTGCCGCACACGTACGCTTACTTGGCAACGCACCTGTGTGGTGTGCCTGCATCGCTGTAGCATTCGCAGGGCATCTGCACATGTGCCCTACCCACCAAATTCGACAAGACCTCTACTGAGGAAATAAAAGATGTTCATTCATTCATTCATTCATTCATTCATTCATTCATTCATTCATTCATTCATTCATTCATTCATTCATTCATTCATTCATTCATTCATTCATTCATATTCATTCATTCATTCATTCACTCATTGATTCATTCATTCATTCATTCATGTAGCTCAGTGCTTGTTCTTTTTTGCACCATTCCAATTGGTTACACGGGCACAGCCTAATGTGGCACAGAAAAAAAACTGCATAACGAAAGCAAGAAAAGCTAAAATGCATGAAAAAAAAATAAGAACTCCAGTAAGTTTCCTTTGTCAGGAACAAAGGTAAACCATTTCTTTTGTCGTTTAAAAGTGCGTCTTCTGGGTTTTAGTCTACAGCCAAAATGGTAGATATTGCGCGAGTATCGATCAAATGAATTTAGGTGCCACGCCACGGCCTCGCCTGCTGGAGAACATTGAGGTGAGACTATTTTTTCAGCAGACATGCGCGCTCGCTCGTTTCTATCCGTTGCACTCCGGACTGTCGAAAACGTGAGAAATTGTGGAAGCTGCAGCGAACCACTGAACAGAGCGTGGCACACGCGGAATTTGCTTCTAACTCTACAGTCTTCAAAAACACTTGGACCACGACGCCCGCTGCTGCACAGGGACGCGGGCATGAGCGGCGCAATAAAAACGTATAAGAAAGTCAACAAATGTAATGTGCAGTGTTCGGCTGCTCTGCTGCCGAAACTCAAGGCGTGTGAAACGTGTGCAATGGCTACAGTCAGTGAAGTGCACAAAATATCTACGGCAAGGTTTGGCCAGCTCGGGCCAGCAATCGGATTACAGATTTATTTTTACGGTAGCTTCTTACGTCATTCGTTTAAGAAAGGGCACTGTCTGGTTTTTCTGTCACTCTTGACATGCTGTAGCTGATGTTGCATCAATTATTTTATCTATCGACCTACTGATAGCCAGACTGCAAGGCTTCATGAATGATTTCCATGATAACAGCTACGTGCGTGATGACAAAGAGGGTAAGAGAAAAAAGTATTTTACGATAGCAGAACACAGGTACTCGGGAACGTTGTTGGGAGTGGGGGGGGGGGGGGAAGGGCAAGTATTGTTTTTGCTTCATCATCATCATCAGCCGGACTAGACCCACTGCAGGGCAAAGGCCGCTCCCATATTCCTCCAATTAACCCGGTCCTGTGCTAGCTGCATCCACTTGACTCCGGCAAACTTCTTATTCTTATTAATTATTAATGTTTTAATTCATTGTATCCATTTCAATTTCACATAATTGCGTCCTCGCTTATTATCCATTGCTATATACGCTTTAAAAATGGTTGGAAATTTCATAATTACTGAAACCTGCGCAGACCGTACAAGTGAGTAAACGGATTCAAAAGCTGTGAAAAAAATATATATAATATTTCTGAATTCGCGCTCACACTGAAGCAAATGTGAACTTATATATTCATGCCAGTATACATGAAAGTAGGCACTAGGTACAAAGCTATAGTATCGCAGACTCGCGAGCTTCAAGGCTAGCATGACAAGAGGACGTTTGGCGGGGGAGGTTTTCAAAGGAGGCCGAAGGTTGCTGTTCGTTCTGCCGTTCTAGATACGAACTCTTTCATAACGGCATCCAAATGCAGGTCCGCAACTCCCATCTTGTGCACGTGGAGGAGGAGAAGGTGTGTCAGCCTCCTCTGCCTCATTCGATTGCGCAGAAATGTTTTTACACTCCTCAGAACACTGAACGATCGCACTCCTTAACTGACGCAGGCAGAGAAAACACGAGTTACAGATGCCGGACAACCTGGTACATCATATTACGCATGTCTGCAGAATTTGTAAAATGCGTTCACGTGCGACCGGACCCTCGTCACGCAGGAGCGTTGAAAGCTATCGGGAAAGGTCCAGGGGGTCGCTGCCCCCCTTAGGTTCCGGAGTCCCTGGCAGAATAGCACACTTAAGAAACTATACATAAGCGCAAAAACGAAGGCAAGAATGCTTCAACCAGTGTGCTCCAGCTAGCCCTCTTCTCCGCCAGCTGCAGCCACCCTATCACTGATATCATTTCTAATCTCCTCTTCTCACCCCACGTTTTGCCAGCCTGTGAAGTATTTTCCCTTCATTTTGGAGTTCATTCCGTTACTCTAAAGGATAATTCGCCGCACTTTCACTGGAAGTGTCCCAGTAGTGATTTGTTTCCCTTATTTTATCGACGATATCATTACCTTGAGTACGTTCAGCAACCAACGCTGCTTTAGCCTTATCTCATAACGGTGAGCTCTTCCCATGTTCTTTTGCATGGTTTTATGCATTGCCCTGTTTTAACACGTTTCTGTTAAGCTCGCACTTTCAGAAACGTAGGCTAGTGTCAGCAAGATTTGTCTATTGCGTAACTTCCTCCTGAAAGGTACTGGTAAGCTGCACTCCGAGTTTAGTGCTCTTTACAGCAGCTCACAAACCCATAGTAATGCGATACCTGAAAGCTCCGTCGTCGACGTCGCTTCCGTTGGCTGAGAGCGAAAAAAAATCAATTTAGGCACATAAGACTGCTTACGTGTGAGGCGGAAGCTCGCCTCCTCACTTTGTGAACGCAGTTGCCACGCGGTGCGGTGTGATGTAACCCAACGCCACGCAACTGGCAATTATACCTCTACATGGCTCTCTCGAGCCACCGCTGCGACGCCGCCGCACCCCTTCTGAACAGCGCGCTAACTTCATGAAGGCAGTCGCCGCCATAGTGGGGCCCACGCTCCGCTTTAAGAGTATTACGCGGTAGCTAGTGAGTTATTGTTCATATATGCAGAATCGTTCTTTATCAACTTAACATTCCCTCATGCACACAGACGAGTTTTCGCTGAATGGGGCGAGTAAGGCTTGCAACTTAAAATATTCGAACAATCCCCAGAGAAGCATCCAAAGTGGCAGGTGGGCCATCTACTCCACGTTAACTTGTGCCATAATCTAACCTGTCCACCGGATTCTGAGAAAACTGCGCACCGTGGCAGGTGGTAGTTAAATTAATGACTGGTGACGAGAAGTTCGGGGAGAGCAAACAATGTCCCACAAGCCCAACTATTGGCAGCACCTGCCATCGTAGGGCAGTGGCGCATCGCTTAACTCCTGTACCAATGCGTCCGGAGTGGTATAAGGGCTCCCAGCGGTCTGCGAATGCAAATTCGAGAATGACCGATTCGGCATGTATGGGCATTAACCCATTGAGCTATACCGTCACATCGTTAAGGCGGAGCTTAAGTATCCGCTCTAGTCTACATTCTCTGCCTTGCTTCTTTTCGTGGCAACAGTTACTTAAGGCATAAATTTCCGCTTCGCTTTCATTGTGAACAAGGCTCCTGTGTGGGAGCCGGAACGTCATTTCATCTTTCTTTTGGTTGGTGTCTTTTATTTTTTCGTTCTTTTTATGTTCCGGTATGGTCTTCACTACTTGGCCTCGCTAGATGGAGTCTGTCTAACGTACACTCTTGTTAATTTCGCATATTAGTGGATAATGACAACCATCTTCCAGATATACTGCGCACACCGATGCCCGCTGGGTGTTTCGGTCGTCAGTAATGCTCAGAAGTTCCTCCTCTGTACTACTCAAGAGGGTAGTGTCACTAGAAAATCGGAAGGCGGTAAGTCGCTGCTGTTTTGCTCCGACACCTCACTGCCCTGTACCGAATTATCTGATTAGTTTCTTTAAACATGCAACGACCGAAAGTTGCTAAATTTTCTCGCCTTTCCCGAGACATTCTGTCTCTGATCAGAATTCAGCCGCGTTTACCGCGGAGGACTATGGTCACAATTTTATTCTGTAGCCAACTGAGGCGTTCTTGTTCCAAACCCGGACTACGTAACGACTGCGCCTACGTCGACGTCAAAGCTTCTTTTACTCTGTGCACTGGTACTTGACGCTTGATTTGTGATGACTAGAAAATACGTTAGCCCTCTCGCTGATTTCAGGCGTCATGTTTTCGTGAGCCGTACTTTGGTCCTCTGTGGGCTTTATTTTGCAATACGTATTTTTTCTTTTAGAGCTCAAATAATATAATGCAGCAGGTGCTGAACTTGAGTCTATTGCGCGGTAGAATATTATTTGCGTATCCAAAGATTCCTGAAATATCAGCGTACATCCAAACCGTGTTTAAAGCCCTACGAAATGAGTTTTGAGACATCGTCTTTATTCTAATTCAGTCATTTAGCCATTGCTGAAGAAATGACATTTAGCCCTGAAAGTAGGCTTCTTATTCTTGAATGCCTCCTGAAGGTTTCCAAGTGACAGTTGCAAGGAAAAGAAAACTGAAAAGAACTAATGCGCTTTACTGGAACGAGGTATGAACTATTTTCTTTAGCCTCTACTTATTCTCACCAGCAGATTACGCCTAGACACCTTCAGAAAGAAAGCTATAAAAAAACCGGTGCACAAAACAACATCCAACGCTCAAACCTTGATGCGTCGAATTCCAGATCTCGCTCTTAGCACATAATTCTCAAATATTTTATTTTATCGCCTTCCGAAACCCGCGTTTGGTAACCGCTCACTTCTTTTTAGCGCTGCTTTGACTCGAACTTGAAGGTCCTGGCGAGCCTCGCGTCAGCTCGCGATGCTCCGAACCTGCATTTCGAGGTCCCGTCTTCTTGCCGTTCGCAGAAACCATACATCAAGATCCTTACCACATGCATGTTTGTTAATGGCGTCGAGATGTTGCTTAGTTTACACCTGAAGGTCTAGTGTCTGACAATCTTTTGCACAAACGCGAGAAACAGCGTGGTTCCGAGGTTGTGCTTGTCGCTTGCGCGCTGCGTATCGAGTGCTGCAGTCTGTGCCGCGGAGTTTACGAAGCAGAACAGCTGTCGCCGCCTTGTAAAACTAAGCGGCAACGAAAGAACGGAGTGCGAGTGAATTCATGTTGTTCTTGTTGACATCAGTAGACATGGCACATATCCAAGTGGGGAATTGACAGGATTTGGTGACTCATGACAAGGAAAATGACATACACGGTTGCGAGTAGAAGAGGCGCATGGACAGAAATGCAAAATACTGAAATGATTGAAAACTAACGAAGAAATGACTGAGAAAAATAAAGATGAGAAGAGGGCTGTTTCTTAGAACGAGGAAAAGTTGCAGAATTCTTAAACATTTAAGAGCGGAATCTTCCAGTTGCAATAATGTAGTAGTGAAGGTGTTCGTAAACGCTACTTAACTCGAGTCTCTAGGCGCTGGCACCAAAGAGGAGAAGAACTGAGTTTGACAGGTGGAGCCCTAACCTCTTGAGATAGATCTACAGATAAGACTTTCTGTGAAGAGCAAACCGGCGGCAACAGAGGAGAAAATGTTTATTTGATTATTCACCCCACGTGTCACAATTGGTTGTTGTAGCGAAATCGCATCTGCATAAGTAAATTTAGCCGGGCAATTCTGTACAGCTAAAGCGCGACTGACACCTCACATAGCCTAGATTTAGATAACCCGACATTCCAACGGTGAGTCAAAGGCGTAAAATCCGTGGTACTGAGCAACGGACCATGAAAGCTGGCTGAATTATGTTTGAACCGCTGCAGTGGAGAAATCTCCAGCATAATGAAGTGCGGAATGTGATATTCTAGTGGAGCACTGAGAGCCGAGCCTGCCAAGAAGTTAGTCACTGCGTTAAAATAGATACCAGAATTACGAGGTACCAAGGCAAAATGGACTTCTCCCACTATTCGGGGCATAAATCGTGCAAAAGGAGGATTTCCTTTCCGCTTCTCGCTCATGACCAGTTTTGCAGGGCGTACGTATAGTGTTTACGCACAAGCGAATTTTGAAGAGCTGACATATTTAAAGCTGTCAAGGTGGACGCAATGTTTAATCGAGACGCCACTCAAGCAACTGTTGTTGTACAAGCCACTTGCTAGCCATGGGTTCACCGTTAACACAATAACGATTCGACACTGGCGCTATATGATAGAAGTCCTCTCATGTCAAGAGTATTCTGCCAATTTTAGTCATGCGTAGTGCTGGCAGTTAATGAAAGTCAACAGGATAGGCCAAGATGGTTACTGCGCCTTGAAAGTCACGAGGATCCTACGCACGAAGACAGCTTCGGCAACATTTCAAGGAGGTTCGGCGTTACACATCTCAGACAACGCTATTTTGGTTGAACCAAATGTGACAGCATTTCTTCTTTGGCTGTTATTTTTCGTCGCACAAGGCAACTTGCCATTCACTTATATGCACGATTACAAATGCACTAACAGTCTTTGCCAAAAGTAACGGGGCAAGGAGGTTCGTTTCTTAGCTGCGAAGTGAAGCACTCATGGCACCCCTTATCTCTTAATCTGTGCAAGATAAGCGGTACCCCTTTCCGCACGGTTCGTTGCGTCGCGTTGTTTAGTGGAGCAGTTAGGGCTCCACTGCACGACGGAGAGGCAGACCGCGTTACCTGGATTCTTGTCCATGTATGTACCACGTGTTCTTAGGCCAATGTATCCAACAGAACATAATACGCATAGAAGACAGTCTTTTAGTTTCTACTAATTTAATACCCTTATCAGAATACTGAATGTTAATACTACATCATCAGCCTGACTACGCCCACCGCAGGACCAAGGCCTCTTCCATTTTTCTCCAATTAACCCTGTCCTTTGCCAGTTGTGGCCACTGTACCCCGCGAACTTGTGAATCCCATCCCCCCACCTAACTTTCTCGCGCCCCCTGCTAGGCTTGCACTCTCTCGGAACCGACTCCCTTACCCTTAAGGACCAGCTGTTATCTCGCCTACGCATTACATGCATCAATACTGCATATCGCAGCACTAATTATGACTGGTCAGCAGTTAATGCCCGCAATGAAGAGGTAAATAGTTTAGGAAAAAGAAATCACCAATATTCAAAGGCTATATCCAGACTTACATCGAGGTTGCATGGTTTAGGTGAATCTTCATAGTTAGAGCCATAATGAGGTTTTCTGAAAAAAAGATAAGTGTAATTTATTGCCCTGCACATAAATCAAACGGGATTTGTAAGATTAGCTAAAGGACAGCTCAGAGGAAGATCAAAGTGTTTTGTGTGTAGGCACTATATAAATTTGGAAAAAATCAATTTCGGAATATGGCGAGGAATCTGTAAGTGCTAAATTTCAAGAGTAGGCCCGGCATTATTCGTGAGGTGTGCCGCCTTAGCTTTGGTATGCAGTTTGGATGTACAGATTGGAATTGCTCTCCAGGCGGTATTTTATTTTACCGATTCTAGTATTAGGCCTGGCACTACGATAAATACTGAAGCTGATATCATATTGAAGTAGGATTGCATAGAGAAGAGTGAATGTGAGATCCTCGACGGATGCACCAAAAACGCTGAGGCTAGGCTCAGTACTCATACCATGAGAAGATTTATCACTCTTTTAACAAAATTGTTAGGCCTGTTTAATATCGTTATATCAACTGTATGATGCACAATCTCAGCACGCGCGGTTGAAGGTGGTGAAAAAAATTCAGGGGAGCACTTTGTTGACCTAAAGTGCGTTGAGGCGGAAGCTTTTAGCGCGGTGTTGCTGCTTGTGTCACTGATATGTGGTCAAGATATTAATTAAGTACACAATTATTTGTGAATCTTAAATGCTGGATACTCTGGAGGGCGTTTGGGAGGCATTCGTCTGATTCGACGCCTTTCTGCAAACATTCCCCATCGTCCTAGAAAAGAAGAACCGCATATGCGTTGGCCGGAAGTAGCGTAGCCATTAGCACGTTCGACTGCGGAACGGAAGGATGGTGGTTCGAATCCAATCATGCACAAAGTTTTTTTCTGGTCTCAATAGAAAACGTGACACCTCTGCTGAGAACCTTCTGTCGACAATTGCCGCCGCGGTGGCTCAGTGGCTATGGTGCTCGGCTGCTGGCCCGAAAGACGCGGGTTCGATCCCGGCCGCGGCGTTTGAATTTCTTTGGAGGAGAAATTCGAGGCCCGTGTACTGTGCGATGTCAGTGCACGTTAAAGAACCCCAGGTGGTCGAAATTTACGGAGCCCTCCACTACGGCGTCTCTCATAGCCTTAGTCGCTTTGGGACGTTAAACCCCATAAACCAAACCACTTCTGTCGACAATGATCAGGCAATAAAGGCTTACGCCTTAATAAAGGGCGCCACATAAAAGCATAAATATGACATATACAAGAATTTTAGGGGCTTGATTTCTTGACGTTGTCGGGTTAAATTAATTTCTAAGTTTATTGATTTTAATAGAACAAAGTAGCTACCGTACTGAACTACACATCTTTTTTTATATCGCTTATAAGCGGAGACCAGAGCAAGCAAATATTTTTCTTGAAACTATAGCCTAAACCACGGCTAAAGAGAAAAGGTGCCCTCTAGGCGGGCTATTGCTCGAACGATTTCATTCCCGCTTAGTATCACGCTGGGACAATAAAGGCTCAAGTGAGCCGTCATACAAAGCGTTTGGCGAAAACAACAAAACTATCATGAGATACTTCGAGCGTAACGCTGTGACCGGCCTGCAGTACGAATGGTTCTTTCTTTCGATGAATTAATGTGCAGGAGGGTGCCCTCTATGCTAAGCAGTTTATGTGTATGTGTGAGGTGGAATCAGCATAGTCCGAGCGATGTCTTCGCAAGCCGCAACTTCGGCTAATCTTCGCAAGCCATAACTTCAGTTAATCTCACAGAAGCTTTCCCGCACTACTCTGGTGTGGATTTACGTAAGCGCTTATTTCTAGAAACCTGCGTAAAGCCCTGCTTCTAACTATGCCTATGACGCTTTAGTGGAGGTGGGAGGCGCTCTGAATTTGTTGCTCACAACAAAGAAGTCAAAGCGGTAAACGCATAGTATATTTATTTCCCACCTGCGCGAAAGCTCCGCTTGTTATGGTTCATGACAATACAAGTGTCACTTATAGCTGTTACTTCAGCGTTCTGCTCATTAAAATTTTTTTTCAGCCGTAGGTCTAACAGTTAGTTCTCTTTGACCTCTCAGCTTAGCTTGCGCTACAGGCACCTATGCATTCATAAACCTTCAGCAACATCTTATAAAGATTATTTAGTAGATATAAATACATGAAAGTATATATACCTAAATCGAACGCACGAGTAATCTCATGTCAAAGCGCCATATAAATAGGAGTTATATGGCGGTGGGGAGCTGGGTTCGGATTTAGACAAAGGAACCTACTTGAATGACCGCTGAGACCGTCCCTATTATTATACCTGGTTCGGAGTTTTAAAAACGCCTACATGAGAGAGCAGTGAGTACATTCTGACTTACAAAGAAAGGTTGCGGAATTGATGCGTTATTAACAATGCAGAAAAGGATATATGTGCATTATTACCTGGCCGCCGCGGTGGCTCAGTGGCTATGGTGCTCGGCTGCTGGCCCGAAAGACGCGGGTTCGATCCCGGCCGCGGCGGTTGAATTTCTTTGGAGGAGAAATTCGAGGCCCGTGTACTGTGCGATGTCAGTGCACGTTAAAGAACCCCAGGTGGTCGAAATTTCCGGTGCCCTCCACTACGGCGTCTCTCATAGCCTTAGTCGCTTTGGGACTTTAAACCCCATAAACCAACCAACCAGCATTATTACCTAGGGAATACCGGCAATAAAAAATTAGTTTTTGCGCGCTACACAGGACAAGGTAATCCTAGGCGCAGCAAAAATGTAAATAGCTTTAGTTCCGTAGAAAGTTGTTTTTCGATACTTGGATAATCACTGCTCTCATTACTGCTGTTAGAGCCGCGTTGTCTAATGCCCGTTGATGAGCGCGAAGGCGTATCACGGTGGCGGTGCAGCAAAGTTTGTCGGGTTCACGTGTATTTTGAACCCGCAGTGAAGAACTATTGACTATTATCCGGTGTGGTAAAAAATATCGCAGTTTACTGAGCAGTGGACGTCGTCCAGTACACGAACGAAATTTCCAAGCGCAGCAGAAATATATTTCAACCATGGTTTGGTCCCCATATGATAGTACCTTAAACGTTTTAACAAAATTTGTCCATTACTTACACTCTTACCTTCACGAGGATAACATTTGCGGGCTCCGACAAGGGTATGTATAACTTCCGCACAATAACCTGTTTCGTTTGGTTTATGGGCGTTTAACATCCCAAAGCGACTGGGGAAATGAAAGACACCGTATTGGAGGGCTCCGGATAATTTAGACTACGTGGTGTTCTTTAACGTGCACTGACATCGCACAGTACATAGGAATCAGCTTTTCGCTTCCATCGAAATGCCACCACCACGGCCAGGATCGAACTCGCGTCTTTCGGGTAATGCAGCCAAGTACCCTAACCACTGAGTCACCGCTGCGGCACACAATAACTATACCAAAGCTCATCATGATCCTGGTGTTCGTTTCAGTGAAGGATGTGTGGAGGTTGCATTATCCAAAAAGGTGAACATATTATGCACTGATGCTGAATGGAAAAAAAAATTGCAGTGCTTTCATTCGAGTCAGCAGGATTCGCTTGCCATTTGCAGTCCCTGACTCTCCGTGTTATATACAAGCAGTGATAATTTCATGTGTGCTCTCGAACTGATCAGACGCCGCACTTTGCAAGTATCATTTTCTGAAATATTTAACCCATCTCCATCTTTCGGAACTATCGTCTGCAGACCTTCAGCTTCGGCGAGTTGGCACCGGAATAAATCGGCAGAAGAGCTTGCACAAAGTAAGGCCCGAGGCTTATGCTTTCACCGCTCCTATGTCTTCCCGTCTCTATAGCTGGAGGCTTGAATATTCAAATAGGAAGTTGGAAGCGGTGGTTTGCATTTGTGCACTGTGCAGAACATCGACCACGCTATTGATATGCGTCCGACCTCTGCAGGAGTTAAGAAAGTATGCTACTGCAATGGGAGTAAAGCTTGCCATAAACCTGCTCATTACTCTTCCAAGTTAGTGAAGAAAATTCTGAAAATAAGGGCGTAGCAAAGGTTTTGACGAGTTCTTTCGAAACAAATGGCACAACATTTGAGACGGGCAATTAGGGAAGGGAGAGCACCCCTAGTGCTTCTCAACCCATCAACACGAGCAAAAAAAGTCTCGTTCAGTTATATCCTCCATAGTTGATGTTGGCATTGCAGCAAAATATTTTGCACGAGTACCGCGTGTTTGAATAAAAGCTCGAATTGCCTAAACACTGTCGCCTTAAAGCAAGCAGAAAAACTTACCCTTCACATGTGATCATGCCAATGACCAAAGCGCAGCCAAGAACGTAGAGGGCATTCATGGTGTC
Source organism: Amblyomma mixtum (assembly GCF_055824585.1). Lineage (NCBI taxonomy): Eukaryota > Metazoa > Arthropoda > Arachnida > Ixodida > Ixodidae > Amblyomma > Amblyomma mixtum. The sequence goes on from NC_143013.1 coordinate 210,072,304, forward strand.
TTGATGGGCTCCAAAAACGCAGTAGCGAGAGCGGTTCTCGAAGTGAGTGGGAAAAAAATTTGCGCCTTTTATATCTACTGCTGAGGGCGCGACTCACCACCTAAGGCCCCGGAAACTGTCCGCATTTACATTTACTCTTTTTGTTCCAGCAATAATTTCACGATATTTTCAACGCTTCAGTATCGCTTTAAATAAAGAAAATAAGCAAACTAGTGCGCTATATTCGTGTCATTTGCGTCAGAACACAACGCCCACAGAGCTGCTGCAGGTGTCTCCATTTATTTGCATCAACTAAGCGTATTGTGAAAATGACAAATAAATCTCCGCTGAAGATATAAATAGTTCTGTTTCGAAGTTTTTTTAAAAAAACTTCGAAACTTTCACATCAGTTCTGTGTAGGTTCTCTTGCAATAAATACAAACCTGTCAGTTGAACTCAAACTTTCCGTAAATATCATTTGTTCTAGATTTGAACTTTGGAGTGTTTGTCAGCGGACTTTGCTATTCATAAAGTTCATTGATCGCTCAGCAACGCATTCTTCGGGTGCGTGAACTATCACCAACCGACAGGTGTCTGAGAGCAACAGGAGCAAAAGGCTCTTAAAATAGAAAGAGCGCGGTGGCTCTACCTTAAAGTTAACAATTAAGCAAGGACGGACGTATTTTTTAGCACAACCCTATTTTATTCGCCATGGACTTTGAGGAGTAAGATTTTTATGCATGTTGCATAGCTTGAAAACTAAAGTGCACAAAATTTTAAGCAGCACATCCGAACTCTTTTCTACAAATTTTCTGTTTTCTGTCCGTTGAGGAAAGCCAGCAACATATCGAGGTAGAACACTCCTTTAATATCATTTGAAGTTCTGAATGTTTCTTGCGTGTCATTACAGTCATATTTTTTCCCCAGTACAAAAACTGCAGCTGCCATTTTGTGTTATTTAGTTGCCCCAGACATGTGTCCACTGCGAAGAAAATATCAAAAGAATTAACAATGTATGAGCCTCCAAAACAACAATGATTTCATTTTGCGTGGTCCCTGGAGTACAATAAAAAAACGGGGTCCAAACAGGCCAAACAGTCATAAAAAAATCCGGTCTGCAGTATTACCGACAGCTGAAAAAAAAAGCAGTTTTGTCGAAAAGGCATTCAAAGTTGAGCGCCATCTTTACTTCTCCTAAGTGCATCAAAGTTGGTGTCGAGCCCCTTTGAAAGAAGCATTGCTTTGCTATCTGGCTTTTCGCCTGGGCCGCTTTTGATGACTCGTATCTCCTCATCGCAAAGTTATCGGCTGCTTGCAATAGATTGCGGCGCGCGCTTTTCAATGCCAATCAAGCAACTGTGCGCGCAAGCTGACCGCAAGGAGCCTGAAGCGCTCAGGTACAGGACTGTCACACCCATTATCTCCCACCACTCTAACTTTACTCGCGGTATCCCTTAGAGAGGTCTTCTTACCATTCGTGGTCGTTGGCGGCTGGCCGTAACGATGCCAAGTTTTGTATTTTCAAAGTGGTGTCACTCATTGTAGTACGCAGTGTAAATTAAGTCCGACTCGGAATCTGCATACACGAGACAAGTAAGAGTAGCTAGAAGGGCAAGTGAGTGCATATTGCTTTATCGGCTCCAGCGCAAACTCCGCGGAAGGGACAACCACTGCGGTGACCAAACCGACGCCGGGAGTCACGTGGCGAAACCTTGGAGTTTTTGTTTTTGGACGAGCAATTGAATCGATTCCAGGGGGGGGGGGGGGGTAAAAACGGTTTTATATAATTTAAACTACCACTATGGCTGAAAAAACAATTTTCTTGGCGTAGTTTCTGGTAGTCTACAGAAATGAAACTTCGAGACAGCACCGAAAGCGAGTCAAGCCATGTGATACTATGATATCTGGAAAACAATCTTTCGGGACTTTTTGCACTCTGTAAGGCGCGTCTTGCTTTTAGCTGCCGTATGAATAACGGGTGAAGAGGGCTAACAGAGCAGACGAAACTTGGTCCAGCTCCTGCGTGCTGGAGTCCGGTGTGGTTGTTGAAAAAGAAAACATAAAAACAACGTTCCTGTAGACGATTTCGCAATATCCCTCTTACAGCTATCATGCTTACAACCAAAGCAAGAATCTTTCCAGACACGAAAACTTGTTTTGGCCGAAGCATCGCCTGCAGTGGATAGTTAACTGCACCTAAAACTCCACTAGGATAGGATGTGTGCTTGCGTGAATTCTCCAGTGCGCGTGTGCGTTCCGACGTTCTGTACTATGCCCCGAGCACGGCAACTGGACATCCCTCTGGACTGTGACTCATGCCGCGGCGCGCATGTGCACGTGCCATTTTTGTGACACCTACCCCTTTTTGTTGTTGTTATTCTTGTCTGGAAAATATGTACTGTAGAAGAGGCTTCAATCCCTAAAGTATACGCTATTTTTTTACGTCTGTTTTTTATTCTCTTTGTTTGTCTCCAATTTCTATTTAATTCTTTTTTTCTCTCTTCTGGCCGTTATATTCTGCCGTTATTAATTGTTTAGTTATGTTTAAGTTCACTTGTTCGTTCTCCTTGCTTCTGTACCTGCCTTTTTGTCATTTATCTTGGTTCACTTTTCTATTCCCCCCTTTTCTTTTATGTACTCCTGCTTTCTGAAGCACATTAATTCCTGTTTTTTTCTCTGGTTTTCTTTTCTCTCTTTTTCTTTCTTCCTACACATCCCCGCGCTTTCCCTCCTCAAAAGCACCGAAGTTTGGGCCAGTTGGTATTGATCCATCTTGAAAACGTAGCAGCACGAAAAAACGAGGACTGCTGCATATGTCCTGCCGTACCTGTGTCTATTTTGTCCTCGTTTTTTCGTGCTGCTACGTTTTCAAGATGGATCCCTCCTCCTGGACACCTGGGTGCATGTCTGAAGCTCTTGGGCACGCTGGATCAAGCCATACTTTTTATTGCGAAAGCAACACTACGCTAGTCCCCGAGCCATTTCGCGGAGCTCTGGAAAGGCCAAGCTGCGCATGCATGAGGAGCGGGTGACGTCACACGGCGCACAGGTGGCGCGCCGGGGCTGCCGGCGGAGCCGCCGCCGCGCTCTGACAACCTCCGGCCCATATCTATCACTTCTTGTGTGGGGAAGTTGATGGAGACCATGGTCCTTGACAGACTATCCACCTACCTAGAAACGCACAACGCCTTTGCAGACACCATGTACGGGTTCCGCCCACACCGGTCCGCACAAGATGTGCTGCTGCAACTTCATAGAAAAATTCTTGATCCCGTCGAGCACCCTAGCGATGACAAGGTGGTCCTCGCATTGGACTTGCGGGGGGCTTTCGACAATGTTACTCATGATATCATCCTCTCCCACCTGTCCCAAGTGAACTGCGGATACAACACATTCCAATACATCAAGCAATTCCTCACAGATCGGCAAACATATATCCGACTCCAAGACAGTGAACATGGCCCGTACCAACTTGGTACGCGAGGGACTCCACAGGGAGTAGTCCTCTCGCCTCATCTCTTCAATCTGGCCATGATGAAGCTCCCTACCCTGCTGGGTGAGGTCCCGGGTGTGCAGCATGCCCTGTACGCGGACGACATCACCCTCTGGGCAACACACGGTTCGGTTGGAGAAATCGAGGCCAACCTGCAGCAAGCGGCGGCTATTGTGGACGATTATGCACACCGCTGCGGCCTTGAGTGCTCCCCGAACAAATCGGAATTCGTGCACATACGTCCCAATCCAAGGTGCACAACCAAAATTGCCCTCTCCCTGCTTAGTGGCCCGATATCTGAACACGATGAAATCAGAGTATTGGGACTCTACATACAAAAGAACCGCAAGATTGACACCACGCTGAAGAAACTCCGCAAGGTGGGGGATCAGGTGGGCCGTATGGTCCGCCGGGTATCAAACAAACGAGGGGGGTTGCGATGCAAAGAGGCCCTGTGGCTGGCGAATGCATTCGTAACCAGTCGAATCCTGTATTCGGCACCGTACCTCCACCTGCGCAAATGCGATGAGAACGCTTTCGAAGTGATTCTCCGAAAAATCTATAAGAGAGCTCTCGACCTCCCAATTGCAACATCCAACCAACGTCTCCTCGGCCTGGGGATGACGAACACCTTTGGGGAGCTGCGCGAGGCTCATCTCAGCAATCAATACTTGCGGTTAAGCAAAACACGTGCGGATAGCCGCCTACTGACCCGCCTCCACATCAATTACACAACCCAAGAGGAGAAGCGGGTATCCATGCCCGAGGCCTTGCGCTTCGCACTAAAGGTTCGCCCCCTCCCCAGTAACATGACAAAAGATGCCCATGATGACCGCCGCCTCGAGCGAGCGGAGGCCATTTCCAAGCAGTACGGTGCTCGACCAGGAGTATTTTACACGGACGCGGCAGGTCCACACCATGGGGGTTGGTACACGGCTGCCGTTGTCCACCAAAACAACCCAGTTCAGGGCCTCACCTTCCGTGCCCCCAACATTACATTCGCGGAGGAAGTTGCTATCGCACTTGCAGCTGCGGATCCAGCGTCCCGAGTCATTATCACCGACTCAAGAGAAGCTTGCCGCAATTTTGAACAGGGCCGAATTCCAGATCGTGCTTTCCAAATTTTACACAGTTGTGAGTACCGGGATTTCCCAACCCGGCGCACCATCATCTGAGCCCCAGCACATGCGGGGATAGAGGGAAATAAGGTAGCGGACACTACCGCCCGCGCGCTTTACCACCGGGCATCGCCTCTCTCGCCGCCTGATCCGGCTACTGATTTTAATCCGGCTATTACTTTTCGGGAGATCTCTCTCCTGTATCAAAACGCTCACGGCCGATACACACCCCCCTGTAAAGGCCTCAATAAGGCAGAGGAGCGTTGGCTACTTCGCCTCTACACCAACACGGTACTGTGCCCGGCAGTGCTCAAACATTTCAATTCGGCCTTTTCGGGCGAGTGTCCACACTGTGGGGAGGTGTTTGCGGACACGTATCACATGGTGTGGGCATGCCCTGCCAATCCTGCTTTCCCACCCCACCCCCACCCCACCCGAGAGGACTGGGAGGCTGCCCTGCTCGGCTGCTCAACTCTCCAGGACCAACGAGCCCTGGTGAGAAGAGCCCGGGCCGCCGCGGAGGCCACAGGGGTCCCGGACTAGGGATCCCTCATAGTGATTGTGAGGGCCGGGCCCTTCAGGCACGGTCCAAGCAATACCTCTCTTGTATATAGTATAAAGAAATGTTTTACACCACCACCACCTCTCCATCGCATCGCCGACTCTCTCGCTCTCTCTCTCCATCTCTGATGCGCAGTAGCGATTGCGCATCGCCATCTGCTTGGTTTGTGGTGTACATAAAATTGGCAGTGGCTTAGCACTGCTATGCCAGGATATACGTACCATGAGGTGAGGGCGAGGTGTCCACATTTCGGTGGACACCCGAACCAGAGGGAAGGCGCATAACTGCCCTCTTGGAACAGTGGACACCTCAACCATGCTTTAAGCTAAGTGGCGGTAGTGACAGGTGTGCGCTGCATGCGTTGGCATTCACAACGTTGTGCCACAAATCCGGCGCTGAAGCCATAGGCCTCGGCGTTTGTTGTGTTCATTGGCGTTGGCGTGGACCACGTGTTACACTCCGAACATTTTAAGGAAAGGAAGTGCGCATAATGGCTCCCTGGTTCAGTGGACGCCTGAATCGTGCTTATAGGTACGTGGGGTGATGAGAGAGAGTTGTGAGCTGCAGGCATTGACAAGGTTGAGCCAGAAACGCGGCGCTGAAGCCATAGGCTATCGGCGTTCATTGTGCTCATTGGCGTTGTCAACGTTTTGCACACCGATCATTTTAAGGAAAGGAAGGTGAGCACACGCGGCGAGGAACGCCTGCTGTGCGTAGTGACGTCACTTGCTCCTCGTGCATGCGCCGTATGGTCGTGCAAGAGCACGCGAAACAACGAGACTGTGGGCAATGTAGCTCACGCAACAATATATGGCTACACGCAGACGTTGCTTTCGCAATCCTCCAGGTTTAACCAGAGCTAAACCCCAGCCAATTTTGTTCCTCCTTACCTCTCTGCCCTAAAATCTCTTTTTCCCGGCTGTCATTTGTGCATTTTTTTCTTGTAATTGGTTTTGGCTTTGGCTCCTTTTCTGTTTTTTTCAATTCGTTAATTCGCCTGCGATAACCTCTGGTTGCGTGTGGGCTTCCGCTCACATTTTTTTTTTCACTTCTTGAGAGTACTGCAATAAACGTCTAGAAAACTGATGTAATGTCCTTACCAAAAGCAACCGAGCTGCACAGTTTTATAATCAAAAGGTCTTGATAGGTGAGCACGAGGGTTCCTCTCACCTTACAGAAATTTCGAGCTGCAGTGGTGGGAAAAGTGCTTCACTATACGACTGAGAAACAAGCCATGAAGCATGCAGACTGCTCGAAAGCCAATATAAATTCCATAATTTCCAGGTATGAAAATCCTGCCACACTATTCATGTTTTTATGCTTGTCTCAGTATATCTAATTAGTAAACAAGGGAAAAGAAGAAAGGGGCTCTGTTATGCATACATGACGAAAGCCAGCAATCACCAAAGCCGAAGAGCATAGGCAACGTTTTTTTTTAAGTTGTGGTGCTCATCATTACCCTCTTTATACCCACGTATAAAGGCCCAAAGCCGGTCGTCGCCGTTGCTCTCGAGCACAATAGGATGTTAGCGCAAAAGCTTGCATTGTCTTTCATCAGTTCAGATTTCGCCTTTCTTGGCATGCGTTTTCGTGAGCAGCAGTTGGCAAAACTTCGCCGTTCTGTCGGCAATGTCATGCCAATTTTTTATAGCGTTTTCGGGTCCTTGTGGGTGCCCGGAGGTCCAGAGGCGCTGTTCCATCTCCGCGCGTTCCGGAACCGCGAGTTCTTCGACACTGCTGGGCCTTGTTTACGCCACCTCCACGTTCGTTCTAACTAAATTACACTGCCACGGCAGTTCGCTGTATCCGAGTCGCAGCCCCATTGCCCTAATGCATATTTTTACGCCGCCGCGGTGGCTCAGCGGTTATGGTGCTCGGCTGCTGACCCAAAAGACGCGGGTTCGATCCCGGCCGCGGCGGCTAGAATTTCTTTGGAGGAGAAATTCTAGAGGCCTGTGTACTGTGCGATGTCAGTGCACGTTAAAGAACCCCAGGTGGTCGAAATTTCCGGAGCCCTCCACTAAAGCGTCTCTCATAGCCTTAGTCGCTTTGGGACGTTAAACCCCATAAACCAAACCAAACCATATTTTTTCGGAAGCACCACCCTCGTTCGTAATAGGCGAGCGTTCGTTATAACTGAGACAGTTCTAAGTGAGCTCGACTGTAGTCCAAAAGTACGTTAGGTGTCAGCTTAGACACCGCGCTTGCGAAAAGATGCTACAAAACCGTCTGAACGAGAAAGAACCCTTTGGGTTTCAAGAAATTTTGCGTTTGTTGGGAGAAAAAAACTCTGAAAGAATTTATTTCAAACAGCAAAGCATCTGAAAGGCGTTTTTTAAAAATTCCTTTAAAAGTTCAGAAACGTGCGCCTGGGAAACGAATGCTTCACATTTCTGAACGTTCAGGAACCACGCGGTAAATGCTACTTTTGAAATGGTGAAAAGATGGCACGTAAATATTCAGTTTAAGTCTGCCGAGCTGAACTAGTCGATGAACTTTTTCAGTGGCCCGCGGCATATAAATTTAAAAACACAAGAGGAGTCAGCGCCACTTGGGGAAGCTGCATACGTCACTAAAATACGCACGCGCTATGCACGACCAAACTTCAGAGCGCTGATTTTCAAAGCGATAAAAAATGGGTAGGGTGTGATATTTAGTAAATGTTTTAAATGTATATTCTTAAACTTTTATGTGCAGGCTACTTTGTTTCTGCTTATAAAAATGCATGGTAGAAACGCATTTGCAGAGAAAGGCGAATACTTTGCCCCGGAATGCCAAAGAATAACACCAGAGGTTAAGCGGATTTGAAAAAGAGCTAGCTCTGCGTAGACGAAGTGACATAAACAACGATGACAGCTTCAAGGCAGAATTCATAGCTACTTAATGTAAGATGTATTCCATCTGCGAACACTTTCATCGTCTTTACCTCTTCCATTTCTTTTCTGAATTCTTCGATGAACATAATGTGTTATGTGCCTTTCCACTGGCGCAGAAAAAAAAATCTACAAATAGTTTCGGGATTTAGTAACTCGGAATTTTTAACGCTGAGTTAACCGCTAATTTGTTACAACCCAGTATAGCGTAGCTCAGATCTACTTCCCTCGTTTTCACCGCGTGCCACAGGAGCGGGTTTGTCTGCTAAATAGAACATCCTATTCTTATCAAGTGCCTAGTTTCAATTAGTTGGTGTCAAGTATTCGCTTTTAAACGCCGAATGGCATCTTGTGGTATTACTTCGACCTTGGCAGTATATTCCGTGAGAAAGCCTCATTTTCCCTACATTACAATTACGTTTTCAAATGATTTTCCATATTAACCTTAACATCAATTCCTTGTATGTTAGGAAACACCTCACAAAACCGGGAGCCAATACCCATTAAATGGGCTAGAAACACGCCGTAGTAGAGGAGAGGCGATTATTTCGCTACGCTCTTTTCCGTAAGCCTTTCTACCCATGCCGTATCTTCAAAATAGCACATATGCTGCCAAAAACCCTGACAGCTGCTTCATGGGATGCATATGAGGACGTTTAACAAAAAATAGACCGCTTCTGATTTTATTACCTAATAAAGCTGGCAAAGTCCACACAAAACTAGTCCAGGTAGGCCTTGGTTTGAGCTACATGGTGAACTTAGGTAATGGAATAAAACGGCGCAAGAATCGTGCGAAACAACGGATTTCTGCTACGTACAACGCGACGATGAGCGGGCAATGCCGCGAGACGGAGCACTCGCCCTAGGCTAGCTGCGTACACGCAAGAGATGATTTTACTCGGGTCAGGTGACGTGTCGATGGGGCTCACAAAACCACGCACCACCTCCCACCTGTCCGAGGTGTTCCGTTCTAGCTGCAGAAGTGGATGTTCGCCATCTGCTGTGGGGATGTGCAGGGACAAGGGCTTCGAAGACACGAATTTTACAGGAATTTTTCCTAGTGGCTGCGCAACAACAATGTGAGGTGGAACCTTCTCTGATTCCTGTATGAAAATACCTTGCATGATTTACAGAGTAGGATTCGGCCAACCTGGTGCAATACTTGACCACAATCTTTTATGACAAAGCGAATTAATCCTTTGCAATACAGCGAACCATGATTATGCCTCTATGGCAACTATGTGAAATAGTAATAAAAAATTGGAGGCTTATCAAGGTTAAGCCCAGTGGATGCGAAGCATGTTAAGCAGCTGCCTCAGTGTGGATGGGGCTAAGTAACGGAGACGTGGTTTTAGGTTAATCGTCGTTTTGCATTCCTATTATTAACGTCCTTAGCGTTTGGAGGCATCTTGACCGCATACACGCCCGGCGCAAAGACGCTGGCGCGGTTGCGGGCACAGAGACTGACGCGACGGCGGGCGCGCGCCGCCTCATCCCTGGCGTGACGTCACATATCACGTGATGCAGCGATGGTGGCGCCGCCGCCGCGTCGCGCGCGACGGCGCGAACCGAAGCGTGGAGGCCTCCGCCGGGCGACGTCCGACGGCGCGACATGAGGCCCCATCTGCAGCCGGTGTGCACATCATTTGATCTCACTTCAAGGTCAATGGTGGCCACCGCCGGGAGGCGACCGACGGCGCGATATGAGGCCCCATCTGCAGCCGGTGTGACGTCATCACGTGACGTCATGTCACGTGACCCCACTTCAGGGTCAATGGTGGCCACCGCCGGGCGTCGCGCGAAGGCCCGAAACCTACGTTAATATGCTTCGCATAAAAGGAACCACCGGATTAGTGCCTCGTAGAAGACGACGATAAGCGGGCAGTGCCGCGGGATGGAGCGCTCGCGCTAGGCCAGCTGCGAACAGACAACGCGACAACGGACGGTTGCACTCGGTATTGGTGCTTGCGCACTAAAACAACCTCGAGAACACACATGCCTGTCTTGTCTGTTGTGTGTTCTCGTCCTTGTTTTCGTGCGCCGTTGTATTCCATTAGCTAGTCTAGATGGCCCCAGCTGTGAATAACACATCAATGCGGGGGCCTTAAGAGGGTCACCTCCATCTCCATGAAGCCTCCATATGTGATCTACCGCCTGCCAACTGCTATAAAACCGGCTAGAACAACACCAGCTTAAATGACACGCAAGCAACAGCAACTGCTTGGGGCCTGTGTGACAAGGAGTTGGGGTTCGGTTCTGGGGATGACATTGGCTAGTAAAGTTATAAGTAGCTGTAGTGGTCGCAGTGCTACAGTTAGTGCTACAGGCCGTGGAACGATATCACGGCACACATCGAGAAATTGTGTACAAGGACTGCTACCCAAGCCAGAAATGCAGTTCTAGCCGAGTACGAAATAACCTTTTGCCATCCTTGAACAAGGTTAATCCTGCTTATTTTAAAGCAAAGCTAACAGTGAGAACAGCGCAACAAAGATGCTAGAAGCGAGATACGAAAGTGCAGACTACATTGGCTGCAACAACCACAAGGCATAGTAGAGGAGGCGGTGTGCTGCTCATGGCAAAAAAGGCCTTATCAACAGAAAAAAATGAAAAATACACACAAACAACTCCAGATTTCGCAATCTTGATGGTCATTTCTTCCACAAACATCTTTTCCGGTCTGTACCGCCCACCATCTGGCAGTGTACCAAATTTTCTTTCATTTTTGGATAATTTTTTAGAATGGGTTAATTACAACAATTACAACCTTGCATTAGGAGGCGATATTAATATTAATATGCTTCATACCTCAAAAGCTGACCTCATCACAATACTCATCACGATCTGACCTCATCACAATACTCGAAGCCAACACCGGCATTAACACCTTTAACAGGCCCACCCGAATTCATGACGATTCTGAAACATTATTAGACGTATTTTAACAAATATACACACTGAGAAACATCATTCTGGTGCCAATGGCGCTCACATCAGCGATCACCTGCCAATATTTCTCATTACTGACCACAAATTAACACAATCATCATTACTGGCAACGCGTGACATGACATATCAGAATATTAACTCATTTACACTGGAACAGCTTCGCAATGAAATATCTCAAATCAGGTGGGAACAAGTCTACAACGAATCGCACCCGGACACTGCTTACGACAATATTCTGTCATTATTCAAGTTAGCTTATAACAAAACTTTTTCCCGCAAAGCAACAAACAATAAAGAGACTCGTAAACCATGGATAACGAATCATTCTGTAAAACTAATTAAACAAAAGGACGCTCTTTTCAAACGCTTTATTGAAACAAAGGATCCTGAAGACCTGCGCGCTTTTAAGGCTTTCAGAAACAAAGTGACAAATTTTTTAAGACAAAGCAAAAGAATTTACCTTCACAACCTTTTTAACACTGCAGTTATGAAACGTAGTGACGTTGCATGGCGAAGACTTAATATGGTTCTTGGTCGAGACGGCTGAAATTCACAGAGCCTAGAAAGCTTGGTGTTAAATGGCACACCATCATCGGGGTCATCACTGGCTAACGCTTTAAACGAATTCTTCACACCCTGGTGACTGATTCCCACGGTTCACGGAGCCTAAAAAACATTAAATATTCCTCCCGTGACAGCGCGTTTTTAAAACCAACTAACTGTGAAGAAATTTGCGACACGTTTCTCACCTTCAACAACAGCAACTCATGCGACTCGGATGACTTGCAGATGCGCCCCGTAAAATACGTCATAGACATTATCAGTCCCATCCTTGAGCACGTGTACAACCTCTCTTTTACACATGGCATTTTACCTAAAGGTATGCACACAGCAAAAGTGAGCGTTCTTTTCAAAGGCGGCGATAAACATAGCCTAACCAATTACAGACCGATTTATGTTCTTCCAGTTTTTTCAAAGGGATTAGAAAAGTTAATTAACAGGAAGACTGAAATTTGTGAAAAGCATAACATACTAGCTAAATCTCAGCTCGGATTTAGATAGGGACTTTCAACTGAATTAGCACTTCTAACTTAAAAAGAAGTCATTTTACATGCAATAGAAAGCAAACTACTAACTCTAGATGTATTTATTGATTTCTCGAAGGTCTTTGATCGCATAAATCATACTACATTACTAAAGAAACTTGAAATCTAGGGATTTCGAGGGGTATTTCTAAGTTTACTCAAAAGTTGTCTCCAGTATCGCCAAGAAAGAGTGCACATTTATACTCACATATCTGAAATTAGGCAAATTAACAGCGGGGTGCCTCAAGGGAGTATCTTCGGCCCATTGCTGTTCAATATTTACATTAACGACATAACATCTATCGATGAATCAGCTACATTTGTTATTTACGCCGATGATACAACCATATTTTTTACTTGCGGTGGCTCAGTGGTTATGGTGCTCGACTGCTGACCCGAAATACGCGGGTTCGATCCAGTTGAATTTCTGTGGTGGTGAAATTCTAGAGGCCCGTGTACTGTGCGATGTCAGTGCACGTTAAAGAACCCCAGGTGGTCGAAATTTCTGGAGCCCTTCACTACGGCGTCTCTCATAGCCTCAGTCACTTTGTGACGTTAAACCCCATAACCCAACCAACCAACCAACTTCACCTATTCTGGTGGGCTTATTTGACCGAGCAAACCTTACATTGTTAAAATCGCACAAATGGCGCGCTGCAAACTCATTAACAATCAACACTAATAAAACCCAAGCTATTCTCCTCAGGGCAAAAAATCAGGACGCGTCCGTTGCTGGTAATCTTATGACCGGAACATCAGTCATTGACATCGTCCATTCCTTAAAATATCTTGGAGTCATATTCGAGGAGCATTTAGCTTGGAATGCATAGGTCGACATGGTGGTTAACAAAATTGCCTAAGTAGTTGGAGTACTAACCAAATTACGTTCCTTTTTACCGACCAGAATAAAATTAGTTATTTATAACTCACACATCATTTCGCACATTAGCTATTGTCATCTGATTTGGAGGACTACCACTGCCTCTAGCATAAACAAGCTGTTGTTACTGCAGAAAAAGTCAGTGCGCGTCATTTCGGACTCCTCATATGATGCTCATACAGAACCCCGCTATGACAATCTGAAAATCAGTCCAGTTCACTTCCTGTATAACGACACATTACTCAACCGATACTTTAAAACAAGAAACCAAGGAAATAATTTCATTGCAACATTATCGAACCTGATGAGAAATGATTATGTTCCTGAAACCCGTCACCATGAAATCTTGCACATTACATCAGTGCGCACCAACTATGGCACTCAGTCATTACGCGTGAGATAACCGTCCCTACTAAATATTCGTAATCTATGAAAAAAAATTCATTTAGCTAAAAGCAAACGTGGAAGGAAGTCTACATCTTTTCCTACACACTTTAGAACTTTCGCCAACGTGTCACTTTCTCTTGTTTTACCTAACGTTCTTATTGCTGGTTTTGTTATCCTGTATTCACCGGTGCTTTCGTGCTGTCGTCCTCTGTTTGTTTTGCTTAGCCATTATTCATGTATCTGCCTTGTATCACTACCTTGAATGTTTTTACTAGTACGTTGTGAATTGTTTGTCTTATAAATAACAGAATTGTTCATTTAGTTTTCAGTCATGACTCTTTATGTTCTGAATTACAAATTTGCAACTCACGATGCCAACTATCATTTGTACATGTCCGTACGCACATGAATTATTAAGGGGCACAGACTCCGTCATACTGTCTTCTTCAGCTTTTTGTCTGTGCTCCAGACCTCTGTAAAGATGTCGAATAAAGATGAATGAATGAATGAATATTTTCGCCCAATGGATCCACCTGGAGCCGCTTTCTACGAGGCTTTTATAAAGTAGAGAGTTCTCTGTGCTGTGGGAGGCCAAAATCATTCTGCCGCCCTGATGATCTCGGCCTCAGTGCACCGGAAGCAGCGGAGCTCTGCAGCGAAGTAGCGAATTTAAGTGTTTCTTGCACCATAAGGTTCTCCTCGTCACTATTATTAGGCATTCTTCGCACACAATCCCAATCCAAACGCGTGATGTTGCAAAGAGACTCTACCTGGCCGTAGTACCTTGTGGGCAACAAATTTCTCTCGCTCAAAATGCTCCCTAGAAATTTGAAGAAAAATGAAGAGGAGTCACCAAGAGTTAGGGATTTTGGAACAGAGTAATAAAGGGGCAAGCAGCATCGTTGCCAGTAATTTATCTTCAGTGTAAACAAAAAAAGCATATAACTGGTCCAGAAAAAAAAATTGGCTGTGGTTTGACCAATGGCCATCCCGAGTAGAATTGCGGAAGCAACAGCGTAACAATCGCAGCGGTGGCGGCACCTCTGAGTCACCCGCGCAGCGGAGGAGTCGGCGGCGGCTCCGCGCCGCTCTGACGTCACTCTGTCCTCACGCATGCGCAGTTGGAGTTCTCCGGGCTCCGCGAAATCGCTCACACCTAGTGTAGTGTTGCTTCCGCAACAAAATTACCGGCTCATGTCCTGCCGCTCTACTTCAAATCGAGGTACGCGTTCACAGGGGTGGAGAAAACTCCCGCCGAAAACGAACGGTAGCTTTCAGCTGGTCTAAATTTATGGCGTCAATTCAAATATGAAGCTTAAGCACAAGCCGCGGCTGCATGCCGAAACTATTCAGTGAAAATATTTGTTGTCAAAGTCAAGCCACATGTTTCTTCCAGTGAGATTCAGGGAAGGCCCTAGCTAGCGGTGTTTTCCTGATATACTAGAAGCATACTGTCCAAACTTTATCCAAGCGGCATGAACACAGTTAGGTACACGAAATAAAACGCGGCACACTAAACGAATGTGTTTTCCAAGAAATACTTTAAATATTATTTGCTGTGTAATCAACAGCTTTGGAAAGAATTCATTCCTGTGATGCGCCTGCTGTATTCGTGTAAGCTTAGGGATAAGTGTTTCCCGTGTCTACTTCAAAAGTCCGATCTTCTAAAAAACTAGAGACAGGGTTGCAGAGTCTGGTATATGTATATGCGTTCCTAAGTTTTCGAGGACTGATATATGTGTCACGTTGTCGAAAGCTTCTCTAAGCTCGCATGCGTATGGCGTGGCGTCTCTGCTGCCTTTCCTGCAGCCGTCTATTAGTCGCCTGAGAAGCCAAAGACTGTTTCCAGTTCTCTTAAGACGCAAGCACGTCTTTCTAGGACTCATGAAAGGAGTGTTTTGTTGAAAGTGCCGGTTGACGCTGTTTAAAATATCCCCTTTGAGTGGGCAGAGCACACGCGTCAAGTAAGTTTGTTTTCTTTTCGTGTAAATTGAGGATCCAGGACTAAAAGCTTTACAGAACAGCTTGGTGAGGTCTTGACCCAGTTACGAGAACAGGCAGAACAACAAATAGGAGGAAGGTAAGTTTAGAGCATGCACAGTAATTTTATATATAGAAAAATCGGGATCACTGCACTGCGGTGTCACTAATAACCTGAGTCACTTTGTCTCGTTAAACACCATAAACCAAACCAAGCCATGTATATATGAAAACTCTCGGTGCTATCACTTTTGTGCGCACAAAAATAAGACGCATAATTCAGCATAAACGAAGGATAATAAAAGCGCCCTAATATACAATCATGAAATGAAGAATACTTGAAGATGGAAACATAAGTAACAAAAAGCTTATGCTTGATTCATGGCAGTTGATCGCGGGAATAAGATTAATCCGTTGATTAAATTCATTAACTGAATTGAATCTAGCAGCATTGAAGAAGTTTAATAGCTGCGGTACACAGTAGCGTAACGATTTAGTTTTTGTATACGTAGGAGGTATTGAAATAAGATTTTTTTAGGCAGTCTTTCTCATTTTGGGATATTTTGTTTCAATTCCTGAAGACATATTAAGGCAATAGGGAAGCGAACCAGACCGAAAGTTAGTTATGATTTATGCGTCTTTGCGTGGCCTCGGGATCGCTTTCATTACTGAGAGCTTCATCTCTGCGCTGCCGACTAAATTTTGCTGATATCTTCCGGAAGCGTTTGTGTGGCCTGTTGGATGGCTGCGATCAGCATTGTTCATGCAACCGCTAATAAAATAAAATTGGGGAACATGTGCATGCCCCAAGAGGTTGCATAAAACTCCCCTCGGGCATTTTTACAGAACGCTAAGCTTTCAGTACTCGGAAATCAATTGAAATTGGCCTGTTTCTACTTGTATTACTTATTATAGAAGCTGAAAATACTTTAAAGGGGGAGTGACAAAAATTTGCCGCCTATATTTCTAACCCAAACTATGGGCGTGGCTGAGAGCGACGAAATCGACACTTTTTTAAAGCTGAATTTAGAGGAAAATTAATTATTTAACAAATATTTCTGAAAACACCGTGTGTAGCGGTCGCCTGTGAAAGCTCTGAAAGTACAGAATGTGGCGTCATCTCTTCCAATTGCAAGACGTCACCCGCATGAACACCACGAAATGACTCGTTTGACGTGCGTGTGAATCGCTGCGCAGCCCATTCCATTTGGCTTCTTTCTGCCCAGGCTTTAATGCTCTCAACTTGTACCTCGTTGCTTTGTGCTTTGACGTGTGAAGCAGCTGGCGAAATGTCGTAGAATGTCGAGCACCGGCTGCATGAGAAGCTGCGCAGAATGTGGATTCGTACAGCGCACTGATCTTGTCCAATGCGGATGTTTTCGATGAATTCCTTTTCTTGCTGTGACCACGCTAAAGGTAGCGATTATTAGACATGGCCAGGACTGCTGCGGTGCCTCGTGACGTTATTGGAAGGGCAGAGGATATAGCTTGAAGCTGTGCCCTCTGTTTTCTCTAGGGAGGGCAAACAATGAGTCAGCTGCGCGTTTGAGGAGAGGAGGCGAAAAGTGTTGTGTGCTTATGTTTCACTCGGTGCATGCCATTGAAATGGTGTTGACGGAAGACGGCGCGTGATAAGAACAGCAGGGCCGTTGTCTTTTCTCCTGCATCAACTTGAACGCTGGCTTTCCGTTGAGTCTTTTAAGGCGAAAGCCTTTAATGTCTCATCGTTGTAAGCAGCAGTTGTCGACAGAGAATGTCACGCTTTTCAGTTGGTCGGAACGGTCGTGACGTCACAGTGCGCCCATTTCAAACGGGGCCAATTGTACTTTGGCTAGTAACCATGCAACCAATTGAAGGGACCATATAGTGATGCTCCAAGTAAGTGGGACTGAGCTTAGTTAATTGCATAAATTACCCAATTAGCCTAATTAACTTCTCTAGTCAGGCCATATAAATAAATAAAAATTCAGGGGGCACTTTGACTGTCTAAAATGGGTAGAGGCGGAAGCGTTTTCCGCGCCACCTTCGCTGTTTCTGTGACACCGGTGGCGTCACGTATAATTGAGTACTAATTACCAAGTGATTACAAATCACTAATTAATTGTTAATTACTGACTAATGCCTGAATATTAACTGCTAATTAAAGACGCTTAAGCTTCGCCTTTAGGAGTGGAACGCGACAGCGCGTTGTAGCGCTGCCAGGGAGTCCACGGAACACCACCCGTTCAGCGCGATGCCTTGCCCTTTGAACGCAACGCTTTTTGAGGAAAGGAAATGGCGCAGTAATTCTCTGTCATCTCGGTGGACACCTGAACCGCACCGTAGAGGAAGGGAGGAAGTGGGAGTGAAAGAAGATAGATAAAGAGGAGCCGGCCGTAATGAAGAAAATGAAAATTGTATTTGAGGAAAGGAAATTACGCAGTAACTGTCTCACAAAATTCAGGGGGGTACTTTTTTGATCTAAAGTGTGTTCACTGATGCCCCTAAGAGTGGAACGCGACAGCGTCTTGCAACACTGCCAAGGAGTCCATAGAACGCCATCGCCCATTCGGTTCTACGCCTCGCTTGTCAGTAAATTGGTTTTTGAGGAAAGGAAATGTATCTGTCTCTCATTTGTCGGTGGACACCTAAACCTCGCGGGATGGGAATGGAGGAGGATGAGAGTGAGTGAAGACACCGTATTCACTAGACGCTCCTTTGTTCATTCCAAACCATCGAGCTGGCATGGCGGAGTGGATAGCATGCTCGTCTCTCACGCCGAAGACCGGGGTTCGATTCCTGAGCTCGACCAATTTCTTAATCGGTTTTATTTATTTATATGGCCTGACTAGTAAAGCTAATTAGGCTAATTGGATAATTAAGCAATTAACTAAGCTCAGTCCCACCTAATTGGAGCATCACTGTACGATCCCTTCAATTGGTTGCATGGTTACTAGTTGATTGATTGATTGTAAAACATTTTATTCGCCGGGAAGAGCTTGGCAAGAGGTCGCGTTAAGTGGTCGAGAGTACATAGCCCTCGACGACTTTGTCAGCCCACTCCACCGCCAAAACTTGCGTTCTGGGGTCAGAGCTAGCCAGCACGGTCTCCCACCGCTCGAGAGAAGGAGCTGTAACTAGATCACCCGGAGGTGGCTCTATTTTGCAGTCCCACAGGATGTGATCGTAGGTAGCACTCGTCGTCTACAGACGAGATCGATACGCACCCCATCACTCCTCGCGCACATTTATCCAGTTCATGGTTACTAGCCAAAGTACAATTGGCCCCGTTTGAAATTCGCGCACTGTGACGTCACGACCGTTTCCACCAATTGAAAAGCGTGACATTTTCTGTCGACAGCTGCTGCTTACAACGATGAGACATTAAAGGCTTCCGCCTTAAAAACTAGTAAGAAATTGGTCGAGCTCGGGAATCGATCTTCGGAGTGCGAGACGAGCATGCTATCCACTCCGCCATGCCAGCTCGATGGTTTGGAATGAACAAAGGCACGTCTAGTGAATACGGTGTCTTCGCTCACTGCCATCCTCCTCCCTTCCCCTCCGGCGAGGTTTAGGTGTCCACCGAGATATGAGAGAGAAATACATTTCCTTTCCTCAAAAACCAATTTACCGACGAGCGAGGCGTAGAACCGAATGGGCGATGGCGTTCTATGGACTCCCTGGCAGCGTTGCAAGACGCTCTCGCGTTCCACTCTTAGAGGCGAAGCTTAACATCTTAACCACACATCAGTGACCACACTTTAGGTCAAAAAAGTGCACCCCCCCCCCCCCTGAATTTTGACGGGTGTCCACCGAGGTATGTGAGACAGTTACTGCGTAATTTTCTTTCCTCAAATACAATTTTCATTTTCTTCATTACGGGCCATCTTCGTCTTTCTTCTTTCACTCCCACTTCCTCCGTTCCTCTACGGTGCGGTTCAGGTGTCCACCGAGATGACAGAGATTTACTGCGCCATTTCCTTTCCTCAAAAACCGTTGCGCCCCGCCGCGGTGGCTCAGTGGTTACGGTGCTCGGCTGCTGACTTGAAAGACGCGGGTTCGATCCCGGCTGCGGCGGCTGAATTTCGGTGAAGGCGAAATTCTAGAGGCCCGTGTGCTGTGCGATGTCAGTGCACGTTAAAGAACCCCAGGTGGTCGAAATTTCCGGAGCCCTTCACTACGGCGTCTCTCATAGTCTCAGCTGCTTTGGGACGTTAAACCCCGCTAAGCGAAACGAAACGAACGAAAAACTGTTGCGTTGAAACGGCAAGGCATCGCGCCGAACGGGTGGTGGCGTTCCGTGGACTCCCTGGCAGCGCTACAACACGCTGTTGCGTTCCACTCCTAAAGACGAAGCTTAAGCTTAAGCTTAATTAGCAGTTAATTAGTATTCAGGCATTAATCAGTAATAACCTATAATTAGTGATTTGTCATCACTCAGTAATTAGTACTCAATTGCATGTGACGCCACCAGTGCCACAGAAGCACTGAAAGTGGTGCGGAAAACGCTTTCGCCTCTACGCACTTTAGACAGTCAAAGTGCCCCGTGAATTTTTTTTTCGATAGGTGCCTGTTGCGTACGCAGAAGCTGTCCTAGACAACACACTCGTTGGAAAACGTGCATAGAAACTTTGTGCTGCGAATGCTCCTCTGTGGGAAAAATTCTCCGATCTTAACTGCTCACTTTTTCGCGCTCACACCTCACTCAAATGCGGCATTTGGCAGTAATTTTTCCTTTATACACGCTAATGTGAGGTACTCGCCTCATTCAGTCCGAAATAATCGCGAATCTTCATCACCCTAAGCAACGAAGGACGAAAAAAATTCACCGACGATTACGATATCTGCTCATGCAAACTTGAGCAGCTATTTAGGTGTTTTGGTTTTGTGCGCACTTCTTCGCAGCTAGAAGACCGGCACAGGCTCACCGACGGCGCTAAACATCCTCCATATATAGGGTACGCCGCGTCTATTCTTCACTTCGCGCAAAAGCAGACGCGCGCATGCATGTAACGTCCACAGTATAAACACTGTCTCACACAACCGCCGAAGCTCGCGTCGCCATTGGTTAGGTGAGGAGTGAGGTTTCGAGCTTCTTCTCTCCTACCTGGCCCTGCTGCGTGCCAGTGAATTGCAGGGGACATCACACAACACGCACAAGATTATGCTCTCGTTGCGTGTAAACACACAACCATAGACAAAGTTACGCATCGTGTGCAATCAGGGCTCGTTTCTCGAAGTTTCTGGGTCCTTCTCCATGGTCCTTCTGCGGCGCGCTACGGCGTGTACGCCCTGGCGCCATCTGTTAGCGAGTAGCGACACTCTACCCGCCTGCGCGACACGCACCTGTTTGTGCTTTTATGTCCGGCGCTAGGTTACGCCAACGGCACTGGCGACGCCAAGGGACACCGCTGAACTGACGAACTGGCGCTGAGGAGCTGCTTTTGCTGCCTTTTTTTTATTTCTAGACGACAAATGACTCGGCCAAGGATGAAGAAGACAGAACGGTGATCGGCCAAGTCAGCAGATAGAACCATAACTGTTCAGCAAAGCGAAATTGACAAAAAATTTGTTTCTTGAATTCGTATTCGACGTTGTTGAATAGGGTTAATTTTTACGCCTTTTATTTCAAGCATTGCACTTCCTTCCCTTTCTGTTTCCTTGTCTTTCTTCGCCCATCATGTTATCACATGCTATGGCTTGCTTTGTTCAGGCACCGCCGTAAATACATAGTGCCTTAAAGTCATTCCTAAAGCTCTAAAAAATTTAATCATACTGTTTGAGTCAATGCGCTTAGACACAAATAAGTGACATCACTGAACGTTGTATAATATCGAAAGGCACGCATCGAGGCCTAAAAAGAAGTGAAAACTTAAACTCAACGAAGGTCAACTACTTCCATTCAGTTGCCGCGGAGTCTTCAAACATAGAAGTCGGTGATAGCAAAACGATCTGAGCGTAGCGTCTGCAAACTAAACATGGTTGGACTATAAAAGGGTCGCACTTACGAACAAAACTTGTACCAACAACGCCGAAGGAAACGCGACCAGTATAAATGAAACACTGAAAACTCGTAAGTATTAGCTCCTGCATAGAAAATTCAAATCGGATCGTTGCTAATAAAGAGAGCTGTTATTGCGCTTCAATAGTGAAACCCAAGAGAGCGCTATTGCTAATTGTCTTTCAACGTCGATTCTAGTGCTTTGCTCATGTTAAATTTCTTTCCCTCATGTTTTTCATATTTCATTAAATATAACCGAAGACACGAACAGTTTGAAGGGACTGACCACCTGCGATCACCCTAGAGCGAAAGTATATCTCCAGACTATATGTACTCAGGTTCATCATGTCTCTAAGAAAAGTTGTAGGGTTCTAACGTAGTTAAACCGAGTAGACGTGCGAAAGTATGTCTTTAGCCTGGTTAGCGCACCGTGTTGCTTCACTGGGTCGTTGGCGCGTCTAGCGACCATAATAGTTAAAAACTGTTAGGGTCTTAAACACATTACACCTGTGACGTTCCGTGCATGAGCTACCAGGGCCCATATCTTCGGCGGAATCTTCTCTGTGCTCAACCGTCCTACTCCCTTGTCTCCCCTTAAACGGTCCGCGTTCGGCGGCGCCGCGTAGACGGAGCCCCAAGCGGCAAAACCACTGAAGGGGTACGGTCCGCGTTCGGCGGCGCAGCGTAGACGGAGCCCCCAGCGGCGGCAAGCCACTGAAGGGGTACAATGGTACAAAGACGCCGGCGGGAGGGAAAGCCAGCCCAATTAGGCTGCCTGGCCGTACAAGGACACAGGAGAGGCTGACAACCCGACAAGAGAAGAAAGCTGCCGACGGGAGACAAACGACATTCCAACGAGGGAGGTCAGGGGTGCCGCAGGCGCCGCCGTGGAAAGGAGGAAGAAGGAAACAATCCATCCGGGAAGAGAGGAGATCGGGCGTGGCCAGCGGAGCAGATATAGCTGGCCAGGGCGGACGAAAGGCACGCTGAGGACGACATCGTTCACGAAAAGGGTCCTTCAGCGCCGAAGCCGGACGGCGCGCAGCTTCTGCCAGCAACCGACGGATCGCAACTCCGGAGCCCCTCCATCGCCCCCATGACGGCGTCGCCACGTAAGCTCGGACACCCCAGCCTCTGATGTACAATGTATAATTATTGATTGCATCATTTTGTTTAAACTGAGCCATACGGTGTCTTCTTGCCTCTCCGTCCCGTGTGGACCTGCGCATTATGTGGGGTCGTCACACTGGTGTCAGAAGTGGGGTCTCAAAAGCAAAGGTCCTCTGAATGCTGCGACATTCATGACTTCAAAATTGTAATGAAAGGGGAATCACGGGACTGATTGTGGGACTTTGACCCCCATTTGAAAGGCTTGAGGCACCGGAGGGCTGGAGCGGAAAAAAATGTCTGTAACTGACGGAGCTCCCACTCCACAGCCGTCGCTCGGAGCAAGCATGCTGGCATTACGAAGCGTCATTCCGACGTTTACGGGGGATAAGACAGGGGTTCCAATCTGCGATTTATTTTCCATGCTAGAAGAGATTGGGAAAATGGGGGGATGGTCCGATGCTCAAATGCTGGGAATGGCGAGGTGTAAGATGGCAGGAGCTGCTCATGATTTTGCTTGGCGAGACGAAAAAGTAAAATCCACAAAATCATTTGCGGTATTTAAGAAGCTCGCGTTCGAGCATTTCGACACTGAACCACGTCATGTGCGGGTACAGAGGTTCCGTGACGCCGGACAGATGGTAGGGGAGGACGTGCGAACGTTTGCGTCGCGGCTTCAGCGCCTAGCGCGCGATACGCTGAGTAGGGAGGAGGAAGGAGACCAGCTAAAGAAGAAATACGCGGAGGATCTACTTAAAGAGGAAATGACCGCTTTGTTTGTGGTTGGTCTGCAAGACCCCATGCGCCGGTTCGTGCTCTCGCGCAAGCCGAGCAATTTCGACCAAGCCGTGGCGGCCGCATTGGATGAGGAACGAAATGAGGCGCTAACGGCGGCCGCAGCGAGAGTTCGCGTCATAGAGAGAGCGGTGCCCAACCCTGAGGTTGCTCTCTTGACAGAGCGGTCAGATCGCTTAGAGCAGCTGCTATGTCAGCAGGTGGAACGCCAGGTTGAAGCGGGCGCTCAACGGCGCCCATTCGCTGGAAACCGGAGACCGCCACAAAGCTACAGGCGCGGTATGCGAGATTTTGAAGAAATCGTGTGCTTCGCGTGCCAGGGTCGCGGACACATCGCAAGGTTCTGCCCAAACGTGCGCCGTGGGGAGCCACAAAGAGAAGCAGGCGAGACACGCCCTAAGCAAGCCTACAGCGAGGCTCCAGATACAGGGACAAAAAACTAGGTTGTCCTCCCCATCCTGATGAGTGTGGGGAGGGAGCAGTGGGTAATGAGGTGGTGGTGGTTTGTGTGGCCGACGAGGCATGCCCTGTTGTGCGTTGCAAGTTAAACGGTTGTTGCATGGAATTGTTGATAGACACGGGGTCAAAAGTGACCTTGCTTAAGGAAAGCAGCTTTAACACGCTTCGAAGGAAAGGGGATCGCGAGGTGTTGGAAGCGTCTGGTGGTATGGCAACCAAATTTGTAGGCATAACGGGGGATCCTCTTGGCATAAGTGGGCTCTACCGGTTACACTTCACTCTCGGCGGAATTGCATTGGAGCACCCCTGCTACGTATGCCCGGACACGGTGTCTCTGCCAAACGGAGTGTCAGGTATATTAGGGCAGGATTTTTTGAGAAAAGGGAAGGTAGTAGTCTCATTCTCTGAGGAAGAAGTTAATGCGGGGGGCTCAAAAGTTCCGTTTTTGACCAGGAGCAGGGCCGAGATTCGCAGTACCGATATTGACACCCGTCAAACATTGGGATCATTAGAGAAGGTATATTCGCGGGTTGCCGTAAAGCTGGTCGATGAGGCGGTCGTCCTTCCGTGGTCGGAGCACATTTTGTTCGCTTATGTGCCTGCAGATGTAGAGAGCGGCGCCGTGGGAGTGCTTGAACCGGTCGACTCTCTTAGTAATGGCCTGAAGGCAGCCGCGTGCCTCGTGACTGTTAATAACGCCCACAGAGTGCCCCTAGGGGTGGTTAACTGTAGCCAGCAGCCACTGAGCCTTCCCAAGAACAAAACATTAGCTTTCTTCACCTCGGCGATAGAGAAACATGAGCCCACCGATACGGTACTCGCAACTGTAGAGAGCATGCTAGTCCTTCGGCTCCTCCAAATGCGTTGTTCGATCTTTGCCACGTAAAATCCAGGGAGAGGGAGGCTCTGGCTGGTTTGCTGAACGACTACTCAGAGGTATTCGCCGCGTCCAACCCGGATTTGGGCTGCTGTGGCGTTATAAAGCACAGGATAGAAACCGGCACTTCATCGCCCGTTTACCAACGTGCGTACAGGATTCCTTACTCCCAACGTGAGGAGATGGAGCGGCAGGTGCAGGACCTTATTGATCGCGGCATTGTCGAACACTCAAAGTCACCATGGGGAGCACCGGCACTATTGGTGGAAAAGCCAGATGGCTCGTATCGATTGGTGGCGGACTACCGCAAACTAAATGCCGTAACTCGCATCGATCCATACCCCATTCCCAATATACAGGAGACGCTTTCTCAGCTGGGCTTGCCAGGTACTTCACGGTAGTGGACATGGCGGCGGGATTCTGGCAGATAGCAATGGATCCGGCAGATGCTCAGAAAACGGCATTCAACACGCCCTCAGGGCACTATGAATGGAAAAGAATGCCGATGGGTCTGGTCAACAGCCCTGCTGTCTGGCAGAGAACCGCTGATGTTATCCTGGCGGGTCTTCTGGGGAAGCTGTGCTTCGTGTATATGGATGACATAATCATATACAGTGACAGTTTTGAGAACCACTTGCGCGATATTGAGCAGGTTTTGGTGCGACTAAGAGGAGCTGGTCTCAAGCTGAAGCCTTCTAAGTGCCAATTCCTCAAAAACGAGGTGAAATACCTCGGGCACGTTGTTTCAGCTGACGGCGTGCGACCGGACCCTGAGAAACTAATGTGTGTCTCGGATTTTCCATCCCCGACTAGTGTCCGCCAGGTCCGGCAGTTTCTCGGCCTGATCGGTTACTACCGAAGGCACATAGAGGAGTTCGCCAAGCTCGCTAAGCCGCTCACTGCCTTAACAGCCAAAAATGTCGCCTTTCGCTGGTGCAAAAACGAGGAGGATGCTTTTGGGGCCCTGAAGAGGAAGCTAATGAGTGCACCGCTGTTGCGCCACCCGGATTTTAATTTGCCCTTCGTTTTGGCCACAGATGCGTCAAAGTTCGCAGTTGGTGCTGTGTTATCTCAGGTTATCGAGGGCAAAGAACATCCCGTGGCTTTTGCTAGCCGACAGCTGAGCCCCACAGAGCAGAAGTACGGAGCTACAGAAAGGGAGTGCCTCGCCGTTGTCTGGACAGTAAAGCACTTCAGATGGTACCTTTACGGCCGCCAATTCAAGCTAGTCACAGACTGCCATCCTCTGAAATGGGTGATGAGTGTCAGGGGCCCTAGCTCGCGACTCGCTAGATGGAATCTACAGCTGCAGGAATACTGCTTTGAGGTGGAGCACAAGTCAGGAAAGACACATCTGAATGCTGATGCGCTCAGCCGTACAGCTGCCGTGTCAGCTATAGATGAGTTTGTCCCCGTAGTCGACCCCACCGAATTACGCACAGAGCAGTGCAAAGATCCTGACCTGAAGCGAATAATCGAAAGCTTAGAGGGCGCACCATCTCACCCCGTATAGCTAGGTTATTTCATTGGCAAACACGGCACCCTGTGTCGGCGCACGAGGCCAACCAGGAAAGGGAGACCAGAGAAAACCGCTTGGGAAAGAGTCGTCATACCTCGGTCGTGGACAGAAAGGGTTCTTCGCGCGTTCCACGATGCGCCGTGCGCCGGTCATTTTGGCGTAGCGAAGACACGCAGGCACGTCGAGCGTTTGTACTTTTGGAGTGGCATGCGACAGGATGTTAGAGACTACTGTACGAAGTGTCATTCCTGTCTCGAAAGAAAAACACCCAAGGGACGCAGGCCAGCACCAATTCAGCCGTTCCCTGAGGTTTCGGCTCCTTTCGAGCGGACAGGTATGGATATAATGGGCCCATTGCCCACGACCACTTCTGGAAACAGGTACATTTTAGTATTTGTCGATCACCTTTCAAAATACGCGGAAGCGGTAGCACTCCCAGATAAGAAAGCAGACACGGTTGCAAGAGCATTTGTCGAACAGATCGTGCTCCGACATGGATCTCCGAGGCAACTCTTGACAGATATGGGAAAGAACTTCGTGTCGCAGCTAATGAGGAGAGTTTGGGAGCTGCTTAAGATCACTAAGAAGCAGACAACACCGTACCATCCGGCTTGCAACGGCGCGGTGGAGCGACTGAACCAAACCGTGGCCGGGTTCCTGTCGCATTTTGTTTCGCGCGACCAGCGGGACTGGGACTTGTGGCTCCCGTATGCAATGTTTGCCTACACTTCCGCAGCACACGAGAGCACGGGCGAATCGCCATTCTTTCTTCTCTACGGCCGAGACCCGGAGCAGCCTAGTGAAGTGCCAGAGGGCCCCCGTCGTGTCCCATACGCTTCACTGGACGACTATAAGGTTGAGCTAGAATCGCGCTTGCAAGTGGCGAGGGACATCGCAAAGGAGGCCTTAAAGAAAGCGGCGAAGCGCAGGAAGGAGGTGCACGATCGCGGTGCTAGAGACGCGCCGTTTGATGTGGGGGACAGCGTGTACATCGAAAACTGCCAAAGACAGATTGGGTTGGCTCGTAAGTTCCAGACGAGGTGGAGAGGACCGTGCGAGGTTGTCGAGAAGCTTTCTCCGGTAAACTTCAGGGTCCGAGACGTGAACCGCCGCTTGATAAGGATACACGCAAATCGCCTCAAGTCGGCACCGGTTCAGTATTCACGAAATGAGGAGGGGGAAAGCGCAGATTTTGATGGGGACCGAAGTGAAGCGGAGCGCGCAGATTGTTCGCAAGAAACGCCCTCTCCTGCATTTGTTCGGCAAGCGCCAGAGGTTACGGCAGGAATGCCACCGGATTTACTTCATGCATTGCTGGAGGAAGAAGCGCGCAAAGTTGCCGCGCAGATAACGCCAAGAGAGGCTCCTGCCACGAGCCCTCGCGAGTCTCAAAGCAGACAAGGGGTCACAGAATTACTTGGTACGACTCATGAACGCCGATATCCGCTTCGAAATCGGAAGGCTAAGTCGGACTAATGGCGTAAACAGAGCGGAGTTGGGGACTGGTTAAGACTGTGTAATGCTGCAGCTCATAACATTGCTATGTGCATATGTGTTAAGATATCGGAGTTGCTAGTTAAGCCTTTCTGTCATTAAGTAACACTTTTACAGGATGCAGAACATGCCCGACTTCCTTTCGTTATCTTTTTTTTTGTCTGTGCCGTGATTGTGCTGGAAGTGGGAGCTCCTTTGTAACTGTGGTAAATTTATTTCGTCCAGTTTGGACTAGCAAGGAGAGGCTTGGGTGCCGAGTTTCATGTTTATCTGTGAAAGAAGATCAGTGCTGCCCCTGGAGACGCCAGTTATGACAGCTGAGGCATATGGTGCTGTGCAGTGGTGTTGTGTGCAGCGAAAAGTGTTTTGTTAGGGACGCACTGTGCGAGGCGATTCAGAAAAAGAAGGGGAGCTGCATGGACTCAAATGTTCGGAGAACATTCTTCTGGAGGGTGAGCGAGTGTGACGTTCCGTGCGTGAGCTACCAGGGCCCATATCTTCGGCGGAATCTTCTCTGTGCTCAACCGTCCTACTCCCTTTTCTCCCCTTAAACGGTCCGCGTTCGGCGGCGCCGCGTAGACGGAGTCCCCAGCGGCGGCAAAACCACTGAAGGGGTACGGTCCGCGTTCGGCGGCGCCGCGTAGACGGAGCCCCAGCGGCGGCAAGCCACTGAAGGGGTACAAGGGTACAAAGACGCCGGCGGGAGGGAAAGCCAGCCCAATTAGGCTGCCTGGCCGTACAAGGACACAGGAGAGGCTGACAACCCGACAAGAGAAGAAAGCTGCCGACGGGAGACAAACGACATTCCAACGAGGGAGGTCAGGGGTGCCGCAGGCGCTGCCGTGGAAAGGAGGAAGAAGGAAACAATCCAGCCTTGAAGAGAGGAGATCGGGCGTGGCCGGCGGAGCAGATATAGCTGGCCAGGGCGGACGAAAGGCACGCTGAGGACGACATCGTTCACGAAAAGGGTCCTTCAGCGCCGAAGCCGGACGGCGCGCAGCTTCTGCCAGCAACCGACGGATCGCAACTCCGGAGCCCCTCCATCGCCCCCATGACGGCGTCGCCACGTAAGCTCGGACACCCCAGCCTCTGATGTACAATGTATAATTATTGAGTACATCATTTTGTTTAAACTGAGCCATACGGTGTCTTCTTGCCTCTCCGTCCCGTGTGGACCTGCGCATTATGTGGGGTCGTCACACACCCATAATAGTGCGAAGGCACTGCCTTTTTTGGCAATGGCCTGGAGAAATTTGGGAAGTGCCCCGGGCTAAATTTGGTGGTCAGCAGTGTTTTGGGCATGGCCAGTTATGGTTGGACATCGATTTTGGTCCAAACTGGCTAAGGTCGACCAAGAAAGGGCGCTAGAAAAAGGATAAAATATTACTAAAACAAATATAACGCGCCTTTTTCCACACACTCAATAAACATATTATGTGCATGTATGTGATCGTAGTATCAATATTCTATATTTTATATAAGTGTCTTTCATGTAATAATTTATCACAGCCTTAGTTAGTGCTGTCCAATGTTCTCGCATCAGGTCGTTCGAGATGTACAACTGGAAAGGGTATTTCGACGATGTTGACTGCAACCAGTGTGAACTTCAGGTAGGCTGCCAGGTAAACCAAGATAGGGAAGTTGCCGTTGTCCACTTGCCAATGAGGGTTTGCATCGCTGCCATAGAATATTTGCAGAAGGGTGTCAGCAAAGGCTTCTCTAAGATCGTAGTAACTCTCTATTACTAGCAGTCTTCGTAACTTGCTTGTCTGCAGATGCTGACTGCTTAAAACAGGACAACTTAATGTGGGGTTCGTGTAGTGTGCTGGCTTATTCGGCGCCCTTCCACTTCTACCTTCACAAAAGGTGTTCTATTTTTCAAAGCGCTAAAACAACGAGGACGACGAAAGAAAATACGGGGCCGAGCGCTACTGAAAACGCGTTTATTTTGTGAAACGGCAAGTGCTGTATACATGTCCTCAATACTCCGATGCCATTGACAATGCACGTGCGCGATATAAGTGCGCAGCTGCCGAGAAGGGAATAAGTAACCATGTGCGCTATTACGTTGATATACTCATAAATGGTAGCTCTTTTTTATAATGAAATAAAAGGTGAACTAACACAAGTACTTCTCAGAAATGATATTCCCTGTGCTTCTGTAACGTGCTGGGTGAACTGATCTCTACTTTGTCCTGGGATATGGCACCGATTTAACAATCACAGTCATTTACGGCATTTACTGCAGCGAATGGCTAGGTTGCTACCGGAAGAATTTCTAGCATTATTGTTGTGCTGGCGCATCAGATTGTTGGGACACCAGTCTGTCTGGCCAGCATACTATTTGCACCTAGACAGAGGGATGCGGTAAACAGCACAAACCACAAAATCAACGTACGCTGCTTGGTGTTTGATGTCGCAAATCTGATTGAATGAAGGGCTGTAGGCACGGCTGTCAAGCCCGCTTGCTGCGCTATCTTTTTCACGTTGTGAGGAACGGTAGGCATGAAAGGGACCACAACAACCTTCTTCGTTTCACTAGTCGTCTGTGCGTTTCCTTTAGGAGCCCTAAGGCTCTTAAAGATGCGCGCTGCTGCCGAGACCTGAAGGGGAGCATGATGGCCAGCGGAGCATAACCGGTTGACTTGTTCGTGGAAATTAGGGGCAAGTAGAGCTGGCAAGAGTTTGTCAAAGCGTTTCTGAAGCATAGGACAGTAACTCCACGCTTTACCAGCTTAGAGTGGGCGGATCCAAAAGCTAATTCGGGATTGCGGCTGTGAGGTTCTAGCTCTGGCAAGCGTCATTGTCAGTGTGTGTGAAAAGTTAATATCTTGAAAACAGATTTCGCCGGCAGGTTCACGGCTGAGTTTAATGGGGGAAATTATTTTGGAAGGCTGCTAAAATTTTGCTAGCTTCCTGATGAAGGGAGTTCCATTCGCGTGGAGTGACTGCAGTATCCTCCAAAAACCCCTTGACAAAGTATTGCCACCACTGCATGCCCCGTACATTTCACGAACAAGTGGAATCGAAACCACGGTGGGAGATGAGCTTGCACACGATGTCTTCCACGGATGGCTATCATGTCTCGTTATCTATAGCAAACAAGAAGGCAAGCCATCGCTCTAAAGATTGCATCTCACAGGCGTTTTATTTCATTTCCATAATGCGGGATGTTGAACATGAACACATCGTTGGTTGTCGTAGACTCCTTTCGCTTTCGTAGGCATTTCGAATCGCACGCCACAAAAATGACACCTGTATTGCAAAATGCGCAAAGGAACGAAATCTATGTCACTACAGAGGGACAAACCTGACAGCAGGAATAAAATTTGAAATGTTTCATCCCGGCAAAATAGGTATTTTAACGCGACAGCGTTAAGAGCCTCCTGCCGCAGAAATGCCGGTGTCGTTGTCGTCGGCGTTGGCTGTGAGCGAAAAATTCCAGAAGCATTAATAAATAAATGGCTTTCGGGTCGTAGCTTGGATTAGCTACAGGGTTTTAAATGATCTAGTGTATTGACTACCAGGACATCCTGTCGTATACAAAAATTTTCATGTAGGCCTTCGTAGGTACGGAAACGCGGCTACCACGTTCTCCGGGAGCCTCTGCAAGTTTCTAAGCAGAACGGGGGAAAGCGATGCAAGCACACACGCTTACAAACTGGACACACTGCTGCTTCAACCAGTTGCTTTGTTGTTGTTGTTGCGACTGAAAGAAGATGAAAAAGAACGTGCACGAGCCACCGACTGGCTCGAGCCGAGCCACCACCGCTGCCACGTGCAGATAGAGGAGAGTTAAAAGATAAGCTTCGTTGTTGTTGCGACCGAGAGAAGGATGAAAATTAAAGTGCACGGGCCTGCCGACTGGCTCAAGCCGAGCCCCCACCGATGCCACTTGCAGTTAGAGGAGTGTTAAAGATAAGAGGAAAGAGTGAAAGAAGAGACGGGCGTCGCAACAACTTGTGCGAGTGAAAGACAATTTAGAAAACACTAGATACCCCGGGGTTGTATACAAGATTCCTTGCCAGGATTGCGATGCAGCCTACATCGGCGAAACTGCTGATTACAGGAGACGCCTCAGAGAGCATGAAAATGACGTCTCCAAGAGGCACACTGTGGAAAACGCGTTGGGAGATGACCAGAAATGCACCGGTCATATTATCGCCTGGGACGCAGCCAGTATCATATCCACCGAGAAATCATTATCATTCCGCCTACTCCTAGAGTCATTCCATATCCAATCAACTCCGCACACATTTAATCGGACACGTGGGCCCATGCCTGCAGCATACACATGGTCATTAAAGCAACCTTCACTGGTATAAACATGGCCGATCCGCTTTTCGTTTTCATATGTGAACAAGGAATCCGTAGGGGTCCCGAAACGGCATTTGTTTTTACCCTATTGTGCTTTACTTTCTTGGCGAATGCCAAGTTCTTGAGAATGACGGCGTGTAAATATTTTTCTGCATTACTGCTTGACAGCGCACTGACATACTCTCTTGGTATTTATGCCTGCAAAGGCACTAAAGATTGACCCCAGAACAGTGGCGCGCCTTTTCCATGCAGAACTGTCTCGTTTCAATAAATTTGTATTACGTTGTTTCGATTCGAACTCATAAGCAGAGGTCCTGAAGCTGGAACAACCTCGTAAAAGGTGTCGTTCCGAGTTGTGGGTTTCTACGTTGACAGAGGCCACCAACCACCTCGGGTTCGAGCTTCGCGCGAGCCAAGGGCCCCGATCAGCCGTCACCACACACACACTGGGACACCGATGCAGTGCACTCAACCTCCGCTGGGAGGAGAGCGATTCGCCGCAAAGAAATAGGCCTCCAAGTTCACCAAGGAGACGTTTATTCACGTCGTCCTTCAGCAGTACACACACACTCAATCGTCACCCCGTCCCGGGGGCGCGCGAGGAGCAAGGCTCCGCTGCGCGCACGAAGCGACTCGAGCAATGCGCGCCGCTAGCACGCCGCTGCAGGAGAATGTCCCCGCGGCAGTGCTGTGATCCCTCTCTCGTGTCGACCGTTGGGCCGGTTGCGAGAGAGAGTGGGCACTCAACGCAAGGTGCGCCTGTCGGAGGTCGCTGGACCCCGCTGGACAGGCTCGAGCCGCTGCAGGTCAGAGGACACGTGCGGGCGAGCTCGAGTAAGCACTGGTCCGAACGGCAAAGGCCGACACGGACAAACAGTAGCGTACGCACCTTACGTTGTCTCGGAGGGATCTCTCTCTGGGCCCCGCTCGGACGGTCGCGCGGTGCGCGGCCGCCAAAGCGGGTCCCGAAATCCCGCCAAAAGGCACCAATGGCAAAGGCCGTTTGGGAGCCGGAGCGGAGCTGTGGCCAAATGACAGTGATTAGTCACTTAGCCGCCTCTCCACCGCCTGAGGCGGGAGCAAGGGAAAGAGGAGAAACAACGCGGGAAGCCGGCACAGCCGCGCAAAGGCAACGGCGGAAAGCCAGGATTCCCACATCCCCCTCTCCTTAAATGCCCCACTACCCATCGGCAAAGCACGCGGAAAAAATAAAGAAAGCAATACACAAAAAATAAGCTACACTACAGTTCAAAAAATAAAGAAATGAATACACAAAAAAAACTAGCTACACTTCAGTTGAAGCCAGAACAGAGTAAGAAAACAACACACAAACACAAACAAAGGAAAAACAAGGCAAACAACACTTGCATACGCTTCAGTAAAACAAAACAGCATGCAGATTATATAGACGGTACACAAGGCGATGTGAATTCAACTGTACAACTAGGTGACCGGTGGATGTCAGCCTCAAAGTTCGATGGCGCGGCCCAGTAGGCCGGTCGGCGACTCACCGCTCACAGACTTGGGAGGGGCCGACGACTGATGGTGGTCTTCTTTCCGTTGATGACGGCGGGGCCGCGGCAGAGCACTAACCTCGCGCCCTTGGACACGACGTCACGTTCGGGCACAAGACAATTAGTGCACACCCTTCACGCCGGCTGAAACGGGCGAGGACGTTCGGCGGCGTCCTGATGTGTAACCTTGGCCACAGCGAGGGGTCCTTCTCATCCTCGCGCTCACGCAGAAGCACAGCGGCACAACTCACAGGCGTCACCTCGGCTCATGGTTACGCGCACACAGAGCCACAAACACAAACACACGTACACCGGCACGTGCGCGGACGCCGGTCAGCGACAACGATCCCCTCATCAGAAGCGTCCTGAGGCGCCGCGGCGAGGGTCAAAGGGTGCACTTTCCGCCCCCCATCGCCCCAAACGCCCCGCCAACTTCCCCTCCATACGGGCCGCAAAAAACTCGCACCGCGACATACGGCTCCTTAACGAGCCAAGCACCCACAGTCGGGCCGGAAATGAGAAAAGGCGCGCCGTACAAACGACACCCATCTTTTGCTTCTAGAAGATAAGAGCAAGCACGAGTGGGCTGAAGTTTGCCTATGCATATACAAGTCTGGTAAAAAAACTGAACGCCAACACAAACGCATGCTGCCTATGTACATCTCCGTATGTTAGAACGAAAACAGACGAACAAACGGGGAAACGAAAGTGGCTAGAAACTGACTCAAACAAACAAATAAATAAACTGATAAACACACAAGGCTGGAACTGAGCATGCTGCAAAAACAACAAAAAAATAACACACCGTGCTTCGCCTGGGTAGGGCCTAACGAGAAAGCTCGCGAGCTAGCTGAGGCTGCGTGCCTTCGGTTGCGGAAAAGTCCGCCGTCCGGCATCAATCACACCGGTGACCGTCGCCTCAGATTGTACCGGTGCTCCGTACGCTTGCGTTCCGCGGCACCAGTTGTGCCTTTGAGCTTGCCTTTGATACCAATGGGTACCGGCGGAAGCTCGTCAGACCGTGACGCGTAGGCCTTCAGGTAAATGAACCCCTGCTTGCTCCTGGGGAAAGGACCCATCATATCGCAGGTGGCCATCTGCCACGGACGCACACTGTCAATTGGTTTCATCATTCCAGGCGGCTTGCCGCCCGTGACTTCACCGCTTGACAGACATGGCAGGAACGGCAATAGCGGAAAATGTCACGCTTCATGCCGGGCCACCTCACCGATTGACTCAGTTTTTGGAAAAACTTTGGAGCCACTCAGATGACCGGCCAGTGGTTCGTCATGAGAGAATTTCAACAGTGCACCTCTCAGACTTTTCGGGATAACCACCTTGAACGGGTCGATAGACTCGTCATCGGTGGCTATGTACTTCAGCACGAGCCCGTCATTGTCCAGCAAATATGAATCCCCGGCGTTCGCCGCGACACGCGTTGGCTTCTGCCCCCCTGCGCCCGCTACAATACCAGTAGCGTCACGGCGCTCCGTCTCCCTGAGACCGTCGCTCACCTCGCGACAAAATGGGTCATTTTGCTGGGCTTTCAGTAGTTCTTTACGGCTGAAAACGATTCCAGTCATCCCAGAGGGGAGCCTGGTCTCGTCCCCACTCAGGTTTGCAGCCAAAATTTCCGTTCGCGTCGGCACTTCCGAGGCGCTCACGAGGAGCTTTGCCTCTCGTCCGCTTTGCGAAGCGCCGCTTGCCTGGCTAGCGGAATGGGTTAACCCGTTTGCGGGCTCCCCCTCCTTGCCGCCCGGCGGCTCGTCCGCTGTTTCGCCCCCTCCGCTTACAGGCGTCAAGGCGCTGCTGGCGAGTAGGGCACGGGATAGCGCGTCAGCTACCACGTTCGTGCTCCCCTTTCGATACTGCTCCGAAAAGTCGTAATGCTGTATAAGGAGAGCCCAGCGCGCCAGCCGACCCGCAGGCTCGCGGAGCCGCATCAGCCAACTGAGCGCACTGTGGTCTGTCTGCACCACGAATTGCGTTCTATCAAGGTAGACGTCGAATTTGCGCAGTGCAAACACGATGGCGAGGCACTCCTTCTCGGTCACGGAATAATTCCTCTCCGAGGGCAGCAAGGAGCGGCTGGCAAAGGCCAGCGGTTGCAGCACGCCATCGAATTCCTGTAGGAGAACTGCTCCTAAACCCAGATCGCTCGCGTCAATCTGGACTACGAACTGTCTGGTCAGGTGGGGTAGCCTGAGCTGCGCTGTCTCGGCAATGGCACTAGACAGGAGGCGAAAGGATCGCTCTTGCTCGGGCTCCCATCGCCACGCGGCAGTCTTTCCCAAGAGCTAGGTCAAGGGTGCCTGCACGCGGGCACAGGACTATAAAAGTTGGCCATTCCCACACAACGGCGCAGGCCGCGTACGTGCTTGGGCGCAGGAAATTCGAGTATGGCTCGAAGTTTCTCCGCATCTGGCTCAATGGAGCCCCGGCCTCAGCGACTGTGCCCATGCCTCAGTGGAGGCTTGGGCGGGCTGCACGAACGAGGGAGGCAAGGCTCCTAGTTCGATGAGCGGCGTGGTTTCCACAGGGAACCGGGCCAGCGCCTCGCCGTTCCCAGAGCAGAATTGACTGTTCGCGGGGCACGGCTGCTGCTGTTCAAAACTGCCGGTTGCGGCAGCATGACACGAACTGCTTTCGCACTGGGCGGAAAGCTTGCACAGCTGAGGCATGTGACCAGCGGATGCACCGCAGGGTGCTCCCGGTACAGCTCCAATGGGAGCTGCGTGGTCGACTTTTTGGGTTGTGTCGCCGTAAACCCCAATGGGGGCCGCGGCAAACCACGGTGTCTAGCTATTCGAAGGAACAGCAGCCAGCGGATAAAACGACGCTACAACTCCGTAGGGAGCCGACATGTAGCTGCAGAGTGCCCCGCTGGGGGTGTTAGACATGGTGCGCAAGCGTGATCGGCAAGGCGACCCGCTCGGCTAATGTGCCATCGAAGGCGTAAGCGCCAATGACTTAGCACGTTGGGCGCCAGTTGTGGGTTTCTACGTGGACAGATGCCACCAACCACCTCGGGTTCGAGCTTCGCGCGAGCCAAGGGCCCCGATCAGCCGTCACCACACACACACTGGGACACCGATGCAGTGCACTCAACCTCCGCTGGGAGGAGAGCGACTCGCCGCAAAGAAATAGGCCTCTAGGTTCACCAAGGAGACGTTTATTCACGTCGTCCTTCAGCAGTACACACACACTCAATCGTCACCCCGTCCCGGGGGCGCGCGAGGAGCAAGGCTCCGCTGCGCGCACGAAGCGACTCGAGCAATGCGCGCGGCTAGCACGCCGCTGCAGGAGAATGTCCCCGCGGCAGTGCTGTGATCCCTCTCTCGTGTCGACCGTTGGGCCGGTTGCGAGAGAGAGTGGGCACTCAACGCAAGGTACGCCTGTCGGAGGTCGCTGGACCCCGCTGGACAGGCTCGAGCCGCTGGAGGTCAGAGGACACGTGCGGGCGAGCTCGAGTAAGCACTGGTCCGAACGGCAAAGGCCGACACGGACAAACAGTAGCGTACGCACCTTACGCTGTCTCGGAGGGATCTCTCTCTGGGCCCCGCTCGGACGGTGGCGCGGTGCGCGGCCGCCAAAGCGGATCCCGAAATGCCGCCAAAAGGCACCAATGGCAAAGGCCGTTTGGGAGCCGGGGCGGAGCTGTGGCCAAATGACAGTGATTAGTCACTTAGCCGCCTCTCCACCGCCTGAGGCGGGAGCAAGGGAAAGAGGAGAAACAACGCGGGAAGCCGGCACAGCCACGCAAAGGCAACGGCGGAAAGCCAGGATTCCCCAGAGTTCAAACTGAAAAGGAATAAAAAGCATTCAATACTTCTGTTAAATTCTTTACATTTACATCTGCTACCTTTATTAGGTACTTTATCTAGATAAATCTAGTTATATTTATCGACAAACTAATTGAACAGAAGGAAAGGCACTCGCAAATCACCACATCACAAGCATGTGTACCTGTACGTAGGAAAAATGTCGTTTGTTGGCTGCTTGATGAAACAAAATAGATCCTTCTAGCGCGTATTGCGCTGATTGGTTGCTGAATCGTGTAATTTTCATCTTACGTAAATAATAAATACCTTCACAAAAGCTTTATCAAGACAAAGACGTTTTAGAAAGCCTCTTTTGCAGAAAGGTAGCTCATATGAAAGAGGCAACAAAACTCAGAAATAAAGAAAAATGCTGCTCAACTTTCAAGTACCCGAAAAACAATGTAAGCTAACCAGAATTTGTTAGTTAATTTCAATTCGTCCTGCGTTGAATGGAAATTCTTTTTCCCGTGGACACTTAATTCAGGAGGTTCAAAGCCAAACGTCTCCCACTGAAGACACTTTTTTTTGTAGTTTTGCAGGCCGATGTCACACAAATAATTTTAATAGGTGTTCTCGCCACTGAAGCCTACTGATTGAGAAAGCCATTGTGAAGGCGTCTTGCCCAGTATTTAACTTGTACACTCACAGAGCTTGGGAGAGGTGTTTGGAAGCGTTTGGCGACGTCTTTCGATCGCCTGTTTCACCGTATGCCTAATTATAACAGTTACCAGCACACATCCTTTGTGAGGCGTTGTGATGTACTTTGCTGCGTTTTAGGCAGGACGTTCTCCCGACAGCTACGATTACGGCGAAAAGTACAAAAGCCGGCTGTTCATTCCCAGGCCAGAAAAATACAAGGTGCACGGCAAGAAAACAAGCCTGCTAAGCAACATTACACTTCCCAGAATATAGTACTGACAGAGCTTCATTGTTTAAAACATATTTCTTTTTCTGAAACCATAAGATATGTTATCAACCAGCGCCGGTGGAAACGGGGAAAAAACAAGGCAGTAACTTCAACAGAATTCTATGAAGCACTGACCCAATTTAGCTATACGAAAGTACCTTTGCGGATAGCATATTTTTCCTATCCCTGAGGCATGAAACTAAGCAATATTGCTGCCAGGCACTGCAGCCTTATTTCAGATAACAGTTTTAAAGCAACTCTATTATCGAAGCATCGTCATCATCATAAACCTGACTACGCCCACTGAATGGCAAAGGCCTCTCTCAAGTCGCTCCAATTAACCCTGTCCTTTGCCCGCTGTGGCCACCATGTCTCCGCAAACTTCTTTACCTCATCCGCCCACCTAACTTCGTTACCATATACGCCACTCCGTTACCCTTAAAGGGCCAGCGGTCATTTTGCCTTCGCATTACACACCCTGCCCAAGCCCATTTATTCCTCCTGATTTCGACTAGGAGCGAACTCACGGTCTGGCTAAAATATCGAACGTAAACGCAAAAACTGCAAATTGAGCCCAGGAATACGTTTCTGCATTCAAAGGATAGAAACCATCAGCAGGGTTGATTACAAACACAGCTTTTAGGAATAAGGTTTAGCCCGAATGTGCTTGAACCGGTTCGGAACGGCTCTAACTGGTTCAGTACTCAATGTTGCTTCGGAGCCCCAAAAAATTCCTGTTGGGCACCTTGGCGCCCACGGGCCTTCTCCGCTTCCGGGCATCGGGATTACTGAGCCAACGTCGTTAAACCGATGCCATGTAATTCATGGCGCTGTTATTGAATTTTAAGCTTGTTTCCATAAAAAAGCGCCGGGATCACTCTTATTTCTCTAGGTATTGCAGGCGCCTTCAAAAATAAGCAGCGCCCCTGGAAACAAGCTCGCAGCTATGAATTATATCGCAAAAAAAGACACCCGGTGTAAAAACTCGCGAACACAGCGTCTGCATTCGATCGTTTTACCAATATGAGCTACACGACAGGTGATGGTTTGGTTGGTTTGGTTAATGGGGTTTAATTAACGTCCCAAAGCGACTAAGGCTATGAGAGACGCCGTAGTGGAGGGCTCCGGAAATTTCGACCACCTGGGGCTCTTTAACGTGCACTGACATCGCACAGTACACGGGCCTCGAATTTCTCCTCCAAAGAAATTCAGCCGCCGCGACCGGGATCGAACCCACGTCTTTCGGGCCAGCAGCCGAGCACCATAGCCACTGAGCCACCGCGGCGGCACAAGACAGGTGAGAAACCTTAAAGTCGAATTTTCGCTTAATCGGGATTGAAGCAACTTCGTTCATTTATTATTATCGCGAGAGAATTATATCTCTCTGTCGCATCAGTAAAATGTGTCCGAAATTTTGTCCTCATGATTACGTCGTTCTCTGAAGATAAATGTGTGAAAGTGTGATTGTTACAGATAGTGTGTGCGAAAATGTTGCCGTAGGAAAAAATTGTCTGATCAGGTGTAAATACGTAATTATTTCATGTGTAAATACGTAAATGCACTTAGACGCCAAAATAGCTACGGCTGTCGATATAATACATATATATCTGAACAGTCACAGATGTCGATATAGTATGTGGACGCATTGCTTTCGCATCGCTCCAGTGATCTTATTTTCTTATTTTGCCATACTTTGATTTGCCGAATCATTATAGAGCGGGGTGGGTTGCCTTAAAGAATAATTATAGGAAAACAACCGGAATCACCAGGCAAACAAACAAACAAACAACCCGAATACAATAATAAAACTATTGTAAGAAAATTTTGAGGAGGGAACAAGAACGAAATAGTAGGGTCAGCAAAGGCGTACACAGTAAAAGGAGCAAGAAGTAAGACCTGCCAATGTTGAGGGAAGCTGAATGAAGACACAGAAAAGAACGCGCACAGTGATTGGTGGAAAAACAGAATCGATTATTGCTACAATATCTGCAGGAAGGTGCTTCCAGTCATTTTTTGTGCGTAGCATGAATGAATAAACAATTGCCGTGGGCACATCAAGAACTTACGCGTGGGCAGTGCGACAGCATGGCGATTGTCGTCCAGTTCTATAGCAATTCCATACAAACACTGTTATAATTCTATTAGAATTCTATTTAAGTTCTCTTCCAATTCTATTCCAATTTCTTACAGTTCTTTTGAAGCTCGATCATTTTTAAACACTAGCACTATCTACTACTGGTTAAAATTTCATATTTTCTGTCCATGATGGCGTCATAGCGTTTCCAAAATCGGGAGTTTTGTGACACGGCGTGCTTTTTGGGCGACGCTGGTTTTGGTGTCGATAAGCCATCTAATGTTTTCCCTTTAAAAAAGAAAGTGTTTGTGTGACAGCGACTCACTTGAACTTTATTCTCTTGAAAAGCCAGTGAGGAATGATACGTTGACGCTGACATGAACTGTTTTTGTAAATACTGACGATGATAAACATAATGGAAAAGGCAAAGGCGAAAAAATTTCCTTATAAGTGAGAGACCGCGAACGCGCAGGCTGGCCTTTATGTTTATAATGCTGGCTGTCTGTTGGGCTTTCCTACCCTATCCTATATGTGGTTAGTATAAGGCATTTTTTTTTCACATGGGCATATGGAAACAAAGCACTGGAGTGAGGCTTTCAAGTAATGTGGATGATATGGAACTTACGATTACCGAACAGACGAAACAGACTCAAGCTCAGTGTTGCTGGACATGTGTAGCTGGACGCACAGCCGATACATTGTGAAACACCCTAATTTACCATTTTAGGATTAGTTCGATGACCACTTTCTGCACCGGAGAAGGTTACTATTTAAGTACGGTTGGAGAGCGAACCTGTCACTCCTTGTTAATTATAGAGTTTTAGTATAGGGTCGCCCCTTCGCTTTGGGTCATAGGCTT
This sequence comes from Amblyomma mixtum, assembly GCF_055824585.1. Taxonomy (NCBI): domain Eukaryota; kingdom Metazoa; phylum Arthropoda; class Arachnida; order Ixodida; family Ixodidae; genus Amblyomma; species Amblyomma mixtum. The sequence continues at coordinate 210,113,333 of NC_143013.1, forward strand.
TGGGTAGGGGTTTAACGTCCCAAAGCGACTAAGGCTATGAGAGACGCCTTAGTGGAGGGCTCCGGAAATTTCGACCACCTGGGGTTCTTTAACGTGCACTGACATCGCACAGTACACGGGCCTCGAATTTGCGGGACGCTACTGCGCATGCGCAGGACACTAACGGCCCTCGGGTGTTTGGGTTAGCGGGCTACGCTAACGCTAAATCGGTGAAATAGCGTGCGCCCCAAAGCCGCTTTACGTTTGGTCACCATGACGGCGCCCGTCGAAGCGGGCCTTCTCGCTTCGTCACCGAATCGTCGTTCCCGCTTCTCCGTGGCTCACGCTCACGGCAAACTAAAGGCGCACGAGGCTTTCGCTTTGCCTAAAGTTGCCTGCAGCACAAAATTTTAACGATGAAACACGCCGCCCCGCCGCGGTGGCTCAGTGGTTACGGCGCTCAGCTGCTGACCCGAAAGACGCGGGTTCGATCCCGGCCGCGGCGGCTGAATTTCGCTGAAGGCGAAATTCTAGAGACCCGTGTGCTGTGCGATGTCAGTGCACGTAAAAGAACCCCAGGAGGTCGAAATATCCCGAGCCCTTCACTACGGCGTCCCTCATAGGCTGAGTTGCTTTGGGACGTTAAACCCCAATAAACAAATAAACCAAACCATAAAACACGCCAAATTTTCAGACTGCTCCCATGTTTACAGAGCTGCTAGGCTTAGCGATTTTGCGTCGACTGACGTCAGAAATAGCCGGATGTTCGAACGACTGATCTACACGAAGAGGTTTGCAATTTTGGTCGGAAAATGACGTCACAAAGAATTGGCATCCCTGTAACACACTTTTCTTATTTACGAGGTATATTTTATTCGCGCGGACGTAAACAAAACTGGAAATAATAAGTGTAGTGCCGGGTAAAGCCTCGTACCTTTTTAATAATGAATAATAATGATTCTGAAACAATCAAAATTGTCAACGCGGCAGCGGCCGTGCTGTTGCTGAGCGGGCGCTCCAGGCTGACTCTAGAACAACCGCCGAACGGCCGGCCAATGCGGTTCAGTGCATGGCCCAATCCATTAGTGGAGTTTGCCCATGATCTTATCCCGGAGCTCAACAGCGCCGCTGTAACATTTGAAATGCAAAATGACGCCCCCCCTCCCCCCCCCCCCCCCCATGGCGCGCTGCCATCGCCTGCGCCGGTTGGCTTCTCCGGCACGCCTCGACAACGGGACCCGGCTGTCTTCAGTGGGATCGGAGATGTTGACGATGAGGACAGGTTCCTACGAGCGGGTCAGCACGCAAAACTGCCGGAACGACGCCATGAAACTTAGCAACGTCATAGTTTACCACGGTGACATTGCAAACCTCTGGTTCCGCAACCACGCATCGGATATCGCCACATGGCCGACGTTCAAGACGTGTCAATGAGGTATTTGGCCGTCTTGGTGTGCGCAACTTGTGCGCCGAACAGCGCTCACGAGATCGCACCCAGCAGTCAGTCGAGACATTCGCTAGCCACATTGATGACGTGTAGGATATCTGAAAGCGCGTGAACACTCCGACGCCAGAGGCTGATAAGATAAAGGTATCGATTAAGATACCTTTCAAATCCTTCTGGCCTACCAACCAGACACCGTGGTCTCCTTCATCAGCTTGTGCTAGAGCTACGAGGAACACCGCAAGCAGCGCGTCCTTACTCGCCGCACTGCACATTACGCCGAGGTCGCGTCCGCTGCGGCCGTGGTAGCAAGAGGGCCGCAGTTCATGCAATATATTCAGCAATTCATAAGAGAAGAGGTCGCTTCGGCGCCCACCACCAGCGCTGACTACCACCTTTAAGCAAACGATCCGAGCCCAGGTAGCGAAGACCCTGCCACCCCTGCTTCAGCAATCTGTGGCTACCCCTCTTACGTACACCGCCGTTCTGGCCAGATCAACTCCTGTTTCATGACCCCTTTTCAAGACGCCACTCAAGCACCGCTGACTTGGGCGCTCCAGGCTGTTTTCTCGTATCGGGCTCACGTGGAAAAACCGCTGCCTGATTTCGCACAGGCGGTCCCTCCTTGCAGTCGTCCGGGGCGTACTTTCCACAACAGGCCCATTTGCTTTGCTTGCGGCCTCGCTGGAGATGCAGCCCGCACTATCACAGTCGTCCTTCACGTGCTGACGTTTTGCAGTTATCTCTGTACAGATACTACGCTGAAACACCGCATGCAAGTTCATCCACTGCCTCCTGCTTTCTCCACCGATCGCGAGATTGCCTCTTCTCGACGCTCCCCTTCTCAGCGGCGCCGTTCCATCTCATCCAAGCGCCGCCACGCCAGACCTACCGACACGGAGAACTAGTGAGCGCAGTTGCCGAGGCAGGAGCTGCGCCCCCTACGAAATCTACAAGGTCTCTGATATCACTCGCAAACGTTATTGATGTTTTTGTAGAAGCGGCTGCGACATGTGCTCTTGTGGACACCGGAGATGCTGTGTCAAAAATGGGCGCGAAATTCTAGCAAAGACTGAAGAAAGTTATGGCGACATTTTCTGTACTTTCTCTTCACTCTGCTAACGCGCCGCAAGTCGAGCCACTCAAAGCGTACACAGCAGGAGTTATTATTCGCAAAATCCTGTACATAATTCAGTTCCTCATCCTATCTTCTTGCTCACATGACCTAATTCTATGACGGGACCTTTTGTCTGAGCACTCCGCCATTGTCGATTGCGCCTGAGCCGAAGTTACCTTCTCTGCACTGCCCAACACCTGCTCCATCCAACTTTCGCCTTAGTATCCGGCCAAAGTACATCTTTCTCAAGACGTCGAGCCTTCTATACAAACGCGCGTCACACCACGCGACCAACCTCCAGCACCTTTACTGCTTATTCCTATGGAATCATTCTTTCGCCGTGAGAATCTGCCGCTTTCCTTCACTGTCCTTACGGTGACCTGCAGAACGACAGCCGTGCTAGTCAGCAATCCCTGTGAACCTGACTCGTGGTGAATGCCTTGGGCGCATCGAACCTACTGAACTCCTGAAAGTCGTCGACGAATGCGAAACTAATATTCCTCCATCGCTGTACTCTCACTGTGGTTCACCCGAGCCGTCGCCTGACATCCTGTATAGCGCAATCGATTAAGGTCGCAATTCAACGTGCTGTGACCAACTGTTCTGCCTTTTGGATCAATTTCGATCGCCATTTGACGCGTGACAAACACCGCTCGGTAATTCTTCAGTTGTCAACCACAGCATCAATACTGGCTTCATCACCCCTGCGACAGCGCCCATACTGTGTTGCTCACGTGTGATGCTGTGTTGCTCACGTGTGAGCAACACAGCATAGAGTTATCGCCGAGGAAGTGAAGTACATTATACTCGCATAGCGCGGGATTATAAAGGCGTCGAGCAGCCCTTGGTTAACACCTGTCGTGCTGGTTCGAAAAAAATTGCTGCGTCAGAGTCTCCGTGTAGTATCGCCGCCTGAACAAAACAACTCGGAAAGATGTCTATCATTTGCCACGCACTGATGACGCCCTGGATTGCCTACAAGGTGCGAAAAGTAACTTGATCTGCGTTCTAGATATTGACAAATCACCCTGCCCGGATGCGACCGTGAAAAAACAGCTTACGTCACTCCTGGCGAAGTATACGAATTTTACGTCATGCCGTTTGGCATTTGAAGTGCCCGGTAACATTCGAATGCATGCGGGATAACGTCTTGGTGGCTTGCGCTGAAAGAATTTCATTAGCTTATGTTTCTACTTTCTGCGCTTAATACAAAATTTTATTACCATCATTTCTCCTTTGACGCGGTTTCAAGCCCAGACCTCTTTGTCGTCATGGTCCTCGCAGTGCGATGAAGCTTTTGTTACCCACGTAGTCTTCTTACTTTACCCCTCAACCTTCGCCATTAGGGCCCTAACTTCCAGACAGAGATGCACACAGATGCTAGCAGCGTAGGCATTGGTGTTGTGATCGCCAAGCAAAATCCTAGATATCATGTGTCGCGCATGCCAGCTGCACTCTACCGCAGGCCTAGATCAATTACTTCTTGACAGAAAAAGAATGCTTGGACATTCTTTGGGCAATAACCAGATTTCGACCAAACCTCTACAGTCCCCCATTGTTGGCAGTCGCCGATCATCGCGCTTTATGCTGGCTATCGTCCTTGAAGGATTCATCGGGTCGCCATAACCGTTAGACCTTGCGCCTTCAGGAGTACGGCATTCGAGTCGTCGACCGCTACGTTCGCAAGCACTTTGATGTTGATGTCCTCGCCCAGTCTCCCCTGCCTTCCGACACTGCGACCGTTTCCAGCATCGACCCCGTCCTGTCGTCGTTGCGCCCACAAACATGATTGGCAGGTACGCCTAAAATAACGCTGTCTAGTCCACCGCCAGATAGCCTCCGTTCTTTCTTCTTTCCGAATGCGAGCCTAAAATTATGCTTTATACAGTTCTTCCCTACGATCCTGATGCAAAGACTGCGCACCTGCCTCTTAAATTGCCAAGTATGCCGAGGACTTCCGCCACGTCACCTGTGCCCTCACGTTCGTCGATCGGAATCGAGAGAAAGAGCGCCGAGATTGTGGTCAAACGCATGTAACCCTACCTACGGCAGTCTTTTATGGCCCTGCATTTCTTGTGGTACTCCTGTCCTGTCGTCCAAATTCCTCGCCGAATATCATAGACTTACCAAGTTGTCTCCAAGCTTCCCCTGTAAGCTATGTTGTGGAGCCATTGACACCGTCCTCTGGGGTGGTATTCTCCCGGTGTCGCCTTTTGCGACATGTCGCATTAGGGCGGGGCCTATAAAGTGCGTACAGTTGCTCGAAGAAACGGAAAACGCCGCCGGCACTTTCGTCGGCGGTGCCTTCATTCACTCCGAGAAGCGACAATTTACCACTGCTGATTCACTAGCAGCAGTAGTTTCGTACCTTTGATAGCAAGAATATTTGCCATCACATGACGTCTGATGTGCAAAAAACATTTGCAAATTTAATATAAACTCGCTTTACGTCATTTAAGTCTATAAAACACCTCGATAAAGCTGCAAATATATTTTTGTTTCGTTCCGGACTGTTGTGCTAGGCTTCGGCTGCGTTTCGGGCAGTTGCAGACGGTAGCAGTGTAGCTGGAGGTCCCATTAGGCTTGCGCGCTCCAGAATCGAGAACGTATCTCAAAAATTAGGCTGAATTGCAGCTTAAACTTTATCGTCGAAGCAAGGTAAGTCTTAGAGAAAAGCAACAACGCCAGTAGTTACCGGTAAACATGCCGACCGGAATCGCCAGGACTGCTGAATTGGCTGAAGCGGGCAGCTCTCGCTTGGAAGGACGCCGCCATGTTTTCACGCTAAGGGCGCAAAAGCCGCAACTGCCGATTGCGTTCGTACGCTAAGGCAATGGCTAACGCTATTTCCCCATTAGCGTTCTGCGCATGCGCACTTTGGACCCGCTATTCCGCTATGCACGCAATTACGCAAAGCCCGCAATGCCAAAACTCTCTACTATCTCTCTACTATCTCTCTACTATCTCTAAAACTCTCTACTACTATAAGTTGCTTGCGGCACGCGAACGTGATTTTCCTTAGGTCCGCTAGCACGCTAACGCTATACGAAAACTCTCTACTGTTTCGTTGCACTAGCGTGCATTAAAATGCCTTGAAGGGTCATGTAGATGCGAGCGCAAGCGCTGCCAAGGCCATCTCGTCGCATCGGTCAACGTCTGCTTCGTCGTCTGTTTACGACGGTGCAAAGTAAGTTCGCATGGCGAGTGGCAGTCCGGCTAAGCAGACGGTAGCCACAGTGCCCTGCTTTTCGACAGCCGGTAATGCCGCCGATAAGATTCGTCGGCCAAGGCAAACTGGTCGCGATGTCCGCGGACACGCCACTCTTCTTTGCAACTCAAAAACAAGGCAAGAAGGGTGGGATCCATGGCGTCTAGTATCAATTTCGTAGCCCGTCGCCCGCGCGAATCGCTTCAGCGCATTCCGTTGTTCGACTAAGCGTAGTAAACTGGGGCGACGTCACGATGACGTTGCAGGAAGGCGAATCCGTGTCGTCACGCCGCCGTCACCGCGGCTCGAGCCAATCAGCGAAGACCGAATGCGGCATGTCGCAAAAGGCGATATTGGGAGAATACAACCCCTGGTCTCCGCTCTCTTGGCCGAGAAATGGTTCACGTCAGTCGCTTGAGCCTTATCGTGACCCCTTTATGTTCAATATGCCTTTAGTCGCAAGCGTGGCGGCGTTCCTTCGTGGGGGCAATTGTACCGACGATGTGTAAACGGCGTAGCGGCAGTTGTATTCGTGAGCGCGCGCTAGTGGCGGGCTCTAGAATGACCACTGGCGGACAGACAAACACTGTTCAGTGCCTGTTTGCTTTGATGCAATTAAACCCCTTTCTTATTTTTTAGTGAAGAACTAAACATACAAAACAGTGTCCCTCATAGCCTGAGTAGCTTTGGGAGGTTAAGTCCCATAAACTAAACTAACCACATACACAACACATTCAGCACTAGCGATTTCTTCCTGGCACAGAAGACAGCACAGCGGATATCCACCTTCATTGGGCTCTACATGACCGCAAAATACTTTGCGCTAATATATTAAAAAAATTACGTTCGACCGTTCAATAATGAGCTACTAATTTTGTAGATCAAATCAGAGGTGCTCGTGCGCGACCTGTGGTACCACTACCGTAGAACTACCTTTCTTTAGGAGCTGCTGAGTAGTTCTTAAATTTGTTACTCTTGTGCTTTAATCTCGTTTCTGTTGTTTTTCTTCTAATTTGCAGGTATCTATAAAACATACGTGTACCCAGAAGTTCCTCATTCGACTTAGCAAACAGCAGCATGTTGTGCGATTGCAGTCCGGTTGCCCGCTCGCAGTCAAATTCAATTTAAAATTAAATGGGTTCTTTGTGCCTTGGGGAATTTTAATGGCAAAAATATTTAAGAGCTGTACGGTGAGCGTACAATACTACTCAAAAATTGCTTTTTATTCTGCTTGACGGGACAGAATGGGATCTTGCATCGAAGTAATACAGCCAGTTGACAGCACGGCGTGCTCATTCCCAGGACAGGCACATTCTTTATATTGCCACACTGCTGACACTCTGCCGGCGCCACCTGGTAGCCGAACCTTGTCTCTCAGCGCGTGGCCGAGCGTCTTCTTTGTCGTGAATGAGCTTGGCGGTTCGGCGAGCCTCGTCCTAGAAAACGGCTGTGCTTCACGCTTCCTGCTGCGTTTGTCGGTGACATTTGGTGGAGGTACTGGGTACCATCCCATGTACGCGGACCCCGACGACAGCCGTGACGTTTCTCCCCAACGCGCAGACGCCACACCCGTCCACAAAGCGAGCCGTCGCCTGCGAGGTCTGGAACCCGAGTTTGAGCCACTGACAAGGCCCGTGAGAGCTATGACGGCCACCACTGGCAGCCAGACAGGTCAGTGCTACGGCAGTGCTCCGCCGTTCGTCCTTCTCGCACCTCGGTCGCCACCATCCTTCCACGGCGACCAGTTCGAGGATGTAGAGGATTGGTTGGCCAGTTTTGACTGTGTGGCCGCATTCAACGAGTGGGACGACGAGCGCAAACTGATGAAGGTGTATTTTGCACTGCTGGACTCTGCGAAAACTAGGTTTTAGAACCACGAGGCGTCCTTCTCCAACTGGGTTGCTCGCCACCTTCAGCTCGAGCCAACGGAAGGAAAATGCTGAGATTGCCCTTCGCTCCAGGTCCCAGCAGTCCAACGAGAGCGTGAAGATGTATATAGAGGACATGACACGCCTCTTCAATAGGGCCGACCCTGCCATGCCTGAAGCTACGAAGGTGCGGCACCTTATGCGTGGGGTGAAGGAGCAGCTGTACGCTGGCCTCATGCGCGACCCTCCGCTAACCGTCGCCGCCTTCGCCAAGGAAGCTACGAGTATGGAACGTTCGTTGCAGGAACGGAATGCCCAATACGACCGTCAGGCGAGTGTAGCGGCCACTCACTACTTTGCGTCCATGCCAGGCCCCGGGGACGAGGCGCTGCGAGAGGTTGTACGGAGCATCGTCCGCGAAGAACTGCGACACCTCCGCTTGGATGCTCCGTCGCCAAGCATACCTTCTGCAGGGGACGTCACCGTGACGAAATCCAGAGAGCGGTGCAGTCACCACCAGCACCACTACCGGAGCCGCAAGCCCTGTCTTACAGCGATGCCCTGCGTCGACCTTCCCCCGCGCCGCAAGCGTTTCGCCCCGTTCCCGGACCAAGACCACCCCACCGTTACCTGCGCCCCGTCGAGCAGCAGCAGGACCTGTGCCCTTCTATCAGCAAAGCGCACGTGTGGTGCACGTCCAACGATCGCCCGCTCTGCTACTACTGCGGGAAGCCTGGCCATATTCTGCGGCATTCCCCGTACAGGCGTCTGGGTTTGAGAGGATTTCCGCCGGACGCGCCTCGACCGCGCTATGGTGAAAGACCACAGGACATAGATGAGTATCTCGCCGCTCACATGCTGCCCCCGACTAACTCTCAGCAGCGCCAATCGCGATCGCCATCGCCGAGGCGCTTTGCTTCGTGCAATCGACCCTCAACCTCTGGGCAGTCCAGACGCAAGTCCCCTCGCCGGGAAAACTAAAGACGGTGTCCTCCGGGGGTAGGTCCTCTGCCACTGCACAGAGTCAACAGCCTCTACCCGACGATTCGACGCGACGACCCGGGCGGCGACCACCCGATCCGACGACCTCACCGACGTGCTGCGAACGATTGGTTCCAGCTGAAATTTTAGTTACCACCGACAGTTATCAAGTGACCGCACTCGTCGATACCGGCGCTCATTTTTCTGTGATGAGCAGTCAGCTCGCCACGAGTCTCCGTAAGGTTCTGACGCCTTGGTGTGGACCCGTGATCCGCACCGCCGGTGGCCATGTAGTGACGCCAATCAGCGTCTGTACCTGCCGCATCCAGATCCGAGGTATTACTTTCACTGGCTCCTTTACCATATTACGTGACTGTTCGAAAGATCTCATTCTGGGCATGGATTTCCTTCGAGAGCATGGTGCGGTCATCGACCTTCGGGAGCTCACGGCATCTTTTTCCGCCCAGCGAGCCGTTGACACCAACAGCAAGCCCAGCAGAGTAGTGCTGCGCCTATGTGACGACCACATAACGATCCCTCCGCGAGCCAGCAAATTCGTCACAGTCGAGTGTGATGGCAGCACCGGCACCCTTGGAATCGCTGAAGCGAACATGTCGCTGCTACTCGCTCGGCAAGTTTGTGTAGCCCGAGGCCTAGTAGAACTCGCCAACGGTCGTACCGACATCTTAGTCACCAACTTTACCCGTGAACCGCAGCATCTAACGAAGACAGCGGTCCTCGCTTACTTTGACGAGCTCGGAGAGTATTCCAGGCAAAGCTCTTTGTCCACGACGTCAGACCTCAACGACGCGACGGCTTCAGCCATCCCGACCGACGTAACCCGCACCTCTTGGCCAGTCAGAAACGCTCCGTAGAAAATCTAATCTATTCCTTCCGCGACTGTTTTGCATCAAATTCCAAAGTGAGACAGACGCCGCTTACCAAGCACCGAATTATCGTCGCTGACGACTAACGACCACTATATCAGCGCCCTTATCGTGTGTCTTCAAAAGGACGTGACGCCATCTGCCGCCAAGTTACACAAATGCTCCAGGACGACGTGATAAAACCGTCTACGAGCCCCTGGGCATCGCCTGTTGTCCTCGTCACGAAGAAAGATGGCACCCTCAGGTTTTGCGTAGAACAGGCTCCTCAATAACGTCAGGAAAAAAGATGTGTACCCTCTGCCACGCATTGATGATTCCCTTGACCGCCTGGGCCATGCCACCTACTTTTCGTCCCTTGACCTCCGCAGTGGGTATTGGCAAATAGAGGTGGACGAACGCGACCGAGAGAAGACCGCCTTTATTACCCCTAACGGTTTATACGGGTTTAAGGTGCTCCCTTTTAGTTTGTGCTCGGCTCCTGCAACATTCCAACGAATGATGGACACCGTGCTGTCTGGCCTGAAGTGGCAGTCGTGCCTCGTCTATCTCAACGACGTCGGGATTTTCTCCGATACGTTCGATGAGCACCTGAAACGTTTGCGTGCTGTTTTCGAAGCTATACGTTCCGCTGGTCTCTCTCTCTCAAACTGGAAAAATGTCATTTTGCGTTTAATGAGCTCAAGTTTCTTGGGCAGATAGTCAGCGCTCGAGGCGTTAGTCCAGAGCCCGAAAAGACGGCCACCGTAGCTGCCTTCCCCCAGCCCCAGACAAACGGAGCCTACGTCGTTTCTTGGGCCTCTGCGCACACTATTGCCGGTTTGTTCATAAATTCTCGAAGCTAACTGAGCCTCTGACCCACCTGACGAAAGACGCTGAACCCTTGTTCTGGGGCCAGGACCAAGAAAGAGCCTTCACGGAACTTAAGTCCCGTCTCCAATGTACGCCTGTCTTTGGTCACTTCGACGAGGAGGCCTACACGGAACTACACACTGATGCTAGTAACGTTGGTCTCGGTGCGGTTCTTGTTCAGTGGCAAGATGGCCTAGAACGCGTGATTGCTTACGCCAGTCGCACTTTATCCCGTTCCGAAGGCAAGTATTCCACCACGGAAAAGGAATAACTGGCTCTGCTGTGGGCTGTTACGAAATTTCGTCCGTACTTGTATGGCCGCCCATTTCGGGTTGTGAGCGATCATCATTCACTGTGTTGGCTGGCGAATCTGAAAGATCCCTCGGGGCGGCTTGCTGGATGGAGCCTTCGGTTACAAGAATTTGATGTCACCATCGTACACATGTCCGGACAGAAACACAGCGATGCTGACTGTCTGTCCCGTGCTCCTATTCCATGCCCCGCGGACGAGACCGACGACGATTCCGCTTTCCTCGGTGCTGTCACCGCGTCCACTCTTGCCCGCCAACAGAGGGCCGACTCCGAACTGCTTCCCCTCATCGAGTACCTCGAAGGAACTGCTCCATTTCCTCCTCGACTCTTCAAGCGCAGACTGTCATCGTTTTGCTTGCGTGATGGTGTCCTTTACAAAAAGAATAACGGCCCAACGTACCCTGTCTGTTTGCTTCCAGTGCCTACAGCGCTTCGCGACGAAGTTCTGCGTGCGTGCCACGACCACCTTCCTTCGGGCCACCTCGGGTTTCCTCGCACGTTGGCGCGCATACGTCACAAGTACTACTGGCCCAGGCTTGCTGCGGTTGTCCACCTCTACGTACGAACCTTTTCGTGAGTGCCAGCGCCGGAAGACGCCGACGACTAAACCAGCCGTGCTGCTGCAGCCTATTGATCCCCCGCGCCTCCCATTTTAACTGGTCGGCATGGACTTACTCGGCCCATTTCCGGCGTGTTCCATGGGTAAACGGTATATTGCTGTTGCCACTGACCATTACTGTGAGACCAAGGCCCTTCCCCGTGGTACCGCAGCCGAAGTTGCACATTTCTTGATTCACAACATTGTGCTTCGTCACGGAGCCCCAACAGTCGTATTAACTGACAGGGGAACCGTGTTTACGTCGGCACTAACGAGCAAGGTACTTCGTCTCAGTGGCACCAGCCATCGGAAGACTACAGCCTACCATCCGCAAACGAACGGACTGACTGAGGGGCTTAACAAGACAATTGCCGATATGATTTCGATGTATGTCGACGATGACCATGGAAACTGGGACCGGATACTGCCTTACATCACGTTCGCGTACAATACTGCGCTACACGAAACGACACGCTTCACTCCCTTCCATTTGGTGCACGGTCGCGAAGCCTTGACCATGATGGACGCCATGCTTCTCCCGGACCCTGCTCCTTCTTCTGTCGTGGCCGCTGACCAATTTGTTCATGACGCCGTAGCCGCTCGCCATGTGGCTCGACAACGAATCAGGCGCCAACAACAACGCGACGCCAATGGTTACAACCTCCGCCGCAGGGAGGTGATTTACACACCCGGTGACCAAGTCTGGGTGTGGAGCCCGATCCGTTTGCGAGGACGCTCTGAGAAACTTCTTCGCCGTTACTTTGGTCCCTACCAGGTGTTACGCCGCCTCAGCGCGGTGACCTACGAGGTGCTCCCTCAAAGAACTGTCCGGTCCTCTCGACAACGACAACCTACGTCTGACGTAGTCCATGTAGCGCGAATGAAGCCGTATTACTCCCGTTAGCCCCTGCTCATGGAGACACTCGCGCGGTTAACTTTCCGCCTTACCTCTATTATTTTTTTCCTCGCCCGTGCGGCATCGAGACGATGCCTCTTGACAGGAAGGGGGGCAATGCCACACTGCTGACACTCTGCCGGCGCCACCTGGTAGCCGAACCTTGGCTCCCAGCGCGTGGCTGAGTGTCTTCTTTGTCGTGAATGAGCTTGGTGGTTCGGCGAGCCTCGTCCCAGAAAACGGCTGTGCTTCACGCTTCCTGCTGCGTTTGTCGGTGACAGTATGTCTATTTTGTCCGCGCTTGAACGCCCCTAAAATAAGAATTTAGTGCAGGGCTGAGACTGTCTTCTAATGGCTGAAATGAGAGCAGGGTGTGAATACTTCTAGAAGTAGTGCACTTTCTTAAAGTAATGACCCAAGCCATTTTTCTCAAAAGAAGTACAGTACTCGGGCAGGAGTTGTCCATTCACTCAATTACGTGCAGAAATGGCATGATAATGGTTTCAGCTTGAAAAAGGGAGACAGATTTGGTCAGCAACGCAACAAAATGTGTTCAATGAACCTGTTCTAAGAGTGAGGAGTTCACCGGATTACCCAAATACGCTGTGCACATGTCTGGAGCCCGGCACGTTTTCCGAATGTTTTCCGTTGGACGTGCTAGCGCTGTAGCGTGTTTTTCCTCCTCCGCCTTTCTTGCGCCGCTTCATTTAAACAGCCTGCTTACAAAACACGAATCATTAGCCTTTGCGCTAAAATATTTCGTGAATGAGAACTTCAGTCAGTTTATAGAATATAAGGTAACCGGACACATTCCTTTTTCCTTGTTACTTTATTGAACAGTCAGGGTGGCAGTCATCTTGTCCTACTGCAATAAGTGCGTGCGGAGCTCTGCCTCTTCATCCACTTTATAGTTCTACTTCTATCCGTAAGTTATTCCAATCTTGTTAGCCTCCTCCTTGGTAATGCAGGTGTTCCGGACGTCTCCCCTGCTGTAGCAGTAACACTTGCCGAAGCGGTGACATGGATTTGACTGTCTACACTGTAAAAAAAAAATCAACTAATTTTATCGGTGAAGTAAACTCATTGTTCTCAGTTTGGCTCGTGATTACCGAAAAAATACGGGAGACAATGGTCTATGAAGAACAAGAGCAGTAAGCATGCTCAAGGCATGTACTGCCGCGGCATATATCTGATACCCACCTACTACCCTTCCCTCAGCACAACTACAAGATAGTCCTTTGACCGGGAGGAGGCCTGGTCCTAGACCACACCCCAGTCGCCGACATCCAAGCTGTCTTCTAGACGTCTGTAAACGGCCTTCTACATCATCCGAGTGAGACCGAAGAAAACAGCATTTATCAGCACTGCTGACGAAAACTCTCCTACAGTACTTTGCAAACCACCAACCAGAACCATCTAAATGAAAATCAACCAAATAGCTCCTTATGCCACAGCCAAAGATGCCTCTTGCAAAGGGGGCGGTAACCGGCTTCCACCCCGCCGATGATCGTAGCTCATGAACATCATTTCAACTAACGGGACCCGAATGCTCGGCGTATCAAAGCCTCCTCTACTGACATTTGAAGTGATCAACGTTTCGTCTTGCGTGCACCAAGGAGGGCTAGAACCCGACTGCCGCCTCTACCGCCCTGGCTACACATATACGCCACTTGCCTGCAACTGATCATAGGGCAGACGTTTGCCAGCAAACACACCTTCGTTAATGCGTATACTGCAGAATCCTCACTTGCTCTTCCGAACACTCATGCGAGCCGGCCAAAAATTGCCAACAGACTACGCCACGACTGACCCCTACCGCAATCAGCTCATGTACAATTCCTACACAAGGGCCCTGTGACCCCTAACATGCCACCACGTCCAATCCAAAATAAACTGCTCGTGCAAATACCTAAGCATCAGAGTTGAGTCGCCACCCACAATCACTTCCAGCGCCGCACAATAGCACAATGAGCATGAGCCAGGAAACAGGAGGAGGTCACTCGGCTCAACGCAGTATTAGCTTACAGCTCGGGTGAGCCAGACGAGTGGTCCCCAGACTGCACCTACTCTTCGCCTCCTATATTGAAGCCTATCCAGCCCCAAAACCCTCTAACAAATACCGGGTGTTTTTTTTAGAAGGTCCAAAATTTTTAAAAAAAGGTAAATTGCTTTAGATTTATTTTAACACTGGGGCTATACTGGAGGCTACGGCGGGCGCCAGGCAAGAGGAAAACTGCTTTAATTAGTTCGCTGATTAACTAAATATGTTAATTAACTTTTCTAATTTATGTTTTAGGGGATATGTTGTATTCGCAGAATTGGAGATCGATCGTCCTCTAAACAGTCCAACCGAGAAAAAACAATTTTAATTAAAAATTTTTCACGCACGTTACGAGGCGCGAAAAAGTCACCCTGGTAGGCATCTTCACACCGTAACGCAGCGGCGGGAGCGCCTCTGACGTAGTTCACTCCGCCCTGCGCTTTGCGTCACGCGTCCCGGACTGGCGGCCTGCGCTATCGCTGCTTATCTCGCTTCGCTCCGCGACCTCACGGAATGCCGCGCTGGAACAAAAACGCATTGACACAAAGTGCAGGGCGGAGCGAGCTACGTCACAGGCGCTCACAGACGCTGTGTTAAAGTGTGAAGCTGCCTACCAGGGTGACTTTTTCTCGCTTCGTTACGCGCCCAAACATTTTTTTCATGAAAATCTTTTTTCATGGCTGGACTGTTTGGAAGACGATCTCCAATTCTGTTCATACAACATATCCCCTAAAATAAAAATTATAAAAGTTAATTAACGTATTCAGTTAATCAGCGAACTAATTAAAGTAGTTTGCCTCTTACCAGGTGTCCGCCGTAGCCCTCAGTATAGCCCCAGGGTTAAAATAAATCTAAAGGAATTTACCTTTCTTTAAAAATTTTGGACCTTCTAAAAAAAAACACCCGGTATACCAGCAACCAAATCAGTGATGATACAACAGGTCCAAGAACGGCTATTCCTTACCTTCTAGGAATTCTTCCCACAACAAAAGATATTGAGCAGTTCAGGACATGAGTCCTTAACGAAGTAACACAACTAGTCGAATAATACCTAGATGGAGAATGCCAGCAAATAAACTAACATGTAGAGGCTAAGCACAGAAAAACTTTGGACCATTCTTAACCTTATTCTTGAAGAAGAAAATGTGATGGCATTTAGGTAGACTGCTCTACCAGTTATATTCTGCCTGTAGGGTTAGCCGCTTTCATGTTTTACCGTTTCTTAATCATATCTTTTGTCTCCTGAGACAGGTTGCCTGGATCCTGTTTAGCCACCTTAACCGCTAGTTCTACTGCGCCCCTCGTAGCGATAGGTGTGAGACTTCCTTTCATTGTTTCAACATTAAGATCGCCTTCCTCAGTTAAAGCAGAATATCTGTTCTGCAGCATATTTGAATGAACACCGCATAGCGGAACACTAATTATGAGTCATAATTAGGCACATTCTGTTCGTATTATGTTTCTGTTGTTCTATTTTGGTCTTAATTTGTAGTTTTGTTTACCCCGATCTATTGATTTGTTTATTATACATCATCAGACGCTAGCAGCCCCCCCTCCGCATTAATGCCTATGGTATAGAGGTATTTTCAATAAATAAATAAATTCGCGCTTTCAAGATTTAAGATTTCATGCTACACAACCGTAAGCATTCAGAGCTGTCATCGCGACTTACATCGACCGTGCACGCCATAGAGCGTTCTTCAACGGGAGCATCAGCAATCTGTTTGCTGAAAAAAAAAAGATAAAGGTTGGGTTATTATTAGGGGTGTGCGAATATTCGAAATTTTTGAATATGATTCGAATATTATATTTTTAGTATTCGTATTCGATTCGAAATCCAGGTATTCGTGTTGTTTCGAATACTCGACACGACGCGAATATTCGTATCTAGCCGAATATTTTATTGCGAGCACCAACGTTCATTTCGGTCCGCAAGTCCTATCGACTGAGACATAACAACATGGCGGCGCCCAGAGCAATGCGTAACGTTGGGCCATGCAGTAGCTGACTGCGCCGGTGAACTTCTTTGTGGCTATACCTGCGAAGCTGGTATAGTCAGAGCTGTGCACGAAATACCTCGCAATACGTGTCAGTTCAGCGCTAATTGAGAGGGCATTTTCTTTGGCTGGAGTAGTCGTTTCAGCTAGAAGGGAACTACTTCTGCCTGACCATGTGGAGCAGCCGGTTTTTCCTTCAAGACAACCTTTTATGTTCATCCCAGCAACGCGCTTTTGTGCTTATGGCAAGCTAGCCTTGATCAATGCTGTGTACTAGCTATCTTCTCTGATATTTCCACTATTTCCACTCTTCTAAGAACAATGTTCGAGACTGATACTGTTTGTGCAGCCACACACACCTTTTGTGCTCATTTCATCACTGATAGTTGAACTGTGATGTTCTTCGGTGCTGAAATAAATGTTTTGTAGTGGTTGAATGCGTCTGTCCTTGGTTATTCGATATTCGATTCGATATTCGGAACCAAGTATTCGTATTCGATTCGTATTCGAAAGATTTGATATTCGCACACCCCTAGTTATTATCCTGCGCCGTACTTCAAACAATTTGGTTAGTGGAGCTAAAAACAGTTCATAAACCATCCACAGTGCGTCCTGCCAAGTCAAAGTACGTATTCTGATAAATGAAATTCGGCAAAAGCGCAGAAATTTATAAATAAGTGCTACCATTTAAGGCAGCCATTGGATTGATTGCAAGGGGGTGCCCGCCAGGTTTCTACAAGGCAGCCTGCCGTTATAGATCTCAATTGCAGGATGTTACAATTTTACATTAGCGCTTGTTTTATTCCGCGTGGTACTAGGGCAACACCGAATCTCATGCAAAAATTAAGTCAGAACTGCGTTGAGCAATATTGACTGTACCTTCTCGACGAATAACATCAAAGACATGGCGGCTGTGCGCAGTACTCACACTGCAGCAACATTTCATTCCCTCGTAGCGAAATTGTAGTAGCATGCTTGAGCCGGTCATATCATTTAGGTACTTGGTGTGAATGCAGCACATGCGGGTGAGCCACTCCAGAGTGACGGCTTGACATGACAGCATTCATTTGGCATATCCAACAATAGTAGGAGATAAAATTCTTGACGCTGACCTGTAGTTTTTTCTTCAATACTCAGGTACTTCTTTTTTTTATAATTAGAAATAGATGCTCCGATTATTATAGTAAGCATTTTTCTTATTAATTTCTGCGTGCACCGGAAGGAAGTTAACTCTTTAGCTATAATCACGGTATGAGAACTGCCTAGGAGGCGCACTACTGGCGTCGTATTGCCAGCTTAAAAACTATATGCGCTTTTCTGAGCGCAGCAATAAAACAGGCGTCCTTTAGATGGCGTAAACATCATTTGCTGACCGCACTACTTTATCGCCAGATACTTCAGATGGCGGTTTTCTCGAGCTATAGTGATAACGCGCCTTTCCTAATTTTGCAACAGTAGGTACTGTTCTTCCTTTTTATTTTTCGCGTTCGCCTGCGCTATATACCTCTACGCCTTCAGGAACACGAAACAACGTATTATGATATGTATTCCGTAAATATAGAAGCACAGCCGTATATATAGCAAAATAAAAGCATAATGCATCTTTCGTGGAAGCGTCAGAAAGTTCAGACTTATTTGTTCGTTTGGACCGGCAGTCTGATTTAGACAAAGCATCGAAATTGAATGACTGCACAGAGCGATCTTTAAATAAAAATGGTTCGGCACTCGAAAAGGTAACTCTACCGGATCTCACTGTTTCGTTTTTGTTTTTTTCATGGCGCATAGCCCTACAAAGTGACTCAGGCTATCTGCGATGCCGTAGTTATAAGAGTTCAACTTAGTTTAGGTATAGCGCAGCGAGCTATAAAAGAAAAATGATAGGTGTAACGTTAAGGTAAAGGAAGAGGATAGAGGTGTTCAGGAATCAAATACACGTTAATTACATCCTAGTCGAAATCAAGAAGAAGAAATGGACTCGGGCAGGGCATGTAATACGAAGACAAGACAACCGACGGTCCTTAGGGGTAACATATTGTATAGAAAGGCAGGGAAGCGTAGCACGACGCGGCAGTAGGTTAGGTGAGTGAATAATATTGTTTGCAGGAATAGGTTCACCGAAGTAGGCACAGGACAGGGTTAAATGGAGAGATTTGGGAGATGCCTTTACGCTGCAGTGGGCAAGGATGGTTGATGATGATGATAATTTCGATCATCCAGATAATTTCGATCATCTGAGATTCTTAAGCAGCACTGACACCGCACGATAGACGGGGCCTCCAGCATTTCGTCTCCACCGAAATGCGACCTACGCGGCTAGGATCGAAATCGCGCCTTTTGGGTCAGCAGGCGAGCACCATAACCACTAAACCACTGCGGCTGCTTGCAAATGTTTTATGGTTTGACTTCCAGTGACACTTAGGCTGCAGAAGTCGGGCGTTTTTTATGCAGACTAAGTTGATAGAACCGACTCTCAAAGAAGCCGAGAAAGAGCTTTCTACACGAGATATGGTTTCTAATACAGTCTACCAATTCAAATTTTTGATTGCCGTACTCTGGAGAATGAACTGCATATTTTCCTTTAGTGGTATTGGTAAAAAAGGCTTGGTTTGGTTTGGTTTATTGGGGTTGAACGTCCCAAACCAACTCAGGCTATGAGGGACGCCGTAGTGAAGGGCTCCGGAACTTTCGACCACCTGGGGTTCTTTAACATGCATTGACATCGCGTACTGTGCGATGTGAGTGCACTTTCAAGAACCCCAGGTGGTCGAAAGGTGGTCGTAATCTTCCCATATGCCTCAAAAATGGTAAGTTCTTTTGCACTGGGCATCACTAAGTGTAATAAAAGGTGTTTCAACCACGTTCCGGCCACGAAATTATCTCAACCTAAATTTTTGAATAAAAGTTGCGTAATTAAATATCCTCCGGAGGATGATGTATCCGGGCTTTGATGTGGATATGGCGAATGTTCACACAGGCTACTTAAGAGAGCCACAGCATGGATCTGGCATTATCTATTTTAATAAAGTAGGCATAGATGTTGCTTTATGCAAAAAAGGGAAAAAAAATTACCCTGACGAGGAGTGGTACGCTCTTACACTGTTTTTCATCGGGTATGCAAAATAATCTTCGGAAATCGTTTTCTCACATCTTTAGCACCCCACAAGCTTTGGAATCCTCCCATGGCAAGGCTGAGCTATGGGATATCAGCACCAGAATAAATCGAGTAAAGAAACGACGCAAAATAAGGCCCCCGGCGTTTGTGCTCTACCTGCGGTTTGCAGTGCTAGCGTATCGCAGAACCTCGACAAATTTTTTAGTTTACTTCTGAACTTTTCAAGAGCTATGAAAATAACCTGTGCAATGGGCGTAATGTTTGCCTTAAATCCTCCCTATTACACTTCAAAGTGGGAGAGCATCTTTTTGATAACTGAAAGATGTGTAAACGTATCGATGACTTGAACACGTCAGAGATAGTGAGACACCGCAGAGCAGTGATTTCTCCGGAACCTCCAACAGGTCCTAGAAAAGCGCTTTGCTATTTGGTCGTAGCACGTTTACACATACATAAAGGTGGTATTGTTTTAAAAATTCTTATACTAGCAACAGGTGCTTCAAGAAAAGCTCAAATTCTGCAAATGTTGTCACTGAAAAAAAAAAAAAAGGCAGGGACACTTACCCTTCGCATGTCACCATGCCAACGACCAAAGCGAAGCCAAAAAGAAACACGGCGTTCATGGTGTCTTGATGAGCTTCAAAAAGAAGTAGCGAGAGTGGTTCTTGTAGTGAAACTGGAACGAGATTTGCGCCTTTATATCTGCTGTCGAAGACACGACACACCACGTGAGGACTTGAAAACTTGCCGCAGTTGATTTTCGTATTTTTTTCTTCATTTATTTTACTGAAGGTTTGACATTGCAACGCCTTTTTAATTATAATACAAAACCTGGATGTTAACGGTCAAGGTATTTGCGTCTGAAAGGAAATGCCACAGGGCTGCTGAGGGTGTAGCCTTCCTTTAATTGGTTTCTATGAAAGGTGTTATTAACGTTAGGAATAAAACAGAAATGGCACACAAAAAAATTTACTACAGAAGTTCAAATACTAATGTATTTGTTATCGTTTTAGGCAGGTCGTGTTGAAATAAATTAAAACCAGGATGTTCATGTGGGGCTCTCAGAAAAGATTATTTGTTTAACATTTGGGTTCTGAACTGGAATTTTGATGAGAAAACTGTTATTTATAAAGTTCTATTCTCTCTCTACAGTGCACGCTTCTGGAGCGTGAACTGCCATCGATCGATACATGTATAGGAGTAGCCTGTGCAGCGGGGCCCGAAGCGGGAAAGGACGCGTTAAGTCTGCTTTTGAGTTAACATTTAAGCCATAATGTGACGAAAGGAGCAAACAGCGTAGCAGCGAAGAGGGAAATAAGCAACAGTGACTATGCTTTTGGATCCAGCCCTTGTGCATGGGTTCGGTCGAGTTGAACAAATGAAACGCCCGCACAGTGCCAACAACTCGGCGGAACTGTCAACGACTTTATCTTTTCCTCTCTGGCTTGTATAAATGATTATCTAAGTAGCTGCCTGCTAGCTCAACTTTGTGCAGATTACTAAGAACAGTTGCCAGAATGGCGCCGAGCCCACAAGGATCGGAAACTGACCACTCGTGTCTTTTAATTACCTGAACATCCATGCTACTCGATACAAAAGATAGCGTTTTGTAAATCTCACTAGACGTAGATGTAAATGACGGAAGCAAAACAGGGACCGAAACCAAGGAGCATACGGGATATTTTTGTGGTGTTAATCAATGAGAGAATACCAGGGCAAGTATCTAAAGATAATCGACTTGAAAGAAGAAGAAAAAGCAATCCCATGTCACCGGTGGGATACGAACCCCCCATGTTCGTACCTTGCGTCCCTTCTTTGCGACCATCCCTAATTAGGAACAGAACCTGTACATTGCGTTCTGACAATAGGAATGTAAAATAATCGAAACATTGCACTCCGCGTATATTAAAACTCTTTCCTTGGTGCCCTTGATCGCTATCACTTGCTTATTCGTTTTCATACTGAGTGGTGGAAAACCATGAACTTCGTCACGCAACCAGCTTTGTGCGGGCGATCTGGACGATTGTCGAACTTGATCATCGTCAACTATACGGCGCGAGCTGAAATATACCGTACCATATCTGCTCTGCAAGACAAGCAATAGCTACTGCAAAGGACGTGCAACATACACTGATTCTTGATGGGCCCCAGGTAGATGCTCACCCCATGTTAGGTCTTTCTGTCTCCGACGGTCGGAGCCCGCTGCGTATGGTGGGTGGTCGGGCATCTCCTGAGTGGGGCCGCACCATTGGGCAATCTCGATGCTCTCCCTGCCCTGGCCAGGCAGGCCAGCAATGGAGTCGAGATAATCGAAGGATCTGAACAATAACCTCGCTGTCCCCATTCCCAGCCTTTGTCCCAACCTATTCCCTACAACCATTCTTCCCATCCATTTGTCCATCCCTTCCGCTACTTCCCAGGGGAGATCAGGGGAGTCTCCCCGGAGCTGTGGGTCGCTATAGCAGTTTTTCCCTTTTATTTTACTTTTCCATCTACGGGTGCTGAAATTACATTTTGCCTACGGGCCAGTTCTTTTATTTACGAATTCGGTTAAGCCTGTTGTACGTATGTGGTGCAGGCAGGGGCTTATTATTTTTATTTCCTTTTCGGTTGCCCCAACCTATTCTTTGTCTTGTGGTGGGCAAGGGGCTTATTATTTTTATTTCCTTTTAGGTCGCCCCAACCTAGTCATTGTCTTGTGGTGGCAATAGAGAAAATGTTTACTAATTCGAGAGGCAATTTTAGTCACCTCAACCTCACCCTACATACGTGTAAAATGGAGGGAACCGATTTCAAATTCTGCTGGACACCCGTCTTATTCGGAATACACGCTAATCAACAAGCTTATTATGCAGTCCTTGAATTGAGAGAAAATGCGCTGAAAGAAAAGCAGGTACTTCCGGAATATCCCCCAGTACTCATTAAAAAGCGCCCTGAAAAGAAATGTCACTTTAATTCGGACACTCGAAACAAGAAACCATGCACGATAAAATGAATAGTCCATAGAAGGAAGAATTATGAGCGTAATTGTAATTTTT
Source organism: Amblyomma mixtum (assembly GCF_055824585.1). Lineage (NCBI taxonomy): Eukaryota > Metazoa > Arthropoda > Arachnida > Ixodida > Ixodidae > Amblyomma > Amblyomma mixtum. The sequence goes on from NC_143013.1 coordinate 210,135,659, forward strand.
TGCAACTGATCAAAAAGGAAGGATTGGGGCATACGCGTTTGCCGTACCGATTTACTCGACAGAAGCCAGATCAGCTTCAGTAACGTGTGTTGCAGGGCTGCTTGGTAAACAATGCTAATTATTAAACAAAGCGATGTATGAGCAACGGACAAGACATATACTTTACCTTTCCTCCTCCGCCTGTGTGCTCGTTTCGCGTTCTCACTTTTGTGTGCTGTTCATGTAGCGTTGTCTCTAAATTCGGCTGATCAGCGCGCCTGCTATAGGTGTGGAGGCGTTCTCTCAGTATTACACACATTAATTTAAGTGATACTTTGTGAATCATAGCGGCTCCATCATTTATAAGAGATTTAATAAAAGCGCATCATATTTCTTCTCACACTTTTACAAAATGAGCACTCATAATTGCTATGAAGCTCCCATCGAAGAGTCTTTTGGAGACAACCCACCGCTGTTGCGCCACCGCCGATCAGAGATGTGCGCATGTAGCTGCGCCAATGGCGTATGGTGTGGTTGTACGGGAAAACTTGCTTCTGCGGGCGTGCTATTATTTTGTCATTTTAATGTTGCGCGCTAGACTGAAGCGGAGGTCAGAACGTTAGGCTGGTTGATGGTATCCTCGGTGTCACTGCTCGCACGTTTCTCAAGTGCAGCGCACTCGATTTCGCTCGTGATACTTGCCCAGGAGGAGCTGTTTTCACTTGTTGATCTATTGACTTTCTAAACGGTGCAGTTCGGTGCGGTTAGTTCATGCCGCATTGCAGGAAGGGGCCGCTAACTTTGGCGCTCGTGGTCGGAATACGTGATTTTTGAATTGCGACTTGCTTAGCTGCGTAATAGAGCAGTGTTTAGCGGTCTTCTTTACCAGAGTAATGTGCATTATACTCTCAGCTTTCTTTCACAGTCATCGGCCTTGTAGGGGCAAAAAAAAAACGAGTGCCTTATATCGAAACAGTAATTTATTCTAGCGTGCTAACCAGATGTATCAAAACGACAAGGGCAGATCACGAAAAGAGCAGTTAACATAGCAGTAGTGAATAAGACATGGACTCTAAAAACACATGGACGCGGAAAGATGAGAGAGGACACAAGCGCGCATCCTGGTCTTTTGAGTGCTAGCTACCATGTCGGCAGACATAAACGAACGAGCCTATGGCAGCTAATAGCCTCAACCATAGCTAGCGGCTGAAGCCCATCACACAAAAATCTGAAGGCATCATTCACAGAGGACGGCAAAAACGCAAACGTTTGAGCATCTTGACGCTGAGCATAAGAAACAATTCAGGACAAGAAAGTGAAACAGAGCACTCCATCGGTTTTGATGGGCATTCCAGAACAGTCCACAAATTGCGAGAATCACAAACCTAGCAACTGAGCACTGGCAGGCGGCGCTGTCCATATCACACGCCGAGGACCAGCTTCGGGTGGTGAACCAGGCAGTAGTTGCGGCAAAAGCCAAAGGGCTCCTGGTATGAGGGCCCACCAAACTAACCGTGATTAAGACTACGAATCAATTTTTTTTCTCTTACCGTCTCTTAGGCCTACCGCTCCTCCGCTCGCTAGAACGTTCCCCGCAGGTTCAGCAGGAGTAGACGGAAAGGGCTCGAGTGACTGCAAGATCCAATGGACTCCCAGAACAGGGAGACTGACTACAAATTTTATTTTCACTTTTTTTTCATTATCATCATCAACCCCACGATCTGCCCCAGCCCCTTTCAGACCCTTCAGGCTGTTCACCAAGCTCTCCCTTATGGTGACTGAGAAGTTTCCAAATCGTAAGTAGCTTTCGAAAACGCTGCGACGAACAGTTAGTAGAAATGCGTCGCTGTGGCGCATGTCCCTTAGATTACATATTTATTATCAACAGCGCTTGCTCGACGAGGGTGAAAGGGAAGACACTGGCTTACCAGTACGCGCTGTTCATAACAAAACGAAATACCAACGAGCCCAAGCATCTTTTCTTTTACTGGGATGAACGAAATACTGCCTAGTATGATTGAAACAGCGCAAGGCCCAAGACCAAATAGGAGCTAAGAGGAAAGATGGAAACGGACTACACAGCGCTGTGTTGTCCGTTTCCTCCTTTCCTCTGCTCTCTTCTTTGGCCTTGGACCTTGCGCTCTTTCAATAGTAACGTGCGTAACCAGCTTGCCCATCAGTTCGTGCTTTCACGAAGTAATCCAGCGTCTATAAACGTTGTTATTACCAGTGCTTTAATTTGTCGGTGTCTCGGTACGCAAATTTATTACACTATTATTTACAGAAACAAAATCTGATTCCCTCGGAGCACTATAAGATTACCAGTTTGGTATAATGCTGCCTGGAAAAATTTTCTGGTTCAGCATAACAGAGGCCTGTCCGGAGAGGACGTATTAAATGAGGCTTTGCAAGAGGAAACTGCATTTTGGTCGCGGAGTGACAAAGCTTATTCATGACCATACCAAAATTACCAGGTCATTGGGTTTTTGCCTATGACAATGCCTCTTTCAATCACATCGCATAATAAGGGAGTAATTACTCATTGACATCCACCCGAGCGCAGCCATACGGCTACAAAGGAAAGCTATACAGCTTTCTCAGAAACTTTGCAGTTAAAGAAAAATTCGTCCTGATCTGGGGTTAAAACCCGGGACCACCACTTCACCGGAGCAGTCGCTCTACCGACTGAGCTAACCGGCACGTCAAGCTTATGGTAGGGCGGGAGCGAATTGATCAATAACTCGAGGGGGGAACAGGGTTGGTCAAATGTTTAGGGGAGCCCCCAAGGTGGAGTAGATTTATAATAAGGGAGTAATTACTCATTCACTTCCACCCAAGCGCAGCCATACGGCTACAAAGCTTTCCTAGCTTTGTAGCCGCATGGCTGTATAGCTGTATAGCTTTACTTACAGCTTTACAGCAGCTATACAGCTGTAAAGCTGTATAGCTTTCCTTTGTAGCCGTATGGCGGCGCTTGGGTGGATGTCATTGAGTAATTACTCCCTTATTATAAATCTACTCCACCTTGAGGGATTCCCCTAAACATTTGCCCAGTCACATGACATGTATTACCTTGCATCGAACACGTATTGCATCTCGAGGTGACTTCGATGAGCACGAATGCTGCTGCAACTTCTCGACTCTATAAAATAAAAACCAGACACGATTACTGAGCAGTATCATTCTATGCTGCATGCTTCCATTTGTTTGCGCTTTAAACCATCTGCTTATAAACAGGGTGCAGCATAAATCTAATTTTTTCATGTTTAATCCCCCCGCCTCTAGAGAAACCAGCTTTCCTCCGAAACTGTGCGAGCTGTGTTCGGAGAGCTTCGTTCGCGAACGGCCATGAATACCAAGCTCCCAGTGGAGCAGGTTGTACCGAACTTCTCAAAGTCAAGAGAAGACATACAGGGTCTCTTCAATATTTTCGTTGTTTTATAAAGCCAAACGAGGATATCGAGAAGGCCTTCAGTTGCCTTGCTGGTTGAATGCAGTGCGTGGAATTGTCAATATTTTGTATAAGATGCGTAACAGCACTTGCTCTCGAATGTTCAACCAGCGTGTGCACAACAAAAGAAAGGCGAAACAAGCGTCCCTAAGAACCATACAGATGAAATCATTGATAATGTGGGGATGATTATGCTAATGAATACAATCTATCCCTCATCACTCTATGACTCTGCCAAAAGATTTACCGTGTGTCGAAATGAGTAGTGAATAAGGAATATTCGTCGTCCATGTAACTTTTACTTTTATTCGGTGATACCCAGGCACTAGCCGGCAGGAACTAGACACGAGGCATACAACGAATTCCAGAAAATGTTCTGTGAAAAGGAAAGTACCTGAAAGAGATTTTCTTAAAATTTTCTTTGAAATTCAGAAAGGTGCACTCGTTAAAAAATTCTTCGCATTTCTGAACGTTCAGTAGCCACCAAGTAAATGTTTCTCTTAAAATCATCAAAAAATGAAGAAAACTAAACCTTCAGTTAACTCGAGCGAGAACTGCCTAATGAATTTTATTTGGAGTTCGTGGTAAGTAAATTGGAAGGAACAACAGGAGTCAGTGCCCGTTGGGAAGACTGCCTAAGTCATGAAAAAATGAGCGCGCCGTGGACGAACGAGCTGCATAGCGCTACCTATTTAACTGATAAAAGAGGGTAGGAACCGCCATTTCAAAAAATGTGAAATACATCAGTACTTAGACTCCCGCCTTCCCACAAATGTTTTAAAAAAGAAATATATCGCATAAAAGCATTTCTAGAGGAAAGTCACATTGTCTCAGAATGCCAAAGAACGTTACTGCGATGTACTTAATGGGCCCAGGTGGGTTAAGGGGCCCTGGGCAGTAATTGGAGCCGCAGTGAGCGTCACAGTACTTTTTTACCCTTGAGCGACGAGGACAAGACACGTCATACCTAGCACGCTAGCACGCTAACACACACACGCCAATACACTGCGGGCATTCAAACAAACTAGGGCGGTTAAGCAAGAAGAACGTCAACATTCTACTGCAGGGCCCCGGTGCGCTCTGCTCTGTCGTCTTGCCCCCGCGTGCTGCAGGTGAACGACTGTTGATGGTTGTTGCCGGCAGTGAAGCCCAGGACGGCGCGGGTACGTCTCGGTCACCGGGGAAGGTATGCGCAGGCAATCGGCTGTTTCTGCACCCGGCTTGCAGGAACAGCCTGGCTATTGGGGTTCCGTCATAAGCAGGCAAGAGCGCGCCGGGAGACAGCTTGGCCACGGAAAGGCAGGCGTGAGCCTGCAGCAGGGCTGCGTGGTACTGCGCGGGCAGCCAGACCCCGAACCTCGGTACCTGACCGGTGCTGGTTAGCTAGCCTTGGGAATGCCGAGCTCCCAAAAGGACGTCTCGCCACTGCAGCTACGCACTGCCACGACTGTCTTGACGCGGAGCTCCGAAGTTCGACCCCACGCTCACCGACTCGCCCCGCACGCGGCCACATTTTTCCTTGCCCGTCCAGACCCACACATTGGCACCACCCACATCATCACAGTTACCAACGGTAGGCTGGCATGAAAGCTGCTAAGAATGAGCTAAATTTGCGAAAAAAATTCAAAGGAAAGCCGTTTGCTAGTTAATGTCGTATCAACACAATAGAAAGATGGGTGAGTTGGAAGCGGTTCACTATATTTTCTGTAACGGTTTATCGCGAAGGACGCTGAAAGGAATTGGATGCTTGGGATACTATTTGAAAGGACCACATTTAGTAGCCGATTCCTTTCCAATAAACTCTTCTTGAGAACGGGGCGTCTGCTGTGTTTTGTTTCTTCGTCTACGTTATGTTTGAGGCGCCTAAACATTAATGTGGTATATTTGATGCTCTGAACAACTTTATTGTGTCTGATTTATTTTCTGAAATATCTTTTCTGAAATATGGCATAAAAAAATACTGAGTTTTTCTGCACTGTCACGTGAGGTGAGAAAAGAACGCCAACGAAAATACAGACTACACTAGCATTCGAAACCTACTGGGTTCCTTCATCAGGCGTGACTACGGGCGAGTTGGAGTTTGCTTTTTTAAGCCCTTTTATACTAAAATGTTGGCTGACTACAAGTTGACATTAAAATTTTCCGGACATTTCATATCTGTCACTCTGCATCATGCGAGAGAATGATGGGATGTGCCGAGAAATCAGGCACATGGGCTAATGTCACAAACCGCAAATGTTGTTGCAGTCGACTTTGAAATATCCGTTTGCCACTCTCACGCAAGGCTAAACTTGAATATAACGTCGAAGAAAAAAGAACACACATACGAGCTCTCACTCGTAAATAAGTTTTAAAAAGGTTTCGAATTGGGCTAGTTGGTTGTGATCATGTTCTTTCACTGTTATGCTTTTGTCACCACTTAAACACACCAGAAGAACAAAATATAACACAGAGATTTGTTCACCACTACCGCATATTTACACTTAAAGTGATAGCACTCATCAACCAGGTGCAAATTTCATTTCATTTCAGTTCATTTATTTCATCCTTAAGAACCCGAGGGCATTACATAATTAGTTGGGGTAAATAGAAGCACGATCAAGGCAGGCAAAATTAACACAAACACTACAAATTATAGAAGCCAATAAAAATAAATAAATAATGATCATCAAGGTATTCGTGGGATGATGCGGCAAGCATCACCAACGCTTCAAGCAAAGTTGAAAGTTAATGAATGATTGATGATAACGCAGATGAAATGCTTACACATCGTGGAAATGACTGGCGAGTTTTGTGCGAAATGATTTGCGATCGTCGCATGAAACTATGTCGTTAGGTAGTGCATTCTAGAGAGTAATCGCGTCGGTCAAAAATGATGTATTCATAGCTGAAGTGCGGCTCCTTGTACCTGTTAATGGGGAGGCTGTGGCTTAGGCGACTGGACGTTCTGAGCGGCGGTTGCAGCAAAAGGTGTCTGGAAGCAGGGTGATAAAAGAAGCTGTGCAATAGGCAAAGACGGGAGATGATGCGGCTCGTCTTTAGAGTGGGCAGGGAGATAGAGTGTTTAAGTGCAGTGATGCTGATTTCTTTGGAGTATTCAGAAAGGATGAAGCGGGTTGCACGATTTTGGATGGCTTCGAGTTCGGAGGTGAGGTGGGCTTGAGATGGGTACCAGATCGATGATGAAAATTCTAGTTTGGGACGGACGAAAGTTTGATACGCCAGTTTTTCACTTCCGGGGATGCTGATTTGAGGTCTCGCCATTAATAGCCTACCACACGTGGGGCATCAGAGCATATTGTTTGGACGTGATTGACCCAAGAAAACGAAGATGAAAGATGTAATCCAAGGTACTTGTAGGGTGATGTTTTGGCACCCGGGGTAGCGTTAATGGTGTATGAATGCTGAATTACTGTTCGTTTGCAGGAGAACGACAAGAGTTGGCATTTGTCCAGATTCAGAGGCGTGAGATAAGTGTCACACGATGTGGCTATTGTGTCAATGTCTTTTTTAGTAGGTGGCTATCGGTGAGATGACGAATGGGACTGTAGATGAGAGTCGTCTGCAAATAGTCTTTGTTTAGTATCAATATTAGATAGTAGATCTTTGATATAAATGAGGAAGAACAGCGGGGATAAGCCGGCGCCCTGGAGGGACACCTGAAGTAACATCAGGAAAGGATGAGCGGTAGTTATTGTTTGATGTGAATTGTCTGCGTCCTAGAAGAACCTGAATGATGCAGGTTATTAGATGATCAGGGATACCTAGAGAGGAAGGTTGTGTCCAAGGCCCCAGAACGTTGGACTCTGTTAGAGGACGCGAGTCTAAAGCGGTGAAAGAGCTCATGAGGTTCCTAAGGGACTCGGGGTTGTATTCCCGTCTCTAATCTTTTAAGTTTTCAGTGTGCGCCCTCTGTCCCCGTGACATAGTGGTCGCTGGACACTTGGAAAACTCATTTGATTGCCGCTCTAAGCCGCCGGATCCCACAAGCGGCATGTGGTTGTTTTTTCTTCTGCTTTTCTAATCAATTAGCTTTAAGCGACAGTAATATTCTTACTTGATCAACACTACAAAATAAATCAATTAAAAAAAAAAGAATCCCCTGTGCTCCTTGGTTTCTGTGGCTGTTGGCTTCTCACATATTTATAACGAGCCCCTCATTCCCTTCCCTTGTTTGCTTAATTGCTTAGCGAGGGCCTCGGTTCTGGCAGCCTTGATGCCATAGGAAGCATAAGAGGGTTCTCACACAGCTTCCACCCTCGCCGTTCGATGGCGTTCTACGTCACACCAGCGGTAACTGAGGACGTTCCACGTCCACCGCTTACGAACGTGGGTGGCGCTGATGAACACTCTCAAGGTTAGGTTATTTGTAAACATAAATACCCCCGAAAGCAGAAGGTTTGACAGCCGTCGCCGTAGCTCAGAGGTAGAGCACCGGACGCGTAATTCGGAGGTCATGGGTTCGGATCCCACAGGCGGCATGTGGTTGTTTTTTCTTCTGCTTTTCTAATCAATTAGCTTTAAGCGACAGTAATATTCTTACTTGATCAACACCACAAAAATAAATCAATTTAAGAAAATAAAGAATCCCCTGTGCTCCTTGGTTTCTGTGGCTGTTGGCTTCTCTCATATTTATAACGAGCCCCTCATTCCCTTCCCTTGTTTGCTTAATCCCCAAGTGTAGGGTAGCCAACTGGGCATCGCCTGGTTAACCTCCCTGCCTTTCCGTCCATTTCTCTCTGTCTCTCTGTCTCCAGAAAGGAAAGTTTTGCGAGGAAGTGTGAGTGCGGAACAGGTCGAAGGCCTTGGAAAAATCTAAAACTATGGAGTCCATTTAAAGTTTTTGTTCATAAAGTGAAGGATGTCGTGAGTGAATTCAGCCAATTGAGTTTCACAGGAGTAGTCCATATGTATCAGCAGCGCGAACACCACACATGAAGAAGAAGGAGAAGAAGGTAAAGAGCGCTGAACTTCCAACTTTTATTTGAGCAAAAAATTGAACCCGCACTTTTATACACATACCAGGTAAAATCCCACCAGGGGGTAATCAAGGCGTTCTATCGAATTGGGACCAACACGATGTCCAGGGCATCAAAATGATAACTACTATCACACTATTCAAAGACTTCCATGAAAAGCACGAATGACATGCGGAAAAAAAACAAGACAATGTAAAAACAGGGCTGAGTGTGCGCGAATGGAAAAATGGAAAAACAGGGTTGAGGGCGCGAATTTTGCTAAAACCATGAGAAGGCAAGAACACGGTAAAAAGGTAAAAACAGGGTTGAGTGTGCGCAAAAGGAAAAAAATGGAAAGACAGGGTTGAGGGCGCGAATTTTGCTAAAAGAAACAAAGAAAACATGAGACTGGGGCGCCGTTGAGGAACCTGCCCGCCCATTGCAGCGTATGTGACAGCCAAAAGAAGTGCATTCCTCATTTTAAGAAAGCAACCGTCTTAAAGAAACATAAAAACCAATTAACACGCGAAATCATTGAAGCTACCTACATCTCAGGGCTCAAAGAAGGTTGCGTAAGCACCCCTTCCATCTCATTATCTGAAAAAGAAATCACCTTTCTCTCTGGTTTTACCTGATTTTACCTGGTTTTTAGGGGCACCCTGCATTTTAGTTCTAGCCGTGTTAATTGTTGGCGCTCATCCCTTCGCATCGCTTACGTTGTTACCGTGTCTCGCCTTCTCATGTTTTTTTCTTTGTTTCTTTTAGCAAAATTCGCGCCCTCAACCCTGTCTTTCCATTTTTTTCCTTTTGCGCACACTCAACCCTGTTTTTACCTTTTTACCGTGTTCTTGCCTTCTCATGGTTTTAGCAAAATTCGCGCCCTCAACCCTGTTTTTCCATTTTTCCATTCGCGCACACTCAGCCCTGTTTTTACATTGTCTTGTTTTTTTTCCGCATGTCATTCGTGCTTTTCATGGAAGTCTTTGAATAGTGTGATAGTAGTTATCATTTTGATGCCCTGGACATCGTGTTGGTCCCAATTCGATAGAACGCCTTGATTACCCCCTGGTGGGATTTTACCTGGTATGTGTATAAAAGTGCGGGTTCAATTTTTTGCTCAAATAAAAGTTGGAAGTTCAGCGCTCTTTACCTTCTTCTCCTTCTTCTTCATGTGTGGTGTTCGCGCTGCTGATACATATGGATCGCAACCAACTAGCCCGACAGATGGTGTTACAGGAGTAGTGTTTTCTAAAACCCTGGTGATGGGGATAACAGAAGTTTATGGAATCGAGGGGCCTCATTAGGCTGGATGATATAACATGTTCAAGTAATTTGGAAGGGATGCTGGTTAAATAAATACGGAGGTAGTTGGAAGGATTTGTGCGGTCCCCTTTTTTGAAGATCGGTACGATTTCTTCTATTTTCCAGTGGTCAGGGACGTCTCCGGATTCTAATGATTGGGCAAGTATTAGATGCAGTATCGGGCATGATAGTACACAGGCATTTTTTAGTAGTTTGCTGTTGATCTGGTCGCAACCAGCCGATGAAAAAGTTTTGAGTGAAGTGATCAGATTAGCTATGCCTGCCGGAGTGACTGCAATTTGGGGCATGGTTACTGTTTAGATGGCTGGAAAAGGATTGGGACTGCCAGCTTCTGGTGAGAACATTGAACAGAAATATTGATTTAGGATTGTCACACTTTTATCACTGTCTATCGGTTCACGGTTAACGTCGAGAAGGTCAATACCATTGGATCTTATCTTAGGGGAGAGAATGCGCCAGAATTTATTGGGGTTTATTAAGAGGATTGAATGTACATCGGAGGAAAAACTTTTCCTTGGTGGAGGCCAATTTTTCGTTATATTCTTTTGCGCACTGATGCTACCGTTCCCATGATACGGGATGGTTATGCAGGTTAGCTGTGCGATACAGTAGTTTTGTCCTATTAAGAAGTCTTTGAAGTAGTCTATTCAACCACTCGTTGTTAGAATCTGATTTTACAATGAAGGACGGAATGTGCATGTTTTTCAGGGTTTTCATATGGGTCTTACAAAGTTCTCAGTTGGCACTGACCGAGCGACAGTGATAAAAATTCAGGAAATAGCTGTAGAATTTTGGTAGTGCATGGTTGATGGCGTGAAAGTTAGCCCTTTTTAGCCGGTTTTTACCTTTTGCTTTGGGGATCGTTTTTTAATGGGTAATGAGAGGCGGATGTGAAGTAAGTTATGGTCGCTTAATTATGCCTGGTAACGTGGTTATACCTTTTACGTCGTCGGAGGAAGTCGTAAGGAGTAGGTCGAGAATGTTGTTTCCTCTTGCTGGGCTTGTGATGACTTGTCATAGGTTAAAGTCAAGTATTAGGTCGAGGAAATGTTTTGTGTCGGTGGAAGGTTCTCTATTAAGCACTGAGAGTAGGGGCCAGCAATTAGTAATCCAGATTTTTCTCCTGACTGCGTTTTCCTTGAGATGTTTATTTTTTATTCTGGGTTTGCATTCGCTCACACTGATGTATTTTTCCTGTCGGTTGAAATTTGTTTCGTTCCAGTTTTTTTTTTTTTGCAGTGATTACGCAGGCTTCTGCTATTTTCCTTTTAAAATCTTGCGGCCTTTCAAAGCAAGACATTTATTTATTTACTATTTTTAGAGAAGTCTCGTCCGTGCTGCTTTGCAAGGGTTGAATTGGCCTCGTCAAGCTGTTTGATTCCAGCGTGTAGCGCAGGTCACCCATCAGAAATTCTGGTAAATAGAGATGAACGTTGCATGTCCAATCTTGAAGGAACGTGATGTTTGCGCTAGCAGTAAACGTGGGCGGCTGACGCACTGTAGCTTTTCCGAATGAAATACGCCTTTATTAACTCCCTCTTGCTCCGATCCCAGTGACGAAACAAAATGCTTGCGTGGATTACTAATGGCCTGCACTCATTCTTGATTTTCTTTTCACCGTCGCGGCAGCACTCTTTCAGGTTTTAATAATTTTATTCGCAGAGTGATTTGAAATATTCTCCTAGATGGATGTTTATCGGTTGGTATATTATATTATACGTACACATTTTTTATTCCATGACAAACAAAGCTCACGACCCACTGAACATAACAATTCCGCAGAGCTTGATCTGTGCGACACTGGACAATGAGACGGGTCATTGCTTTTTGATTTCGCACACATGCTCCTTTTTATACGGCCGAGCACCTACAATTTATTCGGTGCAGAGAACGCCGCTCTCACGTAAGAATGTCCGGCTACATTTTTAAGATTGTGTGCTATGCACTGCAAGTACGGAATGCCTGCATTTTTTGTATTTTTTATGCCCATATTTGGATTTGAAAACCCCTGCCATTCTATCCGCATCAATTTTTCACAAGATGCTCTTATACAACCTTTTTGGAAGAGCTGCGCCTTCTATTCTCCGAACTATTAATAATACACTATTTGCTATACACTCGTGGCAAAAAAGTTTGAAGCTTGAATGAAGGCAAGTGCAATTTCATTTTTTACTCATTTTGAGTGCCCCCGAGGTAAATCAACACCCGTCTCTGGAGCTTCGGAGATTACCTACAGCTTTTGTGATAATTCCTGAAAAACAGAGTATTTTTCAGTGCCATCTCATTCTCGAAGCACAGTATTATGGAAAATTCCCTACAAACCGTGAAAAACTCGCTTATTCTTCGGCCATGACACTCCCTTTCAACTGCAAAATACCCCCTACATATTCAGAAATATGTGTTCCCAGTGCTTTGATCTTATTCTTAATTGCATTCTTAAGCTCAGGTAGATAGATAATGCTGAGCACAGGGGCCATTTCTGGACTCAGATAAATGCCCCTTTTCTGTAAAAAAAAAAAAAAAAAGCCCTTCAGCAGTGCATATATCACCGCGGTTTCCAAGTACCAAGAAAACATTCATGACCAGCAGCTAGATATCTTTCACTGACCAACAAATTTTGCTTTGTCTTTGCGTTCATCTATGCAGCTGGGCACTGCTCTCTTCAACCCTTGAGAGTTAGAGGAAAGTAAAAGTCTTCTATATCAGTGTTGGAGCCCGAACACCGTCTACCATGGTCTTGCTCTAAAAATCCGACCAGCATATCTACATTGACCACAACTGAAGGATCTTTAGCAGGTAACGCTGAAGATGTTTCTGTATTTTTCTGGAGGCAGCATATTTTCAGGTGCCGGCTTCCGGAATATTAGCTCTGAATGGAACGTCAACTTTATGGGTCTTTGCCTCAAACAATCAGCATAATTTCTTTACCTATCCATTAGACACAAGGTGTTTACCCAGTCGTTAGACACAAGATGTGTAACAATCAAACATTGCATTCATTCAGGATTGGAACGGCACACTATTTCAGATCCACACAATCAACCTTAAAAAGTTTCAAACACTTGTTGACGGCTTTTGATGCATTTCCATCAAAAATCATTTCCGAAATTACTACCCAATAGCCTTCCACGTCTAATATCACAAGTCGCAATTTGTTGCAGTAAATAACTCTATAAGGTAACGAATGTCCTTACTTCGTTTTAGCCTTCTAGCCAGTGTATCAAAGACGTTTACCCTGGGCGAACCCTCTCGGTGAATTTTTTTAGAGATGCTTCTTCCAAGGCCGCGACTTCCACTGGCGAGAGGACAGGTTCTCGAAAGTACCGTGTTCCTTGTTCAACTAGTCAGGTTGTGCATCGATCTACTGAGTATTTTCTTTGGAGTTCTTCTCGTGCGCCGTTCATTATATTCAAAAGTTCGTGGTTATAGTCCGACTTGAGCACTCTGAACGACCCCAAAAGCACTCCCTTGCATCGATGCTACCCATTGAAGCCGTATGAAGTCTTGTGGTGTGACCTGAGGTCAGGAGTAGTCTAATCGCTCGATGCCTGCATAAATGTTATACTGGAAACAAGACAATATAACAATACACATAGTTATGCGAATTAAGCCTCGACCTTGCTGAGAGTGCCTTACGATTTCTCAGGGAAGTTTCTCATTTTTACCCAAAGTTTTATTCTTTAAATATAAACGCTTCCACAAGTCGAGGGCCATCGTGTAACAAGTTGCGCTGCCATGTTTTTTTTTAAATGTATTCACTGAACGCTTGAGAAAGCTTGCAAACGTACTCCCAGATTCTTCATTGATACTTGTTATACCCTTTCTTCGATTATTGCTGCCCATGCTTAGGTTCACTGCCTCTATGGTAAATTCGACTTTTTCAAAAAGTCGTAAACGGGGAATATGACAACTGTCTCAAGACCTTAGCTGCGTTTAAGCCAAGAGAAACTTTGTGTGTAAAGAACATCAAGAATTGATGATGTATCACTGTCCTTTCATCAAGAGGATCCAACTCTAGTGAAACACTTTGCTAGCTGCATGGTTTAGGATTTCTTTTTTTAGCACTGACAGCAGACACGCCTAAAGTAATTACCCAGGATTTCACTCTTACATAAATGTTAGGACAATATGTACCATTTGCCCTTATTTTTGCCCTAACCGCATACATTCTTTTTTGATGTTTCCACATAGCATTTACGCAAATAGCTAGGCACTGATACGATCACTGGTAATCCAGAAATGCGCCGAGAATTTATTTGTAAGCATGTCGGAAATACGGCCGCATATAAGGGCATTGATTTTCAGAAAAAAAAACAGAAGTAAATACCCTCGAAAGGAGCAATGAATAGAATGTGTGCAAAGAATTCCATTCTTCAGAAATATCAGCGCCCTCAAGTCGCAGTAAATCAAGAAACCAAAGTAAAAAATTCAGTCTTCTTGTCAATGTGCCCTGCAATTTCCATGGTTCGCTGCTTTTTAGCGTCTTTTGAGACGTGAAGAAAGCTATTTTTCCGAACTGCGCTGCCATCTTTGCCATGATATTGCGCGAAGGGTGAGTGTCCCCACGAAACAGTGATTTTCAATGCGTAAGCATGATTCGCTGAGTACCAACGACGCGAGAAATCCTCCGCTGTTTTTGTTGTTGTTCACCTCGCAGAATGGCACATACCCACCCAGGGGGATCGGCCAAGAAGTGGGGTGCATATAGTTTGTTGATTAATTGTTTTCTAGGGAAAATAAATTCATTAATTAATTGATAAATAAAAAGAAGAGAATGTTGGGGAAGGGAAATGTCAAGGGAAAGCAAAAAGACCAAAAAGAAGCAGGAAATGCATAACGCACGAACGAGATGGACTCTGTGAGATTTGTAGCAGAGGGATTTAAAAAATAAAGTAATAAAAGTCATAGAGAAAAAATGATAATGATAAGTAAAAAAAATGTTAGCAAGGTAGCCGATTAGATTGCAGTAAAAAATTCGAATTGGTGGTAAAAACAGACCTGTGGCTGTATCCAAGAATGGTGGCACCAAATGACAATATGATCGGGCTGCTAAAACTATGTGCAAGCTGTTGCAGTGGTTGTTCTAAAACCGTCGTCTAATCATGGGGATGAGACGACAAACCAACAAAAAATGGTCTATTGATTTTTGTTCACCACAGAATGCGCAGACTGGACAAAGAGCCAAACCATACCTGTGCAAACAAAAATTTAAGGGTGGGATCCGGCAGCGCAGCCTAGTTAGAGAGACCTCAAGCTGCCGTAAATGACATGAGTTCCTACTCCACGAATATTTAAGATGCAGGAAATCATCGTATCTTAAAATTGATCCCGACGTCATGCTTACAAAATACGTCTCCGAAACCTTGCTTCTGTGATTTACGCTGTAGCCCGGCGGATAGATAGCAAGGGGCCATTGAGGGAGGCCTTTGCCAGGCTATCAGCCACTTCATTGACTGTCACACTGCTATGACCTGATACCCATATCATATGTAGAAGGCTCAAATGTGGAGGGAGTAATGATAAGATTGTGTTTAGGATTGGAGAATCCATAGCTGAAGTAAGGGACGAGCACAAATAAAAATAGTATGTAATGACAGCCACTGCAGAGAAAGATGGGTCTAGTTTCCGAAGAGCATGCACGACCGCCAGAAACTCCGCTTAAAAAACGGGGGTGAAATCCGGAAGACGCACAGAAAAAGACCAGTCTAGAAGCGGGCAATATATTCCCACCCCTGCCTTTTCATCCATTTTGGGAGGCGTCAGTAGCAATCGTGATTATAACAGGTAGGCTTTGTAAATAGTCTTCTAATAATTGATTTAAAATGCTTGATGGCAAATGCTTTGTGTTCATCGGGAAAATGTCATCATAGACAATTTTCACGAAAGACCCATTGTTTAGCGTCGGAAGTATGTTAGACATGAGTACATTTAAAGGTTCAATTAAAGCTTTTACCAGTACTATAGTGCCTAGAATATACTGGCTAGTGTGCTGAGCGCGGGTGGCGCGGTGGCTCCCGAGTTGATGCCTGCCGCGGCGGCCGCATAGCGGCGCTGTGGTGCGAGAGGGTGTAGGGTGAGCGCGCGCGTCGGGGCGAGCCGGTTTCTCGCACGCGTCGCGCCGCTGAGGGTTTGAAAAGGCTAACCAAACCAAACGCTAACCAAATGTAAGCACACGCGAGCGTAAGCGGTTGATGGAATTCAAACTAAAAAAAAAACACGTTTCACAAAACACACAATTCGGTTTAATAGAATGAATGCAGCATGTTTAATCAAAAGGGAAGTGCGGGTGGGGGTAATGCTTTTTGACCAACAGAAAGTACGAAAAAGCGCGTATTCAATTGTAGTGGCAACAGATAGGCACTCTCACAGATAGCCAGCAACAGATAGACACTGTGTAGGCTTCACCTACACAAATTAACTTTGAGTGTGATAGAGTAGCACATTTTATATTTGCCACAGCGGCAGGATATCAAACTTACAGCTTTTGATTATATTAGTACGGAAACAGATAAAACACTACGCTATTATGGATCTATTGCCGCCTATAATTTATATAAATTTTAAAAGTTCCAAGTAAAGAGAACTTGTTACGATTACGGCTGAACGTGTCCATGCTTTTGGTCTTTTCGCTTAAAACCACAAAAACTTTCGTGTTCAGACCAAAGCCACCCTTAAATCGTTGCAGATATTTTTGCAAGCATTTTCGCCCAGGCAAAATTATAATGCTCTGCTTCCGAAGGTGCTCGTAGAGCCTTGGGCTCCACATCCTCATTAGCAAACATTCCACAATCCAGGCATCTTCATAAGGCATGCCTCTCAGAGACTCGTCTTGCGGCCAGGAAAGCTCTCACAGCTAACTGCTGCTTCTTCAGGAGTGACTGTATTTTTGTCTCGAGTGCTTCTTTGCTCAGTGCATTGTTTTGCTCCTTCATTTGTGTCACATGCTGCTGAGCATTGGCCACGCATTTCTTTGTCTTTCTCAAAGCACGAGAATTTTTTTTTTGTCACTGCAAGCATCTTTCGTCTTTTTTCTTCTGTACATGTTGTCCTGCGAGAGCTTCCGTAAATATTTGCAGTGCAAGCATGACTCTCCTTTTCCATCGGTGGTCAGCAAGCATTTCTCTGTAAGGTACATATACTTCTGTATGAAGTGTGCTTGCCTGCAACAGGAATCATGCCACATCCATTACAGAGGCCACGCAGAGCCATTTCTTTGATTAATGTATCTGCCTCATGGCGCGCTGTAAGCACGCGCTTTTCCTTTTCTCTTCCTCGGAAGTAAATTGTGGCAATTACAGAACCGTGCTCACTCAAAGGCTTTCCAAAAGTCACCATTCTTTCGATGAATAGTTTCGAGAAGTCACCAGCTTCGGTCTCGCAACAGGCATAAGTTAAAGTGCCATTTGACGCAGCAGGCAACTTCATCCATGTCATCGGAATCAGAATTCCATCGAACGGGTGCCGAACATCACTTGGGCACGGACACTGCAGTATCGCTTCGCTATCACACACCGGTCCTGTAGCAATGTCTGACTGCTCGGAATCGGAACGCTTCTGGAGTTCCTCTGATGCACCTCCACGAGCGACGCAATGAGAGTCAAACCGCGTATGATATCACCGTCGACTGCAGAGCACAACTCGGGATCCACCAGCTCGACATTTCGCTTCCGTTGTTTAGGTGCTGGTCCTTAGTCGCAAATGTTTGGTACCTTCCTTTTCACCGTCTTTTTAGGTACAAGATGAGGTGGATAATTTTCGACTACTGTAGGGACAGCATCGGGCTTCAGACGTGGCTTCATTCGGGCGAGTTCATTCACAACGCCGTTCACCGTAATCTTAAAAGATCTTTCGATGCATTCGTTCTCGAAATGTTTTTCGCATCCGACAGCCTTCAGTATCAGCCTTCTGTCTGCCCTCTTGATCTTATTCGCCCATTCAGCAAGCCGTGCTGGGTCCGCCGGTGCAGTGAACAAAGACGCCTTTTCTTCGTTAGACCGATAACCGCTTCGACACAACGGAACAAAACACGTCCTCTCTTTGCATTGCCGCTTAGCCTTTAACATTTCAGGATGTTTTTGCTCACGTTTAGCGTCTTCCAGCTTTACAATCCAAGAGATGATGCCTGTCAAACATTGATTTCACACGAGCAATCGCGCGAGGTAGCGGTATCGGCGCGACAGCAGACGACAGGAGTCCGGCGGCTTTCGCGCACCCTCCCGACCGGCAGCGCCCCTTGCGGCCTCTCCGCGCAGGCATCGCGGCGGGGGCCTCGCCCTCCCGTACGAAACGCGCGCGCTGCGCACACTAGCCAGTATATTCTAGGCACTATACCAGTACTAAAGCCCCGCCGTGGTGGCTCAGTGACTACGGCGCTCGGCTGCTGACCCGAAAGACGCGGGTTCGATCCCGGCCGCGACGGCTGAATTTCTTGATGGCGAAATTCTAGAAGCCCGTGTGCTGTGCGATGTCAGTGCACGTTAAAGAACCCCAGGTGGTCGAAATTTCCGGAGCCCTTCACTACGGCGTCTCTCATAGCCTCAGTCGCTTTGGGACGTTAAACCCCAATAAACCTAAACCAAACCAGTACTAAATGCGCCCTTCCGATTTATTTTGGGTGTACGTGCTGAATTCGCTGTGCTATTTTTTCTCTTCTCTCTTTCTGTTCACGAAACAAGAACAACGGAACCACAGAACCGCAAGAACCACAGAACCGTCCGTTTTGCTCTCTGTACGCTTACTTGGCAACTTATCAAAGTGATGTGCCTGCATCGCCGTAGCATCCGCAGGTAATCAGCACTATGTGCCCTACCCGCAAAGTTCGCCAAGACCTCTACTGAAAAAATAACCGATGTTAATTAATTAATTGTTTCATCAATGCGGTTTCTTTGTTCGCTTGTGTACCATTCAAATTGTTTACAGGTACTACAGCGAACTTCCTTTTCGAGGAAGAAAGATAAAGCATTTCTTTCTTCATTTAAAAGGCCATCTTTTGGGTTTTAGTCCGCAGCCAACATGGTAGACAGTGCGCGAGTATCAATCAAAACGTTTCCCATGCCACGTCACCACCTCGCCTGCTGGATAAACACTTCAGCTTAGACTCTTTTTGCAGCAGACATATCAGCTCGCTAGTTTCTATTCGTTGCCCTGCCGACTTTTGACAACATGAAAAAGCTGTCAAGCTGCAGCCAACCACAGAACAGAGCTGGTGCATGCGAATTTCGCTTCTCTGCAGTCAATTGTCTCTATAGTCTTCAAAAACACGCGGACCACAACGCCCCGTCGTATAAGAAAGTCAACAAATGTAATATGCAGCGTTCGGCTGCGCTGCTGCCGATGATCGCATTAAAACTGCGTTTTTATCGGAATTACGTCATTCGTTTAGAGAAAGGGCACTGCCTTTTTTTACTGTCACTCTTGAGATGCATGCTCCAGTTTATGGTTTATTAATTATTGTATACATCAATATACTGATCACCGGACTTCGAAGCCTGATTAAACTTTTCCGTGTAAAAAAAGTACCTGCGTGAAAAAAAGGGTGGCAAGGAAAAAAAAGTATTAGAAAATAGCAGAAAAGCGCATTTAATAATCTATACAAGGGCGCGAAAAGGAAAGCAAAAACGCTTCTACCAGTGCGCTCCAGTTTGCCCTATTCTTCGGCAGCGGTGGCCACCCTATCGTTGGTAATATCCTCTATAATCTCTCCGCACCCCACATTTTGCCATACCTTGAAATGTTTTCTAGTCCCTCGGAGTTCATTCCGTTACTGTAAAGGATAAACTGCCATTTTTAATTTCATTGGAAGTCTCTCAATAGTGCTGTTTTTTTCCTAACTTCATCTACGATATTATTACCTTGAGTGCATTTTGTAATCCACGCTGCTTCTCTGTGTCCTATAATGGCGAGCACCTCTCACGTTCTTCTGCATGGCTTCATGCATTACCTTGTAGTATTTAATTTAAAGCCTTCTGTTAACTTACAACTTTGAAAAGCTTTTCTTGTCATGGTTAATGACCATGCATATGTCACTTATTGCTGTTCTTTTAAGCTTACATCGCAATAAAAAAATTTCAGCCGTAGGTACAACAGTTCTTCCTCACTCACCTCTCAGCCTAGCTTGTGCTAAAGCCACATATGCCTTCAGAAACATTCCACAACGTCTTATAACGCTTATTTAGTACATGTAGTTACTTAAACTATATATACCTGAATCGAATGCATGAGTAATCTCATGTAAAACCGCCAGATATATAGGAGTTATATGACGGTTGGGAGCAGGAGTCGGATTTAGACAAACAAACCTACTTGAATGACCGCTGAGACAGCCCTATCCTTACACCTGCTTCAGTGTTCTTGAAAAAATGCCTACTTGAAAGCACAAAGAATACATTCTTAGTTATAGAGACAAGTTGCGGAATTGATGCGTTTTTAAGAATGCTGCAAAAGATATTCGTGCATTATTGCCTAGCGAGTACCGGAAATGAAGAATTAGATAGTCTGCTATACTGGACAAGACAATCGTAAGCGCAGCAAAAGTGGAAATAGCTTTGCTCCTGTAGAAAGGTGCTTTTCGGTACTTGAAAAAGTGCTGCTCTCATTAGTACTGTTAAAGTCGCGTTGTCTCCTGCCCGTAGGCAACCGCGAACGCGTATCATGGTGGCGTTGCTACAAACTTAGCTAGATTCACGTGTGTTTTAGACCCGCAGTAAAGAACTATTAACTTATTAGTAATTGCAACGGTGACACCACGAGGACTTATCTGGTGTGGATAACAAATGTCGCAGCTTACGAAATTTCTAAGTTCAGCAAAAATATATTTCAACCATGGTTTGACTTTGGTTTGGTAAGATATACCCTAAACGTTTAAACAAAATTTGTGCCATTATTTACACTTCTACCTTCACGAGGATAACGTTTGGGGGATATGACGAGCGTATGGAAAACTTCTGCACAATAAATTGTCTGGTTTGGTTTATGGGCATTAACATACCCAAACTTCTCAGACTATGACAGACGCCGTAGTAGAGGGCTCCAGATAATTTCTTCTACCTGGGAATCTTTAACGTGTAGTGACATCGCACAGCACACTGACATTTAGCATTCCGCTTCCTTCGAAATGCGACCGTCACGGCCGGGATCGAACCCGCGTCTTCCGGGTCAGCAGCCAAGCATCATAACCACTCAGCCACCACGGCGGCACACGGTAACCATATCACAGCTCATCATGATTCTGGTGTTCTTCATTTCAGTGAAGGCTGTGAGGAGGTTGCATTAGGCAGAAAGGCGAAGATAATATGCGGTGATGCTGAATGGAACGAAATCGCAATGCTTTCATTCGAGTCAGCAGGATTCACCTACCGTTTGCAGTCCGTGACTCTCCGTGTCATATATGAGCAGTAGCAGCCTAATGTGTGTTCTCTTTAAAGCTGCGAATTGATCAGACGCCGCACTTTGCAAATATCACTTTCTGAAATCTTTAACCCATCTCCATCTTTGGGAACTATCGCCTGCAGACCCAGAGCTTGGGTGAGTGGGCACCCGAATAAATTGGCAGAACTTCCACAAGGTAAAGCCCCGGGCTTCTGTTCTCACCGCTGCTATCTCGTCCCGTCAATATAGCTTGAGGCGTGAAGATTCGAATAGCAAGTTGGAAGCGGCGGTTTGCAGTTGTGCAGTAAGCAGAGCATCAACCACGCAATCGATATGCTTCTGACCTGTGCAGGAGTTAACATATTATGCTACTGAAATGGGCGTCAATCGTTCCAAATACCTGCTCATTACTGTTCCAAATTAGTGAAGAGCTTTCTGAAATTAAGAGCGTAGCAAACGATATGATGACTTCATATGTCAGAGATAGTGCATTTGAGACAGGCAACTTAGCGAAGGGATAACACACCTAGTGCTTCTCGACCCGACACGAGCGAAAAAATACTTGTTCAGTTTTCTCTTCCACAGTTTACACATACACAATTTTGGCGTTGTAGTAAGATATTGTGCACGATTACCGCGTGTTTGAATAATAACTCTAAGTTTCTAAATACTACCACCTCAAAGCAAGCAGGATAACTAACCCTTCCCATGTTATCATGCCAATGATCAAAGCGCAGACAAGAAAGTAGAGGGCGCTCATGGTGTTTTGAGGAGCTTCCGAAACGTAATAGCAAAAGCGCTTTTCGAAACTCAAACAGGGAAAAAAATTGCGCCTTTTATATCTCCTACTGAAGGCGTGACTCACCACGTAACACCTCGGAAACTGTCCGCATTCACATTTACGCTTTTTGTTCCACCAATAACTTGACGAGCTTCCATATTCTGCGCATTGAGGAAAGGCAGCAACCTACACATATCAAGGTAGAAGACTGGTTCAATATCAACTGGTTTGCAGAATACTTCTTGGGTGTCACAAAGTCATATTTTCACTATTAACTTCATTCGTGGCATCCCTTATAGAGATCTTTTCATCCTTGGTCGTTGGCGGCTGGCCGTAACAATGCGATGTTTTGTATTTTGAAAGTGGGGTCGGTCGTTGTAATCTTCAGTGTCACAGAAGCCCGAATCCAAAACTATGTACCACGAGATAAGTAACAGTGGCTAGCAGAGCGAGTGAGCGCATACGGCGCCATCAGATCCCGCGAAATCACCGCGCTAGGGAAAACCGTTGTGGTGACTTATGCCGACGCAGGCAGACACCTCGCAAAACCTTGGAGCTTTTATTTTTGGTTCTGCGTGTACAATCGAGCTGAGGCGTCAGTTTTGAAAGTGAGGAAAAATGCTTTTCACCGAGCCGAAGATAGCGCCTGTCGATAGCGGGGGGGGGGGGGGGGGGGGGGGGGGGGGGGGGGGAACGAGCGTAGCGTAAAATGGTTTTCTACCACTCAAAGTACCACCATGGCTGATGAAACCGATTTGTTTTTTGGCGCACGTTCGTGTAATTTACAGCAATGAAACTGTACAACAGAGATAACGAGTCATGCCAGGTGGTACTATGATATTTGGAAAACCATGTTTCACAACTTTTTGCATTTGGAAGGCGCGTCTTGCCTTTAGCTGGAAAATGAGCAAAGGGCACAGACAGTTAGCAAGGAGGACAAAATATGTTCGAACCCCTGCGTGCGGGGGTCGGGGTGCTTGTGTGAAAAAAAAAAACGTTCCTGCACACATTTCGCAATATCTCTGTGACATGTATCCAGCATACAATCAAAGTAAGAACCTTTCAGATACGAAAACATTTTTCGGCCAAAGCGACGCCTGTTGTGGACAGTGGGCCTCTTCGATTATCTGCTTCTGGCTGCCCGCGGGCTGCCTGCGGACTGCCAGAATGCGGCGCCAGGCGCTTGATTTTCTCTGGCTCCTCCGCGCACTTCCGGTGGCTGCCAGGAACGTGTTCGTTTTTCTATGGCTGGCCGGTTTCGGGCTCGCAGCGGGCAGCCAAACTCGCCTGGACGATTTTTTGCTGGCAGCGCTCGGGCAACTAGCAGGCGACGGAGAGGCGGTATGGTAGCGGGAAGCTCGCGGGGCCATTTTTATATAGACTAGAAGGACCGCGATTCTTCATGCGATGTTTTGCGCAATGCAGGAGCTGGTTTCGACTACACAACGGTGTATACCGTGTGTGTCGCCTGCAATGACGTCTGCTAAAGTAGTTTTCGCTGATTATTTATATGTTGTGCGTGCTTATGCGCGATCGTATTTCGATCGTCTCGCCACCTTGCGAGCACAAATGCTCGCTTCATATTACGATCGCATACTTCTGATTCACATAATATTTCGGCTCTCAATTTCGTGCGCCCGGCTGATATTGCGATGGTGTTCGATGCCTTTCACGAGAGGAGCCGCAGATTCGAAGTCCAAGTACGCGCTCAACGCGCGCATATATATGGATGTGCTGAACGTGTTTTGAGAGGTGTTATACTTGAGCGCGATAAAGTCTTCATTGTGGGCGGCACCGTGCAGAGGCGGATATGCTTTGAGAAACGCTTGACTGAAACACGTGCATTATTAAAAGCACTCACGAGCACATTGCTCGAGGCATCTTTGCGTGCATATATGTGGCCATACAGTTACTTACGGCAGCCGATCGAGGCGAGTGCTGATTCTGTCGTCCTCGGGCCTTCTGCCGCATATGCTTAAATTATGTGAGAGGTAGGGCAGACATGTATCTCCTCGCGTTTGGCTAATTAATGAGATGAAAAGAATCTCCCATCTCTGATCATGCAAGCACACGACGTACGTGAAGCGCCGACACACAGTGCTTGATTGGAGAGCCAGTGATTTCAGTGCCACTTCTCTGCGGTAAAGCTGTTGCATTACACATACGATACGCAGCAAAATTTGTGCAGTTCTCTCGCTTGTTCTAGATGAACGTTCAACAAGCTGATATGCACTTTTGTCAAGATTATGCGTGCCCTTGCCCTCAACAAAAGCCGGTGGCCGACAGACTGCAGTTGTGCGAAACGTATCCCAATTCTTTTCTGATCGCTGCTTACAGGAAGCAGTTCACGGGCGTAGAAATCTCAACGACCACAGCAGGGTCGATCGTCAGCGGTCATACCAGTCATCCTTATTGCGTAGTAAACAAACGCGAGATAATCCGAGAGTACGGCGTGTCGTTTGATAATCAAAGGACGGGCAGTTTCCCCTCCAATGACGTGTCGACTGAAACACGTTAAATTGCGATTGCTCATTTCATGCTTTTGAGGATTTCTCGAAGCTTAGACAGCACTTTGTGCACTGAAGGCACACGCTCGCATTGTTGTCGCCGATGTATACTCGTGCGAGCACAATCAGCTGTTTGTTCTGCAGTCTGCGGCAGCCCTCAATAACTTCAGGTCGCGTTTTTCGATCCCAAGCAGCCTATTTCTGCCGTACTGTACTGTACTGTACTGTAGAAGAGATGTACTGAGAAGATGGATGTACTGTAGAAGAGACTTGAGTCCCTAATATTGCTGGTTTAGGAAATGGATGAAACGTCCTTACCAAAAGCCTCGCCGATGCAAAGTTCGCTTCTCACTCGCATGTACGGATTTCATTGAAATCAAAACGTCTTTATAGGTTCGCATAGGTTTATAGGTTTATAGGTCATTTTACAGAGATTTCCAGCTGCAGGGGTGGAAAAAGTGCTTCACCAACAAACCAAGTTGTATCGCAAAGGCCGCAGTACTCTGCTGCAGACCGTTCGAAAGCCGATATAAATTAAATGAAAACCTTGCCGCACTTTCAATGTTTTACGCATGTCTCAGTCTAGCTAATGATCATACAAGGTAAGGGAAAAGAGGGGCTCTCTAATGCATACACGACGGAAGCCAACAATCCCCAAAACCGAGGAGCATAGGCAATGTTTTTTTTTTAAGTTGTCCTCCTCATCATTACCCTCTTTAAGCCCACTTATAAGGGGCCAAAGCCGGTCATTGTTGTTGCTTTCGTGCACAGTAGGATGTTAAGGCAAAAGCTTGCATTGTCTTTCACCAGTCTAGATTTCGCCTTTCTTTGCATGCGTTTTTGGGAGCACCAGTTAATAAAACTGCGCCGTTCTGTCGGCGATGTCACGTCATTCTTTATGGCATTTTTGGGTCATCGCGGGCGTCCGGATGCCCACAGACACTGTTCCATCTCCGCGGGTTCTGGAAGCGCGAGTTCTTCGACTGCGGGGCAGTGTGTACGCCACCTCCTTCTCCGTTCTGAGTTACACTGTTACGCAAGTTCGTTGCATCTGAGACGCAGCCGCAGTGCCCTTATCTACGTTTTGACGGTAGCATTCGTAATAGCGGTAGCGTTCGTAATAGACGAGCGTTCGTTATAACAGCGAGGATTCTAAGTGGGCCCGACTGCTTTAAAAAAGTACCTTGGCTGTCAGCTTAGACAGCGCGCTTATAAAAATTTTCCACAAAACTGTCTAAACGAGAAAGAGCCCTTTGTTTCTCAACAGGTGCTGTATTTGTTCAGATAAAATAACAATTTAATTTAATCAGCGAAATAGCTAAAAAGCCCCTTTTAAATATTCATGCAAAAGTTCGTAAAGCTGCCCCTCGAAAAAGAATGCTTCACATTTCTGAAGGTTCAAAAGCCGCACGGTAAATGCTACTTTTAAGTGGGGAAAAGACGGCGCTTAAAGCTTCAGTTTCTGACTGACGAGGTGAACTAGTTGAGGAACTTTATCTGCCGCCCATGGCATATAAAGTGAAAAACACAAAAGGAGTCCGCGCCACTTGAGGAAGCTGCCTACGTCACTAAAATACGCACGCGCTACGCACGACCAAACTTTAGACCGGTAGTTTTTAAAGCGATAAAAAATGGATAGGAGTGATATTTACTAAATGCTCTGAATGCGCATTCTTAAAATTGTATGGGCTGTTCGCTTTGTTTCCGTTTATAGAAAAAATGTATCGTAGAAAAGCATTTGCAGAGGAAGGCGTATACTTTGTCCGGAATGCCAAAGAATAACTCCAAAGGTTAAGCGGATTTCAAACGTACTAAGAATGAGCTAGCTCTGCGTAGGCGAACTGGCTAAACAACGACGGAAGCTTCTACGCCGAATCCCTAGTTACTCCATGTCTGATATATTCCTACTGCGGACACGTTTATCGTCTTTACCCCTTCCATTTTTTTTCTGAATTCTTCGATAAAAAAATGATGTGTTATGTTCATTTCCACCTGCGTAGAAAAAAACATTGTAGGGCTGATTACACTATCGTGTAAGACTGACGACACAGTGATGCTGTTTGAGTTTCGTTCGACTAAGTTAACCGGGATTATACTCGTCATTTCTATACTACAGAAGTACGCTTTCACTGGGTCCCTGGTCACTATGGCAGTGTTTCTAATGAGTGGGTCGATTTTTTAGCAAAGCACGCTCTTGGTGCACCTATGCTCCCGTCGGTCCCAAAGGCTGTCTACTTGACTACGGCACGCTTTCAGGGATTTCAGCTTCTCGACTACTTGAGCCATGAGCCTCTCCTTGCTGGAGCGGCTTTTCAACACCTGGCATTTCCAGGAGTGAGGTGTTGTGCAGTTCGAGGCAATGTCAGGTGTCCATGACTCTCTTGCGCGGCAGAATATCGGGTCTAAATCTTTATTTACGT
The DNA here is from genome assembly GCF_055824585.1 of Amblyomma mixtum. NCBI lineage: Eukaryota > Metazoa > Arthropoda > Arachnida > Ixodida > Ixodidae > Amblyomma > Amblyomma mixtum. The sequence continues at coordinate 210,162,445 of NC_143013.1, forward strand.
CGATAGGGGTTATCTATGACCAATATTTGTGAGTGTTGTGGCGAAATTGAGCAAAGAGATCACTTTTTCATCTTTTGCCGTCGGTTCGCTGCTCTCCGTAGAATTTACTTGGAGATCCCCCTCGCTCGGTTCGGGCTTCTTCTGTCTGTTCCGATTCTCCTCTCCTTCGGGGCGAGCGCCAAGAGATATGCCCTGAAACCAATGTGCGATTATATGCACGACTATATAAAACATCAGGTAGATTTGTTTACTAGAATGAGAATTAATTTGTAATAAGGGAGTAATTACTCATTGGCATCCATCGAGCGCAGCCATATGGCGACAAAGGAAAGCTGTACAGCTTTCTCAGAAACTTCGTAGTTAAAGAAAAATTCGTCCTGGTCCGGGGTTCGAACCCAGGACCACCGCTACACCGGAGCAGTCGCTCTACCAATTGAGCTAACCAGGACGGCAAGCTTATAGTAGGACGAGAGCGAATTGATCAATAACTCGAAGTGGGAACTGTGTTGGTCAAATTTTTAGGGGAATCCCCCAAGGTGGAGTAGATTTGTAATAAGGAGTAGATTTGTAATTTTTCTTTAACTACGAAGTTTCTGAGAAAGCTGTACAGCTTTCCTTTGTAGCCGTATGGCTGCGCTCGGGTGGATGCCAATGAGTAATTACTCCCTTATTACAAATCTACTCCACCTTGGGGGATTCCCCTAAAAATTTGACCAACACAGTTCCCACTTCGACATCATCATCATCAGACAATGCGACAACGGAGGATTTTACTCAGGGTTGGTACCCATCGGATTAGTGCATACGCACTAAAACAAGCACGAGACAACACATGCCCATGCTGTGTTTTATAGTGTTGTAGTCGCTGTGTTCCATTAGGCAGTCTAGATGGCGGTCGCCGTGACCAACACATCGAAAGCGGGGGCATTACGAGCGTCACGAAGGTGAAATCTGTTCGATTACTGGGTGAAGCCTCCATTTGTCATCTACCGCCTACCAACTGCTAAAACACTGCCTAGAATAAAATACAGGCTCTAAGAAAACACCCGCTTTAACGACAGACCAGCGACAGCAATCGCTGGGAACACTTATTTGACAAGTGATCGGGATTGGGCTCTAGGGATGATAGTGGATTAATGAAGTTGCAAGTAGCGCTAGTGGTCGTAGCGGTACAGTTCGGGCTCCAGGCTGCAGAATAATATCGCAAATGAAAAGAAGGTACAGAAGAGCACTCTCGCATTTCATCCGAATCAATCCAATTGATCACCCCTGAGAATTTTGGCTTTGAGACGAAACAAGTATTTGAGTCATTTCGCATCCCATTCTAGTCCGGATTATCCGGGAAAGGAGAGTGACGAACACCTATATTATAACAGTTTTGTCATTCAGTGATGCCGACACTACATAACAGCGACCAACGACGCGATGCATCGAGACATTCTGTAGAAGGACTGTTGACACAAGACGGAAATCGCAGTGCTAGCCGAATACGAAATTACCGTTTGCCAAACTCAAACACGGTGAAACCTGGATGGTGCAGGTAATATTGACAACAGCACAGCAGAGATGCCAGAAGCGAGATAAGTAAAGTACAGAATAGACCGGCTACGACAAGCACGAGGTCTATTTTCGCCCAGTGGAGCAACCTGCAGCAGCAGTCTACGAGGCTTTAATAAAGTAGTGTTCTCTACGCTGAGGGCTTATGGAGGTCAAAATCATTCAGCCAACCTGATGACCTATGACTCGATGCGCCGGAGGCATCGGAGCTGTGCGGCGCAGTAGCGAATTCAATTATTTCTTGTATCATAAAGTTCTTTTCGTTACTACTCTCACACATCTGCGCCCACGATCCCAATCCTAACGAGTGATCTTGCAAAAAGACCACGTGGCCGCTCTCTAGAGATTTTCGGTTCTACCTTGAGCGTAATATAAGCTTTCCCGCTGAAAATATTTTCTACAAACTGAAAGAAAAATATACAGAAGGCACCTAGGATTCAGGATTTGAGAACAGAGTAATAAAAGGGCAAATTGCATCGTAGTGGCAAGTCGATTTCCGGTGTAAATAAAAATAAAGGCATATAACAGGTCCCAAAAAAAATAACTTTTTCAAGTCCTGCCACTCTACTCCAAATCCAGGTACGTATTCAGAGGAGTACGTGTTCACAGTTGAGGTTTCAGAGGATGGGAGCCCCATCAAAAAAACAAACGGTAGCTTTCAGCTGGCCTAAAGTTTGGCGTCGATTGAAACATGGAGCTTAAGCAAAAGCCGCGGTTACATGCCGAAACTACTGAGCGAAGGTTCATGGCGTCAAAGTCAAGCCACATCTTCCTTTGAGTGGGATGCAGGGAAGATCCCAGCGGTGTTTTCGTGATGCACTAGAAGCCTACTTTCCAAATTCGCCCAAGTGGCACGAACACCATTAGGAGAGTGAAAGAAAACATGGCACATAAACAAATGTGTTGCCCAAGATATACTTTATAATTAATTTTTGTGTAGTGAGTCTCGCGTGTAGAGCGATATATTATCACGTAGTTGGGACAGCAGTCCGAATCGGCGTCTTTTGCATTCAGGGTTACATTTCCGTGCCTAGCATGGTGTGTTATACTATAAATGGATCGGCCCCCAATTCAGCTTCAATATAGTCTGCAGTTTGGCGGTCAGTGCGTTCTCTCGATAGCGTTGTGTTATCGCCATAGATGGTTTTACAGGCTGCCATCTCTTTCTTACTTCGGAAGTCTTACCAGCTAATTGAAAAGAGCTTGGGGAAGAATTCAGTCTTGCGGTGCGCCTAGTAGGTCTTGTAGGTTTGCAGTTAACGGTGTCCTGTGTCGTCTTCTTCAAATGTCCGATCTTTTAGAAATCTGGCGACTGGACTGCTGAGTCTGGTACCTGGATATGCGTTCCTGACGTTTCGAGGACTGGTATGTGGGTCAAGTTCTCGAAGGCTTCTTTAAGCTCGCTTGTGACGAGGATATATGGCTGGGCGTCTCTGCTGCTTTCCTGGCACCGTCTATTAGTTGCCTGAGAAGCCAAAGACTGCTGATAGTTGTCCTAAGTCGGAAGCATGTCTGTCCAGGCCGCATGAGTTTAGCCTTTTGTTTGATGTGCCGATTGTGGCTATTAAAAAATATCCGCTTTGAGTTTGTAGAGCATACGCGTCAAGTCAGTTTATTTTCTTTCAATATAAATGAAGGAGCCAAGACTAAAAGCTGTGGAGAACAGGTTGATGAGGCGATACACCAGTTACAAGAATTGGCAGAACAACAGTTACAAGAAAAGTAATTTTAGAACGTGCACAGCAACTATATACATAGGAAAATCCGCAGCGGCGTCCCTCAGAACCGTAGTCGCATTGGGACGTAAAGCCAAACCAAACCATCTATGTATGAAAACGTTCCGAGCTATTACTTATGTGCACACGAAAATAGAATGCACAGTTCACCTTAAAACAATGATAATAAAAACGCCCTAAAATACACACTCATGAAACGAAGAATACATGAAGATCGAAAAATTCCTAACTCAGAGCAATGTTTGATTCATGGCAGTTGATCGCGGCAATAAGATAAATTTGTTGATTACCTTCGATAAACTAGATCGAATCGAGCAGCATGGAACATGTTTATAGTTGCGGTAAACTGTAGCACAACGATTTACTGTATGAATACGTAGGAAGTTTTGAAACAACGTTTTTTTAGGTATTGTTTGTCGTTTTGGATATTTTCTTTTCATTTCTGAAGGCATATAATAATAATACTCAAGCAAAAGACGCCGAAAGTTAGCTACCATTGATGCGTCTTTGCGAGGCTTCGGATTCGATTTGATTAAGGTGAGCTTCAGCTGTGCCCTGAGATCACCTCTCGAACAAATGTTGTTGACGTCTCCCAGAAGCGTTTGTGCAGCCTGTTGGATAGCAGCGGTCAGCATTTCCCACATAATCGTTTATAAAATAAAGCTGAGGGACATGTGCAAGTCCGGAGAGTTGGCGCAAAGTTTGGCGCATGCAATTTTCTGAAATGCTAAGCTTTCAGAACTTGGACATGGACTGACATTGGTAGTTCTCTAATCGCAGGTATGTCTTTATTCAGTAGGAATTTGCATAAAGGGAGAGCGAAGAAAAAATTCCCGCCTATAGTTCTGGCCCAAACGATGGGCCTGGCACTGACAGTGACTAAATCAGTACTTCTTTTAAGCAGGAATTAGCGCAAAGTAAATATTTAACGATTATTTCTGAGAGCACCATAAGTTTCGGCCGCCTGTAAAAGCTCTGACAATACAGATTTGACGTCATCTCTACCAATCGCCAAACGTCCCCTGCTTGAACAGCATGATGCAACTCGTTTGACGTGTTTGCATACTTGTGCAGTCCTTTCTGTTTGGCCTCCTCGTGTTCAGGCTTTAAGGCTCTCAACTTGCACCTTGTAGCTTCGTGCTTTGACGCGTGAAGCAGCTGACGAAATGTAGCAGAATGTCGCGGACCTGCTGCATGCCAGGGTGTCCAAAGACTACTGTCGGCCGTGGCGTGCTGCTTTTATTCGAGAGATGTGAAGCTGCGCATAATATGGATTCGTACAGCGCGCTCATCGAGTGCAGTGTGCATACCTCCGTTGTTAGCCTTTCTTGCTGTGACCACTTTAAGGGCAGCGGTTATTAGACAACGCCAGCGTTGTTGCGAAGTCTCGTGATATTATTGGAAGGGCAGCTCTTATAGCTTGAAGCTGAGCCTTTTGTTATCTCAAGAAAGCCCCAGTAGCAGAAGGTGGCGGGCCCATGCGGGTCCGACATGGGCAATGAGGGCTGGTGGCTGCCCCCAATAAACCAACATGGGTCCCCCGTAAGTGCAGTGCTGGCAAAAAACGCTGGGGCTGCCCACTGCGTGCCCGAATGGGACCCTCGTCGTCTAGGCATGGGCTTAAACAGACTGGGCAGCACACCTAGGTCCCACCGCATATACACGCGGGCTAGGATGCGGGCTCTATTATGGTAAAGCGCGGGCAACCCCAAAAGGGGCTGCCCGTACACCACCAAGAGGGAGCCGCAGTGTTTTTGTGCGGGCAAAGAGCTAGTATACCTGCCTTCAGCCGACATGGGCCCCACGTAAGAAATACAGGGGCTAAACTATGGGCTTCACAGTGGCGAAGCGTTTCAGGCATGCAGTTTGGGCAGTCTTAGCAACATCGGTGAAGGTCCCGCGTGGGCTGGGCATGGGCACATTTGCCATTCCGACGTCTTCACCGCCTGTATTCTAAATCGGGTATGTAAGGGGTAAGAATGGGCTGCGTGCAGTTCGTGTGCATAAAAGATGGGGCTACATGACGGTGAAGTGCGGGCACACCCAAAAGGGGCTGCCCGTGCAGCGCCCTAATGGAGCCAATTGGGCTGTGTGTGGGTTAACACCAGTATTCCCGCCTGTAGCCTAAATTGGTCCTGCATAGAAAATATATGGGCTAGGCATGGGCACAATTGCGATTCCAACATCTTCCCCGCCTGTATCGTACATATCTGGTCGAAAAGGCCTAAGCGTGAGCTGCGCAGTAGCAAGACATACAGTGTGTGTGGGCAAACGGCTAGTATATATCCGCTAGCAGCCTTCGTAAATCCTGCGCAGATTACTCTGGGCTTCACAGTACAGAAACATCATGCGCCATTAGCGAGTTGCCGGGCAAAACCTATCGACAGTCCGACGTACACTATTTGTACACGGGAAGAGTTGACATTCTCGCATTTAGTCTGCCTGCATATCCTACATCACAGGTAAAATAGCAAGACCTTGCACGTTTCACTCTGACGAAGAGCTGCTCTGAACGTCGTAATAACAAAAGAACCCGCTTCTGAGATTTGTTGGTGCTTCTTTTGCGTTTATCGCATTGTATTTTTTTCTGGTGTGCTACGGTCGCCGCGGAGAAAGCTGCCAGCATAAGGTTTCTTGCTTGTTTCAATGCACTTCAATTACGCCTGCACTGCAAGCGCTTTCGCCGTCTCCATGCAACATGTGGCGCATGGAATTCATGACTGGTTGATGAACATAGCGAGCCTCCGGCGACTGCGCCAGAGGCTGCAAAAGGTTTGTTACTGTCGCGTTCATTGCAGCAGCTTTCTTAATGTCCACTAGCAGCAGTCTGTAGCGACGCATCGATCAAGACACAAAATTCTTGGATTTTGTGCTGGCATTCTTTGCGCGTCTTCTTCGTCAAGTGATCGCACATTGATAATGCAACTTGGCCGAGCGCCATTGCGAGCGGCCCCACCCTTCACCCTATCAGGAAGAGATACTAATCACAAATCTACGAGAACATTTCTATCGACGAACAAGAAAAGGTTAACTCAACGGAGCCGGCAGCTTGGGGTGTTCCCTAAAGGGCGACAATTCGGGCTAGCGAAAAGGTGCATTGCTAGAGAGAACAAAATAAAAACAAACTCCTGTAGAAACGTCACACGAGTAACCTGTCTTTGCGCAAACTTTTTTTTCAAGTTTTTTTCTTTCCTCTCACCAGCGCCTTCACTGCCTTCCCTGGGTCCTCTCTCAAAAAAAAAAAAAAAACCTGCTCAACCCTGGATTTTCTGTCTGCCTTTGTTCCTTCCCCGAGGACTCCTCTGTGTCTGTCCTGTCCCTCCCAGCCCCCTTCCCCGAAATGGCGAGGAGGCACTCACGCTACAGCCCACTACCGAACATGTTAAGCCGCCCTCCTGACCACACTCTCCGCGACTCTCCATGAAGTGGAGAGAGGGGCTCCGATTCTACTTGTTCACTGTGTCCGGTCGCTGCGCGGTGAAGTTATGCAGAAGTGCTCCCCCGCCTTTCCTGCTTTTGTTTGGAACAGGTTTTTCTTTACTGCGGTTGGGTTGAGTGTCAAGGGATGAAGGTAGCTTCGAAAACACGCTGGCACTCGCTAGTGCTCGTTGAATTTGTGTTATACAGTTTTTTGTGCCTTTCCTTGTGTTGCTTGATCAATCCACGATCGAAGATAACATTGCCTTCCATGCGTACGTCCAGTGCAAGTATGGTGGAACCCTGTCGTCCTTGTGTCAGTGTTGAATAACTTCGGTCCGAAAGACGTGAGTGGTGAACAGTAACATTTACTGACATTTGAGCGTTGGAGGCCACGGCGGTGAAGGCGGATTTTATGACGGCGACGTCGTGCTGCTAGGACGTAAGTACGCATTTGAAATCACTCTGTTTTCTGAGTACTGCCGCCGTCCCAGTTATATGCTCGGCGTCAACAGAAACTTTCTAGTTGTTCAGTGTCTTTTTTGAACCAGCCAGTTGTAGATTGCACAGCGTAGGGAGGCAAAATACCGAAACATTTCCTCTCAGTTACATACCGAAATTTCTTGTCCTGCATGGTAACAAGACAAAAATTAGTTTTGTGGTGTGTATTCTTTCTTTACACAGGCATATGGTGCATACGTGCGAGCGCAATCAGCGACGAGCGTCCTGAGGGGGAGCGGCTCAAGGCCCTGAACAAACATCACGCATCGCATCGATGCTGCGGAATGTGCCGTAAATAAAGGAGGATGACCAAGCAAGCATTGGAATCGTCCGAGCAACCTGTTTACACACCAACAATGTTACGACACACATTTGAAACACAATATTGATTCAAATACGAAAGACGTGAGGTGCATTCACAATACTGAGCATTGCCAATCCTCAGGTCCAGGCGTCATGAGACGCCTGGCTTGTCCGTGCCTTCTCTTTCGTCCTGTCTTCTTTTGCACGCGTTATCTCTTTTTAAGTAATGTGACGACACCTTCCGCTGCGTGAGATATTCGGTAGCTTCTTTTCCTCTTGTTTTCCTTTTCTTATTTCTTAGCGATTACCAATCCACAATCACTTTACCGATAACGATCGTCGATTACAATCCCAATTATCGATTGAGTAATGCTGTGTGCACTACGGAGTGCGCCGACGACGGACTTGGCTATGTGCACTACGGTCCTTGTGGCGCCATCTAGGAAGAGCGTAGTGAAACAAGTTTGTCACGTGACCTCGCCATCTGGTTTGTCACGTGACCGCATCTTTGCAAGTAAACAAGTTTTCCACGTGACCGCATGTTTAGACTGGCGAAGAGCGCTGACGAGCGGACCAGCGGTGCCCAGACGTCCTACGTCCTGCAGCGCGTTAGACATGGGGATTGTTATAGGTGCGAGGTTCGAATCGTATGATGCATTTGACACTGCTCTGCGGCATTTCCAAGTGGAGACAAATACTTTATTTGTCAAGAAAACATCGAAGTCGATAGATGTTGTGAACGCTAACTTGTCACGCGAGGCAGTGAAACTGGACAGCAAGCTTCGATTTTCAAACGCCACTTTCACCTGCAAGTACGGGGGACGACACAGGCCTACTGCCTCCGGAGTTCGTCCTAACCAACGGTACGTATAGCTACGAGTTATGTTCTGCGTTCTCCCTAGCATCCACGCTAGCGTAACACGTCGGCAGCGGCATTTTACCAGGCCACGTGTTGCGCGGGGCTGCAATTCTCTCCCCTACGCAGAATAGCATGTCAGTGGGGCACATGAAAGAAAGTTTAAAAGGCACTTTTGTTCTTTCTCCAGGACTATGAAGAAGGACTGCCCGGTAAAACTGGTATTAGCGGCGAGGCGTGCGACTCAACAACTGGAAATCACTGCACTCAATTTACAGCACAATCATGAAGTCAGCAGTGAAATCTATAAGGCATATCCTGAATGCCGCCGGCTCGCCACTGAAGAGCTCAGCTTCGTGCAGCCTTTAATGGAGCTAAATGTGCCCCCAAGCATGATCGTCCAGAAAATGAAAGAACACAGTGGTAAGTAGTTGAGTTTTTTTATCAGTATGTGAAGGTATTGATTGCATTATTACACTCGCCTTTGTTTTAATTTTTTGTATGTGCCGGAAAAACAGTGATCGCCAAAGATCTACACAATCTGAAGCGTGCAACTCGCACAGAGGATGAAGCGAGCCTACTAGTGGCAGAACTAAAGCACTGCCAAGCCACTTATGGTGCTAGAGTGCTGTCGATCACTGACGAGAATAAGGAGCTGCAAATTCTCTTTATTCAAACGCCATACATGCAGCAAGCATTTAAGTCTTTTCCAGAGGTGCTCCTCCTTGACGCAACCTACCGCACCAACAAACTACGCATGCCCCTGTATGTGATGGCTGTCCAGGATGGGTCCGGAAGTACCCAAGTAGTCGCATATTCCTTTGTTGCATCCGAGCAACAGCACGTTGTCAATCAGCTTTTGGAGACATTTGTACGAGAGAATCCTGCGGCTGCTGATACACAAGTGGTTGTTGTGGACAAAGATTTCACAGAAATCAGTGCCATTAGAACGACATTTCCAAGTTCACCAGCTGTTCAGTTGTGCCAATTCCATGTCATCAAGGCCTTCAAGAGTGCAGCTGGGCAGCTTGCCAAATCATCGGATGAGCGAGAACGTTTACTGAGTAGCTTCAGTGAAATGCTGCTTTCCCCCACACCTGCCAGATACAACGATGCAAAAGCTGAATTTGAAAGGTATGCAAGTCAAGAAGCTGTGAGCTATTTCGCAAAGAACTGGGACAACATTCCTGAAATGTGGGTCCGACACTTATGTGACCGCAAGTTTACAGGTGGAAATAATACAACCAACCGTGTTGAGTCACATCATGCAAAACTAAAGAATGTCCTAGCATCATCATCAAAACTACATGAAACAGTGCGCAACATTTTAAAAATGTCAAGCAGCATGCAGCAGGAGGCACGCCACAAAACTATACTGCTGAAAACATGTAAGTTCTATTCTCATCAAGAATCTGAGGGTGTGGAGAAGGAATGTGCCACGGTGTTAACACCTTATGTCTGCAAACTAATAAAGCAGGAACTGGCAAAGATGCAGGATGACCCTCCAGAGGTCAGAATCGTATCTGAGCAAACTTATGCAGTGTCATCGAGTTGCACTGATGCATGGCACGAGGTCTCTCTTGAGAATCATGCGTGCAGTTGCACTACGTACTCGAAGATGAAGCTGCTTTGCCGGCATTTTTTATAAGTTTGTGTGAAATTTAGGATTAAGCCTGACCTGACGAAGGCTGTTCATAAGCGTTGGTTTAAATCGTACCAACTTAAGTTCATGGGTGGGGCTACTGAAACCAACTTTGAAGCTGCCAATCACGAAGCACCAGAGATACTCTCTATGCCTGGGCCATCCTTCGAGAAGATGAATAGAAATCAGCGGTACAACTACGCACTGAGAACGCTTAAAGCTCTTGTTGACAACATGGCAGACTGTCAGCCGGATGTTTTTGCAGAACGCCTTGCATTCTTAGAATCGGTAAATGCCTCTTGGCTGAAGAGAGATGCTGCTTTCACTCATCCTCATAACGAGGATGAAATTGTGCAGGCAGATAATGCCTCTGTGCTGGACATCTTGCCTACCACATCAAGTGTACCCCAAGATGTCGAACAACTGGCTACCACATCGCCTGTATCACAAAAAGAAACCGAACAACCGTGTGGCAGACAAACTGATAGTTGCACCAGTGATGTTGGGAGCCAACCGTGTTCATCTAGCAGTGCTTGTGACCTGAAGCTCCCTGAGGTAAAAAGTCGAGGGCGCCCATGCAAGCGAGTCCTCCAAAACCGATACAAGCGGGCAAGAGAAGCTGATGAAGAAGGGCCTGTGCCTTTCAAGTCTCTGTCTGAAAAGGCCAAAGCAAAATGTAAATACAAAGTACTCAGTGCGATTTGACATCCTCTAACTTGTTTTTACATTTTGTCTTTCCAGTGCTATTGGCTGGATTCTCTGACAAAGCCCTTTGTGATCGTGTGCTGAATGGAACCTGCCTGCTCAACGAGGCTGACATTGAAGTTAGGCCAGAGGCCTTACCCAGTGCACTGCTGGACTGCAGGGTTTCTCTGCCAAAGCTAAAGAAGTACTGCACTTCTGATGCTTGGTCCCTGCTCATGGCCTCAAGTATGCACTGCAACAACTATTTGCTCGTCATAATTCTGTGTTTAAAATGAACTTTAATTTTTTTTATGACAGTTGCTGTAAAAAAGAAATATGCACTCTGGATCTGTGGCCTGTGCAAGGAAAAGGAGGATGGTGCGCTGAAAATGGTGTGCTGCGACCGTTGTTTGGAGTGGTTCCACTGGTAAGACATGTTAAAAACTAGTTATGAATGTCATTATTTTTCTGCAGCCTGAGATGTACTAACACAGGAAAGCTATGGTACTTTTTTTGGTGAAGTCTTTTTCTCAGTGAGGGTTGGTAGTTTATTTTTTCCTAAAAATTTCACAATGAGAGTCAAACACAATGTGCAGGCAAAAGTTTGTCATGTAATATTGCATGGCACTTACAGTGAAGTGAAAAAACATCCATTTCAGCTTGCATGTTCACACAACTATCTGAGCAATTATGAGAGTGTGGTCCCGATTGCAATAGTGTATTGGTTTCTCTCCTTTTGTTGACATGCGCTTGCTTATATATATTTTCCAGGTGCTGTGCTGCAGTAACCAGCACCAATTTGCAGAAACAATGGTTCTGTACACTGTGCAAAGGCTGCTATTAAGTTCTCACTCTGAGGGAAACCAATAAATATGTTGTATCGCTGAATCTTTTGTTCAAATTTATGCAAATTGGGTCATGCTGCCCATAATGACCTCAGAAAAAAGTGAAATTCTTGCAGAATGTGATGAGCATGAAACAACTTAATGAACGGAATGCATAAAATGTTACAAATCCACAAATTGTTGCTCAAACTGAATCGCACAATCATACTTTTTAGTGATTTACAGCCGTGTCTGTACAGCCAACAGGACACATAGCTGCAAATACGTCTGAATCATTCGCATATAGCGCGGAAGCCTCATGTAAATGCTGCTTTTAAGCCAGGCCCACATATCTGTCCATTCTTCCCTTGCTATCAATACCGATATCGCATGTAAAAAGAAAAAAAAAGCCTTTTCTGCTACCATCCGCTCTGGTACTATACCTGAGGCCATATTTCGTTGGAAACCCGAGCCACGCCTAAGGGATGGTGGAAGCGAAATCATTTCGACCCCCAGCGCGCAAAAGCAATATTTTCGCACGTGGTACGTGACAGCAGTTGCGTGCTTGCGAGTTCGGCTGCCGTATATCATGACGCCTAAGGGAAGGTGGAAGCGAAATAATTTTCGACCACCGCCGCGGACATGGAGGAAGAAAAACTAGGAGGGACCATGACGTCACAATCTTGAAGCCTAGTCATAAAAAATATAATGGAAAGCATCATGGGAAATCGGCCCTCAAGTGACAAGGCAGTGGTAGCTCTTAGCCGGATTTCGGTTTCGCTCTCTCGCTGTACCAGCAACTGCGCGACCATCTGCTTGCGTTCACTGACGGCTGCGTGGTGAGCGCAAACTGCTCGCTCGCCGCTGCGGCCAACGTTTTTAGATGGCTGCGGCCACCATACCCGAGTGACGCGTGCGTTGACTGCGGCGCAGTGGAGACATCGGAGCACATGCTCCTTGGCTGTGCCGCTTCTGCAGTGCCGCGTCGCGAGATTCTCGCGGCCTGCAGGGCGCTGGGAATCATCCCGGGCAGTCTCGAAGCGCTCCTGTGGCCGCGCGGCAGTGCGCGCACCCGTGGCCTCTGTGCGTTCATCGAGCAGGCGCGCTTGACTTCCCGCTCGCTCTTCGCCAGGTAGTGCACGCGTGACACGAACGCTCCGTGGGTGCTCCCTCGGACGGTATACGCGGCCGGGCGCCCCACCCCGGCCGCTAGTGGAGTGTGCCGCGCGCGCGATTAGTCCGAGACAGGACGCTACGAGCGCGCGGCTATGTATACATACAGTTTACTTCTTTTTGTAAGTGATTGTGCGCAGTGGCCGGGAGACCCCGCGCAGGGGCAGACGTAAAGCCGCCGGCACTCTCTTTCGACAGAGAGAGAAATACTTCACTGCTGCATTTCACGTCGGAACCGCTTAGGTGCGCGAGCCTATTCGGCACGACTTGTGCCTCGAAAATAGCGGAGAACGGCGGGCCCATGGGCGGGCCGAAGTCCGCCTGCCTGAGAAATACAATCTTGCGCAGCGCGCCGGAGCGCTCGTTAAACACGTCCGTCCGAACATATTTATCATGACGTCACCAATCCTCTCCATTCTTTTTTTTTACCTCCATGGCCGCGGTAGCCGCGGCAACCTTGGTCCGAACATATTTATCATGACGTCACGGAAATGTGGCCATGTGACAAACTTGTTTCACTACGCTCTTCCTAGATGGCGCCACAAGGCCCGTAGTGCACATAGCCAAGTCCGTCGTCGGCGCACTCCGTAGTGTACATAGCATTACTCTTATCGATTACCTATCATCAATCCTTATCTAGCTTACAGAGCACGGCATACTACGCAACTTCTACATATACACACCATTTGTTCCAGTACACTGAAACACCATAACATCCCTTTTCATTCCGTCCAATTTCTGACGCGTAATTTGCATATTAATATTTATCTGGCTATATTCAGTGTATATTCATAATGGTGGTTAAACAGCGCGAACACACCAAGACCGAGAAAGAGAGAGGACGCACACACCAGCGCTGAATTCAGCGCTGGTGTGTGTCCTGTCTTTTTGTTGGTCTATGTGTGTTTGCCTGTGGGCCGAACTTGGGCTAGCCCACGTGGGCCGGACTTGGGCTAGCCCATGTGGGCCGGACTTGGGCTTGCCCGTGTGTGTCCCCGCTGGACTTCCGCCTAAGCCCCCCTAGAGGTCCCCTCTGAGAAGCCCATTACTGCCCCTATGGGTCCCACAAAGGACCGAGGAAAGCCCCCTTTATCGTTTTTATGCATGCAGACCATAGGGGTCCCCTGATGGTCCTGTGTAGCAAGCCCACTGGGCTGCCCCTGTGGGTCCCGCGCGATGCCGAGTTGCAAATCCCGCACATATCCCACATCGGGCCCCCATGGGCTGCCCGAGTCGGGCCCACGAGGACCCGTAATTCCGAGCCCCGTTTGTGCTACTGGGGAGCTGTCACAAAATTCGGCGCAGTTTTGTAAACAAAGAAACAAAAACAGCGCCGCGCGGACGCGTCTCGCCGGCGCGAGCCGAACGAGGGAGAAGGAAACCCCCCTATGAGCATAGCCTGTGTGCGTGGCTCCCTCTCCCCTCCACCACCGCTCACCGACACGGCGTGCACCGAAGGAATGAGTCATCCACGCCGATTTCTCTCGAACGTCCGAGTCGCTTCTACTGCTAACCGGGGGAAAAGGGGGTAGCCTTGCGTGCGCTAAGACATGTCCCCAGCTGGTCTCCGCTGAGCTTGCCACGCCGAGTCGAGGGCATCTCCTTCGAGTCCGAGACCGCAACCGCCACACGCTCTAAGGTTGTCTGGGAACTTCGCTCTTAAAAGTGCTCGAAGTGTGGGTGACAAAAGCGCAAACAATGTGCCAAAGAGGCGTGTTTGAGGAGAGGAGACGAGATGTATTGTGTGTTTTGTTTCACTTTGTGCGTGCATTTGAATTTCTGGTGACGGAAGACGGCGCGTAATAAAAACAGCAGGGCCTGTTGTATTCCCTCCTGCATCAGCTTGAACGCTGGCGTTCTTTAGTGTCTTTTTAGACAGGTGTCTGTTTTGCAAGGAGACGCCGTCCTAGACAACAGACTCGTTGGAAAACATGCATGGAAAGTTTTCTGTGCGGCAAAAGCTCGTTTGTGACTGCTGCATCGGTCGGAGAAAATTAAAGTTAAATTTTCTAGGGGTAACGGCTGTATTCCTCATGCCCACCTTTCACTCAGACGTGGGATTTGGGGTTAGTTTTTGTTTTATAATACGCTAAATCAGGGCGCTCGTCTCATTCAGTAAGAAATAATTACTAATCCTCATCATATGCAGCAACGAAGGACCCCAAATTGCACCGACGATTATGATGCTTTCTAATGCGAAATTTGAGCGCAGTTATTTAGGGGTTTTGATTTTTTCCGTGGTTTTTCGAAGCTAGTACTACGGCGTTTGCAGACCAATGGAGCTAAACGGCTTCGACGTATAGGGCGCGCCGCGTCTATTCTTCAATTCACGCAAAAGCAGACGCAATCACACACACAGCGTCCAGAGTACACTCTCTCCCCCTATCGTCGAAGCTTGCGCCGCCGTTTGTCAGACGGGGAGTGAGGGTTTTAGAGTTTGCAAGTTTCTTGTCTCCGACCCTGCCAAGCCAGGCGCAAGCGAAGTGGAAAGGGCATCAAACGACACACACAAAGTTACGTGCTTGTTGTATGTAAACACAGAACACAGTAGGTTACGTGTTGTGTGTAAATAGGGCTTGATCGTCCAGAGAGAGAGAGAGAGCAAACATTATTGTCTGCAAGAGGTGGGCGATCTTGGGTTCTTCAGCCGCTCCAGGTGGCCGACAGTTTAAGTTTGCCGGCGACCTCCTGCGCTCTTCTCGTGTTCCTGGACCGAACATCCAGGTCCGGGCTGGCGAGAACAGCACTCTTAAAAAAAAAGGTAATAGTACTTACTAACTTTCGAGGTACTAACTGCTTGTCACATATCTTACTACACTGTTAGCAACTGCAGGTAGTAACGGGAAGGTAGTAACGACTGCTACCTGCAGTTAGTAACGGGAAGCTAGTAGTATTAAGCATGAAATGCTTTTAGCTCCCGTTGTCAGCAGTGGGCTGACGTCACGCCGAGACCGAGAGCCAACATCCGGGCACTGAATCCTACTCATCCGGGCACTGAATCCGGGCACTGGAACAAGAACATCCGGGCACCGCACGAGATTTAACGAGATTTGACTAATTCCGGAATCCAGACAGAGGTATCAGAGCGTGCTGTGTAAATCACACACTTAGGTTTAAGCTTATCTTGCATTACACGTAGAAATTATGCGAGGTGATCACATCAACAACCTTACTGTGCGCACTCAAAGGGTCAGAACTCAGGGAAAGCACGAATCACAAGGAGTCACACTCGCGCTCTGCGCGTGCAAATGTAGGGAAATCTTTCTCAGTCTTATATACGTACTGCGTAAATCAGACTCTAATTTACGGTCTAGTGCCTCTTAGTGGTTGAGCTAAGATAACAGCGTTAAATATGATATTGAGATTGTAGAAACAGCTTAGCCTACCTAACCATATGCCCCTGCAGAAATGTTTAATTACAAAACCATTTTATTAGCACAACAATCTGTGTCAGTTGATATTCTTTGACTTTATTTTAGGGTTAAAGGAACGGTTACTAACTAAATAGTAACTAGCGACCATAGGTAGTACTAAAACGGTAGCAAGGGCTACTTTTACCAGCTATATACCTTGAAGAGTGTGGTAAATAGCTGATGAAAGGTAGTAAAACGAAGTCAGAGTTAATACCTGCTGCGGTGTTGAATAACAAGGGTGATAAAACCAACCACTCCGGGGTACCCTTATTTCCCAATGGCATGCTTAACGTCTCGCGTGAGGCAACACTTGCCAGTCTCTAAAAACGCAAAGCAGGGCGACACTACGTACGAGTACATAAGAGATATTTTGTCAAACAGGACAGCGTAGCAAACTATACGGGAACTCAAGTCAGAAAAGATACCATTGATTGTCCAAGTTTCTGGGTCCTTCTGCGGCGCGCTGCGGCGCGTACACCCTGGCGCCATCTCTTAACGAGCAGCGACACTCTACCCAGCTGCCTCCGCGACGCGCAAGTTTTTATGCTCTTATGTTCCGTTAAGCAAATGGCACCGGCGACGGCAAGGAACACCGCGCAACCTACGAATGTGCGCTTGGAACCCGATTTTGATGTTTTTATTTTTAGATGACTAACGACGAGGCCAACGACGACGATGACAGAACGGTGATCGGTGAAGTCGTCTATTGCTTCTGTCTTTCGTCGCCCATCATGCTAACACAATATATAACTTGTTTTTCCAGGCATCAGCGGAAATAAATAGGACCATAAAGTTAATCCTAGTCATATAAAATTTCATATAAATTTAAATCAGTAGCAGGCCTGGGCCATGTTACCACCGGCCAACCTCTTCACATTTTCCTTTCATTAAAATTCCTTTCTCTCTCTAATCATATTGCCAGAGTAACTCCACTTAGACACAAATGAGTGATATCAATGAACTTTGTATTGCATCTAAAGGCCTACGTCGCCATTTCGATGCGCGGTGACTTAAATTAAATGATATCTTCAAGGAAACAAAAGGTCTACTCCTTCCATTCAGTTGCCGAGGAGTCTTCAAAGGTTGACGTCGGTGAGAGTAAAACGATGCCTCTGGAAACGAAACACGCTCGGACTATAAAAAGGGCCGCACTTACGAACAAGCGTTGTACGATCAACGACGAAAAAATCATGACTGATAAAACTGAAACGAGTGCGAAGACTCGTAAGTATTAGATCCTGGATATACAATTCAAGTGGGGTTCGTTGAAAGTTAAAAAGAGCTGGTATTGCGCTTTAGAAGTGAAATTTATAGGCGCTAATCTTAAATGTCCTTATGTTAAAGATTCTGCGTCGATAAGGCGCTTCCTAGACATCTGCACGGCACGACGGTGGGGGGTCACCCACTGCGTCCGAGGGAACGGGCCTCGGCTCGCTCCAAGGTCACTTGGGAAGCACCCCCGGCTCCCCCCGCCGGAAAGCGGGCTGCGTGTGTGTGGCAGTGATTTGTGCGTCAGGCGCTAATCTTAAATTTATAGGCGATAATCTTAAATGTCCTTATGTTAAAGATTCTGCGTCGATAAGGCGCTTCCTAGACATCTGCACGGCACGACGGTGGGGGGTCACCCACTGCGTCCGAGGGAACGGGCCTCGGCTCGCTCCAAGGTCACTTGGGAAGCACCCCCGGCTCCCCCCGCCGGAAAGCGGGCTGCGTGTGTGTGGCAGTGATTTGTGCGTCAGGGCCGACGGGCAGAGGGGACGATTGCTTTGTTGGTGCCGGAAAAAGACAGACACTCAGCGACCCCAGAGAAGCGAGCCTCTCGTTTTTGACGCTCTCCGGCCAGTGTTCTTTCTGTGGTGTAGTTGTAAAATAAATCCTCGTTCGTTGTTGTTAAAGTATTTCAGTCTCCCGTAAGTCATTGGGAAACGAACAACTTAGATTTCGTTATGCTCTGAGAAGTTCAAGTGCATTGCTCATGTTTAATTTGTTTTGCTCGTGTTTGTCATGTTTAATTGATTATAGGCACCCTGCACCCGCCAGGCACCGCGACCGTAGAGGCTGCGTTCAGCTCACCCGCGCGGCCAGTTTCTCGTCCCTGTCAGGAAGGCTCCCCCGCGACCTCGAAGGGGTGGCGTCAGCTAGCGGCTGCCGCTCTTCGTAGGGGCGGGATTTCTACCTATTCATTCATGAGGCTGAAAAATTCTTTCGAGGAGCGAACGTCAGGAAAGGAACGAAGCGTTTAGAAGCAGGCCATGTACACAATGTGAAAGAGGTGGTGTCGTGCGACGGGAGCGAAGTAGCAGCCCGGTGCACTGTGCAGACAAGCATCACTGCGCCACCGAAAACGGTCAAATTAACGCTAAGAAGTATTTCTGTCTAAAGCCTGTCAGCGCTGTACTCTACGTCAATTTATTTTTATGTAGCTATCTTCCAGTAGACAGCTTGTAGCCGCGAGCTGCAGTTGCAAGGCACGCAAATGTAAACACGCTGCTGCCGTTGCCGTGCTTTGGAGCGGAGTGAAACGCTCTCCAAAACGAGCCACCCTCAAGCCTGGAGTGTTCCTGCATTTAGAAAGGCTTACCCTGAACTTTCAAAGACGGCCAGGCGGCATAACATTGAAGGTAATTAGAAAACGCCAGTTTCTGAGCGAACGGCGCAAACCTGACTTCATAACATTCTCGTTTGCCGCACCTTCGGTGTTCGATGTGGAATACCCTGTCCAAACTACGCCTTGAAATGATGAGTCCATTGAGTAAACTGCCACTCATATTTTCTCTTTTTTTCAGCAACTGCCAGATCATTATCGCTACAACACGTGCGTCAGTATTTTGGTGATATATGAGATATCCAATGAACGAGCTTTTGCAAGCAGAAAAGAATGCAAGTGGCGGCGAAGCGCCTGTGGGGACTGAAGCCCCTGCGGAAAACATAAAACTTTTTAACTGGGATTCGGCAAAAAAGGAGTACCCCGGCTATTTTATGCAGGATTCTTGCAGAATGCTTGTACTCAAAAAGCGGAATTTCGTTGCAAGATTTGTTTAATTTCTACGCATTTAGCACGAGCGCCCGGTCTCTTCGACATTAGGGTAAATGATTATTGTACTAAATTATCACCCAGTCGTTCAGACGTGGAGGCAAAGATTTATCAGGAGCATGTTGCCGTTGCCCCTGAAAGCGTGCCTTCACTGTCGAAAAAGACGCTGGACGACAAGGCGCAGTTGAAACGAGCAAGAATTCTGCGCATAGCTGGAACTTTTGTAAACGATTCTATGCGGCGCAAAATTTGGGCTCCTTCTTAAGGTGTGACTGCGGGCGAGTTTCGGCGTGGCTTTTTAAGCCCACATATTGTTGACAACCAGGACAATGACCGGAAATCGTGGGTGCAAGAAGAGGGAAGGGTTTCCAGAGAGCCATTAGCATTCCTCCGAGTCTGCTGAATGTGCCATGACTAGAAAACCTGTCTAGGAGGTAATGCATGAGTCACGTAAGCGTCTTCCGCACGGGTTTGACCATTGTCTGACCAGAAACCGCGCACGCGTGTTGCCCGCCGCGAAGGGTGGGCCGTCTCCCAATGTCGCGTTGGAAATCCATAAAACCTTGTCCGAGGCGAATTTATATCTGTATTATTGCCTCGTACAACACAGCAATGTGTCCTGCTGTTGTTATGTGCCATTTTGTGCTCGGGAAGGAGGCGCACAACTGCGTCGCGACGGCGCGCGCAACACAGCGAGAGCTGTTGGACCGCCCCCGCCTTCCTGGCAGGGACGCGCGCGCCGCCGCCAGTGGCGCGCGCGTCGCGCTGGAGTTAGATGCGCAGGGTGCCTATAATCAAAAACACGAACAGTTTCAAAGGACTGAACTCCTGTGGCTGCGTTAGAGCGGAAGTCTAAATATGTCCAGAGTATAACCCGATTGATCATGTCCCTAAGAAAAAGTTGCAGGGTTTTAACGTCGTTAAGCCTAGTAGGCGTGCGAAAGTGTCTGTTTTGTGTGGTTGGCTCGCGGCTTTCCTTTGCTAGGTCGTCGGCACGTAACGCACGCCCAGCGCGAGAAGGAGACTGCACAGCCGACACTGTGTGTATGTGTACGCCTGCCTTAGCGCGAAGAACAGACAGACGGGGAGCGAGCCTATGTAACAAGGGCGCTGACCGCCCGAGGTGCCGTTTAATCAGTGAACAAATTGTGTTTTGTTTGTGTGCCTCTCTCTTTTGTGGTAGTGCAAAGTGCAATAATTCTTTTGTATTGTAATCTCTCTCAAGTGTAGCTTTACTGTCAGTGGAGCGTTTTGTGAAGGAGGAATATGTCTGAAAAATAAAAAAGCTGTCTGTAATTGTACATACATGTCTTGCTCGCATTGTTTGCCTCAATCTATCGAAAAGCTGATACAGCTGATGAGCTGCGCTCAAATTCCGAACTAGGAAATAACGTAATCACCGGCAATTTTTTTGTTCCTTTGTTTCAAAAATGCGCCGAATTTTGTGACACCTGTGAGCCCGCTAGCTCGGAAAACTGTTTGTGCCCCGAGCGTTCTGGTCTACCCTTGGCGCGGCACGGTACCGGCATCGTCGTCGAAAACGAGACCGTCAACGGCCAAGGACGCTTCCTTCTGAGAACCCGCGGCTTGGTCACATAAACACGGCGTTCGATAACGCAACACTGAACGGACAAGTAGGCTTCCGCCAGCTGCCGAAGAGAGCGGCTGCTTGGGGAGCCAGTTTGTACGTTCCATGGGCCTGGGACCCTCTTCTTTTTTGGGTCAAATTCTCGAAAAATAATGCAATTCCTAGCCTTCACCGAATCCGCAGCCCGTATCTGGTAACAGTATATACATGCACAACTTACCGGCTACTGGCCTAAATTCTAAATCGTGAGATGAACTGTTTTGTGTATTCACAGCCATTTTGTGTTAATTTCTCTATGGTCCATGGCTCTGCAATTTCAGTTTTTTTTTTTCTAGCAAGGTTAGGTTACACAAACTTTGCTGGTCTAGTTCATATCTGTCGAGTGCTTTTATTGGGTACTTTATGTGCATAACCTATTCATATTTATTCAGAAAAGAACTGAACATACGGAAAGGAACTCGTAGTTTACCACACTACAAACATCTGTACCTGTGCTAAGAAAAAATGTTCCTTGTTGGCTGCTTGAAGAAACAAAGGGCGTTATTCTGGCGCGTGTGTTGCGCGTGTGTAGCGCCGTGTGTTGTCTGTCTTTCTGTGTCCTCGTCTCTTTGCGCTACGTTTTTTACCTTTCTGGCGCGTATTGCGCAGATTTTTTGCTACACCTTCTGATTGTCGCCTTTCATGAATAATAACTATTCTCACACATGTCTCATCTTCCCACAGGTGTTTTAAAAAGTCGCTTCTGCATTAAGGTAGGTGCTACGCAAGAGGCAACAAAACTCAGAAATAAAGAAAAATGCTGCTCAAACTTGAAATATGCGAAAAGCACCGTAAGCCAACCAGAATTTCATAGCTAATTTCAGGTCGTCTTGCGTTCAATTCACATTCTTTTTCCCGCCCGAACATCTGTCAAGCCCTAACATCTGAAACTAAACATTTTTGCAGTTTTGCAGGCCGTTGTCGGACAACATAATTTTCACAGATCTTCTCTCCACTGAAGAACACTGATTGAGAAAGGCATGGCAGAGTCATTGTGACCAAGATTTCAATTGTATGCTCACAGAACTTCTGAGAAGCGTTTATAAGTGCTTGGCGGCGTATTACGACCGCCTGTGCCATCGCATGCAAAGTTAAAACTCCTGCACCGACCTGTAGAGAGCCTTTGTGTGGCGCTGTGATGCGCATGGCTCGTTTTATACAGAACGCGCCCCCTGAATACCACGATTTCGACGAAGAGCACAAAAACCTGCAATTGTTCGCAAGCCTAGGAAGTACAAGGCGGAGGAAAGAAAACAATTCTGCTTTATAAACAAAAGACTTCCCAAAATTTTAGTGCTGACACAACTTTGTTTAACACATAGTCAGGCAGCTGTTAAGCGGTCAATTGCTAAGCAGTGAAATTTGTTACCAAGCAGAGCCGCGGCATAATCGACACAAAATTGGGTGGTAACTTCAACGCAATTTCATGAGACACCGGCCTGATTTAGTTACACAAGACTATCTTTGCGGAAAGCAAAATTTTCGTATCCTTGGGGCATAAACCTTAGCAATTTTGCTGCCAGGCATCGCCGTCTTGTTTGGGATAGCAATATCAAAGCGACGCTGGCATCGAGGCCCCGTAGCAAGAGCGAACTGTGTTTCGTCTTCCTTCTTGTCCTTGTTATATTGGATGTGTGAATTTTTATGAGTGGCATGAAATAGTAAAAAATTTTTGAGGGAACTTACGAAACTTAGGTGCGAGTAATGCAAAGCGCTCTAATTCTATTCCACTTCTATGGTAATTTGATTCTTATTACATTATAATTGTGTTCGAATTCAATTTTAATGTCATACTCTTCTTTTGCGGTCGCTGCGTTGTAAATATCTGAACTATTACTGGTTAACATTTGGCATTTCTCCGTCTTCGATGACATCACACCGTTTCGAACAATCGAGAGTTTTGTAACGCCACCTCTGGTGGGCGACGCCGGGTCTCTCAAGAGCAAACTATTGCTGTCCGTTAAAAAACACTGCTCCCGGTTTAGCAATGGTAACCAGGAAATATTCCATGAAAGGAGATTTTTGCAGTTCGACACCAACGTACCTGGAAGCGCGATTGGAAACGCGTTTCCTTTCTTTTCTTGACAGCACACAGATGGAAGTTGATGAACACTACGATGTGCAGTGCACAGCGCGAGAGTGTTGCAGTTTATCGCAAACCGTGATTGGCTTCCGCGATAGCATAGTGCTATCATGCAGTGGCCAGCAGAGCTGGTCTCTTCGCGTCACTGTGGGCTCAACATCCAGTCGCGGAAATATTTATTTTATTCGACCAGTTTGTCCAAAGTCACCCCCATTCAAAGTCTGGTTTACTTCCCGCCATTTCCCGCATCGCGGGACTAACTTCAGAGGCATCACCACGGACCTGCATTTTCGAGATGTTGAGGCCAGTAGTGCTTCCAGAGCTAATGTATTTGCGCAGCAGTGACTGACTTGATCTTTATTCAGCCCCTGAATCACGATACACTGGCGCTGAGTTCAAGTTCTTATAAAAAAGTTCGCTGTGTTCTCGCCCTGGTTAAACCTGGAGGATTGCGAAAGCAACATCTGCGCGTAGCCATATAAAGTTGCGTGAGCTACATTGCCCACAGTGTCGCCGTTTCGCGTGCTCTTGCACGACCATACTGCGCATGCGCGAGGAGCAAATGCCGTAACTGCGCACAGCTGGCGTGCCGGCGCCGCTACTGCGCATCGGAGAGGAGAGAGAGAGAGGCGATGGAGAGCGCGCGGCAGCGGCGGCGGCCCCGGCATGCTAGCTATGCGCCCCTACTGCGCATGCGCAACTGGCGAGCGGGGCGGTACCTTTGAGTCACCTGCGCAGCGACGACGGCGGCGCGCCAGCTGTAGGCCGTGTGATGTCACGGCTCGTCGCGCATGCGCAGTATGGCATTTCCTCGGCCCTGCGAAATGGCTCGGCGACTAGCGTAGTGTTGCTTTCGCACCAAAATACTGATGATGAACTTTAAGGAGACAAAGACTGAAAAAATTCCTTGTAATTGACATACAAGGTAGAGGCAGGCTGGCGTTGTTGTTAATAATTCTTGTTGTGTGGTCATAGAGTCGATCACAGGTATATCGAATCCGGTTATATCGTACACAGATATTGTTTACTTGAAAATCATTGAAATGTATAGGAAAGTTGTGCTGTATATAGACCTCAAATTTCGCTAGACATTCAACGTATCGAACTAAGCTCCGCGCCTCTGCAAGTGACGCTTATGCTTGCGGGCCCTTCGATAAATTTCCGCGCGCAGACGGGCGGGCTGCGCGGCCTCGAGATCACGCCGGCAGGCCTAGCTCTGTGAAACCGCATGACGAAGTGAACGTAGGATTGGCCTGATGGTTGCCTTCGGTCCACTGCATTCGTTTTACGCTGCGTATCACTGTCATGCAGCAAAGCCTGCCTAGCTGAAGCCGCGTAGCTTCCCTGGCCCCGCGTTGCGTGTTCGCTTGCGAATTGCGGACACAAACTGTGCACGTGCCCAGAAACGTTTTCGCAACGCCGAAATCACGAAGGACGTCAATTTCATCGCTGACAAGAAGCACAAAGAGGCACTCAGGGGTGCATTGTGCAGGTCGCACTGGAAACTACAAAGCAATCACTTAACTTCACGAGGCTGCCCAGTAATTAGGCTTTGTTGCAAATTTCGTGTTCCGAAAACTTTGTTGGGCACCTGTACCTTGGTTTTAATGAACGATCATTTATATACAGAGCGTACCGTTAAAACAGTTAGTCATCTTATGATCGGCAGAGGATACTTCCAAAGCACAGTCCGCAGCGGGTTCGTTGTGAAGCATGCTAGAACTTGCAACGCCTAGCGGACAGCTCTCTACCAGCACGCCGGCGGACGGCTCGTTGCTGCAGAAAGCACGTGACCAACTTGTGTACAGTGTATTGTCGCTTCCTGATTACAGATAAGCTTATCTAGAGCCAGCTTTCCATGCGAAAGCATTTCTTGTCTCATGAGTGGTGTGCAGACGACCTGTCAGCAGAACATGTGGGAAGAGCCTGTCAGCACAGCGTGTCAGCAGAGCGCGGCCGCACGAAAATGACTATTCGAAAAAAGAACTTCGCAGGTCCTCTGTGCGCTAGGCGAGAACGCAGCTCATACGCCAAAAGATGTCTATTTTTTTCTCTGTTGCATTGGAAATCAAATCCTCTAAGCTACAAAATTCTTTACATACACACGTACTATTCCGCAATGCAGGCACACATTCTCATGTCTTCGTACACTGCACTCCATCAGCCCATCAAAACTGCGGGAGACACGCGGCGTCGTTGAATCAAGCGTTTTATAGGGTCCCGAAGTGACCGCATTGTGGTGCGTACGACGGTAAAGTGTGTTGGGGATGTGTACAGATGTTACATAGGTATGACTTGCAAAAAAAGTTGCTTACGTCATCTAAGGGTCACATGACATGCGTCACGTGAGAACCATGACTTGCAAATCAAACGTTGGTCACGTTCAAACGCAAATGCTTTCACAATTCTCCAATGCAGCAGACAGTAGTTCTGTACAATATTAAACTGAAAGTCTTTAATGCCTCATCATTGTCGACAGAAGGTTTTCAGCAGAGGTGTCATGCTTTTTCTAGTCGGACCAGAAGAAAAATTCTTGCTCAGGATGGGATTCAAACCACCATCCTTCCGTTGCGCAGCCGAACATGCTAATGGCTACGCTACTTCCTGCCAACGCATATGTAGTTCTCCTCGTATTGGACGCTGGAGAATGCAGAAAGACGTCGAATCAGACGGATGCCTCCCAAACGCCCCCCAGTGTCTCCAGCATTTAAGATTCACAAACAATTGTGCACTTAATTAACATCTTAATCACACATCAGTGACACAAGCAGCAACACCGCACAAAAGGCTTTCGCCTCACCACACTTTAGGACAACAATGTGCCCCCCCCCCTTCCCCCCTGAATTTTTTTTATACGTAGAATAATATTACTATCGAACTCTTCCCCGATCCTCTTCGATTTCGATATACTCAGGTTCGACTGTAATTCGATAGGACGAAACAACCAGCGTTCTTAACATTTTCTACAGGTTTATTTAAGGTGACAATGGTAGAATCCTTTGATTGATGTTGTTATACAATTTGGACCGTACAAGAGGTTTGTAACGGAGTAATTTTAGTGGAATGGTGGCTTTATAAAAGTCTCATCACTGGTATTCTACGGTTCGGTTACAAGTTTCGACTATGTGCCTAATACGAGTTTTTTTTTATTACTGACATCAACATAAACTACGAAGTTGGTAAGTGACTAAGGCGCTGGCTATTCCTTTTCACATCAATAAAAAAACTGGAATCAGGCTCCAAAGTAAGGCAATGATGTGTAGTTGAACGCGCACCGCCACAACGTGAACTCAATACATCACAATTTTAGTGCAAATTTGGTGGCCAATTTTTGCACCTGAGAAAGATATTATTTAGGCATAATTGAAGGGATAACCTCTCACTCCTTAATTTCGTATAAGTGTACACTTATACGCCGGAGTATATATGTAAACAAGGCGAGACATTGAGGGAGGCTATAAATGTATGGTAAGATAAGTATAGGGTCAAAAGTGGAACCCTGAGACAACCCTGATTTACGTTGATTAGTGCACAACCTTCGTTGTTAGCATTAATGTACTGAGAGCGATCAGCTAGGAAGTGGTGGAGCGATGTTACTGTGCCCCAAAACAAATTTATTGTAGGTAGTTTAACCATGAACATGAGAAGTCCATGGTCAACTTTCTGAAAGGTATAGCGAAGTCAAGGGAAATATGGTCTGCCTGGGAACAATTGCCTAGTTTAGCATTCTGGAGCTTTCAGCGGTCACGTGTAACCAATTACACAAAACTGCCAAGGTATGTCTTTCCGGAATTGGCGACAGTGTGTCATGAAGGGCACTGGCGCTGCCTGACAAACATGGCAGTCCGAACGGCACCGAAATTAAAAAGCGACTACCGATAAGAGCTTTCCCGGCTCTGTGCCGCCGTTGCTATAACTCAAGGGACAGACATGGTCCCAAGAGGACCACCGCTATCTGTGCACAAAAGCGCCAAGTACTGTTTGCGTAGCTCGCGCATCTGAGCACAGATGGGCGCAGCTCTGTGGCACAACGATCGGCGCATTAATCGCCGCGAGCAGCTGTGTGCGAATATCGGGCTGCACAGGCGTCGTGAACGACGGTTAGTATCTTCTCGCCAGGGGGAAAAAAAACTCTCCGACGAAAATCACCCGATTCACGAAGCCATTAAGAGACCTATGACTAGGACCATATCTGGTATTTTCGCTAGGAACACCACTGTACAAAAGTTATGGCCAAATTGCGGGAAAACACACTTTTCGCATTTTACGCATTTTACGCATTTTTCGCATTTTCCCTCAAAGTTAATCTCTTTTATTCTAATTCAAGCCTTTTTACCATGCAGGATATGTTACAGACGAAAAAAAGGTTCTGTTTCTGGCGAATGTAGCGGACATTTCTCTAATTATGAATAATATTGAATTTTCAAGTGAAGGACTAAAGATAGGCAAAAAACACCCGACTAGTAATTTCTCAGATGGCACATACGACTGCACAAAGATTACTCACCGTTAACGGCCACCATATGACCGCAAAGTTTTTCCGCTATGATATTAAAGAAACTACCTCTGACAGTTGAATAAAGATCCATAAATTCCCTGCTGACAAAAAGTTCTATGATGCAATAACCTCATAGATCATTCATCATAGAATATCATACAATCTGTATGATATTCTATGATGAATGATCTATGAGGTTATTGCATCATAGAACTTTTTTTACTTCCTGGATTTAGTCAGAGGTGATCGAGCGGAAACTGTGGTACCTTTGATGTAGACCTGCATTGCCGTTTCTAAAGTTCTTATTTTTCGCTTTACTCTCAATTCCATCGTCTTGATTATATTTTGCAGGTGCCTGAAAGACGTAGGTTGTTCATCCTACTTAGGAAACAGGATGCTGTACTAGGCTGATTACACGCCCGCAGTTGACTTCAATTCATTTTGTTCGCTTTGCTTTAGGGGGTGTTAAGAACTTTTAATGTCAAGAAAATTTTATATCTAAGCTGGTTAGCAGAACTGAAGGAAAAATATTCATGGCTGAGTATACTTAATGCCTGCCATGCGTTAGTCTGACAGTAAGTGCAGTTCAACGCCGAAAATGAACTTCAAATATAAATTTTTCTGTGTTCAAGAGTGGCAATATTTCAGTGCAAGTTTAACCTGTCCTCCACTAAAATATATATGCTGAGAGTATTGTACTGCTGTAAAATCGCTTTTTGTTCGGTTTGACGAGGAAAAATGGGATCTTCCGTCAAATTCCGTGCTCATTTGTTTTTCACAAATGTCAAGACTTCATCGTAGAAAAAAGTATCGCTTTAAGACGTGAAGTAAAGGCTCCAACCTGACGTCTCAGGAGAGATTCCGGTTCTAGCCTGCTCTAATCTTGCACAGCATCTCTGAAAGAGGGACATTGAAAGGCACATACGGAAATTAAACCACTATCGCTTAGCTGAAACAGGTTTGGTTTGGTTTATGGGGTTTAACGTCCCAAAGCGACTAAGGCTATGAGAGACGCCGTAGTGGAAGGCTCCGGAAATTTCGACCACCTGGGGTTCTTTAACGTGCACTGACATCGCACAGTACACGAGCCTCTAGAATTTCTCCTGCAAAGAAATTCAACCGCCGCGGCCGGGATCGAACCCGCGTCTTTCGGGTCAGCAGCCGAGCACCATAACCACTGAGCCACCGCGGCGACCCTAGCGGGCTTTTTCTTTTTTCAAGTTTTAAGGAAGCAACCACGCTAAAGCGACATTCAAGAAAACAACTATAATGGGCGTTCCTCGATATTCTCTGCAACTTTCTCGCACTAATGTGAACAGCAGAACATTTCGCTCATTTTGATTTGTCAGACAATGAGTGAATGTGGGCGCTTTTTAAAAAATAAGCAGAGTTGTCCAAGACGGCATGCCTACAACACTGCACTACTCAAAAAAGTATCGCTTTAAGACGTGAAGTAAAGGCTCCAACCTGACGTCTCAGGAGAGATTCCGGTTCTAGCCTGCTCTAATCTTGCACAGCATCTCTGAAAGAGGGACATTGAAAGGCACATACGGAAACGCGGAACATTTAAACCACTACAGCTTAGCTGAAACAGGTATTGGCATCTCCTGATATGATTCGTATTATTGCGGAAAAAAACTTAGCCGTTTTCTCTTCGCATCCAGATTCAAGTGTATTTAGAGGAGGCAATTGGCAGTATACCTCAGAGTAGCTGCTCTTAACCAGTGGTAAAAATAATTCACTTTAACATAATATTCAACCTGTTTCTGTTTTTACTCCTCGCTAAGACACCGTTATATTGTTTAATGGAAGCCTTTAACGATTTGTATGAGTTGTGTCAAAGGAAATATTCTGTTGAATTTTTTTTATATCTGGGATCTGAATTCAATATTACAGCGCAACGACGCACAAAACAAAAGGGGGACACAACAGCGCTGACTGTCAACTAAATTTTATTCGAGACCTGGTGGGTTTTTATACCACCTGGCGAACAGAACAGGAAAACACATACAAGAATAGCTACAGGCATGCGCAAGGGTACAAGAACGGCGGTGAGCCGGCACGCGTCAGATTTCACATTTTCGATATTAATGCGAAAGCCTTTAATGTCTCATCGTTATAAGCAGCAGTTGTTGACAGAAATGTCACGCTTTTCAATTGGTCGAAACGGTTGTGACGTCAAAGTGCGCGAATTTCAAACGGGGCCAATTGTAGTTTGGCTATTAACCATGCAACCAATTGAAGGGATCGTATAGTGATGCTTTAAGTAAGTGGGACTGAGCTTAGTTAATTGCTTAATTACCAAACTAACCTAATTAACTTTTCTAGTCAGGCCATATAAATAAATTAAACGAGTGGGAAATTGGTCGAGCTCGGGAATCGAACCCCAGTCTTCGGCGTGCGAGACGAGCATGCTATCCACTCCGCCATGCCAGCTTTTTTTTTTCTTTATTGACTCCGCCATGCCAGCTCGATGATTCGGAACGACACCAGACCAACGGCCCAACACCGGCATCCTGGTCCACCGAAATTTACCAGCTAATCATATAGACCTTAGTTCCCCGAGGTTCCGCACACTTTCGTACAGGTCCTACCGAACAGCCGCTCACAAGCCCCGCTCCACATCCTCAACGTCTACAGCCCCCTAGCGACAAAAGCACACGAGTGGCAACCCTCGTTCGTAAGGCCTGCGCGACTGCACAAACAGGGATGCTACTCATCTTAGGCGACTTCAACGCGCCGCATACCGAGTGGGGCTACCCCCGCAAAGCATGCGGTCGTAAGGGAGCCAAAGTGTGGGAGGCAGCCCAAACACTGGGCCTGACATTACTCCTGGACCCCGACAGGCCTACTCGCATTGGAAACAGTGTCACACAGGACAGCTGCCCCGATCTCACTTTCGCCCGCAACATCCCAGACGCACGCTGGGAAAACCTCGGCATGAACATAGGTAGCGACCGCTATGTTCTCAGCACAACCTTCACGGCTACACACAGCAAAGCCCCCAACCGAACATCAGGCACACTAACTGGGACGCCTTCCGATACGTGCGCGCCAAACGCAATTCGGCCCCCATAGATGACCTGGACACATGGACAAACTCGCGGCTCGAACACACCGCCAATGCCACCTCCACGACTACCCAGGACGAGGATGGCCCCTCTCCCGACGCCAAACTCATACACATGTGGGAGGCCCAGCGCAGTCTTAGCGCTCGCTGGCTCCGCCAAAAACACAATCGACCCCTCAAGCACCGTCTCGTTCGCCTCGAGCGAGAGATCGAAGCTTACTCCATCAAACTGAGTCAGGAGCAATGGCATCAAACCTGCGACCGTCTTAGCGGCCAGTTAGTTAGGTTGCAAAAACTCGTGGTTCTTGCTCAGACAACTACAGGACCCAACTCACGCCAAATCCACATCTCACATGAACCTCACCAGTGTCATACACGCTTTTCAGGGAACAAATGAGGAACTCCTCGCTACCCTGAAAGACAAGTACATCAATACTTCCACTGAAATTCCCATCCCTTCAGGATACACGGGTGCTCAGAACACCAACATGGACGCCGACATCACGGCAGGAGAAGTCCGCGCCGCCCTCAACCAGATTAAAACCACCGCGGCCGCTGGCGACGACCGCATAACCAACAAGATGCTTCGTAACCTCGAAGATCAGTCCGTCGAAGCACTGACGGACCTCTTCAATCAACACTGGCATGATGGTCGCCTTCCAGACACTTGGAAGCATGCCAAAGTGATTTTCATACCTAAGCCAGGTAAACGACTCGAGTTGGGCAACCTTCGGCCAATCTCGCTCACGTCCTGCCTGGGAAAGGCCATGGAACACGTCATACTCAATAGACTCCGCACTTACGTAGACCAAGAGGACCTTTTCCCCCCACTATGCTCGGCTTCAGGACTGGCCCCTCCACTCAAGACATTACGTGTCAAATCCAACACGACATCCTCGATCCGAGACCCATCCGAGCTACACGAACCATCCTAAGCCTAGATGTCAGCAAGGCTTTCGACAACGTGTCACATGCTTTCATCCTGGAAAACCTCTCACAAATGAATGTAGGAACTCGCACTTACAACTACATCGCCGACTTTCTTCCTAACCGCACAGCAGAACTTCACATTGCAGACCTCCACAGCGAGATCACACTAGGCACCCGAGGAACACCACAAGGAGCAGTCCTATCTCCGTTCCTTTTCAACACTACAATGAGAGGCCTCCCTCCGCTCCTGGAAGAGATACCTCACATTAAACACTCAATATATGCCGATGACATTACCCTGTGGACCAACTCTGGCTCTGGCGGGGAAATCCAAATTGCCTCCAAACAGCAATCGATAAAGTACACTCCTTTGTACAGGCGAACGGGCTCACATGCTCCTCCACAAAGTCCGAATTACTAGTCATCAGGGACAGACGAGTTCGCGTGCCCGTCCCCGACCCGCAAGAACCTATCGTGCTTCAAGTAGACACACATCCCATACCTCCGGTCCGCACCATCCGCGTTCTGGGTATGTTAATACAGAATAACACGCAAAACTCTGAGGCCATTCAGCGCCTCCGCACCACAGCCAATCAGATCAACGGCCTTATCCGCCGCATCAGCACCCGCCGCAGAGGTATGAAGGAGGATGACCTCTGTCGGCTCACGCAAGCTTTCCTCATTAGCAGGATAGTCTACTCCTACCCCTACTATCACCTCCTCCGGAAGGACGAGGAAGCTTTGAACAGTATTTTACGTTCAGCCTACAAAGCGGCACTGGGACTACCTCAGTACGCCAGCACATAGCACCTCCTCCAACTCGGCATCTACAACACGCTCACAGAACTCATAGAGGCACACAAGACCGCCCAAATCCATCGTCTCTCCCGCACTAAATACGGGCGGCTCATACTTGACCGTCTCAACATCAACCCCATAGGCGACGTTCACCCCATGACGCCCTTTCCGATAGGGGTCTATAGCCGCCTAGTTATAAAACCAATCCCCAAAAACATGCTACCTGGCCGCCATGATACGCGCCGTCAGCTGAAAGCCAAAGCACTAGATGCCACATACCTTGCCGACGAACACGCAATATACGTAGATGCTGCACGGCAAAGTGCAAACACATACGTGGCTTGTGCAACCACGCCACAATCTACTCTCGTCACCGCCGCCACAATAGTAGCTCACTCTCCGACAGCGGCAGAAGAAACCGCCATCGCGCTGGCCATCGCTGACCCACGTACGCGCACAGTCCTAAGCGACTCCAAAAGAGCGATACACAATTACTCGGCAGGTTTTATCTGCCACCCCGCTGCACGCATCCTTCGCGGCTGCACTCCCGACCATAAGATCAGCCAGGTCTGGGTACCCGCCCACGCGGGAAACTCTGGAAACGAAGTAGTCGACTGACTAGCCCGAGGACTAACCAACCGGGCGGCCGGCCCCACGGACCCAGACGCTCATGCCGAGGCTCCCCAGACCTTTGACGAAATTACCAACCTCTACAGAGAGATGAGACACCAGCTCCCGCCTCCACACCCCGATTTGAATCGCGCGCAAGCCACCTTGCTCCGCAGGTTGCAGACACACTCCATCCTTAGCCATTCTAGACTTTCACTCATCACAGACGGGGAATACGACCCCGTCTGCCAACATTGTTACCAGGGAGAAATCGCTACCCAGGCACACATCCTCTGGGGTAGCGCGGGAAATCCGCCCCCCCCCCCCCCCCCCCCGAACCTTACTGGCAGCTCCCTCCGAACAAGGATGGAACCAACACCTCAGAAGGCCAGACAAGAACATCCTACTGGCACTCATTTCGTGGGCCCAGGAACTCGCCCCCACCTGGGGGCCACACCAAGCCCACCTGCCCTAAATCCCGCCAATCTATGGCAATAAAGTTGTTTCTCTCTCTCTTCGGAATGAACAAAGGCGCGTCTAGTGAATACGGTGTCTTCGCTCACTCTCATCCTCCTCCCTTCCCTTCCGGCGAGGTTCAGGTGTCCACCGAGATATGAGAGAGAGAAAATTTCCTTTCCTCAAAAACCAATTTACCGACGAGCAAGGCGTAGAACCGAATGGGCGACAGCTTTCTATGGACCCCCTGGCAGCGTTGCAAGACGCTGTCGCGTTCCACTCTTAGAGGCGAAGCATAACATCTTAACCACACATCAGTCAAAAAAGTGGTCAAGAGGTCAAAAAAGTGCCCCCAGAATTGACGGGTGTCCACCGAGATATGGGAGACAGTTACTGCGTGATTTCCTTTAATCAAATACAATTTTGGTTTTCTTCATTACGGGCCCTCTTTGTCTTCTTTCACTCCCACTTCCTCCCTTCCTCTACGGTGCGGTTCAGGTGTCCACCGAGCTGACACAGAATTACTGCCCCATTTCCTTTCCTTAAAAAGCCTTGCGTTCAAAGGGCATGGCATCGCACTGTGGACCCCTGGCAGCGCTACAACACGTTGGCGCGTTCCACTCCTAAAGGCGACGCTTAAGCGTCATTAATTAGTAGTCAGGCCTTAAGCAATATTTAACCATTAATTAGTGATTTGTCATCACTTAGTAATTAGTACTCAATTATACGTGACGCCACCAGTGCCACAGAGGCAGCCAAAGGGGTGCGGAAAGCCCTTTTGCCTGTACGCACTTTAGACAGTCAAAGTGCCCCCTGAATTTTTTTTATCTCTTTCTGGAACAATGCCACTGATGGTGCGCTTATGCACTCGTCCTGCAATCTTATAATCATACAAGCTTCTGTTATCTCTCTTGTTAATGCGTCTCGGTGTTGCCCCATGACACTGCATTGCCTGTACATAGGTTCACATTTATCATCGCTGTCATCTTCTGCGCTGCTGTCCCTGCAATGTTTGTCTACGTGGCCTGAGGTAGCAAGACGTGCGACATTGTCACTGTGCTCTTTTAGCATTTTGTTGAGACAGCGGCCAGTCTGCCCTATGTATTTTTTATGCGAAGCATATTGCTAGAGCTACCACTCAAGCCGTCGCCGTGGGACCCCCACGTGACACCGTGACGTCACACCACGTGACACCGTGACGTCACACCACGTGACACCGTGACGTCACACCACGTGACATCGGATGAGAGAGCCGGCCTCCACCTCGCGCCGTCGCCGTGGGACCCCTAGCCGTCACGCCACGTGACACCGTGATGTCACACCACGTGACATCGGATGAGAGAGCTGGCCTACACCTCGCGCCGTCGCCGTGGGACCCCTAGCCGTCACACCCGCGCATTCCCGCGCATTTCGAACGCGCGTTCACACTCGGTGTAGGTGAAACGCTCGCTCCACCGGGCAGGCAGACGCGGCTTCCGTGGCAATCCAGGCGCTCACCCAACGCGCGTCTCGGGGTTAGTCGGCGTTCCGCTGTAGCCATGCCGTTGTCTTCCCCCACGACGAAGGCTTCTAGTGGTTGTATTAAAATGACCAAGTATTCAACCAAGGAAAGCCATGTATTACCAAGCCCAGCCACTAATATGCTTCGACTTCCCCAGGCTTAGCCAAGCTGAGCCTCAGCAATTTTTTCCTCAGGACATGGACAGTGAATACACCACACCTTCTTGACACGGGACAAAGCGATCCCCGTGTTTAACATTACACCTGCGCGGTTCGTTAGTCGTGCAGTTAACTTTTTTGCACTACGTGGAAAGTTTTTCCGGCGCTGAAAATACTGCATCAAACCCTGCCCTACTTCCAATTTCCCAGAGGTTGTGCGACACCTGATGGAGGTAAGGCAAAACAACAACCTTTCTTCTGTCCCTTTGCCTAACCGGTTTGCTAGTGTTGCGAGGTCTCAGGTTTTTCAGCTGTTTTTCTCCCACTGACACTAGGAGATCTGACGGATAACCAGCCATCGTAAGGCGATCAACTTGTTTCGCAAAGCTTTGTTCCACACTATGCTGGCAACACTTTTTTAAAACATTATTAAAAACAGAATGAATAATGGCCCTTTTTACAAGTTTTGAATGAGCTGATGCATATGGCAGGATGGGTTTTTTTGCTCGAGGCTCGTACGACCAACACACATGGAGCGGAGTGAAATGAAGGGCGAGATCTAAGAACCTGATAGAGTCATTAAGTGGGGTTTCATGTGTTAAAACCAGCGGTTCAAGACATTCTGTGAACATTGAAAGAATATTTAGGAACTGCTGCTCAAAACTGAGGTTGCCGTTCTGTACCTACACAAAGCAATCGTCAACAAATCTAAAAATGCGGCACACAACCGAACCCTTCTAAACGATCTTGCAGTGTTTTGTCACGCAAGGCCAAGAACATATCGCTAAGAATCGGGGCTAGGCACTAACCAATACATATCCCGTCTTTCTGAATGTACATATCCCCATGCCGTCGTTGCGCTGTAATAATGAATGTAGGTAACCAACTCGCCCAAAATGTTGTATTACGGGATCTTAAGCTGTGCCTGTGGACCAAATGCCATTGTGGAAAAAGCAATGGTGAGAATATTTTCAGATTTTTTTTTTCTATTTGGTTCTCAGGATAATCATATTTGCTTCTGAAATCATGTTCATCAAAAACTAAATTGCATAGCAGCAGGCACGCAGATTACTGCTCCAAACGTGAAAGCGAATTAGAAAATTAGTTCAATGATGTGGTAAATTTTAGCGCCAGGTGTCAGTGCAGACGATGTCGAGATTCCGAGCATGAGAACGGGTGATGTCTAGTGGCTTCAGAGCAGCACAACAAGGCTTCTCCAGCCTTCTTAAGAATGTATGGTAGGGTAAACGGTACATTTTAGTTTGAACGTAATGTTTTAGAAACTAGCGCAGATATTTGCATCAAATTCCATGTGCGCACGAAAGATGCGCCTGAGTATAAAATGAGACGCTCTCTTGACGTCTATATGGTTTTTTAGTATGGCGCGCTGCCGAAATTTCAGTTGTGTTTAATCATTCAATGTATCTTTTCTCTGCAACCACTGCGGCGAATGTAATGATATTATGCAGTGTTATTCCAAATACTGAAGAGGTTACATCTGAACTAAAGACATACGTATAATATTGTTTTCGCAGTTTTGGCCCAAAAAATAAAATCCCCATATGCACAGAGCCACAGGGCGGGGGCGGGGGGGGGGGTTAAGTGTAATTTTTTGCTACTGTTATCAATCAAATCATGTGACTGTTTCTTTTAGTTCAGAATACGTATTTACGACTGGTTGTAGTACATGTGCGGAAAGATTAACTGGAATTTCATGATTACTTTGAGAAAAAGTACATTTAATTTGAGCGATTCATAAAAAACGCACTTTGAGGAGCATAAAGTTTTATGTTCGCATACTGCTCACTTTCTTGCAGGTGTCTCCAAAACCACTCTTAGTGTTCCTTTTTATCCGTCGTCTTCGTTGCTCTCGGCAGAGTCAGAATTCTGTCCTGTAAACACGTTCTTTGTCCATTCTTTCAAGCGCAATATTACCAAACACACCTGATGCACGTATGGTGCGACCAAATACCACTGCTTTTCTACAAATACGAAGTTCATAGATGAACCTTCGATATACTTCTAAGACGTTGCCAGCAGTACGCCGGGATGTCTCGAGCGCGTTTAGAGCTTCGCTTTTGCTGCAGGTAACATTTATGGAGGATGCCAAACCGCCTCGCCTGTTAATAGCTTCTTCCGAAATTATTTATCCTTTGTTGCAATATTTGCTCACCGCAACATCTTGCAAGATCGTACTTCTTCAGTCGTACTTCAGCCGTCTACATCGAATAATTCACCAACAGTCTTCTCACTAAGTTTCTTGAAGCTTGCGCTTCGTCGTGCCGGTTTCTCACGGCCCTTATTTCTAGTGAACCGATTACCTTTGGATGTTCTCATTATGCACTGGGCAAGTATGCTTTATGCTTCTGGGCAAGTAATACGCTTGAAACTCGAGACATAAATGACCACGCCTAATATGTGAAACAATAACAAATACGAAACACGCTCCAAGAGCACCACTGGCGGTACATAGGCTATAAAAGTAAATATTTCCAACAATATATTATCTTTTAGTACACATTATTTACTTGCCACACATACCAGCAAAAAAAAAACTGCGCCATAATGAAGAAAACCGCGAAAGACAACAATTAACAAACAGACCTCTGACCTTCACCCGCCATTTTTAAACGCCATGGCGCGCTGCACACTTCAGCGCGAGATATAAACCGCTATGAGCGGGCGCTTGAGGCTGCGCTTCAGCAGGTTTGTTCGGCATAGTGCAGACGATTGTTTTCTGCCAAAATTGCAAATTCGATTTTTCCGGGGGTTTACGCCACCATACCTCTTAAGAACACACGCTATAGCCTTGGCGAGGATTTTTCTCGTTCGGTCAGAAATGCGCGCAATCACCTTCTCGCTTTTGCCTAAAACAAGTCTGGATATTAAAAGCTATGCTACAAGACTTTGCACTTGGAGTCAAAACCTTACATTAATGATAAATAATCAGGCACTGTAAAGGAAATCGCGTAGCAATAGTGAGATTAACAATTGTCCTTAAACCGCCGCGCACTGCCAACCAAACAAATATTTCTTTTTCTACGATCTAGCATACAAAGCTTCCTTCCGAAACGTGCTGCCTTGTCAAGCCTTGTACAATAATCCCGGAGTAATGTACTAGTCCTAACAAAAACGTGGCTTACGGGTGACGTCACCGACAGTGAAGTTTTGCTGGACCTTCCAATTTTAATGTTTTTCGCAATGACCGTGCTAGTATACGAGGCGGAGGCGTCCTTATTGCGGTTGATCAACTGTTTTAATACTCCCGCATTAAGACCAATTCACGACTGGAAATATGTCGCGCCGTACTTGTATATTCTTATAGATACCTTGGCCTAGTCTTAAGCACTGATCTTTCCTGGCACAATCATATTCCTAGCTTCTTATGATCAGCAAACCGATATCTTGAATTTCTTAAACGCCACCAACGTCATGCTCCACCACACGTATGTTACAGACCTCCTAAAAGTAATCCACATTTCCTCTCGAACTTAATAGTATATTGATCAGTTGCGGTTCTTTTCACTCGTTCTCTTCTCCTCGCTTGCTGTTGCTTAGCGAGGTCAGGCCGTCTCGTTGTCGTTACGGCCCGGTCTTGTGATTGACATTAGCGCGAAGGACGATGACGATAATTTTCGTTGTAGAAACAAAAAAAAACTTTATACATATAGGATTAGCATGATGGTACAGTGAATACAGAATCGAAACAAAGGGAGAGCAACAACAGAGTGGAGCCGCCAGAGCTCTCCCGGTCAAAAGCTCCTGGCGAGAACCCCCAGATTCCAGCCAACATCTCCTCTTAACCCCTCAGCTCATCGCTGATTGGGCCGGCCCTCTCGTGACGTAACCGCTGCCTGTGGCCGTGTATTTAGGCGGGCCCACAGTGCACGTGACTGATATAAGATACATCACAAGCAAAACGCAACGAAACCATAACAGAGTATCTTCCCCTCAGGAAGTCGGACTGCGCGCACGAAAAGAGACAGGAATACACACAAACACACGAACAGAACCGTCATTTGTCCTGTTCCTTGAAGCGGCGCCAACCAGCGGTAACAGAAGCACACGGCCAAAAGAACCAGCGCCTCGGCGCCGCCGTTAGGCCGCAAGTTCGGGCAATGTCCGTAGCTGAAGCGTATATCTGTCCGCGCAGCTCAAGAACTGTGGCATGCCGCCGCCGAAGCCACTCGTTGTCTTAAAGAAAAAGAAAACTAAATGCTAGCGTTCGGAAAGCGCGCCACTGACACCGACCAAACACAGTCCGTGTTCCCGGCTTCCCGTGCGTCGCCTAGAAGCTGCCCTGTTTCCCTCACGGTGAACACGCGGAGTCGGCGCACACACGCACAAGCAAAAGAATAAGGAGCGTTCCCCCGAAAAGCGGCGCGGGTGAAAGTGCCGTTTAGGATTTCTCACGGCAGGGATCCTTCAAACGGACCGAGACGAGACTGCCGGCGCGCCGTAACTCACGTAACGCGTACCCGGCTAGCTCTTCGGCGCGGGCACTCGTCGGCGCGACCGTGTCAACCGCGTCGACTAACAGCTTGCAGGCCGTCGGGAACACATATATTTTGGCCGCTGCGTGGCGGTCTTTAGCTCAGTGGCTCTACAACTTCCCCCTCAAGAGGATATCTGGGCTATTAGCACAGACTAGCCGAAAATAAGACAAATGAGACACTGAGTTATTGCAACAACAACAAAGAAAGAACACGCCCACGCACACACAAATACGCTGGAGTCCGGGCGTTTTTTTTCACATTTTCCCTGCATATTGTCGCCCGTTTCAGTCCCCCAGTCTGAGTAGGAGTGGGGTTGTTTTCACGGCACGCGCGCACACAAAACACAAAAGAAACACATTCACACCGGCTTGCGGGAACATTCACGTTCGCCGGAGGGCTCAGGCTCTATCCGCTCCCTCTCATGTTGCTTTGGGGAGCCGAAACAAAGCGTCCGCGTTCGCATTGTCGGCACCTTTCCGGTGGGTGATCGCTACGTTGTAGCGCTGCAGTGCGAGAGTCCACCTCGTCAGCTTTGTCCCATGCGGCGGGCACGCGGTCCAATAAGACAGAGGGTTATGGTCGGTGACGACATT
Organism: Amblyomma mixtum; assembly: GCF_055824585.1. Lineage (NCBI taxonomy): Eukaryota > Metazoa > Arthropoda > Arachnida > Ixodida > Ixodidae > Amblyomma > Amblyomma mixtum. The sequence continues at coordinate 210,202,404 of NC_143013.1, forward strand.
GATTTCCGCCCCAAATACCCAGTAGTCGAATTTCTTCCGCGCCCAGAAAATGGCGAAAGCTTCGCGCTCGATTGTCGACCACCTTGACTGTGTCGGAGTAAAATGGTGGCTGGCGAAAGCAATCGGCCTCTCCCGACCACCATCGTCCATTTGTGCCAGAAAGGCTCCAGCTGCGATCTCAGGTGCATCTGTGAACAGCCAATAAGGCTTTTTAAGAGCCGGAGTGCTCAGCATAGTCGCCTGACAGAGTGACATTTGCAGTTGTTTGAACGCCCCTTGGGCTTCGTCTGACCTTGGGATTGGGTTTGGTACTCTATGACATGTTTTAGAGTGCAACTTCACTTCTAACTCCAGGCCAGGCCAATAAAAGCTGTATTTTATCCTTGCCTTCGTTTTCCTAAGCCCGAGATGACCCCACCCCCCCCCCCCCCCCCCCCCCCCCCCCCCCCCCCCCCCCCACGGGGACTCATGTGCCAGCAGCAGTACCTCCTGACGTCTTTCGCGGGGCAACACCAACTGCCTAACCTTGGCACCAGCGATCGTGTCCCAGTGGTACAGCAGTACCTCCGATGTAAACATGCCCCCCTTTCTGGTTTTCGCGTCAGACCACGCCTGTCGGAGACTTTCGTCGCTCACCTGCGCTGCACGAAATGTTTCTCGCTGGCTGAGAGTCTCCGGTGCGTCCGTCATTTCCTCATCCTGCAATTCGGTCGGCAGGGCTTCTGCACTTGTTTCAAGTGTCGCCTCGGATACCGTTTCGCTTCCTGCACCAAACTCACTATCCGGCTGGCCAATATTCGCGTCAGATTTAGGCATCTCAGCCGCGACTGCTACTGATTCCTTCTCGCTGGTCTGTGATATCAGCTCCCAGTCTTCTTTAGATAGAAGACAGTCCACCCCTTCGGCGAGCTTATTGTTCAGTGCACAAATAATCTGCACTTTTCGCGGCTCTAACAGCAACGCGGACGATCTCAGACCGACGGGGAGACGTACTAATTTTGCCTCAATTGCATTACCGAAGGCTCCCACTAACCTAATGGTGCCCGAAGTTTCACGATACGTGTTCGGCACGAGGTCCTCCCTCACAACGGTGACCTCGCTGCCGGTATCCAGTATGGCCACGGTTGGTACGCCAGCGCAGTCTAGCTGTACTTGTTGTGGTCTGGACTTTCGTATTTCCTCTCGCTGTGGCACTTTGACTTCTGCGACCAAAGCGTTCTCAAGGTTAATAGCTAGGGCGTCATTAACCATCCCTGGGTCTACTATTGTCACCTTGTTTGCCCGGGCGTCTCTACGGTCATCGTCTTTCTTTTGAACGACTCGTGGGCAGTCTTTAGCCAGATGACCTGTAGCGCGACACACGTAGCATGCGGGCTGCCGTTTCCCATCGTGTGTGGTCCGTGATGGGGCCAGTGGCGCGCTGCCTGGGGCAGCGTGTTCTTTGCGTGCCGGCTGTACGTTCGCCTGTCTTACAGCACGGTTCTTTCCTTTTGCTTGCTCGAAAGTTTGCATCGCCCGCGGAACCTCTTCGGGCCTAAGCCATTTCTCGCCTTCGCGCAGGCGAATGTGCTCAAGGCCTTCCGCACTAAAGCTCGCCTTCATCCGGTCAGCTACCATGAGTGCAACCACTTCATCATCTGCACTCACTTGTCTTGAACGGAGGTAGTATTCGAAGTAGGCATTCACTCGCGATGCAAACTGTGCCCATGTTTCCTCTTTGCGCTTAGACGCTCCTTCGAATCCTTATAAGCACTCGAACGGGCTTAGCTGAAGCTCATTCGAGACCGCTGCCTTCACCGCCTCGTAATCAAGGCACGCTTCGTCTCCCAGTCCACGCAACAAGTAGCGGTCCCGCTCCGTTAGAGTCGGAATTATTAAGTGCACCCTACTAGAATCGGGACGTTGTAAGTCGCAAACATTCGTTCGACTTCATCAAAACCACATAGGTACATCTGCGTCGGCTGGCAGCCTTAGCCCCTTAAGGACTTTAGCACACTGAGTGGTCGGGTCCAGGCCTGTCTGCCGCTGCTCGTTCACATCAGAGACAGGTGGGGACTGCCTGGCACCCCCAAACTCCAGTTCAGCTCTCCTCATAGCTATGCGCTCCTCTGACTCCAGTTTTAGTTTTTGCAACTCAAAATCTAACTCTAGGCGCCGCAAAGCATAAGCTTCCGATTCTACGTCTGCAGCTACCCCGGGGAGCTCACTGCCTGTCTCGACTTGAGCTGCCTTGCCCCGGGGTGCACTGCTTTCTCCCACGTTAACCGCTTCATCCGTGGATGTTTTCTGTGTTTCCACGATAGCTCTAATGCCCTGGGGAGTTTCCTCTGTCATGCTGCTCTCCTCTGTCTCACTGTCCGCCGTGCTCACCATCATGCTCCGCGTACTGACCATACACCCCTTTAAGTGCGAGCCGTGAGCCCTCTAGTGTATCGTAAGAAATCCCGCTCACCGGTGTTGACGCTGACGCTCCCTTCCGTCGATGCGCTGTGCCGCTCCCTGCCGTGAAGCTGCTTCCTGAAGGCTGCTTGGGACGACTGCACCCCGAAGGTTCCTGGGTCCCAGTGCCTCTGAAGCTCCGCTGTCACGCAGTTCCGCTGTCGCTGACGGTCAGTCGAGCGCTGTTTAGCGGTGATGTGGACCCGTCGACTCTGGTATCTACGCTCGAGCCGGAGGCGATGGCAGCCATTCCTGTCGGCTGCGCCAGTTGAGGTTCTTTTCAGTCCTTCTCTTCGCCTCGCTTGCTGTTGCTTAGCGAGGTCAGGCCGTCTCGTTGTCGTTACGGCCCGGTCTTGTGATTGACATTAGCGCGAAGGACGATGACGATAATTTTCGTTGTAGAAACAAAAAAAAAACTTTATACATATAGGATTAGCATGATGGTACAGTGAATACAGAATCGAAACAAATGGAGAGCAACAACAGAGTGGAGCCGCCAGAGCTCTCCCGGTCAAAAGCTCCTGGCGAGAACCCCCAGATTCCCGCCAACATCTCCTCTTAACCCCTCACCTCATTGCTGATTGGGCCGGCCCTCTCGTGACCTAACAGCTGCCTGTGGCCGTGTATTTAGGCGGGCCCACAGTGCACGTGACTGATATAAGATACATCACAAGCATAACGCAACGAAACCATAACAGAGTATCTTCCCCTCAGGAAGTCGGACTGCGCGCACGAAAAGAGACAGGAATACACACAAACACACGAACAGAACCGTCATTTGCCCTATTCCTCGAAGCGGCGGCAACCAGCGGTAACAGAAGCATACGGCCAAAAGAAAAAGCGTCTCGGCGCCGCCGTTAGGCCGCAAGTTCGGGCAATGTGCGTAGCTGAAGCGTATATCTGTCCGCGCAGCTCAAGAACTCTGGCATGCCGTCGCCGAAGCCGCCCGTTGTCTTAAAGAAAAAGAAAACTAAATGCCAGCGTTCTGAAAGCGCGCCACTGACACCGACCAAACACAGTCCGTGTTCCCGGCTTCCCGCGCTTCGCACAGAAGCGGCGCTGTTTCCCTCACGGTGAACACGCGGAGTCGGCGCACACACGCACAAGCAAAAGAAAAAGGAGCGTTCCCCCGAAAAGCGGCGCGGGTGAAAGTGCCGTTTAGGATTTCTCGCGGCGGGGATCCTTCAAACGGACCGAGACGAGACTGCCGGCGCGCCGTAACTCACGTAACGCGTACCCGGCTAGCTCTTCGGCGCGGGCACTCGTCGGCGCGACCGTAGCCTCGTATACATGGAGCCCGACGTTGCGGGTCGGGTCGGGGTGCGCCAGATGTCGGGCTAACCAGCCAGACCCCACCGCGTTTACATGAACCGGTTTCCGGTCGGGCAGAGATCGTCGCTACCCCTAGCGTCGAGCAAGCAAACCACACGCATGCTAGAGGAGGAGGAACGCGTGGACGAAAAGTTCCCTTTCCCGACTGCTGCTTTTTCCGGTCGGTTGGTTCGCCCGTTCGCGTGGGTGGTGGTGGTGAAAACATTTATTCAGAACAGGAGGTGTTTGGATCGGCCCGTAAGGGACCGATCCTTACAAACACTAGGTGGAGGTCCCTAGTTTGGGACCCCACTGCCGGTAGCCGCCGCCCGGGTGCGCCCGAATAAGGCTTGTTGGGCCTGTAAGTCGTGGCAGCCGAGCAGGGTCGCCTCCCAGTCCTCCCGGGTTGGGTTGGGGATAGGGGGAATTGCCGGGTTGGAGGGGCAGGCCCACACCATGTGATAGGTGTCCGAAGACACCGCACCACAGTGCGGGCAGTTGCCGCTAAAGGAGGGGTCAAAATGTTTTAGCGCTGCCGGGCACAGCAATGTATTGGTGAAGAGGCGGAGAAGAAGCCGCTCATCCGCCTTCTTGAGGCCTTTACATGGGCTAGGGTAAAGGCGATGGCTATCTTCAAAGTAGGTTGCGATATTTCTGAACGTATAAACCGGATTAAAATCGGGTTCCTGATCAGGTGGGGAGGAGAAAACAGCCCGGTGAGAGAGCGCGCGGGCGGCTGCGTCTGCTGTCTCGTTTCCTGCCAACCCCTGATGAGCAGGGGCCCATATGAGGTGACGGTGTGCTGGGTCCGTATCCCGTATGCAATTTTGGTATATTCGATAGGCTAGGAAGGGAGTGCTGCCTTGTTCGACGTTCCGACAGGCCCCTCGCGAGTCGGTAATTATCTATTTTGAATTGGGATGTGTGGCCGCGAGAGCAATCGCGACCTCTTCTGCTTGTGTTGCACTGCGGGCTCTGAAAGTGAGGCCGTTAACTGTGTTGCTGTTGTGAACTACCGCGGCCTTGTACCATCCCGCGTGGTGAGGGCCGGAGGCGTCCACGTAGTATACACCTGTTTTGTTGCCATAATATCGGGCTAGCGCTTCCGCTCGTGCCAGGCGCCGACCATTATGGTCTTCATGTGACATGTTTGCTGGAAGAGGCCGCACGTGGAGGGCACGTCTCCACAGTTCCGGGATGCGAAACGTGTCTTCCATTGGAGGGGTGTGTTGGATATGGAGTCGAGCAAGAAGGCGGCGACCCGACTCCGTTAGCGACAAACGCGTGTACTGGTTTGTAAGGTGCGCCTCCCGGAGCTCCCGGAAAGTATTCACCACCCCAAGGGCCATAAGCCGGCTGTTCGAAGTAGTGATGGGGAGGTCAAGGGCACGTTTAACAATTTTGCTAAGGATGACCTCAAGGGCATCCTCCTCTTGTCTCCGTAGGTGGAGATAAGGAGTCGAATAGAGAATTCGACTAGTTACGAAGGCGTTTGCCAGCCGCAAGGCATCCTTACTTCGTAACCCTCCGCGTTTGTTGGAAACCCGGCGGACAATGCGGCCCACCTGGTCCCCCACCTTACGGAGTTTGGCCAATGTAGTGTCTAGCCGCCTGTGTTTGTGGATGTAGAGTCCGAGTACCCGTATCTCATCACTTTCGCGTATGGGACCACTCTCGAGAGAAAGAGATATTTTAGTTGTGCACTTCTGTGAGGGGCGGAGGTGCACAAATTCCGATTTTTGAGGGGAACATTGAAGACCGCAGCGGCGGGCGTAGCGGTCTACTATCGTCGCCGCTGTTTGCAGGCTGGTTTCAATATTCCCTGTGCTGCCCTGCGTGGCCCACAGAGTGATGTCATCGGCGTACAGGGCGTGCTGCACGCCGGCGACACCACTCAGGTGGGCCGGCAGGTGCATCATGGCCACATTGAAGAGCAGCGGGGAAAGTACCGCGCCTTGAGGGGTTCCCCGCGTGCCGAGTAGGTAAGGACCATGGTCTCTATCTTGAATTCGAATGTAGGATTGACGATCCATTAAAAATTGGCTTATATATCGGAATGTGTTGAGGCCACAGTCGGTGTGACTTAGGTTAGTGAGTATGATCTCATGTGTTACATTGTCAAATGCCCCTTTAAAATCCAAGGAGAGTACGACCCGGTCATTATGGGGGCATTCGAGGGGGTCAAGGACTTCCCGATTGAGTTGCAGGAGGACATCCTGTGCGATCTGTGTGGGCGGAATCCGAACATGGTGCTCGCAAAGGCATGTTTGTATTCAAGATATGTAGATAACCGATCCCGTACCATCGTCTCCATTAGTTTGCCCACACATGAGGTCAGAGAGATGGGGCGGAGGTTATCTGTGTCAATTGGTTTGCCAGCTTTAGGAATAAAAGTGACCAAAGCCGTTTTCCATACGATTGGCCGGGGGGTGTCCCCGCGCCAAATCGCATTGACGTATTCCAGGAGGGACTGGTATGCCAAGTCGGGCAGGTTCGTCAAAAGCTTGACGGTGACCTTATCCCGTCCTGGCGCAGTGCCCCGTTTCATTTTGGCGAGAGCCGCCCGCAGATCATGGAGCTGGATAGGTTGATCCAGCTCCGTGTTCTCTCTGCCTGCATAAGAGTACGCAGATCCACGGGGGTCTTGGGCTGTACACAGATACTGGTCCCGAAGTTTCTGTGCCAGTTGAGTCGTGTTGCCAGGAAAATCGTGCATGGCTCGCTGCTAATGTTTTTGTGTTTCGGTTCGTGTTTGGGTTGGGTCGATTAGGGCTCGAAAGAGACGCCACGTGTTTCGGTTGGACATTTGTCGCGCGGCCGTGTTGCATCTATCTACCCAGTTGGAGTCGTCGAGTTGGGCCGCGTACTCTGCCGCTTTCTGGGTAAGCTCGGCAATTCGAGCTTTAAGCTTTCTATTGTGTTTCTGGCGTCGCCAACGGCGGGCGAGGCTGCGACGGGCTTCCCAGAGGTGTAGAAGGTGGTTATCCACGTCCGTGACCGCCTCTGAGAGCTGGATGTGTGTTTCATGCGAGGAAAGGTGTGCCAGCAGCTGTTGGGACCATGCTGTGTAGCCTTGCGCGGAAATGGGTGTATTATCAAGTGAGTTAAAATTTTGCCTGAAGTTCGTCCAATCTGGGATACGGGCTTGTGTTCTGGGACGCTTGAGAGGGCGTGTGCGTAGTGTAGTGTTAATGATGCAGTGGTCGCTACCGAGGGTCTCCTCGCTGTTGAGCCAGTCTGCGTGTCGTATGTTGCGAGTGAAGGTTAAGTCCGGGCACGTATCCCGTGTCACGGAGTTTCCTAGCCGTGTTGGGCGTGCGCGCTCTCTTCGAAGCCGGCAGCGGCTCGGTTTGATTTACAATGGGTGTCTCCGCTGCTGCGTTGAGCTTCATGTTATGTTTGAATCAGCTCTATTACATGGAGATTTTAGTTTCATGGATGAATGTGCACAACATGGTACTTGCCGTGGCGATGTAACGTCAAAACGTTCGCTTCCGCCGCTTCCGGAGCCTCACGTCAAAATGGCCTCGTTCAAGACTGAGCGACGACTGGTCCGATCCGAACAGCTCCTAAAATCCGCGAATAAATTACCCGGGAGGTCACACAAGGACGACTTTTTCAATATTTACAAGCGTAAACCTTTTCTTCATGTTCTTCCAGCACGTGCGCAGCTGTTCCCATGTAAAATTATTACCCATACCGCGCATCTCCGGCTCCAATTCTTTATATACGTCTTGATTTCGCTGTCGCTTGCTGTCGAGTGCTTCGCTCAGGTGCGCGCTCCATCTTTCGACAGCAGCGCCATCTTGCGTCTGGCCGATTTCTCCGCCATGTTGGCTTGGGTGGCTACCGCTGCAATACAGGCAGCGAGTACTCACCGCGCTGTTCAGCCTTATCCGAGTGTTGGTCTTTGCATGATTTTGACCTGCAAAGTGCTGCACTGTATGCACTCAGCAACCGTGAACAAAATGGCCCGTGCTTCGGCGAGCGGCAACGCAGATGTTTCCCTGCAAGTTGTGCCGAAAATCGACAATGGAGGTGCGCTTCTACTCAAGTGTGCGAAATTCATTCAACGGCTTTCTGGTATCTATAAAGGAGACATTTATCAATGCGAGCACGAAACTTGCTGAGCGCTTCTATGTTGTAGTTATAATTATAAAAGAAAAACCGCTCCGTTCCGGGCTAACAGCAGTGTTGCTGTCAAGCGCTCAAGCGGTCTGCCCTGCGTTGCGCCGGTGACACGAACAGATTGAAACTGCGTTCGACCGCGTCTGTCACTACATTTTCCCTCTGCACTGTCCTAAAAAACGGTACTTTCTGTAGTGCTACATGGAGAAGGCACCGCTGGAGCGCATAAGCGCACAGAATTCTGTTGCGGCTTTTGGCTTTGCATACATTTCTTGATTACTTCGTACTACGGTAAAATAACTGGTGAAGCTTGCAAATTTAGGGTGGTCCACTCTTAGCGTGAACATGCGAGTGTGTGGCAGCGCTCTTCGGAGCGCCAGTGCATCCGTCGGCGCCGCGCGTCGAAGCAAAACGTCGCAGGAACAGAGGAAACTGATGTGGAGCTTCGCGTCGTCTGACATTTCGCTAAACTCGGAAAATGATGTAGGAGAGAGGCATCTGGCCTTCGAACGCGATGTAATTCATACACTCGAAACTGCTACACATGTTGTGACAGTTCCTGAGGAGTGTATCTGTTTGGTCCGTCTCGGGTGCGGCATCTCATTAATGCCGAAAGAGCGAAAAAGTGCATGCGTGTGGTCGGGTGGGCACGGCGTGCCTGTTGATTGCATGTCCCTAATAGGCACATTTTTTTTTAAACAATCGGCACTTTGCATTATGGCGTCAGTTGGTATTTGGTCGAAGCATGAGGTGTCACGATGCAAGGCGGACGCGTCAAAGCTGCGGCCTTGAGTTTTTTAAGTCCTGCTGTTTTATCGGATATTTACTGCAAGCAAACAGCTGTGGCATTTGCGCAATGCATCATGGCTTTCAAATACTGTGAATTAGCTATGTTTACAGTGCCGTTGTCGCTAATAATCAGCTATTTTACAGAAGAGCTATAACAGAAATGTTTAACGCAACCCGCAGTGCTGCTGCATCATTTCCCCGAATTATTACTTATGTTTTGATTTTGCAAGGTTCACAGACGACACATATCTTAGCGACATCAGCAGTAGGTGCTCGCGTGTAAGGTATGTGTAGCTGAAACAGCCCGCAAACGCACTGCCGCCGTGGCTCTCTGTGTTCTTCACACTGATCCGCTTCAAGCCGCCTTCGCTTCCTGTAGTTGTTTCAACAGCAGACGACTGCGCGATGGTTTCCTGAAGGCCTCGTTTCAGCTTAAACCGCGCATACACCCAAATCGGGCTACTACAGCTAAGCAACCGCATACAATAAACACGGAGAACTGCAGAGAACGCACGGGACGCACGGATACCGCCTTTCCGAACCCGCTAGAGAGGAGAACAGCAACATGGCGGTGTTCGGCGCGCATCTGGAAAAAATATCTCCGAGTTCCTGATCAGCGCCAGCCAGACCAGAGAGGAGGAAAAAGAGGAGGCAGGAGAGGAGGCGCTAAGCCGATGCGGCAGCGTATACATGCTCCTTCCAGCTGGGTCGGGCAGAGTCAACCCACCCCATGCAGTCGGGCTGGCCCAGCTCGACTCGACGGTCCCTTAGCTCGACCCCCTAGCGTATACATGAGCCCGACAACCGGTTCTCGGCCCGACTGCCCCCTTAACCCGACTTTTGTCGGGCTCATGTAAACGCCCAGCGTGTCAACCGCATCGACTAACAGCTTGCAGGCCGGCGGGAACACATATATTTTGGTTGCTGCGTGGCGGTCTTAAGCTCAGTGGCTCTACGTTGATCCATCTTTAGTCCATATACGTCAATTTGGAAATTATCCTTTTCGGCGATTTCAATTACCCCGGCATTTTCTGGGAAACGAGACGTCCCTGACGAATGCTTCTGTATCTAGAGAATTTTTGGTCGCTTGCTCATATCTTAACCTACACCAATTAGTGTCCCAGACAACACGTCTAACCCACGATGCCCGAACATTTTAGATCCGGTACTAACCTGTAATCCCGAAACTTTATCATTTATAGACAGTATACGCGAAATTAGTGAAAGCAGAGTTATTCATGACATCTTTCAGCTTTTTCTTGAGCTGCGCCAGATGCATGACGAAACTTTCAGACTGTACGATTGTGCAAATTATGATGCAGTCAACAAAGAGCTGGAAGATTTTCTGCCGGAGTTTCCGTCTGGACTACAGAGTTGTTCTATTAAAGATCATTGCGTGATATTTACCAACAGGTTCACAGAGCTAACTAACAAATATCTACTTCAGATGACCATGCGTGCCAATCACCAGAAGCCGTGGTTCACAAACAGCTTTAAACGGTTAGACAGAAAGAAAAAGCTCCTTTTTCGAGCGGCAAAATTAAACCAAAGCACTGTAGCCGAGGACGCCTACAATACTGCTTTTCGAGACGCTAACCAAACATTCTTTAATCTTGAATTGCCCCAAATTCTTAACAACGACACCAAACATTCTGGCAATAATAAACCCATCGCACACCCATGCTATTACCCTTACCGACACAGTGGGAGAGGAGGAAAGAGGCGCTCAATGTGCTGAAATATTTAATGGTGCGTTTTCCTCTGCTTTTCTCAAGAAGCTGGCGCCTTACCACCTTCACCGCCTACTACTGTACTTCCCCCTTTACCCTGTCTGTCCTTTTCTTATGATGGTATTTTGTCTATAATAGAAAATGTGTAGCTCTCGTCATCAGCAGGTATTGAAGAAATCAATTCGCAACTGTGCTGAACACTATCTGCATCACTGTTGAATACCTGTCATTGTTGTTCACACAATCCCTTGCTACATGAATCGTACCGGATGACTAGAAAGTGGGGCACGTCGTGCCAGTGCACAAATCAGGTGATAAGCAATCTTCCCTCAATCACTGCCCTATTTTTCTAATCAGTGATCGTTTAAAGTCACAGAACACGTCATTTACTCCCAAAATATGAACCACATTGATAGTAACACGTATTTTCATCCTTCGCAGCATGGCTTCCGCATGGGCTTTTTTGAAAAACTGAGCTCGCACTTTGCGTTCATGATCTGCATTTTAATCTTGATTGTAATACTCAAACTGATGCCATTTTCTTAGATTTTGCAAAAGCCTTTCACACCGTACCTCACGCACGTTTGGCACTAAAGCTAGACCCTGCTGAAAAAAAGTTCTATGATGCAATAACTTCATAGATCATTCATCATAGAATATCGTACAATCTGTATTACATATCATACAATCTCTATGATATATCATACAATTCATATGATATATCATACAGATTGTATGATATGTCATACAGATTGTATGATATTCTATGATGAATGATCTATGAGGTTATTGCAACGTAAAACTTTTTTTCAGCAGGGGAGCAGCTAAATTTATATCCTAACATTCTTGCTTGGATCAAGGAATTTCTAACAAACCGCTCTCAGTCTGTTTTTGTTAAAAACCAAAATTCTACCTCCCTCGCAGTAACATCAGGAGTCCCTCACAGCGCTGTCCTTGGTTACTGCTGTTTGTAATCTATATCAACGATTTGCCAAAGCTTCTAACATGTAACGTTAGCATGTCTGCCGATGATTGCGTCGTCTATCGCACAATAACCAACATATCTTATCAAGCATCTTCAAAATGATCTTAATCACGTTCATCGCTGGTGCGACCAATGACTCATGAAGCTAAATGCTAACAAATCCAATCTTGTCTCCTTCCACCGACACCAACAGCCTCTCGTTTTTAGCTACACTATCCTCAATTTTGCTATCGAACTTGTATAATCTTATAGATACCTTGGCCTGGTCTTAAGCACTGATCTTTCCTGGCACAATCATATTCCTAACTTATTATGAAGAGCAAACCGATCTCTTGAATTTCTTAAACGCCACCAACGTCATGCTCCACCGCACGTGAAACTACTCGCCTATAAGTCGCTCAGCTGGTCTAGGCTAGAATATGCATCTCCTATCTGGCGTCGCCATCAAACTTATCTAGCTAACGCCTTTGAAACTTACCAGAATTCTGCTGTAAGATTCATTCACTCCGATTACTTTTTCAATACCAGCGTAACAGTACGAAAACTTCTGTCCGAACTTTTGAACCTAAGGACTCGTCGTCATATAGCTAGGTTTTGCCTGTTCCATACGATATTTCTCAGTTCGCTTAATCACCCCCCTACCTAGCAACACCTTCACACATATCCCACCGCACCATGCAACCATTTTATGTTGCTCGACCGCTCCCTAGAACCGCAACGTTTGCTGGCTCATTTTTTCGCCGAACAGCTATCATATGTAACGGCCTTCCCCACGTCATTGCTGCCATCACCTGCCCATCAACGTTTGCGACGATGTCCCTCCTCACATTAAAAAGTTGTAATCTCACCCATTATATGTAACCTGCCCCTTAAGTAATACCCCCAAAGGGGTCTTTAAGGTAATACATATGGTAATAATAAGGTAATACATATGAGCCTTATTTGACATATGTGACAGTTGTCTTCGGTTTGTGTGTGTTGTACCATGTTGTTCATGAAAGATTTTTTTCATTCTGCTGTAAAATGCACATTATTTTATTCTTTCCTTGTTGTATGATGTATTTGGGTCTTTCGCCGTGATTTTGTGTTTTTCATTTTTCACAAGCGCTGTGTCATTGCCTTCATATATTTCGTTTCTGAACCCCACACTAGCCTCTGGCTATGGGTTCAGTCAGTGTTTTGGTAATTTGTATGGCAAAAGTAGAAATAAAATGAATGAATGAATGAATGAATGAATGAATGAATGAATACAACGAAACGAAAACTAAATATGTCTAGTTCGCTCGGGCTTCAACTTCCTGAAAAAGAGAAGTTAGTACAGTGCTTTGACTGTTTTGCATGGGTGAAATGAGAGCAGGGGAGAACTACTTTTCGACGTAGTGTAATAATAGGTGAGGAAACTGTCCGAAAGCGATAGCCTTAACCACTTCTGAAGCTGCCTTGACTTTCTTCAAAAAGATTACAGTACTCGGGGCGGAGTTGTCCATTCACTCTATTTTGTACGACAATGGCGAGATAGCGGTTGCAGCTTGCATTAAGAAGAAAGATTTGACCAACAACGCTCCATCAAAAGGCGTTGTTCTAGCCTGTTCAAAGAGCGCGGAGTTTTTGAGAGTGCCCAGATATGCTGTGTAGATGTCTAGAACCAAGAGTGTTTCAGAATAACTTCAGCTTGACGTGCTTAACGCAGTATGCTGTTCTTTCCTCCTGCTTTTCTTTTCCCCGCAGCACTTCAGCAGCCTGCCCACAAAACACAAACCACTCTTTTCTGAAACTTTCACTGAAATATATCCTGGATGAGAACTTCAGGGAATTTACAGATGTCAGGTAACAGGACACATTACTTTTCTAATGTTATTTTATTGAACAGCCAGGGTGCGAGTCATCCTCGCTCTACTGCAAGAATTGCATGCGGAGCTCTGCCTCTTCATCAGCTTTGTAGTTCAGTTTTCTGCGTAACCTGGGCGGCCTCTAGCTTGTTCTTCGGGGATGCAAATCTCATTGTCATCTCCCCTGCCATAGGAGCATATACATTTTCCGGGTGGACATGTGTTCCCATCTCGACACTGTAAAAAAAAATTAAATAGTTTTATCGATGAAATAAAATCATTGCTTTCAGTCTGGCTCGTGATTATCTGCGAAAGAGGGCATAAGGCAGTCGATGAAGAACAAGAGCAGCAAGCACGCTGAAGCCGCGCACTGCCACAGCACGTATCTGCTACCCCCCTACTGCCCTTCCCTCGGCACGACTGCGAGACCGTGGTTAGACCGTGAGGCGGCCTGGCCCTCGACCAAAGGCTAGTCGTCAATCTCCAAGCAACCTTCGAGACGGCTATCAAGGGCCCGCTACATCACCCGAGTCAGACAGAATAAAACATAGCATTTACCAGCACTAATGACGAAGCCTTTCTCGCAGTTCTTTTCTAACCGTAAAGCAGCACCATCTAAGCGAGAATCAAGAAAATAGCCGCCTATGCCACCGCCACCGAATTCTCCTGCAAGGAGGCGGTAGCCGGCCTCAACCCAGCCGCTACACCAGCATAGCCTATTGACAATATCCGAACCAACGGGGTTGCTCTACTTCAAGGCCTAATGGTTGGCTAATCGAACGCTGCTCTACTAACACTCGAAGTGACCCTCTCCTCATTTTACGAGCACTACGAAGGGCTAGAACAATAGTGCCACCTCTACCGTGCCGGCTACATATCTGAGCCACTTGCCTGCAACCGTATCACAGGGCAGACAAAGCCAGCAACCACGCCTCCGTAGATGCGCAGACTATGGAACCCTCAGTCATCCCTCTTCCGAACACTCATGCGAGCCGGGATGCCAATAGCGGGGAAGAAACCACACCACTACTAACCCCGAGCCCCGCACTGCCAAAGACAGGAAAGTAAGCTAGGAAACAGCAACAGCTCCCCCGCCCCCCCCCCCCCCCCCCCCCGTTAGCCTACCAGTCAAGTGAGCCAGAGGAGCGATCTTTCATCAGCACTGCCCTGCTCGCCCCCTACTGTGAGGCCTATCCTTCGCACCACCAAACAACGAGAGTAACCTCCAACCAAAATCGTAATGAGACAAGACGCCCAAAGAACATTATTTCTTACCTGCTGTGAATTTTAATTCCCCAGGCAAATTAATACCAAGCTTGACCAATTGAAGAAAGCACTTGCAAAAGAAGTAAAACAACTAGTTCGACAACACGTAGACGCAGGACGCCAGAAAATCAAAGACCTACACGGCGAACATCAACAGCACTGTCAGCTAATGCGACAGCTATAATATGCCACACTGCAACGAAACACAGCTGAGAAAATAAGCCACCGCACTAACGCAACCACCACCTGACTAGGTAGCGTAGTCCCAAATTACCTCTCAGTAGCCCACACACCCATCCAACAACCCCCATTAGTACGCACGAATCTCAACAAGACAGACTCATTGCATCAAGACAGAGTCATTTTCCTGCCAAAACTCCTCTTCAATTCTGTTTCATTGGTCTTGGATGGTCTATGTGAGTCATCACCTGCAAGAATGGTAGGGTGCTTCCAAAGGATTATCATATAGGACTATAGTAATCCCCGCGATTAATGCACCTTATTTCATTTTCTGGAGTAGGAAACCTGAAAATTTTGGGGGCCTCAGATTTTGAAGTTTGGTGGCGCCTACGCTTGGCTCGCTAGGTAATGTGGTGTTGAAAACGTGTCAACCCTCTCATTTGTAATTTGGATCGCGTGGGGTCCTCATGCCATGACTGTCGCAGTGGTGCAGCTGGTAGGTGATGCGCAACTACCCCGGAATGTGGCTGCTTAAGACACAGCCGCCGGTGGGGCTTTGAGGCCAAGATGGCTCTTCCCGCCCTCCAGTAAGGCTTCTGTACACCTCCGTGGTGGGCAGGTGGCAACTGCATTGAATTTGGCCACGGTCGGCTGGTTATGATGACGTTACAAGGTTACATGATCTCTCTCGACCAGTCACCAAATTCTGCGACAGAGAAGCTGTAAATTTCTTGTGAAACCTCTAACTAAATGCTACTGCATAAAAGTCAGACAATATCGCCTACAGGTACAGCCGGACAACATTGCAACGCCGCCATGCATCTATAGACTCTGCATGCATAACGATACCCTGAGCAGCACAGACGCACTAGTCACAGTAGACTTGCATGCCACCTACCATATCCGAACATCACTAAAACCTACTAAACTCCCCATAACACTCATAACAGGTGTCTACGTGGTCCTGAGTGTACATGCTAAGCGCAGCAAAATGCTACAGCTGGGACTCTATGAGAAGATACAGGAAATAACAGAAGCTCACGTAGTAATCAGCAGCGCCGACTACGACAAGCACGCACTGGGCGCCACTTCTTCAGGCCTCTGCACTACTATGCTCCAAATACCTTCTCTGCCCGCCCCCCCCCCCCCCCGCTCCAATAAGGCATCACTCCTCACTTAGAAAGCAGGCACACCTCCCTAAACATGAATCGCCCCCTTTGAAACAGGGTGGGGCCAATTGCCACCATGCTCAGCTTTTCTTTCTTTATTTTTGTTGAACTGTGTTGTCAATTGTCATTAAGATTCGCCATCTTCTTTACCTACGGTTTCCTACACTTCTAATCTTATGTCACAACTCTGCTTTTTAGCCACAAATCCTGCACTCGCATTTTGCTAACTTCCACTGGAGATTTATTTACATGACCATTGTTATCTTTAAACCCTAGGGCCTCAGGAAGAGTGACTGTACCTGCATCGAAGTCCGGATGGATACCATCACATTTGAGTATGAGGTGTGCAATTGTTTCCTACTGGTGAACAGCTCAAAAAGGCGGAACAACGACACGACAAGCGCTGACTATCAACTGGGTTTATTGAAGGACGGAAGGGTATGAACGAAAAGTGACCCTGTTAGCCACGTTGCCGCTCATTGTGAAAAGTGCAAATACCTACATGAAAGGGAGCAAGAACGGAATTCGGAACAAAATGGCTGGCTTCCGCGCACAAATTTCCGCTGCAAAATGTGCAAGTGCGCACCTGAGTAGAAGAAAACCGAAGTTCTGTTCCTGCTTAAAGATAAGCTCACGCGCGAAATAACGGAAGCGCATTACATCCACAGGCAAGGTGACGAATGCATCAGCAATCCTTCCGTGACACTTAACAACAAGGCATTAGCATACATCACTTCCCATGTGACATAGTTTTTGATTTTCACGACCCTTTTCACACTATCTTCTTACTTCTTTGTGTTATGTTTTCGTATGTATACCCTTCCGTCCTTCAATAAACCAGTTGATAGTCAGCGCTTGTCTTGTCATTGTCCCGCCTTTTTGCGCCGTTCACCAGTATGAATGCATAACAACTCGCCCAGATCTCAGTTCAATTGTTTCCACAGATCTATCACACACTGCACATGTGTCATCTTCGTTAAATTTCTTTTTGTATATGCGCGTTTTAAGACACCCTGACCTAGCTTCAAAAAGTAGGGCACTGCGTCTGGCGTTGTCATAGAAAATTTATTTAGTGATCTGCCTTTTTCAGTATCGATATAGTTCTACACTATGCTTCTTTTCCATTGAATTAATCCAATTTTTAACTTTCGCGTTTTCAACCTATCGTGTAATGCTCTTTTCTTCTTTGTCCTCATGACCGGCATACTTACGGTTAGTTTTCTAGTTCTTTTCCGTCACGGTGAGGCAACACTCTTTCTCATAAGTATTTACATACCCTAACTGCCCTCCTGTTATCGCCCAATTTCGTCAGGCGTTCTTCATATAGTATTTTACTCTTAGCTTCCCGTGCTTCGAACGATGCCCAGCCCATATCCCCTTGTACTGCCTAGTTTGTGGTTTTGCCTTGGGCACCTAGCGCTAATCTTCCAACAGCTCTCTGATTTACGCCTAATCTCGACTGAACTTCTGCCCTTAAGCACAGAACCGCATTGCCGAAAGTAATCCCCGGCACCATTAATCCTTTCCAAATAACTGTCAGTACTTCATATTTTTTGTACCCCCATAATGCCCTACGTTTCATTATCCAGGCGTCTCCTCGTCCTTTTGACCTGAGATCCTGTTCATGCTTTTCCGTGTATATCTGCCCTTCGTTTAGCCATATCCCGAGGTATTTGTATTTGGCCACTTTGGGTATTTCGTGGCCTTGTATTGTAAGCACATGATCAGTTGTATCGTTGAAACTAATCACACCTGACTTTGTTAAGCTAAAACTGAATCCTAGAGCGCCTCCATTGTCTCCACAACAATGAACCAAAGTTTGTAAATCTTCCAGGCTATCTGCTAACAGTACAATATCGTCCGCATACATTAAACCTGGGAGTCGCTGCTCAACTACATTTCCGCCTAATCTGTACTACAGATTATAACCTAGATTACTTTCTTCTAGCCTGCTTTTCATATTTATCACATAAAGCATGAACAGCAGCGGTGATAGAGGACAACCTTGCCTTAATCCTTTGTGCACCCCACAGTTGTGGTACTTTTTTCCCTTCAGATGTAATTTCAACTTCATTATCTCAGAAGATTTTCTGTAGAAAATCAATTAGCTCATTACCGATACCTAAATCTTTCAATATTCTCCACAGGAGTTCCTTGTTCACGTTATCGTACGCACCGGTTATGTCCAGAAAGGCTAAATACAGAGGTCTGTTTTCCGCCTTAGCTATTTCTATGCATTGGGTAAGCACGAACAGGCTACCATCTAAGCGCCTACCCCTTCTGAACCCATTCTGAAGCTCTCCGAGTATCCGATTGCCTTCTACCCGTGACGAGATTCTCCCAATGAAGAGATTCAACAGCGCACGCTGCCGGATGAGCAGCAACCCTCATAGCCATGAACAATAGAAGCAGAATGTCTGGCCATAGCTATGTATATAGCACACATCTGCAACCTGCTCGCCGACCACACAACCACCTGTACCGCCTCCGAAGCAGCATATAGGCTGTTTGGTAAAGATACTGTGTCTTCATCTTCAGCCCACATATATATGCTGCCAAAACCACAGCAACAAATAATTATATGAGCCCTGGTCATCACGGGATCACCAGAATTGTGTGCGTTCATGTGTTTTCCCGCGAACGTAGTGTCTGGCCGCAAGTGGATGGCTCCCCAGCACACAACCATACTCACACCCATAACGGACCCCTAGGCTATCGCACCGTCACACAGCACTACAGCCCAAGCCGCATATTATACTCCCCTTCTCACTGAACACTGGACCACTTACAATTCAAACCACCGCATTCCTTTCCCTGCAGTTCACCCGCTTGTTCCTCCCTACCGTCTCCACTGTACAGTGTATCACATGCAGATCCATGCTTCCGCCCCTATCCCCTCAGACGCACACACTTTATGACTACATCTGCAAATGCCCACATCCTCACGGGCTGGTGATCAACTAAAGCTGGCCAACCGAGCCAGACTGCAGGGTAAGGCCAGACGGTTCTAAGACTGCGGCGCCCTCCCGGGAAGGTTTCCAGCTTTCTACACAGGAAAGATTATTCTCGCTTTTTCTTTTCGCGCTTGCGCAGTTTGCGGACGAAAAAGGATTTCGGTGAGCGCGACCGGACGCCGTGCCACGCAGAGAATTCGCTTTACAAGCTAACGCTCTAAAAGAGTTTGTTCCCAGTTCTGGGAAAAACGGATGAACACTGGCGCTGAATGTTGCACATCTTATAATGTCAGGACATTATCGGTGACAGGTGATGCGTGGTGCAGGCAGCTGCCGAAAGATTAGGTGTGCAGTGATGCTTATAAGATCCTTAAAGTCGCGCAGGAACTCTGTTTCGACCTTCAATGGAAAGTTTCCTGATAGGGCAGCTTAAAGAAACTTTGTATGTCGTTCCATGGGAAGGTAAGTGAACAACGGCTCTGTGTAAAATTTCACATCTTACAGCATGCGCCGGAATCAGATACCTGTTCATTTTTCCTTAAATTTGTTTTCTCGAAGTACTCACATTTATGTACAGCCTTTGTCAAAAGTTTGGAGCCCAGGGGATTTGCTTCCGAAGCACACTGTCCGGTTCGTAATGCATCGCCAGCACTCCAATTTTGCTGAAGGTAAGAAGATTTCTGGTCCTGCCTCCTCCAATGGGTAGGACTACCACGAATGTTACAGGAGTCCCACTGCGAGGCTTAGAAGCCAACCCCCTAGGCTCTAAACTTTTGACAAAGATTGTACATACACACACTGGCACTAATTACCTACATGCATGTGTGTACATACACACGTACGCACGCATTAGTGTAAAATAAAAGAGCAACAGAAAAGCTGCAACTTGAAAACAAGGGACAAAATCAGTAGCTTCAAGAGGAGGAGTATAGGTACGGTCGCTCGAAACATCCACGCAGTGGTGTTCGCGCCATCTCAGTGAACATGAAATGCGCTAGTACTCGGTATCCTTGGAGTAAAATCTTCCCACTTTGATGTTGACGTTTTACCTGCCTTCAGTGCGTTTCCTTTGACACTGATAATGCGCGCATACATATTCACAGAATTTTCTAGGACAAGTTTTATGCCAGAAGGTAAGCCGCATATAAGACGACGGCAGTTTTATAATTTGAACTAGTTTAAAAAATATAATAGCATATTTGAATTTCCACCGCATAGTTTAGCACTAATTAAGAGAGATATTTATTTACATTCGGTTATTTTATGAGTAATGGTGTGCAGTGGTCTTCATTTTGTTTTTTTTCTGTACTATTGCTTTGTTTACTACATGTCATTTCCACAGCAAAAACGCCTACGGGTGCTTCAAGTATTCTGTATAAGTAAATAAATGCAGAAATAAAGACGTTTAAAAAAAAAAAATAAATAAATTTTCATGCTGAAGATATAAGAGTTCGTGTTAAAAGAAACCATAAGCATTTAAAGCCCTCATCGCGACTTACATAGACCGTGCACTCTTCAGAGCGTTCGGAAACGGGAGAACCAACGATCTGTTTTCTGAAAAAAAAAAAAGAAAAAAAGCATTATGTCTTATCCTACGCACATTTTAAACGATTTGGTTAAGGATGCGAAAAACAGTTAAGAAAAATATATAGAGTGTTTCCTGCTGCTTCACAGTATGTATTCTAAAAATAAGTTAAGTATCGGAAGAGCGACGAAATTCAATAATGAGCGCCGCCCTCTAATCCGACCATTGGATTGTTTGCAAAGGGGATGCAGCCTGACTTAACTAGGCAACATACAGTTATGGAACTGAATTGCATGCGTGTTCAAGTGATCTTATAGAATAGCATTCCGTATATTCCCTGTGGTACTATGGACGCCCAATCTCAAGAAAAAGTTGTCAGAACTGCGGTGAGCAGATCTGGCCGTAGCTTCTCGGAAAACATAATCAAAAGCGTGGAGGCTGTGGCACTACTCGCAGTGTCGCAACATTTCCGTCTCTCGTAACAAAATTTTAGTGGCATGTTTCAGACGGTCGTATCATTTTTCACTTGGTGCGAAAGCACCACATGGAGGTTTGCGGCTCCAGAAAAACGGCATGACATAACAGCATTACTGCGACGTTGACGACTCTGGTAGAAAATAGAATTTTTTATGCTGAGGAGTAGGTATTTTTTTTTTCTGCTACACGGGTACTTCGTATTTTAGAACACGCAAAAGATGCCCCGATTACTGAAGTAAGCATTTTTCTTATTCACTTTTGAGTGCAGAGCAAAAAGTCAACAGTGCAACTATAATCACGGTATGAGCAACGCCTAGAGACGCACGCTCAAGGCGTTGTATTCCGGTCTTAAAAATTATATCGGCTTCTCTGAGCACAAAAATAAAACAGGCGCCCTTTGGACGGCATGCGCAGCGTTTGCTGCACACGCTAATTCACCTTCATATACTTCAGACTGGACGCTTTCGTCGACCTATGTTGGAACGCCAATTTCTTTTTTCTTCTTTCTTGCTCCTTATCTTTCGCCTTAAAAGGAACTTTAAGAGGAAGGTAGAATTCAGAGTCGGTGAAGGTATAAACACGGGTTAATTACATCCTAGTCTAAATCAAGAGGAATAAATGGGCGTCGGCAGCGCATGTAATACGAAGGCAAGATAACCGATGGTCCTTAGGGTTAACAGATTGGATACCAAAGGCAGGGGAGCGGAGCCGGGGCGGAGTAGGCCTAGTCAGGCTGATGATAATGATGATCAGAGGCGGCCTCCGGATAAGTTCGATCACTTGAGGATTTTAGCGCGTACTGCCGTCTCACAGTAAACGGGCCTCCTGCATTTCGTCTCCACCGAAATGCGACCGCCGCGGCCGGGATCAAACGCGCATCTTTGGGGACAGCTATCGACCACCCTCACCACTGAACCATCGCTGCGGCTTGAAATTTGTTTCAGGGTTTAATTTCGAATGACACTTAGGCTGCAGAACTGGTGCGCTTCTTGCGAACGTCGCCAAAGAAAGATGTGATTTGATTCTTCACTGTACGGCAATCGAAAATTTGAATTGGTCAACTGTATTGCACAATAGATCTCAGGTACGACATCAGTAAAAACAGTGTTTCGTTCGCGCAAAAAGTTGTTTCAAAGCTGTTTTGAGAATATGTGCTATAAAATTAGTCTACTTAAAGTGCCATTGTTTCTCACCTCTAGGGCTGCACTAGCACGTATTATGGTTGAAGTGAAAAAAAAAAGCTTGAGCAGAATGACATGCGTTTTACTGCACGGTACAGCAGTTTTAACGATTTTTAGCACTTATATGGTTGCACTACGAGGCCTCTAATTTTCCGATATTCTTGAAACATGTCAATTGTCTATGCACTGTGCATCAGTCAATGCAGCAAAAGGTGTTTCAAACCACGTTTTGGCACAGAAATCATCCTAACATAAATGTTTGAGCTAAAGTCGTGACTTTCATAGCTTAGGAGGGTAATGTATCCTAGGTTTGACAAGGATGTGGGAAACTTTCACACTGGCTGGTGAAGAGGGGCACATCATGGTTCTGGCGTTATTCGGTTTAATTAGGGAGATCTGGTGGCTTCATTATTCAAAAAGGACAAAAAAACAATTTAAGCACTGACACTGAGTGGAACGCACTCACACTGTTTTTCATCAGTTGGGCAAAATTCCCTTATTATTTGATATCCCTGACTATATGTGCTATAATTTGGCAGTGAGCATTCATTGTGTGCTTTCCTGACCAGGGGCCAAACTGCACAAATCATTTTTTCAAAACTTTAACACTTCTCACTCTTTGGAACTCTCGCCTGACAAGGCTGACCTATGGAATATCAGCACCAAAATAAACCGAGTGAAGAAACGTCGAAAAATAAGGCCCCAGGCATCTGTGTTATACCCGTGCCTTGTCATCCATGCCGAAATAGCAGTCGGAATAGTGGAAGATGCAATTGTAAACTGCGCTATGCAGTGCTTGCTTATCGGAGAATTTCTACTACGTTGTCAGTTCCATTCCGAGGCTTGCAAGAGCTAGGAAAGTAAGCTATATGTGTTAGGCCCGTGCCCTGTCATCCATGCCCAAATAGCAGCCGGAATACTGGAAGATGGAATTGTAAACTGCGCTCTGAAGCGCTTGCCTGTCGTAGAATTTCTACTACGTTGTCAGTTCACTTCTGAGCTTTGCAAAAACTATGAAAGTAAGCTATGCAATGGGCGTAATGCGTGCCACAAATTCTCATTATTACACTTCCAGTGGAAGAGCATCTTTTCGATAACTGAAAGACGTGCAAAAGTGTCGATGACTAGGGATAGTTAGACCCTAGGGATAGTTAGTCACCACAGCGCATTTGGAAAGTACGGCCACCTGTGATTTATCCGGACCCAAAACAGGTCCTTGAAAAGTGCTTTGCTATTTGGTCTTCGCACGTTGGCGTTCTATTTTGCGTTCATTTAAAAATTCATTTCTATAAATGCTGTCACTCGGAAAAAAAAAACACGGGAACACTTACCCTTCACATGTCATCATGCCGATGACGAAAGCAAAGCCAAGAAGATACAGGGCATTCATGGTGTCTTGATGAGCTTCAACCAGAAGTAGCGAGAGTGGTTCTCGTAGTGAAAGTGAAACGGAATTTGTGCCTTTTATATCTGCTGTCGAGGACGTTACTCACCATATAAGGGCTTGAACAGTGACCGCAGTTGACATTAATCTTTTTCTGCCATTTATTTTAGACATTCAACGTCTCTTTAAATATCCTAAAATTCAACTAGGGTGTCAATGGCCAAGGCATTTGCGCCTGAAATGAAATGCCACAGGGCCGCTGCGGGTGTACTCTTTTTTAACTACATTTTACGAAAGTTAATAACATTAAAATTAAAATTGAAGTGAACATACGAAAACTTTACTTTAATTGTTGAAACACTGATCATTTTGAAAAATAACAAACTGTCAATGGCTCCCGATTTGTATCTCCAACCGATAACGTCCAGGTCAACAAGAAACAGGCACACTGAATCGTTAAAACCCTACTTTGCCAGAACTAAAATATTCAAATTTTCTTTTTTTCCCTCCACCATTACCGAGTGGAATCAGTTACCATCATCATCAACTGTTGACATTGATGCCAATAAACAGGCCGTTGATTGATGTTTTTGACTTGCCTTGTACTTTGTTTTGTGCTTTTTTTATTGTGTTTATTGTGCCGCTCCAGCCAGGGCCCTTCACTGGGTCTGCAGTATGGTCTAAATAAATAAAATAAATAAAATTTTGTTTGTGTTTCATGCGGGTTGTGTTTAAATAAATTCAAACCTGAAAGTTCATGTGAAACCCTCTGGAAATATTATTTGTTGAGCATTTGGGTTCTAAAGGAGAATTTGGACGGAGAAATTTGTTATTCATAAAGTTAAACTCTTTCTCGACGACAGGTTCTTCTGGAGCGCGACCCATCACCGATCGAAATATATATAGGAGCGGAGAATTCGGGAGGGCCCAAAGAGGAAAAAGGCGCATTGACTCTGCCTTTGAGTAAAAATTAAAGCCATACTGTGAGGAAAGGAGCAAAGAGGGTAGAAGGGGAGAGGAAAGCAATACCGCATGTCACAGTGACAATGCTTTTGAATCCAGCCAGTGTGCATGTGTGCGTTGGAACTGAACACACTAAACGCCCGCGCATTACATATACCTCAGCGGGAGTGTCAACTTTGCTGTGTAGCTTGTATAAACGCTTCTCTTAGTAGCTGCCTACAAGCTCTACTTTGTGCAGGTTACTAAGAACCCTCGCTAGAATGGCTTCGAGCTCACTAGCGTCTGTCGTAGTTCACTCGTGTCTTTTCATGCACTGAGCACTCATGCTAAGCAATACACAAAAAAGCATTTTCAAATTCTCACTACTCATAGACATATATGACGGAAACCAACAGTCACCAAAACCAAGGAAAATAAGGGATTTTTTTTGTGGTGTTTATCAATGGGAGATTGATAGGGCAATTATTCAAAGATAATCGATTCGAAAGATGGAGAAAAAAAAATGCCGCTGATGGGATACTAACCTACGACGATCATTGTTTTGTTCACGTAGCGTTGTTGAAAAAATCAAGGGATCACCGCATCTGCTCGAAATGCGTGAGTGTTTTCTCAGCCTTACGCACATTAATTTATGTCGATCCATTTTCTGAATCATACCGGCGCCATAGGTTAGAAAAGGTTCCTAAAAAGTGCATCACATTTCTTCTCGTGCTTTTCCAAAATGAGCACAAGTAATTGTCATGAAACTCTCACCGAAGGCTGGTTCGGGGATAATTAAAATGGACTGCTATTGGCGCCACACCCATCACAGACCTGCGCGTTCAGACAGCGCCAATGGCATAAGGTGTGGTTTCACGAGGAAAACATGCTTCTGCGCACTTGCTATTATTTAGATCTTTTAGTTTTGCGCGCTACTATGAACGCATACCATGAACGTCGCACTAGTTCATGGTATGCTCGGCATCGCTGCTCTCACATTTCTCAAGTGCAGCGCACTCGATTTCACACGTGCTACTTGCCCCAGGGGACGTTGTCCTCATTTGGAGATTTTTTCACTTTATTAACGGTGCACTTCGGTGCGCGTAACTCATGCCGTATTGTAGACAAGGGCCGCGAACTATTGCGCTCCCGGTCGGATTCGTGATTTTGAGTCGACACATCTTTAACTGCGTAATAGAGAAATGTTTGGTGCTCTTCGTTATCAGAGGAATGTAAACTACACTCTCAACTTGCCCGTCACTTTCATTGGTGGTGTACACGCAAAAATTAAAAAAGCGAATTCCTTGTACCGTAAGAGTAATGTATTCAATTGTGCTCACCAAATGTATCGAAACACTAATGCAGAGCAAGAAAAGAACACTTAACTTAGCAGCAGTTAGTGCCGACATGGTAACTAGCGCTAAAAATTGATCCAGAACGATTGGACACGACAAATTCTGTGCTCCCGTGGCTATTTAGCGCTACTTACCGTGTCAGCCTCCGTAAACAAACTAGCCCAACTAAGAGCCTGCCCAGTAGTTAGTGGCTCGAGCCCATCATACAACAAAGTGAAGGCATCACTCACACAGTATGACAAAAACCCAAATGTTCGCACATTTTCACGCTGAACAAGATTTCTGGACAAGAAAGCAACACAAACCTTACTACATCGCTTTCCATGGGGATGCCAGAACGATCGAGAAAGTTCGAAAATTAATAAGCCAGCAACGAAGTAATGGAAGGCGGCGCTCTACTGCTCACACGCTCACACCGGAAGACCAGCTTTCGGTGTTGAACCAGGCAAGACTTGCGGCAAAAGCCCATGGGCTAATGCAGTAAGGGTCTACCCAGCTAACCTCGATTTAGTTTGTGGATTAAAAGTTTTTCGTAAACGTTTTAAAAACAGAATACCAACTAGCCTACGCATCTATTTTTTTTCTGATGTGCACGAAGTAATGCTGCGCTTTTAGTCCATATGTCTATAAGGATATTTATTACTATTGGTCTGAGTACTCCGAATTCGCCGAAGGAATATTTACTGCAACGAACTCAGATTACCTAGGAGTGCTATAAAATTGCTACTTTGAGCTAATGTTGTGTGAGCCAGATTTTCGCTGAGCATAGCTCAGGCCTGTCTGGATGAGACGGCCTAAAATGAGGCTTGGCAAGAAGACACTCCCAGCAAAAAACCTGATTCACCATGCACTGTGTCATATGTACAATGACGTTTGGTTGGCTTGCGCCTGTAGCAACGCTTCATTCGATCACATGGCATGTAATGTCTAGCTTCAAACACGAATTATACCTCTAGGCGTCTTCGATAAGTAGGAACGGTGCAGCAAGTTTTGAGCCTATAAAAAAGTCAGATAGGATTACTAAGCAGCCTCATTCGATGCCGCATGCTTCCATTTTTTTGCTCTTTAAACCATCTGCTTAAAAACAGGACACAACATAAATGCAATTTGCCCCACACCTCAAGAGGAAGCACCTTTCCACCGGAACTGATAAAAAAAAAGGCTGAGGCTTAACTTGGTTAAGCCTGGAGAATGCGAAGCATCATCGTGTCGCGTAATTTGGAGGCGCACAACCACAGCGACGGCGCGAGGTGGGCCCCTGTTTCTCCACTGTCGTGACGTCATCGTGTCACGTGGTGTGGCATCATCGTGTCACGTCATTTGGAGGCGCACAACCACAGCGACGGCGCGAGGTCGGCCCCCGTTTCTCCACTGCCGTGACGTCATCGTGTCACGTGGTGTGGCATCATCGTGTCACGTCATTTGGAGGCGCACAACCACAGCGACGGCGCGAGGTGGGCCCCCGTTTCTCCACTGTCGTGACGTCATCGTGTCACGTGGTGTGACGTCATGTATCACGTGATTTGGAGGCGCACAACCACTGCGACGGCGCGAGGTGGGCCCCCGTTTCTCCACTGTCGTAACATCATCGTGTCACGTGGTGTGACGTCATGTATCACGTGATTTGGAGGCGCATAACAACGGTGAAGGGCCGAAGTGGTAGCTAAAGTAGTATGCTTCGCATAAAAACAAAACAACACGTACAGATGCCCTTCAATTAATTCGTTTTTTAGAGAAAGAAAACGAGTATATCGGGACGCCCTTCGGTTCCTTTGGTGGTTGGATGCAGTGTGTGGGTGTTGTCCATATGTTGAACAAGATGCGTAGCGGAACTTGTTCTCTGGTTTTCAACCATCGTGTGCGCCGCCGAAGACAGACGAAACATTAATCCATAACAATCATACAAATAAAATCATGCATATAATGTGTCAATAATTGCGTTAATAGTAATATAATGTATCTCTCACCAATGTGTAACTCTGTCAAGAGTTTTACTTTGTGTCGAAATGAGTAGTTAATAAGAAGTATTTATATTTCATAAAATTTTTCATTATTATTTGGTCATTCCCAGACACTAGCCAGATGAACTATGCATGAGGCCTTTAATGAATTCGAGGCAAGTTATTGTAAAAAGGAAAGTGGCTGAAAAAGATTGTCTTCAATCTTCCATTGAAAATCATGAAGATGCGCGAGTAAAACAATTCCTTGCATTTCTGAACTTTCAGTAACCATCCAGTAAATGTTCATTTCAGTTCAGCTTCGTTTACCCCTGTCGCGTACAATGTCTGAGGAGGATATGAAAAAGCCGCGCATAGGGCTTGACAAAGCTCCAAGCTCCCATAGCGATTAGACACGGCGATGGCAGACAATAGAAAAAATTAAGAAAATACATAAAATAACAAATATGTACCATATATTCATAATAGATCACCAGCACAGTCTCTGCGCTGTTACGCACAGGCAAAAGATAGCAGATGAATCACATCACATGGATAATTTGTACAAAGTGTATATCTGTCTTGAATTAATAAAAAAAAAATACGAACAATAAAGCTCCTATTACGACGTGCTAGAACTGGTTGATTAACTTTAATGGAACATCGCGGTATGCACATTGGTATTAACAACATGAGTCAGTGTCATTTGGGGCGACTGCGTGCGTCACGAAGAAATGAGCGCGCCGTGGATGGACGAACTATATGCGCTCTCAATTGAACTTTTCAGAATAGGAAAAGAACAGACATTTAACAAAATGTTAAATACATGAGTACTAAGATTCCCGCCGCTGTTATAATCTTCAAAAAGAACTATTGTAGAAAGCATTCCTGGGGGAACGTGAACATCGTCTGAGAATGGGAAAGAACTGTACCGAACAGTAGGCCATCATGGAACCTGCTAAAAACAAAGAAACTTTTTGAAGAACTTCGAGGGAAGTCGTTTGCTAGTTAGTCATACCAACAGAATATAAGAATAGGTGAGCTGGAAGGTGTTTATTATGTTTTCGAGACTGGTTCATTGGAAAAAAATCGGATACATAGGATGCTCCTGAAAGGGATTGTATTGAGGTATTCGATGCGTTTCTAGCAAACCAGTTGTGAGAACGGCGCGTGCCCTGTGCCTTCTTTCTTCGTTTACGTGAAGTTTGCGGTTACCAAACTGTTTAGTCATATATTTCCCGTTACGGACACCTGCTTTGTCTCTGTACGTTCATTTTCTTGTATTTTTGGAAATTTTGCGCAAATGAAATACCTTATCTGCAGTGCCACTTCAAGTCAGAAAACAAAGCCAATCAAAATAGCAATACTTTTCGAAACATACTGGATTCCTTCATCAGGCGTGACTACGGTCGAGCTGCAGCTTTGCATTTTTATGTACTTGTATATTCGACCGCCGCCTGATTATACGTGACCATAAAAAATTTCTAGACATTCTCCATCTCTCACCCTGCATCAGTGATGCCAATGATCCAACGTGTCTAGAAATCAGAGTTGTACGTAATTGATTACTTGTAATGAATGACATTTCTCTGTTATTTTGTAATCAACTCATTACTTTTTCAAACGATAACGCTTTGGGAAATTCAGTTGCTGATTTTGTCTGATCGATTACCGGTAATCAATTACTTCTTTGCAAAAAAGGCTACCTGGCGAAGCGTCCGTGAAGATGTCACTGCGTCAAATAGTTCGGCCGCGCACGAAGGCGCGCATGGCTGCCGGACGTGTTGCGCTTACCGACGGGGTACGGACAAAATTTATTGAGAGCTGCCCAAAGATTGGTTCTAGGTACAGCCCGTTTATCACCTTATAATGAGCGCTATCGAAAGGTGGTGTACTATTCTTGGACTTGGCGAGTACTTTATATAAACCTTATATAAACCTAAATTTTCTGTGATAACATATATATAAACCTAAATGATAACCATTATATAAACCTAAATTTTCTGTGATAACATATAAGACTAGAGATATTAATGAAGAATCTTCAGATAGATTCAAATCACTGGTTGACGATGTTTCTTGGGACACCATGTACGAGATGACCGATGTAAATGATCTCTACGAAGCTTTTCTTGATAAATTTTTGGTATGCTATGATAAGCTTTCCCGCTGAACGAGAGGAAGGTTAAAAGTAGGACGTTTAGAAAACCATGGATAAAATTATAACCAGGAATAAAACGTAGAATAAATTTATTGAAACTAGAAATACTGATCTCTTTGCTGAATACAAAAAATATAGGAACAAACTAAATAAAGAACTGAAGACAGCTAAATCCGATTACTATGTTCAGCGCTTTTCGGCAATACGCAGTGACTGCAAGAAAGTGTGATAGCAAGTAAATAATATGCTGAATAGAAAAACTCAGTCTGAATTATCAGAAATAGCTACAGCAAACGGAGTAATGAATGGCTCTGATTTAGCAACAGCAATGAATCAGTTTTTTGTTAATGTGGGCAATGCTGATTGAACTGACCCAATCTCGTGTGAAACGTACTCAAACCTAATAACACCATTATCAAACTCTATCACCTTCTATTCTGTAACTCCCACTGAAGGAGCTGGTTTAATCAGAAACTTAAAAGACAACTCATCGGCAGGGCATGACGATATTAAGGCTTCTCCAGTAAAACACATGGCAACGTCCATATGTGGTGTCTTAACGTACATTGCTAATCTTGTGCTTACAACCGGCACGTTCCCAAATCACTTAAAAATCGCTCGTGTGTGTCCCGTACATAAGGGCGGAAACAGAAATGAAATATCAAACTATCGGCCGATCTCTATATTGCCAGTGTTATCTAAAGTGTTTGAGGGAGTAATAAACATTAGGCTAGAAAGCTTTTTTCATAAATACAATATTATCACTAGCTCGCAATATGGATTCAGGAAGAAAAGGTCTATAGAACAAGCATTGTTAGACATTAAAGAGAAAATAATTGATAATGTTGAATGTCGGAAATACACACTTGGTTTATTTCTTGACTTTCGAAACGCCTTCGAGTGCGTTCAATATGACATTTTATTACAAAAGCTGGCGGATTATGGAGTGCGTGGTATACCTCTGGACTTATTAAGAAGTTATTTGTATAACAGGCTACAGTATGTGCAAGTTCATCATTGCTCTTCTACTAGTATGATTATAAAACAAGGTGTTCCCCAAGGGTCAATTCTGGGGCCATTATTATTCATAATATATATTAATGACATAACTAATATTCCTGATTCACCCGATTTAATAATGTATGCTGATGAGACAAATGCCTTTTTCACAGAATGGTCCTTGCCTAGATTAGCAATAAGGGTCAATGATTATTGAAATAGGTTAGAGAATTGGTTGATGGCAAATAAACTTTGCCGCAATCTCACGAAAACCACATACATAATATTTAGGCCCATCAACTCTACTGTACAATGTGCTGTAGTTATAAAATGCAAAAACAATATCATCGCACAAGTGTCCAACCACACATTTCTGGGTGTTTGGTTCAATGAAAACCTTTCATGGAATGTGCATGCTTCAAATTTAGTTAAAGATCTCAGTAAAACTGTAGGATGTCTTTACAAAATTACTAACTTAATACCAACTTGGCTCAAGATTTTATTGTATTGTGCTCTTTTTTAATCCAAAATATCATGCTGTATTCTTGTTTGGGGAACCACTGAATCCGGTAACTTTAATAGGTTGCTTGTTCTCCAGAAAAAAGTTCTAAGAGCCATTGAAGGCTATTATGGGAGACCGCGAGATTTACCTACAGAACCCTTATACAAAAAACATGCTATTCTACCAGTACAACAAATTTATTATTTTCGTTTACTGCAGTATATTCACCATAACAGGTTGTATGCCACTCTACCCGACAGGCCTGCCATAATGTGCCATCTGAGAACTCGAAAAAAACTTGTGTCCATCACTCGCACTAACTACGGAAAACAGAAATTAACTTTCCAGATTTATTGTTCTTTCATTACATATAATGGAGTAGATAAGGCGAAAAGCTGCGTACGCAGCTCGACTAAGGCCTTATCCCCTCAAAGGCAAAACAGCAGTGAACACAGACCGAACACTGATCAGAAACTAGTAACAAGGAATAATGAATACAATAGTTACAAATGTACAATAGATTCAAGTATGTGCGCAAAAGAAAAAAAAATTTCGGTTAGGAGCAAACACAAAATGCAGTGATAGGCCAAGTCGACAATGTACACAATGAAGAAATTATGGGTACGGAAGGAGCATGAGTAGCACAGCATATTATGACGTGAAGCAATGAAGGCACATAAAAATGTCTAGCACATCATTTGACATAGAAAACAAACGAAAAAACGGTTAGGTTCTTATTCGCTGAGCATTGAAAATAGCGATAAGGACACAAAAGTATGGTACAGCTGCACATTGCTTAAGATATAAAACTAATAAGGACATCACAAAATTAGTGTCGTGAATTATCATGAAGGAAAAAAAAGTTGCTTTAAATATTTGAGGTGCATGTTAAGAATGTCTATATTTTCTTGAAGAAAATTGTTGAGAAGAGTTGGTATCTGATATTTTAGAGATTGTGTTGCATAATTAGTTCGATAATGCTCTACTTTCCAGTATAAGGGATTTCGCGTATTATAACCCGATGGCTCTTTGATTTCCAGCTCACCAAGGTTAATAAGATAATTATTGTGCTGTAGTTTGCCACGAATCAAACATTTACAAAGCTGGTATCTATGTATATCATTAACGCTTAGCAAATTCAGGTTATGGAGCAAGGGTGCAATCGGATGATCGTACGCAGACCGGGTTATAACACGGATTGCCTTATTTTGGAGCCGGGACAGTTTTAGCTTGTTGCTTAGTGTGGTAGTACCCCATACAAGAATGCAATAATTTATGTGCGACATGAACAGAGAATTGTATAGCATTAATGCTATTTTCTTGGAAGGTAGGTAGGAAGGTAGTCTCTATGGCGATGAAAAATACCTACCATGTTTCCTAATTTGGAAGCTATATGGTCCACATGGGCGTCCCAAGACAAGGTTTCTGTAAATAATACGCCTAGCGTTTTAAAACTAGGTACTATATCTACTGTGCAGTTATTGAGGGTAAGTCTTGTGTTTTGCGGAACAGATCGAGACTTTGCGCGATAAATGATGGCTTTAGTTTTTGTTTCATTAATTACTAGACCATTTGCCCTTGCCCAGTTACTAACTTTATGTAGAATTGAGTTACCGGTATCAAGAAGTTCTGTGCACGTGTCTGATGAGAGTAATACGGTGGTGTCGTCTGCATATATTACAAATTCTGCTCATGCAGCAATTGCTGAAATGTCATTAAGATATATGTTAAATAAAAGTGGACCCAGTGTACTGCCTTGAGGAACTCCAGAGTTAATTGGCAACGGACATGATGGGTGATTGCTTACGCTTACGTACTGGAGCGATTACTCAAATAAGACTTCTACAATCTGTAGGTACCATCTGTCATCAACCAAACTTCACTAGAACGGGAATTTCTCGTCATCAACTAAGGTATTTAAAAAATGTATAAAAAATTATTTGGAAGAGAATCCTCTTTAGTTTTGTGGCCTATACTCGCTAAAATAAATGTTTTTGACCAGTCTTTGTTTCCATGAAAACACCCTGCGGCATAAAATTTTTCAATTCATGCTTGTTTGTGTCATATTGTTGTTATATTATTTGTTGTCATTGATGTATTTAATTCATGCTTGTTTATTCATATTGTTATTTTATTAGGTGTCATTGATGTACTCAATTCATGCTTGTTTGTGTCATATTGTTCTTATATTATTTAGTTTCTTTGTTTGTCCTGCATAGGCGCTAAAGGTGTGTGTTGCCGCCTGTATTAGGGAGCCAAGGCCTAGTCAGGCCTACCGCCTTTTGCTTTGGCTTCCCCTTTCATTTTTGAAAGAAAATAAACACCAAACCAAACCATTCAGCACACATGTGGCTCAGAGAGTTTGACGAAGACATTAAAAACTGCATCGCTTTGTCAACAGAAAACTCAGAGGTGAACTTGACTCCACCTGGCAATGTGATGTGGATGCATAGGATTTAAATAGTGGTAGACACCGTGCTGCCAGGTTGCACCTCCTGCAAGAATGCACAGTACGCAGCCATACTCCTTCCTCACAGGTAGGCCAATAAGGTGTTCTTGAATTCTTTGGTCCATCGTTGCCACGTGCATCTGGGACAGCACTGGAGCAACTGCGACACCTATATATATTCCGGAATTCGTCACATATTCTGCCTTGACTATTTAACTCCCACTCTACATTTACTTCAGCAGCACGAAATCCTACGCATAAACCACACGTATCAATACAGAGTTTTACGCTTACAGTATTTCTCACCTGCCAGCTTTCGGTCACTTATAGAAATTACTGTTCCGTTACACCGCCATACTTACATCCTACACACTTAAAAAATAGAGATTAGGTTCATACCCCATTTCAGCACCGACTGCAAGCTCCACTTAGCACCGAACTCTTCCGTTCATTTTATACACGGGCCAACACATCAGCAGCAGAAATTCTCTACCTTTCTTACACTTTTTACTTTCTTTAGTCTATCTACTTTATCTTACAGCTGCCGTTTATTTTGCTGCGTGTTCGTTTGTTTGTGCCTTTCCCGTTTCTAAGTCGTGTTTGTGCTCAAGTACCTTTCTACCACATCCGAAGACGTGCGTCACCCTGCTAGAGCGCCACTGACCAAAAAATGCTGCTTCATCTTTGCGTTAATCCACGCAGCTGCTCACTCCTTCCTTCAACCCTTAAGGGGAAGAGAAAAGTAAGTCTTCTACAACAACGCTTAAGCGCGAACTCTTCCAGGATGGCCTTGCATTAAAAATCCGACCAGCATATCTACTGAAGGATCTTCAGCAGCTAACGTCGAAAGATCTTTCTGTAGGTGTCTGGAAACCCTATATTTCCAGAAGCCGGCTTCTAATCCAATGGCTATGAATGAAATATCAGCTTTACGATTTTTGCCGCAAACAATGAGCTTAGTTCGTTTACCCTTTCTTCAGACACGAGGTGTCTAACGACCCAAGGTAGTATTCATTCTGCATTGAAACGGCTCGCTCTTTCACATCCCCCAATAAACCTTAACACGTGTAAAACACTTATTGACCGCTGGTAATTCATTGTCTTAAAAACGTTCTCATAATTGCTGCCCAGTAGCCACCGAAATGCGATATCAGAAGGCGCAATTTCTTCCAGTAAAGAACTCTACAAGGGAACGTAAGTGCTTACTTCGTTCTAGCCTTCTAGGTAGTGGAGCAAAGGCGTTTACCCAGGGCGAACACTCTCAGCGAATTTTCTGGAGAGGCTTCTTGCAAGGCCACCATTTCCACCGGTGAGGGGACAGGTTATTAAAAGTATTGTGATGACGGCTTAACTTGCCTAACTGTGCATTCATCTGCAGAAATTTTTTTTTTTCTGGACTCTGTCTCCTACGGTGTTCCGTATAATCAGGAGTTCGTGGTTCTAGTCCGACTTGAGGATTCTGAATGACCCCAAAAGACCGCCCTTGCATCGATGCTATTAAATGAGGCCGTAAGCAGTTTTGCGATGTGACTAACGGCCAGGACTAGTCGAATTTCTAGATCCATGAATAACTTTTTTACTAGAAAAAAGACAGCATAACGATAGACGCAGTTTAGGAACTAAGCTTCGACCTTTCTGAGATCGCCTTTCCAGTTTGCAGGGAAGTTTCTCATTATTACCGAAAGTTTCATTCTTTCAAGATAAATGCTTCCGGCAGTCGTGGGCCATCGTCTAACAAGTTTCGCTATCATGTTTCTTCTTAATGTAATCGTTTACTTCTTGAGAAAGCTTGCAAAAGTACTCAATCTCTTCCGTGATCATTATGTTATATACTTTCTGCGATTATTGCTACCGTTCAGAGGTTCACTGCTTCTCTGGTAAACTCGGTTTTCTCAAGAAGTCTTAAACGGGGAATGTGAAATATGTCTCAAGACTTTGGCGGCGTTTGAGCCAAGAGGAGCTTCGTTTGGAACGAACATCAACATTTGATCAAGTAGCATTGTCCTTTCATTAAAAGGTTCTAACTCTAGTGAAACACTTTGCTAGCTGTGGGGTATACGATTTCTTTGTTTAGCACTGACAGCCGACGCGCCTAAAGTAATTACCCAAGATTTCACTCTTACATAAACGTTAGGAAAATATGTACCATTTACCCTTATTTTTACCCTAACCCCACACATTATTTTCTTTGTTTTTCCATATAACATTTCAGCAAATAGTTAGGCACTGAAACGATCACTGTTAATCAAGAAATGGCCTAAGAATTTCTTTGTAAGCATATAAGAAATACGTCCGCACATAAGGGCATTGATTCTCAGAAAAAAACAGAAGTAAATACCCTCAAAAAGAGCAATGAATAGAACGCGTGTAAAGAATTCTATTCTGCAGAAATATCAGCGCCCTTAAGTCGCAGTAGATCAAGAAGCCCGAGGTAAAAAAAATCCGAGTTTCTTTTCAACGTGCCCTCCAAGTGCCTTGGTTCGCTGCTTTTTAGCTTCTATTGAGATGTGAAAAACTCTATATTTCTCAACTGCGCTACCATCTTTGTCATTCTCGTGTGCGAAGGGTGAGTGTCGCCCTCAAACGGTGATTTTCAGTGCGTAAGCATAATCCGCTGAGTACCAACCACGCCAGAAATTGTCCGTTGTTGTTGTTCACCTCGTAGAATGGCACATACCCACCCAGGGGGATCGCCAAGATGAGAGGTGCATAGAGAGGTTTTATGAGAAATTTATATTTTCTTGGGAAAATAAATAAATTAACTGATAAATAGAAATAAAGAATGTTGGGGAAGAGAAAAGACAAGAGTGGGTGAGAAGAACGAAAATAAACGGAAAATGCATAACGCACACATGAGAGGGGCTCTGTGAGATTTGTAGCAGAGGGTTTTAGAAAAAAAGTAATAATAGTAATAGAGAAAAATAATAACGACAAATAAAAAAATGTTAGGTAGATAACCGATTAGATTCCAGTAAAAATTTTTGAATGATGGTAAACACAAACCTATGGCTGTATCTCAGAATGGTGGCGCCAAATGAAAATGTGATCGGGCTGCTTAAACTATGGTCAAGCTGTTGCAGTGGTTGCTCTAAAAACCGTCTTCTCCTCATGGTGAAGTAACCACAAAACAACAAAAAATGGCCTATTGAATCTAGTTCACCGCAGATTGCGCACACTGGAGAAAGTGCCAAAACAGGCTGGTGCAAATAAAAATCTAAGGGTGGGATCTGGCAGCGCAGCCTAGTGTAAGAGGCCTCAAGCTGTCGTGAATGACATGATTTCATGCTTCACGGATACTTATGATGCACGAAATCATCAGATCGTAAAATTTATTCACATGTCATGCTTAAGAAAATATTTCTCCGAAACCTCGCTGATGTGATGTACGCTGTAGCCGGGAGGATAGGTAGCACTGGGCCATTGAGGGACGCCTTGGCCAGGCTATCAGCCACTTCATTGACTGTCCCACTGCTATGATCTGGTAACCGTATCACATGCAAAAGGCTGAAATGTGGAGGGAGTAATGATAAGAAAATGTTTAGGATTGGAGAAACCATATCTTAAGCAAGGAACGAGCCCAAAGAAAGAGTATGCAATGACAGCCACTGCAGAGAAAGATGGGTCGAGTTTCCGAAGAGCAAGCACCACCGCCAGAAACTCCGCTTGGAAAATTGGGGTGAAATCTGGACGACGCACAGAAAAAGACCAATTAGAAGCGGGCAATATATTCCCACCCCTGCATTTTCATCACATTGGGAAGCGTCAGTGGCAATCGTGATGGTAACAGGTAGGCTTTGTAAATGGTCTTGTAATAATCCATTTAAAATGCTTGATGGTAAATGCTTTGTATTCATCGCGAAAATGTCATCATAGAGAATTTTCACGCAAGGTCCATTGTTTTGCGTCGGAAGTATGTAAGACAGGAGTACATTTAAAGGTTCAAGAAAATTTTATACCAGTACTACTTGCGCCCTTCCGATTTAGTTTGGTTTTACGTGGTGAATGCGCTGGGCTATTGTTTTCTCTTCTCTCTTTCTGTTCACGAAACAAGAACCACAGGTGTTCGTAAATCTGCCCTCAAATATTTTCGTTATAGGCCAGTGCAATAGGCAACTAAAAGGGGCAGATTCGTTTTTATTTGTTTTTTTAATTTATTAAGCAGCCAGGATGGCAGGCATCTTCTCTTAAGCCCGCGCACGTTCTTCCTCTCCAAGAACGTGACCCTGCTATCCTCTATTCGAGCGCAGTGACACTTCTCGTGTCCACGCATATTATCCGGTGGAAACTACAAAAAAAGCAAATTATTCCTTTTATTCAGATAAGTACAATGACTACTACCACTGTGGTGAGGGCAGGCTGTAATAAAATCTTGCCTTCCAAGCCAAGTGCCGCCCACGTACGCTTACTTGGCAACACATTAGTGTTGTGGGCCTGCATCGCCATAGCATCCGCAGGGGATATCCACTAAAGGAATAACCGATGCTAATTAATTCGTTAAACAATGCGGTTTGTTTGTTCGCTTGTGTACCATTCATATTGTTTACAAGTACTCCATTGAGCTTCCTTTTCGAGGAAGAAAGGTAAAGCATTTCTTTCGTCATATAAAAGTGCATCTTCTGGCTTTTAGACCACAGCCAAAATGGTAGACAGCGCGCGAGTATCGATCAGAAGTATTGCCATGCCGCGTCACGGCCTCACTTGCTGGAGAACCAGTTGAGCTAAAACTATTTTCCCAGCAGACATGTGAGGTCGCTTGCTTCTATTCGTTGCTCTCCCGACTTTTCACAACATGAAAAAGCTGTCAAGCTGCAGCCAACCACAGAGCAGAGCTGGTGCATGCGAATTTCGCTTCTCTGCAGTCAGTTGTCTCTATAGTTTTCAAAACCACGCGGACCACAACGCCAGGACGTATAAGAAAGTCAACAAATGTAATGTGCAGCGTTTGGCTGCGCAGCTGCCGACACTCACGGAGAGGGAAGCGTGTGCAATGGCTACAACTAGTGAAGTACAGAAAATCTCTACGGCAAGACGTGGTCAGCTGGCGCCGACGATCGGATTAAATCTGCATTTCTATAATAGCTTCTTACGTCATTTATTTAGAGAAAGGACGCTGTCTTTTTTTACTGTCACTTTTGAGATGCATGCTAAAGTTTATGGTGTATCAATTAATGTATCCATCGATATATTGATCACCGGACTTGGAGGCTTCATGAAAGGTTTCCGTGAAAAAAAAGTACCTGCGTGGAAAAAAAAAGGTGGTGAGAAAAAAGTATTAGAAGATAGCAGAGAAGCGCACTTAATAATTTATACAAGGGTGCGAAAAGCAAAACAAGAACGCTTCTACCAGTGCGCTCCAGTTTTCCCTATTCTTCGGAAGCTGTGGCAACCCTATCATCGGTAATATCCTCTATAATTTATCCGCACCTCACATTTTGCCATCCCTTGAAATGTTTTCCAGTCTTTTGGAGTTCATTCCGTTATTCTAAAGGATAAACTGCCATTTGTACTTTCACTGGAAGTGCCTCAATAGTGCTGTTTTTTTGCTAACTTCGTCTACGATATCATTACCTTGAGTTCGTTTTGTAATCCACGCTACTTTTCTGTCTCCCATAATGGCGAGCATCTCTCATGTTCTTCTCCATGGCTTCATGCATTGCCTTGTAGTATCTAATTTAAATCCTTCTGTTAAGTGACAACATTCAAAAGCTTTTCTTGTCATGGTTAATGACCATACTTATGTCATTTGTTGCTGTTTTTAAAAAGTACAGCGAAATAAAAAATTTTCAGCCGCAGGTAAAACAGTTCTTCCTCTTTCACTTCTCAGCTTAGCTTGTGCTACAGCCACATATGCCTTCAGAAACATTCGGCAATGTCTTATAACGCTTATTTAGTACATGTAGTTACTTAAACTATATACACCTAAATCGAATGCATGAGTTATCTCATGTCAAAGCGCCAGATATATAGGAGTTATATGGCGGTTGGGAGCGGGAGTCGGTTTTAAACAAGCCAACCTACTTGAATGACCGTTGGGACCGTCCCTATTCTTACACCTGCTTCAGTGTTCTTGAAAAAATGCCGACTTGAATGCACAGATAGAATAGGATAACTTTATTTGGCTCTAGCACAAGTGTTTTTTTTTTATGTGGTCAGATGAGTCCATCCGCAACGGTCGGTTGCCCCTATTCCAGGGCTCCGCTGGATGCTGCCGTCAGCTGAGCTCGCGGTATCAAACCGATCTGGTCATCGCGGCAGTCGCTGGAGAGCAGACCCTCCCATTGCTCCACACTTGGGTTTTGTATAACTGGGACGATGTCGACTTTTTGACATGCCCATGTGATGTGATACAGTGTAGGTTTTTCATGGCACCACGGACAACTGTGTGCGTAAAGTGTGGGGTGAATTTTACTTAGTGTGTTTAGATTTGGATATGACCCCGTTTGAAGTTGTCTCCATGTGACAGCCTCTTCTTTGTTTAAAGATTTGTGCGGTGGTGGGTACCGCATCCTGCTGCATTTGTAGTTGTTGAGTATGGCCGAGTATTCCTGAGGTACTGGCAGGGATTCCTCAAGGTCGTTGACGTTGGATGCTCGGTAGTTAGTATATCCTTGAGCTATCCTGTCTGCCTCTTGGTTTCCTGCCACCCCCGTGTGCCCCGGTACCCAGATGATCTTATGTTTGATCGGCTTGTGTGGGTTTGCATGTGTTTGTTCCGTCTTGCAGTCTACAGAGCGGAGTATGCGGAGCGCTCTGTGACCGACTCTGCCGCAAAGATAGTTGCGGCAGGCTGCTTGTGAATCAGTAAGAATTGTCAGTGACCGCCCAGTCCGATAGCCTTCCGCTGCCGCTAGAGCGACGGCCGCTTCTTCAGCCTCAGCTATCGTGCAGTCTTGCAGTGAGGCGCTGGTAATCTCGTGTAATTCCGAGTTGACTACAGTTGCCACTGCGTTGTTGGTGCCTTGTCCCCTAGTCATGGCATATGTGGCAGCGTCGACATACCCTGTTGTATCCTGAGATGCGTGTGTTTTCTGTAAGCGGTCGGCCCTTGCCTCTCTTCGGTCTTTGTGGAGGTTCGGGTCCATGTTTCTTGGTATTGGTGCCACCCTGAGCGTGCTGCGGTACTCATCGGGGATCGTTTTAGTTCTCAATATTTCTCGAATTTGTTCGGTGTAGCCCAGTTTCTTTAAAAGAACTCTGCCTGTGGGGGTCTGCTGTAGCCTGCGCATTTGGCCAACATGCTGCGCTTCCCGTAATTCCTCGAACGTGTTGTGCAGTCCCAAGGCTAAGAGCTTTTCAGTTGAGGTGTTATGGGGTAGTCGAAGCGCGGTTTTATACGCTTTGTGTAAAATCGCGTCCGCCTGTTGCATTTCACTTTTGATGTGATTGTAGTACGGGAGACTGTACATCGCCCGGCTGACCACTAGGCTCCTGACCAGCTTGAGTGTGTCTTCTTCTCGCATGCCATGACGTCTGTGTGAGATGCGCGTAATCATGCGGGCCACTTAGAGGGCAGATGCCTTTAATAGCGCAAGGGTGTAAGTACAGCGTTGATTTGACTGTATCCACATCCCTAGTACCCGTATGAGTGTCTTCTCTGGTATTGGTTCTCCTTCGAGGTAAACTTGTAGTCGAAGTTCTTTACTGGTAGGGACTGTTCGGTTCTGTTTTCCTCTCCAAACCCGTAAGAGCTCAGATTTTTCGGTCGGGCATGCTAGCCCTCTTGCTTTGACATAGTTTTCACCGCAGGTGGCTGCTTCTAGTAGCCTATCCTCTTTCTCGCCGAGTGAGCCAGTGTTAGTCCATATTGTGATGTCGTCAGCATAAATGGCATGGTGGATGTCGTCGATTTCTTTTAGTTGCTTCGCCAGTCCGATCATGGCCACGTTGAATAGCGTGGGTGAAATGACCGACCCTTGAGGTGTTCCCTTATTAGGCGTTCGAAACTTCTGGGACCGAAGTTCTCCAATACCGATGGTGGCAGTTCTGTTGGATAGAAATGCTTTGACGAAGCTGTGAATCCTGCGCCCGCAGTTGAGGTTGTCCAGGCTCGTAAAGATTGCTTCGTGGCTCACATTGTCAAAAGCCCCTTTGATGTCTAGGGCCATTATCACGTTTTCTCCGTCCCTAGGAACTTTCCGAAGTACACCTTCGTATAACTGGAGGAGTACGTCTTGAGCTGATAATTTTGCTCTAAAGCTGAGCATGCTGTGAGGGATCAGTTCGTTGTCTTCCATGTAGTTTTGAAGTCTCTGCGTTACCACTCGCTCGTATAGTTTTCCCAGGCATGACGTAAGCGAGATCGGTCTGAGGTTATCTATCTGCAGTTTCTTGCCTGGCTTGGGTATCATCACCACTTCAGCATGTTTCACTCCTCGGGGATAGTTTCAGCTTCCCAATATTTGTTGAGGAAGTCTGTCAGTTCAGCGACCAGCGCATCGCTGAGGTTGCGGATGAGTGCGTTGTTTATTTTATCCGCTCCCGGGGCCGTATTTCTGGTGGTGTTTCGCATGACCGCGTAGACCTCTTCCCGTGTGATGGGTCTGTCCAGATTAGCGTTATCGTCTCCGCGGTACTCCCCTGTATGGGTCGGCGGGTTCGTGCTGCCAAAGCATTTGGCGCGCAATCTGTCGAGGAGTTCCGAGTCAGTGCCCTCGAACTGGTGAATGAACCGGTATATGGATTTATTGTTTTCAGCTTTTGTCTTAGTCGGATCGAGGAGCGCTCTAAGGATACGCCAAGTCCGTGTCATGCTTAGCGTCCCACTAAGAGAATCGCTGAATTGTTGCCAATTTTGTTTTGCCAGCTGTGTGGCATATTCCTCTGCTTTCGCGGTAATCTCGGCGATTTTAAGCTTGAGTTTCCTGTTATGTTTTTGTTTTTTCTATCTCCTGGTGAGACTGCGCCTAGCATCCCAAAGATTGAGCAGCCGACCGTCCACCTCGGGTGTTTCCGCTGTTCGGTTTATGGTTTTGGTGTACTTGTCTTGCGTATCCCTTAGCATGCTTCCCCATTCCTCTAACGACTGTATGCCATTCTCGGTAAGGTTGCTGTCGCATGCTTCGCGGAACGCATTCCAGTCCGTTATTTTTGCCGCGCCCAACTGGCGTCTCAGCCTGTCTGAGGTTACTTGCGTCTTGAGTATGTAGTGGTCGCTGCCTAAATTTTCCAATAGGTTCTCCCATTGTGTTTGCCCGAGTCCTCTTACGAATGTGAGGTCGGGGCAGGTGTCGATGCTGACGCTATTTCCAATTCTGGTAGGGGTTGCTGGGTCCGTGAGTAGGTTGCAGTGGAAGTTATCTGTAACCTCGGCTAGCGTTTTGCATTTAATGGTGGCCTTTTGGAACCCCCAGCTCTTGTCCATGGCGTTGAAATCCCCCAAGATGATTAGCGTGTTGTTTTTCGCTAGTCTGTGGACACCGTGAAAAAGTAAAAAAAAAAATTTGCTTTTCTTTGCTTCGCGGGGCTGTACACGTTGACGATGAATACACTTCCCCGTTTCCTTTTCTTTTTCGGTACGATCTCTACAATCACATGCTCAATGTCAGTGTCGGGTATGCAGTCGTGATTGATGGCTATGACTGCCTTGCTCACTAAGATGGCTGTCTTTCCCGTCATGTGGCTGTTGTAGCATGTGTATCCCGTGAGAGTGGGTGTCGCGCCCGTTTCTTGAAGTGCGATAACGTCAGGTGGTGTTAGCTGCGTCTGAATGAATTGTTTGATGAGGCCTTGTTTCTTGCGATAGCCTCTGCAGTTCCATTGCCATATGTCTAAGATGTCTTGTTTGCTGTGGTTCGTGTTAGCCATGATTTAGGTTCTTGAGCTTGTGCAATTGCCCGTTCCCTTGGATGTAGATGGATTGGCGAGTGCTGCTAACGCAGGGCGGTTGTAGGCCTTTTCCTTAATGGTCTGTGTGTGTTTTTGTTTGCGGAAGGCACTCCGTAGCTCTGCTAGTTGTCCTTGTACCTGATGCATCGTCTGTTGCATCATTTGTTGCATCATCTGTTGTATTTTCGCTTTGAAATTTGAGCGTTCCTCATCGCTCATCTGCAGCGAGGAGTTCGTTTGTGTAGCGTTCGACAGCGGGTGGCAGTTGGATTTTAGGTCTTGGACTATCTTTGTGAGTTCCGCAATTTGGCGTTCCAACTCATTCTGTTTAACGCGAGCAAGTTCTAGTTCGCGCTTAAGTGAATGCACAGAGAATACATTCTTACTTACAGAGACAAGTTGCGGAATTGATGCGTTTTTAAGAATGCTGCAAAAGATATTCGTGCATTATTGCCTCGCGAGTACCGGAAATAAAAAATTAGATTATGTCTGCTATACTGGACAAGACAATAGTAGGCGCAGCAGAAGTGGAAATAGCTTTGCTTCTGTAGAAAGGTGCTTTTCGGTACTTGAAAAAGTGCTGCTCTCATTAGTACTGTTAAAGACGCGTTGTCTCCTGCCCGTTGGCGAACGCGAAGACGTATCATGGTGGCGGTGCTACCAAGTTAGCTGGATTCATGTGTGTTTTGAACCTGCAGTAAAGAACTATTAACTTATTAGTAATCGCAACGGTGACACTACGAGCACTTATCTGGTGCGGGTAAGAAATTTTGGAGCTTACTGTGCACTTGACACAGTCCAGTGCACGCACGAAATTTCTAAGTTCAGCAAAAATATATTTCAATCATGGTTTGACTTTGGTTTGGGAGGATATACCCTAAACGTTTTAACAAAAGTTGTGCCATTGTTTACACTTCTACCTTCACGAGGATAACGTTTGGGGGA
The DNA here is from genome assembly GCF_055824585.1 of Amblyomma mixtum. Classification (NCBI taxonomy): domain Eukaryota; kingdom Metazoa; phylum Arthropoda; class Arachnida; order Ixodida; family Ixodidae; genus Amblyomma; species Amblyomma mixtum. The sequence continues at coordinate 210,246,866 of NC_143013.1, forward strand.
TATGACGAGCGTATGGAAAACTTTTGCACAATAAATTGTCTGGTTTGGTTTATCGGCTTTAACATTCCAAAACTTCTCAGACTATGACAGACGCCGTAGTGGAGGGCTCGAGATAAAACTGGGGATCTTTAACGTGCAGCGACATCGCACAGCACACTGATCTCTAGCATTTTGCTTCCTTCGAAATGCGAAGGACATGTACCTGACCGGGAGAGCCAGACGAACACTAGAGAGTGATGTCATCGGCGTAAAATATATGATGCAAGTCGGGAATTTCAGCTAGCTGAGAGGCGAGAGGGGCCATAGCAAGATTGAAAAGGGTAGGAGCAAGAACAGCACCTTGAGGAGTGCCTCGGGTGAGGTTGTGGGGGTCGGACAGATAGGTGTCGACTCGAAAGCGAGCGACACGTTCAGAGAGGAATGAGCGGATATAACAGTACATGCGGGAGCCACAGTCTAGGGAGGCGAGTTGGGAAAGGATGTGGTCGTCGCAAACACCGTCGAAGGCCTTGCGAACATCGACGGTCAGGAGTGCGTGAATTTGAGTGGGGGTAGGTGACAGAAACATGTGCTGGAGAACCAGAAACATGTCCTGTGCACAGACGTGGCGTCGGAAGCCGATGAGAGAATGAGGGAAGAACTCCCTCGTCTCGAGAAAATTAGAGAGGCGAGTCAGGGCCATTCGCTCAAGGGTCTTACCAACACATGATATCATGGAGATTGGGTGGAGGTTAGAGAGAGAGGGAGGCTTGCCCGGCTTTGGAATCATAGAAATGAGGGAGGAGGTCCAGGAGCTGGGCAGGCAGCCGCTGTCCCATGCATCATTGTAGGTTTTAAGGAGGAATTCTTTGGCGCAGTCAGGAAGGTTGCGAAGTGTGGTGTATGTAATGGCATCCTCACCGGGAGCCGAGCGTGTAGCATTACATATTCTGCGCATTGAGGAAAGGCAGCAACCTACACGTATCAGGGTAGGAGACTGGTTCAATATCAACTTGATTTCAGAATGCTTCTTGGGTGTAACAAAGCCATATTTTTAAAGCGAAAGCTTTACTACTTGCACTTTCGGCCTTTGCCGTGGCGCGGCGGTCCCACCATTGACCTTTCGTTGACCTCTGTGTGACGTCATGTGTGACATCACGCCGAAGAAAAGGGCGACCGTCTCGCGCCGTCGCAAGCCGCGGCGGTGCCACCACCGGCGCCGAACCTCTGCGCTCTCCGCTAGGAGCGCAACAGGTGCTTTGTGACGTCATGCCGAAGAGAACGGCGACCGACTCGCGCCGTCGCAAGCCGCGGCGATGCCACCCCCGGCGCCAAACTCCTGCGCTCTCCGCTAGGAGCGCGATTGTGGTGTTATGATGAAGAGATTAGGCTCGACTCATTCGCTAGAAAACAGTAGCTGTGCCAGCCACCAGCGGCTTAACATTGCTTCGTGATCTCGCGCCGTCCGTGTGCGACGGCGGTGCACATGAAAGGCGGCCTGACTGGACTGGATTGTACTGAACTGGATTGGATTGCATTATAATAGATTAGATGAGATTACATTAGATTACATTGAATTGGATTGGATTGTATAACAGATGCACCGCCACAAGTCTAACCACGAACACCACCACCAGCTACACTACCAGCTGAACCATGGCGTAGGTACGGATATTGCTTTCGCAATTACCGGGCTTAACCAAGCTAAGCCACAGCGAATTTTTTTTCCTCACTTCAAAATTTGCGGCTGCCATTTTTTGTTGCTCAGTTGTCGCACGCATGTGCCAACTGCGAAGAATATATACGAATTTACGATGCATCCACCTCAAAAATAATATGATCTTGGCATTATTCGTTGTCTATGAGTACAAAAAAAAAAAAGAAACGTGTTTCAAATAGACGAAACCGTCATAAAGAAATCCGGTCTACGATGTCAGCGGCATCCCAAAAAATAGTTTTGAGGATAAGGAAATCAAAATTGACTGCCATGTTTACTTCTCCACAGTGAATCAGCGTTGGAGCCGTTGACGCCTCTTTGAAAGGGGCATTACTTGGCAATCTGGCTTTTCGCCTGGGCCGCTTTTGATGACTGTTATTTCCTCATCTCAAAGTTTCAAAGTTGCATCAGCTGCTTGCAAAAGATTTATGCGTGGTACAAACAGCGAACTAAGGGCTCTGCTGCGCTTCCACGACGTCCGGCGCGCGGCTTTCAATTTCCGTCAAGCTGCTAGGCGCTCAAGCGGAATACAAGGAGCCTGAAGCGCTCAGGTACATGGCTGTATCTCCCACCACTATTAACTTCATTCGTGGCATCCCTTATAGAGATCTTATCATTCTTGGGCTTTGGCCGCTGGCCGTAACAATGCGATGTTTTGTATTTTCAAAGTGGTGTCGGTCGTTGTAATCTTCAGTGCCACTGAAGCCCGAATCCAAAACTATCCAATCTCATTATCTCTCATCAACTCTCGTCTCTCTCTCAGCATCTCTCATCCAAAACTCCTCATCGTAAATAATAAAAAACTCCGAATTAGAAAGAAAGATCACGTTGTTCAAGATATTTCAAGTCCCAACTTGTTTAAGTTCAGAGAAGCTATGGAAAGGCTATCATGGCAACGTTTATATGAGCAAACTGATAGTAACACAGCGTACGAAATATTCTTGCATGACTTCTCTGAAGCCTATAATGCTGCCTTTCCAAATAAAGGTGTTAAGCAGAGCAGGAAATGCCGTAAGTCCTGGGTGACCAAGGACATGGCTGACCAGATCCACCAAAAAGATCGCCTTTTTGAGAAATTCATTAAAAGTAAGGATTATAGTGTGCTCAAAGACTTCAAGCGTAGGCGAAGCAAGCTTGTCAGTTTATTAAGGAAGGCTAAAAAGATGTACTATTTTAACTTGTTTTCTAACGGTATGCATCGTACGGACTTAACCTGGAAGAAGGTAAGCAGTGTACTTAATTGGTCGCGTGAAAACAAAACAGTTGAGGCTGTTACACTCGATGGTGTAACAGTATCCGGCCAGGCATTAGCAAATCTTTTCAATTATTTTTTTATCAAACAGTTTGCAGATAGGAAACCCATTAAAGTTATTCCAGAAAGAAAGAACATTCCCTGTAGTTCAAACACGCTGTTTTGAAACCCTACAAACGAGCAAGAGGTGATCACAACTGTACTGAACCTAAACAGCAGCAGTGCATGTGACGCTGAAGGAATCCAAATCAAACCAATAAAGTATGTCATTGACTTAATAGGGCAGCCCCAGACACACATATATAATTTAATTATAGAAACCCGTGTGTTCCTGAAACGAATTCAGACCGCGAAAGTTATTTTTGTATTTAAGGGTGGCGACAGCAATATTCTGAAAAACTACAGGCCAATATCAATTTAACCAGTTTTTTCAAAGCCAATTGAAAATTTCCTTCGCTCCAGGATATCACAGTTTATATTTAAGTATAGCTAATTAAACAATTTTCAGCATGGCATCCGAAAGGGCTGCTCGACTGAAATTGCGTTACTAAACCAAAAAGAAAAAATCTTGAAAAACTTCAATGACAACATGCTAGCGTTAGGAATTTATGTTGACTTATCTAAGGCATTTGATTCTTTTAACCACGAAATCTTACTCACTAAACTACTCTCATATGGAATACGTGGTGTCGCTTTGAACCTTATGGCTTCTTACCTGGAGCGCCGGCAACAGAACATATCGCTCGGTAATTTTTCATCTGAATTTAAAAGCATTAAGCAGGAGTCCGCCAAGGCAGTATATTAGGACCCCTTTTATTTACAATGTATATAAGTGACTTACATTATGTGCTTAATCATCCAGATGTTTCCTTCATATGTTACGCTGATGACACAACTCTTTTTAATAACCGGTGAGACTATGGTAGATATCGAACAATCAATTCAACAGGTCTTGCCTAATTTCCTTAAGTGAACTAATGAAAATGCTATTTATATAAACACCACGAAGACAAAAGCTGTGCTTTACCGGCCCAAAAACAAGACTGTACAGCGACTGAATATACTACTGGGCGGAGAAACTGTAGACATAGTCGATAAATTTAAAGTGCTCGCTGTTGAGTTTTCAAATACACTCAGCTGGGATGGTCATGTTAATGAAATCCACAAAAACTGTGGAAAGTTAGTGGCATTTTAAACAAAGCTGACTATATATTGCCCCAACGTGTAAAGATCCTGCTTTATAACGCCCTCTTTTTCCACACTTGACCTATTGTAATCTGATTTGGGGAACAACCACAAAAACAAACATTGACAAATTAGTACGAATACAGAAGAAAGTGGTAAGGATTATTGCTAATGCACCATTTGCTTCACACACGCCGGAACTATTCGACCAATATAAAATAATTAAAGGAAGTAATTTATACCAATATAGATTACTCCAGACCTACTGCAGAGCAATTAAGAACGCAAATACATTTTATATAGATTTATCACAATTCAGCCCCAACCCAAGTTCGAATGCTACTCGATTGACAAACAAATGGTACAGTCGGACGCCGAAAAATAATTACGCCTCGCAGTCATTACGATATAATTTTCCAATGCTGCTAAACAGGTTTAATAACTGTTTGTCGTTTTCCCAAAAAATGCTTGAAGACCCTGTTCTTGTGAAAGAATGTTTTGTAACAGAACCTCCTGCTTTTTAAAATTTACCTGTATTCAAAATACTCAGATGCCTGCGTGATTTCCTTTCTTTATATATTTTGCATGTATTTATTGTATTTCCATTTTTCTTTTTCTGTTTTTGCTTTCATGTATGTTACTGCTCGTTATTTCTTTTCTGCTTAATTACATAGTATGAGAGAGAGAGAGAGAGAGAGAGGGAAAGGCAGGGATGTTAACCAGAAAGGATTCCGGTTGGCTACCCTGCACAGGGGAAGGGAAAGAGGGGAATTAAAGAGGAAAGAGAGAAGTAAAGGGAAATAATCACAGTATGAGTTATCATTACAAAGCCAGTGATGTCATTTATCTATAGTGAGTGTTTTTAACTCAGTGCGTTTGTCATTTCCTTTTCAAATGCATGAGAACTATGCATGATGTGATGCCAACTGCTGCTAAGATGTAGGGGCAGTCGCCTCGTCAAGATGCCACTTGGAGCAGCTTTTGCGACTGCTCCATCCTTATTCCAAGGAAAACAAAGATTCGATTAGATTTGATTTGTACCACGAGACAAATAAGAGTAGCTAGCAGAGCGAGTGAGTGCATAAGGCGCCATCGGATCCCGCGAATTCACCGCACTAGGGAAAACCGTTGCTGTGACCTCTGCCGACGCGGGCAGTCACGTGGCAAAACCTTGGAGCTTTTATTTTTGGTTCTGCGCGTGCAATCGAGCTGAGGCGTCAGTTTTGAAAGTGAGGAAAAAAAGCTTGTCACCGAGGCGAAGATAGCGCCTGTCGATACCGAGGGGGGGGGGAGGCAGGAGTGTAGTACTTGAGTTAAAGAAATCGTTTTCTACCACTCAAAGTACCACCATGGCTGATGAAACCGATCTGTTTCTTGGCGCACGTTCGTGTAGTCTACAGCAATGAAACTGCGAGACACCAGCGATAACGAGTCACGCCAGGATGTACTGTGATATTTGGAAAATAATGTTTCACAACTTTTTGCATTTGGAAGGCCCGTCTTGCCTTTGGCTGGACTATGATCAAAGGGCAAAGACAGTTAGCAAGGAGGACGAAATTTGTTCGAACCAATGCGTGCGGGGATTGGGGTGCTTGTGTGGAAAAAACAACGTTCCTGTAGACATTTCGCAATATATCTGTGACATATATCCTGTATATAATCATAGTAAGACCTTTCAGACACGAAAACGTTTTTCGGCCAAAGCGACGCCTGCAGTGGACAGTGGGCTTCTTCGATTATCCGCCTCTGGCTGCCTGCGGGCTGCCAGAGAGCGGCGCCAGGCGCTCGATTTTCTCGGGCTCCTCCGTGCACTTCCGGTGGCTGCCCGGAACGCGTTCGTTTTTCTCTGGCTGGGCGGTTTCGGGCTGCCAGCGGGCAGCTAAACTCGCCAGGACTATTTTGTGCTGGCAGTGCTCGGGCAATAATTAGCAGATGACGGAGAGGCGGTATGGTAGCGTGAAGCTCGCGGGGCCATTTTTATATAGACTAGAAGGACTGCGGTTCTTCATGCGATGTTTTGCGCAATGCAGGAGCTTGTTTCGACTACACTACGGTGTATATCGTCTGTGTCGCCTGCATTGACGTCTGCTAAAGTAGTTTTCGCTGTTTATTTATATGTTGTGCGTGCGTATGTACGGTCGTAATTCGATCGTCTCGCCACCTTGCAAGCACAAATACTCGCTTCATATTACGATCGCATACTTCTGATTCACATAATATTTTGGCTCTTAATTTCGTGCGCCCGGCTGATATTGCGATGGTGTTCAATGCCTTTCACGAGAGCAGCCGCAGATTCGAAGTCCAAATACGCGCTCAACGCGCGCATATATATGGATGTGCGGAACGTGTTTTGAGAGGTGTAATACTTGAGCGCGATATGGTCTTCATTGTGGTCGGCACCGTACAGAGGCGGATATGCTTTGAGAAACGCTTCACTGAAGCATGTGCTTTATTAAAAGCACTCACGAGCACATTGCTCGAGGCATCTCTGCGTGCATATATGTGGTCATGCAGTTACTTAAGGCAGCCGATCAAGGTGAGTGCTGATTCTGTCGTCCTCGGGCCTTCTGCCACATATGCTTAATATAACTGAGAGATAGTGCAGGCATGTATCTCCTCGTGTTTGGCTCATTAAAGAGATAAAAAGAATCTCCTATCTCTGATCATGCAAGCACACGACGTACGTGAAGCGCCGACACAGTGCTTGATTGTAGCGCCTGTCATTCCAGTGCCACTTCTCTGCGGTAAAGCTGTGGCATTGCGCATACGATACGCAGCCAAATTTGTGCAGTACTATCGTTTCTTCTAGATGAACGTTCAACAAACTGATATGCGCTTTTGACAAGATTATGCGTGCGCTTGCCCTCAACAAAAGCCGGTGGCCGGCAGACTGCAGTTGACCGAAACGTATCCCGATTCTTTTCTGATTGCTGCTTACAGGAAGCAGTTCACGGGCCTAGAAATCTCAACGACCACAGCAGGGTCGATCTTCTGCGGTCATACCAGTCATCCTTATTGCGTAGTAAACAAACGTGAGGTAATCCGAGAGTACGGCGTGTCGTTTGATAATCAAAGCACGGGCAGTTTCCCCTTCAATGAGGTGTTGACTGAAACAAGTTAGAATGCGATCGCTCATCTCATGCCTTTGAGGATTTCTCGAAGCTTAGACAGCCCTTTGTGCATCGAAGGCAGACGCTCGCAACGTTGTCGCCGATGTATACTCGTGCGAGCACGATCAGCTCTTTGTTCTGCAGTCTGCGGCAGCCCTGAATAACTTCTGGTCGTTGTTTCCGATCCCAAGCAGGCTATTTCTGCCGTACTGTACTGTACTGTACTGTAGAAGAGATGTACTGAGAAGATGGATGTACTGTAGAAGAGACTTGAGTCCCTAATATTGCTGGTCTAGGAAATTGATGAAACGTCCTTACCAAAAGCCTCGCGGCTGCAAAGTTCGCTTCTCACTCTCATGTACGGATTTCATTGAAATCAAAAGGCCTTTATAGGTTAGCATAGGTTTATAGGTTTATAGGTCACTTTACAGAAATTTCGAGCTGCAGGGGTGGCAAAAGTCCTTCACCAACAAACCAAGTTCTTTCGCAAAGGCCTGCTGCAGACTGTTCGAAAGCAGATATAAATTAAATGAATACCTTGCCACAGTTTCAATGTTTTATGCATGTCTCAGTCTAGCTAATGATCATACAAGGTAAGGGAAAAGAGGGGACGCATACACGACGGAAGCCAACAATCCCCAAAACCGATGAGCATAGGCAATGTTTTTTTTTAAAGTTGTCCTCCTCATCATTACCCTCTTTAAGCCCACTTATAAGGGGCCAAAGCCGGTCATTGTTGTTGCTTTCGTGCAGAGTAGGATGTTAAGGCAAAAGCTTGCATTGTCTTTCACCAGTCCAGATTCCGCCTTTCTTGGCATGCGTTTTTGGCAGCACCACCTAATAAAACTGCGCCGTTCTCTCGGCGATGTCACGCCTTTCTTTATGGCATTTTTGGATCATCGCGGGCGCCCGGAAGCCCACAGACACTGTTCCATCTCCGCGGGTTCTGGAAGCGCGAGTTCTTCGACTGCGGGGCAGTGTGTACGCCACCTCCTTCTCCGTTCTGAGTTACACTGTCACGGCAGTTCGTTGCATCTGAGACGCAGCCGCAGTGCCCTAATGTACGTTTTGATGGTAGCACCGCCCCCGTTCGTAATAGACGAGCGTTCGTTATAACAACGACGATTATAAGTGCGCTCGACTGCATTAAAAAAGTACGTTGGCTGTCAGCTTAGAAAGCGCGCTTAAAAAAAAGATGCCGCTAAACTGTCTACACGAGAAAGAACCCTTTGGTTTTCAACAGGTGCTGTATTTTCTGAGATAAAATAACAATTTATTTTAATCAGCGAAGTAGCTAAAAAGCCCCTTGTAAATATTCATGCAAGAGTTCGGAACGCTTCGGCTCGAAAAAGAATGCTTCACATTTCTGAAGGTTCAAAAGCCGCACGGTAAATGCTACTTTTAAGTGGGGAAAAGACTGCGCTTAAAGCTTCAGTTTCTGACTGACGAGGAGAACTAGTTGATGAAGTTTATCTGCCGCCCATGGCATATAAAGTGAAAAACACAAAAGGAGTCAGCGCCACTTGAGGAAGCTGCCCACGTCACTAAAATACGCACGCGCTACGCACGACCAAACTTTAGACCGCTAGTTTTTAAAGCGATAAAAAGAGATAGGATTGATATTTACTAAATGTTTTCAACGCACATTCCTAAAACTGTATGTGCTGTTCGCTTTGTTTCCGTTTATAGGAAAAATGTATCGTAGAAAAGCATTTGCAGAGGAAGGCGCATACTTTCTCCGGTATGCCAAAGAATAACACCAAAAGTTAAGCGGATTTAAAACGTACTAAGAAAAAGCTAGCTCTGCGTAGGCGAACTAGCATAAAGAACGACGGAAGCTTCTAGGCAGAATCCATAGTAACTCCATGTCTGGTATATTCCTACTGCGGAAAAGTTTATCGTCTTTGCCCCTTCCATTTTTTTTCTTAATCCTTCGATAAAAAATGATGTGTTATGTGCATTTCCACCTGCGCAGAAAAAATCATTGTAGGGCTGATTACACTATCGTGTAAGACTGACGACACAGTGATGCCGTTTGAGTTTCGTTCGACTAAGTTAACCGGGATTATACTCGTCATTTCTATACTACAGAAATACGCTTTCACTGGGTCCCTGGGCACTATGGCATTGTTTCTGGTGAGTGGGAAGATTTTTTAGCAAAGTACGCTCTTGGTGCACCTATACTCCCGTCGGTCCCAAATCTTGTTTTTTTGACTACGGCACGCTTTCAGGGATTTCAGCCACTTGACTACTTGAGCGGTTGTGCAGTTTGAATCTGTGTCAGGTGTCCATGGCTCTCTTGCGCGGCAGAATATCGCGTCTAAATCTTTACGTCGATCGGGGTTATCTATGACCAAAATTTGTGAGTGCTGTGGCGAAATTGAGTAAATGTATCCCTCTTTCATCTTCTGCCGCCGGTTTGCTGCGCTCCGTATAATTTGCTTGGAGAACCCCCTCGCTCGTTTCGGGCTTCCTCTGTCTGTAGCGACTCTCCTCTCTTTCGGGGCGAGCGCCAAGAGGTATGCCCTGAAACCAATGTGCGATTATATTCGCGACAATATAAAACATCAGGTAGATCCGTTTGCTAGAACGAGAATTGACTACTTTTCAGTTTTTTTCCTACAAATTCTACTCCAAGGCACAAAATTATCCAAATACTTCACTCCTTGTACATGAGTGCATTTGTATCCGCTGTGCACCCTGGCCAATCCCCCGCCGTGAGTATGTGTGATTAAGCCTGAGGACATCATCATCATCAGACAACGCGACAACGGAGGATTTTACTCAAGGTTGGTACCCATCGCATTTGGGCATACGCACTAAAACAAGCACGAGACCACACAGGCCCATCCTGTCTCTTCTAGTGTTTTCGTCCTTGTGTTTTGTGAAGTTGTGTTCCATTAGGTATTCTAGATGGCGCTCGCCGTGACCAACACATCGAAAGCGGGGGCATTAGGAGCGTCACAAAGGTGAAATCTGTTCGATGACTGGGTGAAGCCTCAATTTGTCATCTACCGCCTACCAATTGCTATAACACAGCCTAGAATAAAATACAGGCTGTAAGGAAACACCGGCTTTAACTACAGACCAGCGACAGCAATTGCTGGGAACACTTATTTGACAAGTGATCGGGATTGACTTCTAGGGATGATAGTGGCTTAATGAAGTTACAAGTATCGGTAGTGGTCGTAGTGGTACAGTTCGGGCTCCAGGCCGCAGAACAATATCGCAAACGAAAAGAAGGTACAGAGAAGAGCTTTCGCATTTCATCCGAATCAATCCAATTGATCACCCATTAGTATTTTCACTTTGAAACGAAACAAGTATTTGCGTAATTTCGCATCGCATTCTAGGCGGGATAAATCTGGAAAGGAGAGTGACGAACAGCTATATTATATCAGTTTTGTCATTCAGTGATGCCGACACTACATAACAGCGACCAACGACGGGACGCATCGAGACATTCTGTAGGAGGACTGTTGACACAAGCCCGAAATCGCAGTGCTAGCCGAATAAGAAATTACCGTTTGCCAAACTGAAACACGGTTAAACCTGGATATTGCAGGTAATAATGACAACAGTACAGCAGAGATGCAGAAGCGAGGTAAGTAAAGTACAGAATAGACTGGCTACGACAAGCACGAGGTCTATTTTCGCCCAATGGATCAATCTGCAGCAGCAGTCTACGAGGCTTTAATAAAGTAGTGTTCTCTACGCTGAGGGGTTATGGAGGTCAAAATCATTCAGCCATCCTGATGATCTAGGACTCGGTGCGCCGGAGTGACCGGAGCTGTGTGGCGCAGTAGCGAATTCAATTATTTCTTGTACCATATAGTTCTTTTCGTTACTGCTATCAGACATCTGCGCCCAGGATCCCAATCCTAACGCGTGATGTTGCAAAACGACCATGTGGCCGCTCTCTAGAGGATTTTCGGTTCTACCTTGAGCACAATAATAGCTTTCCAGCTGATAATGTTTTGTGCAAAATCGAAGAAAAATAAACAGGAGGCACCAAGAATTCACGGTTCGAGAACATAGTAATAAAGGGGCAAATTGCACCTTAGTGGCAAGTGGATTTTCGGTGTAGATAAAGGCATATAACAGGTCCCCAAAAAATTACTGTTTCAAGTCCTGCCACCCTACTCCAGGTACGTGTTCAGAGTAGTACGTGTTCAGAGGTGCGTGTTCAGAGGATGGGAGCTCCCATCGAGAAACAAACGGTAGCTTTCAGCTGGCATAAAGTTTGGCATCGATTCAAACATGGAGCTTAAGCAAAAGCCGCGGTTACATGTCGAAACTATTGAGCGAAGGTTCGTGGCGTCAAAGTCAAGCCACATCTTCCTTTCAGTGAGATGCAGAGAAGACCCTAGCGGTGTTTTCGTCATGTACTAGAAGCATACTTTCCAAATTCGTCCAAGTGGCACGAACACCGTTAGGAGAATGAAAGAAAACATGGCAGGCCAAACAAATGTGTTGCCCAAGATATACGTTAAAAATAATTTCTGTGTAATCAGTCTCGTCTGTAGAGCGATATATTAACCCGTAGTGGAGACAGCAGTCCGAATCGGCGTCTTTTCTAGTCATGTTTAGATTTCAGTGCCTTGCATGGTGTGTTATACTATAAATGGATCGGCCCGCATTTCCGCTTCAATATACTCTGAAGTCTGGCATTCAGTGCATTCTCTCCATAGCGTTATGTTATCGGCATAGATGGTTTTCAGGCTGCCGTCTCTTTCTTAATTCGGAAGTCTTATCAGCTAATTGAAAAGAGCTTGGGGAAGAATTGAGTCATGTGGTGCGCCTACTGTAGTCTTGTAGGTTTGCGGTTAACGGTGTCCCGTGTCGTGTTCTTCAAATGTCCGATCTTTTAGAAATCTGGCGACTGGACTGCTGAGTCCGGTACCTGGATATGCGTTCCTGACTTTTCGACTACTGATATGTGGGTCAAGTTCTCGAAGGCTTCTTTAAGCTCGCATGTGACGAGGATGTATGGCGGGGCGTTTCTGCTGCTTTCCTGCCACCGTCTATTAGTTGCCTGACAAGCCAAAGACTTTTGATAGTTGTCTTAAGTCGGAAGCATGTCTGTCCAGGCCGCATGAGGGGCGCCTTTTGTTTGATGTGCCGATTGTGGCTGTTAAAAAATATCAGCTTTGATTTTGCTGAGCATACGCGTCGTCATTTTATTTTCTTTCAGAATAAATGGAGGAGCCAAGATTAAAAGCTGTGGCGAAGAGCTTAATGAGGCCATAAACCAGTTACAAGAATTGGAAGAACAACGGTTAGAAGAAAAGTAATTTTAGAACGTGCGCAGCAACTGTATACATAGAAAAATCCGCAGCGGCGTCACTCATAACCTGAGTCGCATTGTGACGCAAAACCAAACCAAACCATCTATGCATGAAAAATTTCTGTACTATTACTTATGTGCGCACGAAAATGAAATGCACAGTTCACTTTAAAACAATGATAATAAAAACGCCCTAAAATACACACTCATGAAATGAAGAATGCATGAAGATCGAAACATCCCTATCACAGAGCAATGTTTGATTCATGGCAGTTGATCGCGGCAATAAGATAAACTTGTTGATAAACTTCGTTAACTAGATCACATTGAGCAGCATGGAACATCTTTATTAGTGGCGGTACACTGTGGCATAACGATTTACGGTATGAATACGTGGGAAGTATTGTAACAACGTTTTTTTCAGGTATTGTTTGTCGTTTTGGATATTTTTTTTCCATTCCTGAAGACATATAAAAATAATACGCAAGCAAAAGACGCCGAATGTTAGCTACCATTGATGCGTCCTTGCTAGGCTTCGGATTCGATTTGATTAAGGTGAGCTTCAACTCTGCCCCGAGATCACCTCTCGAACAAATTTTGTTGATGTCTCCCAGATGCGTTTGTGCGGCCTGTTGGATAGCAGCGATCAGCATTTCGCACATAATCGCTAATAAAATAAAGTTGAGGGACATGTGCAAGTCCGCAGAGTTGGCGCGAAGTTTGGAGCGTGCAATTTTCTGAAATGCTAAGCTCTAAGAACTTGGAGATCAATTGACATTGGTGGTTTTCTAATCGGAGGTATTTCTTTATTCAGGTGGAATGGAATTTGCATAAAGGGAGAGTGAAGAAAAAATTGGCGCCGATAGTTCTGACACAAATGACAGGTCTGGCACTGGCGGTGACTAAATCGGCACTTTTTTAAGCAGCAGTGAGCGCAACATAAATGTTAAACGAATATTTCTGAGACCACCATATGTAGCGGCCGCCTGTGAAAGCTCTGCCAATACAGAATGTGGCGTCATCTCTACCAATCGCCAGCCGTCACACGCTTGAACAGCATGAAGCAACTCGTTTGACGTGTGTTTGCATACTTGTGCAGTCCTTTCTGTTTGGTCTCCTCGTGATCAGGCTTTAAGGCTCTTAACTTGTACCTCGTAGCTTTGTGCTTTGACGTGTCAAGCAGCTGGCGAAATGTCGCAGAATGTCGTGGACCTGCTGCACGCCAGGATGTCGAAAGACTACTGTCAGCCGAGGCGTGCCGCTCTTATCCGAGAGATGAGAAGCTGCGCAGAATATGGATTCGTACAGCGCGCTCATCGAGTGCAGTGTGCATACCTCCGTTGTCAGCCTTTATTGCTGTGACCACTTAAGGGCAGCGATTATTAGACAAGGCCAGCTTTGTTGCGGAGTCTCGTGATATTATTGGAAGGGCAGCACTAGCTTGAAGCTGCGAATTCTGTTTCCTCGAGGAAGCGCAGACAATGGGCCAGAGGCGCGTTTGAGGAGAAGAGGCGAGAAGTGTTGTGCGGTTTTGTTTCACTTTGTGCATGCATTTGAAATGGGGATGACGGAAGACGGCGCGAAATAAAAACAGCAGGGCCTGTTGTATATTTTTCTGCATCAGACTGAACGATGACATTCTTCAGTGTCTTTTTAAACAGGTGCCTGCTTCGTACGAAGAAGCCGTCCTAGACAACAGACTCGTTAGAAAACGCGCCTGGAATTTTTTCTGTGGGGCAAAAGCTCTTCTGTGACTGCTGCATCGCTCAGAGCAAATTGAAGAAAAACTGTCTAAGGTTAACAGCTGACTTGTTCACGCCCACTTTTCACTGAGATGTGGGATTTGGGGGTACGTTTTGTTTTATAATGCGCTAAAGCAGGCCGCTCGTCTCATTCAGTAAGAAATAATCACTAATCTTCTTCATATTACCACACTGCTGGCACTCTGCCGGCGCCACCTGGTGGGCGAACCTTGGCTCCCAGCGCGTGGCCGAGCGTCGTCTTTGTTCTGCATGAGCTCCGTGGTTCGGCGAGCCTCGTCCTAGGAAACGCTGTGCTTCCCGCTTTTCTGCTGCGTTTCTCGGTAACATTTGGGGGTGGTGCTGGGTTCCATCCCATGTACGCTGACCCCGACGACAGCCGTGAAGCTTCTCCCCGACCCGCGGATGCCACACCCGTCCACAAAGCGAGCCGTCGCCTTCGAGGCCTGCAACCCGAGTTTGAGCCACTGACAAGTCCTGTGAGAGCTATGACGTCCACCACTGGCAGCCAGACAAGTCAGTGTTCCGGCACTGCCCCTCCGTTCGTCCTTCTCGCACCTCGGACGCCACCATCCTTCCACGGCGACCGGTTCGAGGATGTAGAAAATTGGTTGGCCAGTTTTGACCGTGTGGCTGCTTTCAACCAGTGGGACGACGAGCGGAAGCTGATGAATGTTTATTTCGCACTGCTCGACTCAGCGAAAACTTGGTTCGAGAACCACGAGTCGTCCGTCTCCAACTGGGCAGCTTTTCACCTTGAGTTACTCGCCACATTCAGCTCGAGCGAACGGAAGGAAAATGCTGAAATTCCGTTCGCTCTAGCTCACAGCAGTCCAACGAGAGCGTGGCCATGTTTATAGAGGACATGACACGCCTCTCTAATCGGGCCGACCCTGCCATGCCCGAAGCTACAAAGGTACGGCACCTTATGATTGGGGTGAAGGAGCAGCTGTTTGCTGGCCTCATGCGCGACCCTCCGCTAACCGTCCCTGCCTTCACCAAGAAAGCTACCTGCATGGAACGTTCGTTGGAGGAACGGAGCGCCCAATACGGCCGTCAGGCAAATGTAGCGGCCACTCACTACTTCGCGTCCTTGCCACGCACCGGTGATGAGGCGCTGCGAGAGCTTGTACGAGGCATTGTCCGCGAAGAACTGCGACACTTCTGCTTGGATGCTCCGTCGGCAAGCATACCTTCGACAGGGGACGTCATCCGTGATGAGGTCCAGCGAGCGGTGCAGCCACCACCGGCTCCACTACCGGAGCCGCACGTCCTGTCTTACAGCGATGCCCGGCGCCGACCTGCCCCTGTGATGCAAGCGTTTCGACCAGTTGCCGGAGCACGACCACCCCACCGCTACCTGCGCCCCGTCGGCGTGTTCGCCAAATGCAGCCGGTACAGCCAGCGATGACAGCGCCGCCCACCGGCAGGTAGCAGCCACATTAAGGCTGGTTATAAATATTCATTCAGAACGACGGCTCGCCATCGCCGCTATGGCGCAGTGGATTAGAGGCACGTGTTGCGTATGGAAGGTCGGCCGTTCGACTCCCCTCTCTGTACTGTAATTTTATTGTTTTTTTTATTTAATTTTTTTTCAAATTTTTTTCCTTTTAGGTCGCAAATCGTGATGCTTAGTGGCATATAACGCCATTTAAGAGGATTTATTATCCCTTTTAGGTAAGCCGTTGTGACAATCTTCAGTCACCGTGATCAATTCACCGTGGTTTCAAGCCTTGTGGCTGTACAGGCTGCAGTTGGCGAATACGCGCCCCGTCGAGCAGCAGCAGGACCTGCGCCCTCCTATCAACAAAGCGCACGTGTGGCGCACGTCCAACGATCGCCCGCTCTGCTACCACTGCGGGGAGCCTGGCCATATTCTGCGGCATTGCCCGTACCGGCGCATGGGTTTGAGAGGATTCCCGCCCGACGCGCCTCGACCGCGCTATGGTGAAAATGCCGCAACTAAGCAATATGCAGTAATATGCAG
This sequence comes from Amblyomma mixtum, assembly GCF_055824585.1. Taxonomy (NCBI): domain Eukaryota; kingdom Metazoa; phylum Arthropoda; class Arachnida; order Ixodida; family Ixodidae; genus Amblyomma; species Amblyomma mixtum. Next base: position 210,263,143 of record NC_143013.1, read on the forward strand.
CAATAAAGGACCAAAAATTGCACCGACGATTACGATACTCTGTAATTTGAAAGTTGAGCGCAGTTATTTAGGTGTTCTGATTTTTTTTCGCGCTTATTAGAAGCTAGAACTACGGCGTGGGCAGACCAATGGAGCTGGACAGCTTCCACATATAGGACGCGCCGCGTCTATTCTTCACTTCGCGCAAAAGCAGATGCAATCACACACATAGCGTCCAGAGTACACTCTCTCCCCTTATCGTCGAAGGTCGCGTTGCCATTTGTCAGGCGGGGAGTTAGGTTTTCAGAGTTTGCAAGTTCCTTGTCTCCGACCCTGCCAAGTCGGGCGCAAGCGAAGTGGAAAGGGCATCACACAACACACACAAGGTTACGTGCTTGTTTTCTGTAAACACAGACCGCAGTAGGTTACGTGTTGCGTGTAAATAGGGCTTGATCGTCCATGGAGAGAGAGAGAGAGAGAGAGAAAACTTTATTGTCAGTAAGAGGTTGGTGATCTTTGGTTCTTCAGCCGCTCCAAAAGGCCGGCAGTTTTAGCCTGCCGGCGACCTCCTGCGCTCTGGCCGCGTTCCTGGATCGAGCATCCAGGTCTGAGCTGGCGAGAACAGCACTCTTAGAAAAAAGGTAGCAGTACTTAATAAGTTTTCGGGCAGTAACTCGTTGTCACATATGTTACTACCCTGTTAGTAACTGCAGGAAGTAACGGGAAGCTAGTAACGACTGGTACCTGCAGTTAGTAACGGGAAGCGAGTAGTATTTATTAAGAAAATGAATAGAAACTCGCAAGAACACGTGTGCATTATCGGTGATATGAATATCGATATTTTACGCCCCACTGTGTCAACGGTCGCAGATTATCTGGACACTTTATCAAAGTGGGGGCTAGCGACTACAATCCACAGCCCTACACGTGAGGAATACTTAGCTGGGCAGCTGGTCGCGTCTTGCATCGACCACATCAACGTGCGTTCTCAAAACCTGTCGGTGCGGTCTGCTGTGGTTGAGGTCAAGCTTGCAGACCACTATTTCATTTGTTGCTCGTTAACAGATAGTTCCAGCCATCCTGCATCTATGCACAGCCAGCAAAAGGTCTCAGTACTTGATTATAAGCGTCTTGACGAAAGAATAGCAAAGCATGATTGGGATTCTTTTATACACAGTGTGTCCCCTGCGGACCTATATGATCGGTTCGTCGATGTTTTTCGTTCACACAAAGCAGAATCTTCCCGCATGGTGAATGTTAAACAACGAAATTTAGACAATAAGTGGATGTCTCCCGCAATATTGGCAGCCATTAAAGAGAAGGATCTGCTCTGGGCTCGATCAAGACGTGCCCCAAACTGTTCTCAGCTACGACTGCAGTTTAAACATGAACGAAACCGTGTCAACGCCATGATCCGTCTGGCCAAGCGCAACCACTTTAGGTCTCAGTTTAATGACGCACGTTTTAACAGCAAGAAAACATGGTCATTGGTGAATAGTCTGAAAGGAGGGAGCGCTGCTATCTACAATGATACATATTTCATCTCGCATTTTCATAAAGATGGACAGAGCATTGCGAATGACTTCAACAATTTTTTTTCTCTGGTCTCTGGCGCATCTCGAACCCCTCCTACCGACTGTCCTATGCCTCTCAGTGTGATGGAATCTGCTTTCCTTCCTGATATTACTGAAAGTGATTTAAGGTGTATACTTTTCAGTCTTAAACGTAGCAAATCTCCTGGTCATGACGGCCTCACGATTTCTGAATTGTGCAGAAATTTTGAAGTAATTAAAGGTGTTCTACTAGTTATCCTTAACACTATCATTTCTACTGGTATAATACCTGCTTCAATGAAAACTGCTAAAGTTATACCTTTGTACAAGGGTGGCTCCAGAAACATTATGAGTAATTACCGACCTATCTCTATTCTACCATGCATTGGCCAAATTTTTGAGAAGCATCTATTACTCACCATGACGAATTTTTTGAATACGCACAGTGTTCTATCACCTTGTCAGTACGGCTTTATAGCAGGAAAAGGAACAACGGTTCTTCTTGAAGAATTCTCTGACGTGCTAAATTCAGCTTTTGATAAGAATCAAGTCGCATGTTCTCTTTTTCTGGACGTTAGCAAGGCTTTTGATAGCATCTGCCACGTTCTTTTGCTTGATAAACTTTCTGCGCTGGGATTTCGAGGTTCGTTTTTGGAACTGCTCACTAACTTTTTACAAGATAGGCGCCAATATGTGTCGATTTCAAGATTCCATAGCGATTTCACGGCAATTGCCTCTGGAGTCCCGCAAGGTTCTATATTAAGTCCTTTATTATTCAATCTATACGTTAACGACCTTGCTAACAGTGTGCCATCTTTGCTGTTTCAGTATGCTGATGACACTGTTATTGTTGCATGTGCAAAGAAATACACTGATGCTGTTACAGCATTACAGATAGCTGCTATTAAAGCCATGGACTGGTTTAAGTTTAATCTTATTAATGTTAATACTTCTAAAACAAAACTGATCTGTTTTCATAACCCATTAAAACAAGTTGAATTAACTGACCTTGTTTATTTGCATACTTCCTCTTGTCTTAATTGCAACTGTGTACCAGTTGAATATGCGCATTCGGTCAAATATCTTGGCCTGACCTTCGACAGTGATCTCTCTTGGAAATCGCACCTTTCTTTTGTTTGCCAAAGGCTTCGTGCTGTATCGTGTGTCCTGTATAACATTAGATATTTTATGCCTTTTTCTGTCCGTAAATGTGTTGTACATGCTCTAGCCTATAGTGTACTTAGGTACGGAATTACTGTTTATGGTCACTGCACGGTTCGCTGGCAACATAGGGTGAATTCGCTTTTGCGTTTGCTTCTAAAGAATATTGCTTACGACCTGTCTATTGGTAATGACATTGATATTTTTAGAAGACTAAAGCTTCCAAGTTTTAACTCTTTATTAACAGAAACTATTGTGCTAAAACACTTCTGGTACAGTCAGTTCACCGTTCCATATGTCCCTGCTCGGGATTTAAGACCAAAATACCGCTACTGCATTCCTCGCTCCTCAACCCGGTACGGTAAGCGCACACGTCATTACTATGTACCTGCCTGTTTCAATAGCTTGCCTCCTACTGTACTCCGCATGAAAACTAAATACACCCTGAAAAAAACTTTGCGGTATGTCTCCGTGTTGCTTCCTGCCCCGTAGTTATTTCAGCTATTTACTGTATTAATTTCAAATCACTGTAATCTTTCTTGATGTTGTAATAGTTATATATTTGTTTCATTCTGTTTGGTGACCATTTTCTTTTTTTGCAAAGTTCATTGCAACGTCTCTATTTTCCTTTGTTTTGCCAATGTTAGCTGTCTGCCAGGCGCTGCCACTCAAGCCCTTTGAGGCTTTGGTAGGCCTGATTTATGTTGTCTGGCAATTGACGTGAATAAAAGTTCTATCTATCTATCTATCTATCTATCTATCTATCTATCTATCTATCTATCTATCTATCTATCTATCTATCTATCTATCTATCTATCTATCTATCTATCTATCTATCTATCTATCTATCTATCTATCTATCTATCTATCTATCTATCTATCTATCTATCTATCTATCTATCTATCTATATGTTGCTAGATTCACCATACGGTGTGCGGGCGTGGCTTGTCAAATTAATGCGCATTTCAAAATGAAAAAAACTTCCTCTGTGGACACACAGTTCCTCTGTGGGAGCCCTGTGGACACACAGTTAGGTCCTTCTAGGCATCTGCTTTGCTCTCTGCACGCTTACTTGGCAACATATCAATGTGGTGTTGCTGCATCGCCGTAGCATCCGCAGGGGATCTGCACTATGTGCCCTGCCCTCCTTGTTCGCCAAGACTTCTACTGAAGAAATAACCGATGTTAATTAATTTAATTCTTTCATCAATGCGGTTTGTTTGTTCGCTTGTGTACCATTCATATTGTTTATAAGTACTCCAGTGAGCTTCCTTTTCGAGAAAAAAAGGTAAAGCATTTCTTTCGTCATATAAAAGTGCATCTTCTGGCATTTACACCACAGCCAAAATTTTAGACAGCGCGCGAGTATCGATCAGAAGTATTCCCATGCCGCGTCACGGCCTCACTTGCAGGAGAACCACTTGAGCTAAAACTATTCTCCCAGCAGACATGTGAGGTCGCTAGCTTCTATTCGTTGCTCTCCCGACTTTTGACAACACAAAAAAGCTGTCAAGCTGCAGCCAACCACAGAACAGAGCTGGTGCATGCGAATTTCGCTTCTCTGCAGTCAATTGTCTCTATAGTCTTCAAAAACACGCGAACCACAACGCCACGACGTATAAGAAAGTCCACAAATGTAATGTGCAGCGTTCGGCTGCGCTGCTGCCGATACTCACGGAAAGTGAAGCGTGTGTAATGGCTATAACTAGTGAAGTGTAGAAAATCTCTGCGGCAAGACGTGGTCAGCTGGTGCCGACGATCGAATTGAAGCGGCATTTTTACCGTAGCTTCTTACGTCATTTGTTTAGAGAAAGGGCACTGTCTTTTTTTACTGTCACTTTTGAGATGCATACTTATGTTTATGGTGTATCAATTAATGTACACATCGATATATTGATCACCGGACTTCGAGGTTTCATGAAAGATTTCCGTGGAAAAAAAGTACCTGCGTAAAAAAAGGGTGGAAAGGGAAAAAAGTATTTGAAAATAGCAGAAAAGCGCTCTTATTAATCTATCCAAGGGCGCGAAAAGGAAAAGAAGAACGCTTCTACGAGTGCGCTCCAGTGTACCTTATTTTCCGGCAGCTGTAGCCACCCTATCATTGGTAATATCCTCTATAATCTCTCCGCACACCAACTTTTGCCATCCCTTGAAATGTTTTCCAGTCCCTTGGAGTTCATTCCGTTACTCTAAAGGATAAACTGCCATTAGTACTTTCATTGGAAGTGTCTCAATAGTGCTGTTTTTTCCTAACTTAATCTACGATATCATTACCTTGAGTGCGTTTTGTAATCCACGCTGCTTTTCTGTCTCCTATAATGGCGAGTATCTCTCATGTTCTTCTCCATGGCTTCATGCATTGCCTTGTAGTAATTAATTTAAAGCCTTCCGTTAAGTTACAACTTTCAAAAGCTTCTCTTGTCATGGTTAATGACCATACGTATGTCACTTATTGCTGTTCTTTTAAGTGTACAGCGCAATAAAAAATTTTCAGCCGTAGGTACAACAGTTCTTCCTCTTTGACTTCTCAGCTTAGCTTGTGCTACAGCCACATATGCCTTCAGAAACATTCGGCAACGTCTTATAACGCTTATTTAGTACATGTAGTTATTTAAACTATACTGTCACGAATATTACACGGCACACAGTTAGATTCACAAGAACTGTTCCAGTCAGCCGAGCGGTCACCAGCAAGAAGGCGAAACACTTCTTCTTCCTCGTCACAAGCGAGATGGCAGAGCCCTTCTTCTTCGTCCACTTCTGAGCTGTATCATTGCTCCCTCCTCTGCAGCATCGCCTCGATGCGGGCCGCTTTCATAGAGGGAAAAATGGGTTGGACACGGAAAGTTAAACACAGCTATCACGACACAGAACCGGCGGCACTCAGCGTCAAGTACAATCAGCAGGACGGTCGTGGTACGGCTTCATACGAACGACGTGCACAACATCCGGATGCGGTGGTCTGAACGATGGGCGACCTGGGGTTGCCGGTGAAACATCGTACGTCACGTCGCTAATGCGGCGGAGAATTCGGTAAGGTCCGAAGTATCGGCGCAGTAATTTTTCGGACAACCCACGGCGACGAACTGGTGTCCAAACCCACACATGGTCGCCTGGTTCGTACGTAACAAATCGCCGACCGAGATTGTAGCAGTCAGCGTCGACGTGCTGTTGACGGTGTATTCGCTGCCTGGCCAGTTGACGTGCTTCTTCAGCCCGCTGAACGAAAGTGCGACGTCAAGATCTGGCTCTAGGTCACACTGAGGGTCGACGGGCAACATGGCATCCAAAGAAGTAATAACTGGACGACCGAAGACAAGCTGGAAGGGCGTGAGCCGCGTTGTCTCCTGCAGGGCCGTATTGTAAGCGAACGTTACGTATGGGAGAATTTAGTCCCATGTTTTATGCTCCACATCCACATGCATGGAGAGCATGTCGGCCAGGGTTCTGTTAAGGCGCTCCACCAAACCATTTGTCTGTGGGTGGTACGCTGTTGTACGCCTATGCCTGGTGTGGGTCAGATCTAGGACTGCCTGAGTCAAGCGGGCCGTGAAAGCAGGTCCACGGTCAGTAATGATAACCGCCGGAGCCGCATGACGCAGCACGATGTTGAGTACAAAAGACATAGCTACTTCGACAGCAGTTCCGTTTGCAAGGGCCGTTCTCTCAGCGTACCGCGTCAAATAATCCGTCGCGACAGCAATCCAACGTTTTCCAGTGGATGACTTCGGGAAAGGGCCGAGTAGGTCCATTCCCACTTTTTGGAAAGGCGTCTTCGGAGGCGCTATGGGATGAAAAAATCCTGCGGGTTTGAAGGGAGGAGACTTACGCCGCTGGCAGTCGCGACAGGTTTTGACGTATGTCCGCACTGATGGAAGTAATCTGGGCCAGTAGTACCTCTGCCGAATCCTCGCTAAGGTACGACTGACCCCCAGGTGGCCGGCATGTGGTTCGTCGTGGCAAGCGCTCAAGATATCGGGTCGCAACTGGGACGGGACTACGAGCAGAAATATTGCGGTGTTGCTCTCAAAGTTGCGCTTGTAGAGGACGCCGTTCTGCAGAGTGAAAGATTTGAGCCCACGAAGAAAAACACGAGGAACGCGGGGACCATCGCCGCCTTCCAGGTACGCGATGAGCGGCGCTAACTCTGGGTCCTCCCTTTGAAGCTGCGCCATATCGGTTTCGCTAACAGCCCCAAGGAAAGAGAAGTCTTCAGTGATTTCCGGGGAAGCCACGTCCACAGGCGCGCGTGATAAACAATCCGCATCTTGGTGCTTCCGCCCCGACTTGTACACGGCCATTACGTCGTACTCCTGCAAACGGAGGCTCCACCTCGCCAACCGCCCAGATGGATCTTTTAGGCTGGCCAGCGAGCATAACGAGTGGTGATCGCTGACAACGCGAAAGGGTCTTCCCTATAGGTATGGGCGGAACTTACTGATGGCCCAGACTACCGCAAGACATTCTTTCTCAGTCGTTGAATAGTTGCATTCCGAGCGCGAAAGTGTATGGCTTGCGTAAGCGATGACTCGTTCGGCGCCATCCTGCCACTGCACCTGGATCGCCCCAAGGCCTACGTTGCTAGCATCAGTGTGTATGTCGGTTGCTGCGGCGTCATCGAAATGGACGAGTATCGGTGGACGTTGCAGGCGGTGGCGGAGCTCCACGAAAGCATCTTCTTGGTCGCTTCCCCACAAGAAGGGTGTGTCGTCTCTGGTCAGCGCTGTTAAGGGTTCAGCTATTCTGGAGAAATCTTGGACGAATCGTCGATAGTAAAGAGCACAGTCCCAAAAAACGTCAAAGAGTCTTTTTGTCAGTGGGACGCGGGAAACTGGAGACAGCAGCGGTCTTGTCGGGATCTGGGAGAACACCGCGCGCACTGACAACATGGCCGAGGAAACGAAGCTCCTCAAAACCGAAATAGCATTTCTCAGGCTTGATCGTAAGCTGCGCACATTGAAGCGCCCGGAGCACTGTGCGCAGCCGCTCCAAGTGTTGCTCGAAGATGGGCGAGAAAATGACGACATCGTCCAGGTATACGAGGCACGTCTGCCACTTGAGCCCAGACAAGACAGTGTCCATCATGTGCTGGAAAGTCGGCGGCGCTGAGCACAGTCCAAACGGGAGCACCTTAAATTCGTATAGACCATCAGGCGTCACAAAAGCAGTTTTCTCGCGGTCGCGCTCGTCCACCTCTATCTGCCAGTAGCCGCTTTTGAGATCTAAGGAGGAAAAGAACCTGGCATCACGTAGTCTGTCGAGTGCATCACCAATCCTGGGGAGCGGGTAAACGTCCTTTTTGGTCACGTTGTTCAGTTTGCGGTAATCGACACAAAATCTCAAGGTTCATAGTGATGGTTCAACAGCGCAAACACACACAGACCAAGAAGGAGACAAGACACACACAGCGCTGTGTGTGTCTTGTCTCCTTCTTGGTCTGTGTGTGTTTGCGCTGTTGAACCATCACTATGAATCTACACCAACTAGCCCAATCTGCAGTTCTTCTACAATCTCAAGGTGTTGTCTTTCTTTTTCACGAGGACCACCGGTGATGCCCATGGGCTTGTTGACGGTTGAATGACGTCGTCGGCGAGCATTTCGTCCACTTGCCTTTTAATGGCTTCGCGTTCCGTCGAAGAAATGCGGTATGGGCGCTGGCATACGGGTGGTGTGGTCTCGTCGGCGATGATGCGATGCTTTGCGACAGGCGTACGACCGACCCTGGAGCTTGTGGCGAAACAACCCGCGAAGTCGGTTATAAGCGCCGAGAGGAGAGCCTTCTGCTCAGGCGCCAAATCCGGATTGATTCTGACGGACGGAAGGACAGGACATGGTGGAGCCTGGTCTTGAGGGCTTGTCTCCAGGGCGCACACTTGAGGCACCACGGCGAAGTAATGCAGGAAGGCGACAGCCGTGCACTTGGCGAGGTGCTGCAACGCGTTGGCAAAATTTGTAAGGAGCACACTAGCACAACCGTCTTGTAGTTGGACGAGCCTGCGAGCGACGGCTACTCCCTTCTCGAGCAGCAGGGGGTACGTGGCTATCAGCGACACCTTCGTATTCGTGGAATAAATCATTCCTTACGAGAACTAGCACACTGGACCGGGGTGGCACCATTACGTCGTCAACAAGTCGCAGATCAGTGAAGCGTGAGTCGTCTGTGTCAGTGCGCGCCACGGCCCGTTTAGTCGAGAACTTGACCCGTGCTTCGTGCAGGTCAGTGACAGCACCGTTTGTGTGGAGAAAGTCGAGACCGAGGATCAAGTCCCTCGAACACTCACGGAGGACTACAAATTCGCCCACGTACACAAAACCACGGATATCGACACGAACTGTGCAGCTGCCGGCGGGGATAATTAGGTGACCCCCATCAGTGCGAATGCTAGGCCCCGACCACCCCGTCGATACTTTCTTCAGTTGTAAGGCAAGGGCCAGGCACATGGCAGAATAGTCGGCACCAGTATCCAGCAAAGCGGTCACGTCCATTCCGTCAATTTTGACGCACAAATCGGAGGTAGCGCGTCGGATGCTGTCGCTACTCGCTCCCGGAGAAACATCGTCGCGTGGTAGTGGCGCAGGAGGATCTCCACAAGTCCCGGCATCAGCGGCCTTGCCTCCAGAGGCCACTGGAATCAGTTTTCCCGGCGTGGACTGGGAGAACGGCGTCCGGAGTAGCCTGCGGCTTGACGGGGGCTTGGAGAACGGTAGCGTCACGGCGACGGTGATCGAGCCTCCTGGTGGCCTGACGTGATGTGGTTCTGGCGCGACGACCGATGGAGTGCTATCTCCTGCGGTCGTTCCCGGTTCTGAGGGCACGGGTCGTCCGGCGCGAAACCACGCAGGCCCACGCGGCGGTATGGGCACGCCCTATAGAGGTGACCCGCCTCACCACAGTGATAGCAGAGGGGCCGACGATCCGGGGCACGCCACACTTCACTCTTTCGCGGTCGCTGGTAGGCTCAAGGAGCGTCACCACGAGGGGAGCTCGACGAGAGCACTGCTGGAGTCACGGCAGTGACTTCGTACCCAAGGGCCTGGCGCAGCACGGACGCATACGTGGGCCTTGCATCATGCTGGCGAGGAACCTCGGAAATCTAGCGCTGTTGTGCTGCCAGGCGCACCTCGTCCCGGACGACTTCGCTCAGTGGCGTGAAAGATGGCGCCTCAGACGGCGTACGGAAGGCCTGCAGTTCCTCTCTGACGACAGATCGGACCAACTCGCGTAGAAAGGCCGCGTCGATACCAGGAGGCATGGAGATGGGATCAGGCCTGAAGGTGTTGACGTCGCGATTGTACTGGCGTGCTCGCTGTTCCAGCGTCTTCTCCATAGTGGCCGCCTCGGTGAGGAACTCTGCCACAGTGCTTGGTGGGCTGCGCACGAGTCCTGTGAAGAGCTCTTGCTTGACACCTCGCATGAGGTGGCGAAGCTTCTTGTCTTCCGTCATGTTGGGATCCGCGCGCTTAAAAAGGCGGGTCATGTCCTCGTAGTACATGCGTACACTCTCGTTGTGGCGCTGGTTGCGCGAGTGTAACGCAGCTTCTGCTCGCTCTCGACGGTCTGCATTCGGAAAAGTGGCTTTTAGATTGCGGCAGAAAGCTTCCCAGGACGCAAACGAAGCTTCATGGTTTTCGAACCATGTCCGAGCCGACCCTTCAAGCGCAAAATAGACGTTGTGGAGCTTACGGTTGTCACTCCAGCCGTTGTAACGGGCAACACATTCGAAGACCTCGAGCCAATCCTCGGCGTCCTCGAACACGTCGCCATGAAAGGACGGGGGTGTTCGTGGCTGATGACAGAGGATGTGCGCCGGGAGCGTGGTCTCCGTTGCCATGGCAGCTGGTGCCTCCGAAGACCGGTGCTGCGTCGCCCTGGTTGCAGCCGGAAGGAGTCCAAATTGAGGGGACGCTCCACGGAGGCGGCGGCCGCGGCGCTGGTGAACTGGGGTGAGATCCGTATTGGTCGGTAGCCTACGCGGGTCTGGAAGCGTACCCCGCACCTCCACCAGATTTGTTACGAATATTACACGGCACACAGTTAGATTCACAAGAACTCTTCCAGTCAGCCGAGCGGTCACCAGCAAGAAGGCGAAACACTTCTTTTTCCTCGTCACAAGCGAGATGGCAGAGCCCTTCTTCTTCGTCCGCTTCTGAGCTGTATCAATATATACCTAAATCGAATACATGAGTTAGCTCATGTCAAAGCGCCAGATATATAGGAGTTATATGGCTGTTGGAAGCGGAAGTCGGATTTAGACAAACCAACCTACTTGAATGACCGTTGCGACCGTCCCTATTCTTACACCTGCTTCAGTGTTCTTGAAAAAATGCCTACTTGAAAGCACAGAGAATATATTCTTACTTACAGAGACAAGTTGCGGAATTGATGTGTTTTTAAGAATGCTGCAAATGATATTCGTGCATTATTGCCTAGCGAGTACCTGAAATGAAAAATTAGATTATGTCTGCTATACTGGACAAGAAAATCGTAGGCGCAGCAAAAGTGGAAATAGCTTTGCACCTGTAGAAAGGTGCTTTTCGGTACTTGAAAAAGTGCTGCTCTCATTAAAACTGTTAAAGTCGCGTTGTCTCCTCTCCGTTGGCGAGCGCGAATGCGTATCATGGTGGCGGTGCTACAAAGTTAGCTGGATTCATGTGTTCTGAACCCGCAGTAAAGAACTATAAACTTATTAGTAATCGCAACGGTGACACCACGAGCACTTATCTGGTGTGGGTAAGAAATTTTGGAGCTTACTGTGTAGTGGACACAGTCCAGTGCACGCATGAAATTTCTAAGTTCAGCAACAATATATTTCAACCATGGTTTGACTTTGGTTTGGTACGATATACCCTAAATGTTTTAACAAATTTTGTGTCATTATTTACACTTCTACCTTAACGAGGATAACGTTTGGGGCATATGACGAGCGTATGGAAAACTTCTGCACAATAAATTATCTGGTTTGGTTTAGGGGCTTTAACGTCCCAAAACTTCTCAGACTATGACAGACGCCGTAGGGGAGGGCTCCGGATAGTTTCTTCTACGTGGGGATCTTTAACGTGCAGTGACATCGCACAGCACACTGACCTCTAGCATTTTGCTTCCTTCGAAATGCGACCGTGACGGCCGGGATCGAATCTGCGTCTTTCGGGTCAGCAGCCGGGCATCATAACGACTGACCCACCACGACGGCACACGGTAACTATATCACAGCTCACCATGGTTCTGGTGTTCTTCATTTCAGTGAAGGCTGTGTGGAGGTTTCATTATGCAGAAAGGTGAAGATAATATGCGCTGATGCTGAATGGAACGAAATCGCAGTGCTTTCATTCGAGTCAGCAGGATTCACTTACCGTTTGCAGTCCGTGACTCTACGTGTCATATATGAGCAGTAGCAGCCTAATGTGTGCTCTGTTTAAAGCTGCGAATCGATCAGACGCCGCACTTTGTAAGTATCATTTTCAGAAATCTTTAACCCATCTCTATCATTGGGAACTATCGCCTGCAGACCCTGAACTTCGGCGAGTGGGCACCCGAATAAATTGGCAGAACTTCCACAAGGTAAGGCCCCAGGCTTCTGTTTTCACCGCTGCTATGTCATCCCGTCTCTATAGCTGGAGGCGTGAAGATTCGAATAGCAAGTTGGAAACGGCGGTTTGGAGTTGTGCAGTAAACAGAGCATCAAGCACGCTATCGATATGCTTCTGACCTGTGCAGGAATTAACAAAATATGCAACTGAAATGGGTGTCAATCGTGCCACAAACCTGCTCATTACTGTTCCAAATTAGTCAAGAGCTTTCTTAAATTAAGAGCGCAGAAAACGATTTGATGAGTTCATACGTCAGAGATAGTGCATTTGAAACAGGCAACTTAGCGAAGGGGAGCACACCTAGGGCTTCTCGACCCAACACGAGCCAAAGAAGACTTACTCAGTTTTGTCCTCCAAAGTTTACCCATACATAATTGTGGCGTTTTAGTAAGATTTTGTGCACGATTACCGCGTGTTTGAATAATAACTCTAATTTTCTAAATACTGTCAGCACAAAGCAAGCAGGATAACTAACACTTCCCATCACAAAATGAACAAGGGAGGGGAAAACCTCAGGTTGCTTGAGCCAACGTTTCGACAAGGGGACTTGTCTTCGTCTGGGCAAAGCGTTCATCATTGGCAGGGATTAAATAGGGCCTTCGCTCCGAGGAGGAAGGCCCCGGGGGTGGGGAAGGAAAGTGGTGTGAGAGGGGATGCTTGTCAGGAAGGGGAGGGAGGTGAACCTTGATTCGTTAAGCTGCAATAGTGGAAAAACTTAATCCGGGGGGTGTGTAATGAACAAAGGCTTTGAAGGGGCTGCGACGGGGGGAGGCGCTGTAGGACCTGAAAAACTCAGATAAGAGGATTAGTCAGCGTGGTACAGGGAAATGAGAAGAAGGTAAACAACATAGTCTGGCACTGAAATAAGGGGCATTTCCAAGGAGGGACAAGGCAGGGGGGGGGGGGGGGGGAATGGCTCGAGTTCAGAGAAAGCCAAAAAGGTGGGGCGGAGGGGGTAACAGGAATGTCATGGTTTCCGAGAACTGATAGTAGGGGATTAGGAGAGAAAAAAAAAGATGAACAAAGGGAGAGGGTGAGAAGGCCGGAAATGTGGTGGAAGATATGACGTGGGAAGGGTGCAAAGAGCGATAGTATACTCAGAAGTACTTGTATTTGGGCGTGTTGGTTCATAACTTTTCGGGAGGACACAGGGGCGCATCAAAAGACACGGACATAGAAGCAGACAGGGACAAGCCCTTGTCCCTGTCTACCTCCATGCCCGCGCCCCCCATCCCGCCCCAGTGTCCTCCTGAAAAGATAATATACTAAGCGAGGTTCTAGGAAATGGTCTGAGCACGTGCAAGACATTTGTTAATTTAAAATTATGCTAACCCTGGAATGTACCTGAGAGATTCCAGGTTTCCTCTAGACATGTTAATCCCTGTTGGTTGCAGTGTTTTAAATTTGTGGATTAGGAATGCTTCTCTGTATTTTCTGTCCCTAGTCGATTTGAAGCCTGAGTGAAGAATGAACAATTTGAGTTCGTCGAATTTGTGATGGCGTTGATTAAAATGGGTCGACACTGCCTTCTGTTCATTCCGTGTTGTGTCAGCCCGTGCCCGTTTAATTTGGCACTCATTGTTTGCCCGGTTTCTCCGATATATTGTTTCTGGCAGAAGGAGCACTGGAGCATGTAGATAATATTGGACGATGTGCAGTCAAAACTAGTCTTTATATCGAAACTGAAATCGCTTGCCGTACTTTTAACCGTAGTGTCCCTTTGTAAATGTTTGCATGTCTTGCATCTAGGTCGAGAGCATGAAGTTACTGTCGGTGGTGGTTTCTTACCGAGCCTAGCATGCACCAGGATGTCCTTCAGGTTTGTGTTGCGTCTGTATGTTACCCTTGGTGCGTCGGGAAATATTTTCTTGAGACGGTCGTTACCAGTTAAAATGGGGTGGTATTTCCGGAGGATATTGTTTATGTTTGGAAGCGCGTTTGAGTATTTCGTTATAAGTGCAGGAGGTCGTTGACTGTTAGCTTTTGCTCGTTTTTTAAGAACTACATCTCGTTTCAAATTGGTTGCTCGTTGGAACGCATTATTGAGGGTTGTCTGTGGATGGTTTCTGGTGATTAGTGTGTTTTTTAGCGAGTGTAGGTGTTTCAGGTAGTCGTCGTCGTCGCTACATATTCTTCTTAGTCTCGTTGCCTGTCCTACGAATATACCTTGTTTGCAGTGTCTTGGATGATGGCTAGTGAAATCTAAGTATTGTTGTCGGTCAGGGGGCTTCCTGTAAAGTGGGGTTTTGAGCTTGCTATTTTCTAAACGGACAGCGGTGTCAAGGACATTGACTTGCGTTTTCGAGTAGTTGAATGTGAATTTAATGCTGGAGTGGCATGAATTGAAATGTGTGACGAATGTCTTCAGGGTCTCAGCCCCATGCTCCCATATCATGAAAATGTCGTCTATGTAACGCAGGTATATAAGTGTTTTTTTTACAAATGAATTTGGAAGTTTAGATTCTAGTAGCCCCATAAAAAGTTTCGCGTAAGTGGGTGCGAAGGGAGTGCCCATGCTTGTTCATATACTTGAAGGTAGTAAGAAGAATCGAATTCAAAGTAGTTGAGTGTTAGTACCAATTCAAGTAGCGTGAGGTACACTTCAGTTTCGTGCGGGTGGGGACTTTGAGTTAGAATTTTGGAGAGTGCGTCGATACCTTCATTTATGGGAATATTTGTGTACAAAGCGGCGACGTCAAGTGTGACAAGTATGCTATCTGCTGGGATAATGGAAGCGTCATTCAGAGACTCTATTATGCGGAGAAAGTGCGGTGTATCGTCGACAAAGGAAGGGAGGTGGGTGGGAATATCTGCATGATAGTTCTTCAGGAAAATTGATAAGTTCTCTGTGGGCGTGTTATTGTTTGAAACGATAGGTCTGCCGGGGATATCAGCGGTAAACAAGTCTTCTGCGGAAACCTTATGGATTTTGGGAAGTAGGTAAAAGCGTCCTGCCTGTTTGTTTAGCGGATTTAAGAAGTGGTAGTCGGACTGCATGATTAGTTCCCTTGATAATAAGTTTGCCAGTTTGTTCAGGATCAATTTGCAGAACTCTGAAGTGGGATCTGAATCTAATTTCCTATAATGACAAGGGTTGTTATCATGCCAATGATCAAAGGGCAGCCAAGAAAATAGAGGGCGCTCATGGTGTTTTGAGGGGCTTCCGAAACGCAGTAGCAAAAGCGCTTTTCGAAACTAAAACAGGGAAAAAAATTGCGCCTTTTATATCTCCTGCTGAGGGCGTGACTCACCACGTAAGACCTCGGAAACTGTCTGCACTCACATTTACGCTTTTTGTTCCACCAATAACCTGCGGAGCTTCCATATTCTGCCCATTGAGGAAAGGCTGCAACCTACACATATCAAGGTACAAGACTGGTTCAATATCAACTGGATTTCAGAATGCTTCCTGGGTGTAACTAAGTCATATTTTTTTTCCTCACTTGAAAATTTGCGGCTGCCATTTTTTGTTGTTCAGTTGCCGCGCGCATGTGCCAAGTGCGAAGAATATATACGAATTCACAATGCATCAACCTCAAAAATAATATAATCTTTGCATTTTGCGTGGTGTATTGAGTACGAAAAAAAAGAAACGTGTTCCAAACAGACCAAACCGTCATAAAGAAATCCGCTCCACGATGTCAGCGGCATCCCAAAAAATAGTTTTGAAGATAAGAAAATAAAAATTGACTGCCATGTTTACTTCTCCACAGTGAATGAACTTTGGAGCCGTTGACGCCTCTTTGAAAGGGGCATTACTTGGCAATCTGGCTTTTCGCCTCGGCCGCTTATGATGACTGCTGTTTCCTCATCTCAACGTTTCAAAGTTGCATCAGCTGCTTGCAAAACATTTTTGCGTGGTACAAAGAGCGAACTAAGGGCTCTGCTGCGCTTCGACGACGTCCGGCGCGCGGCTTTCAATGGCCGTCAAGCTGCTATGCGCTCAAGCGGAATACAAGGAGCCTGAAGCGCTCACGTACTATCAGCAAGAAATGAAACGCGAACAAGACAATTGAACCACGCACTGGAAAATGCGCAGCTCATAGCCAGCGGAAGCTGTATACTAGCTCCTGCTATTTCAATTTCTAAGGCACGAAGACTCTTCTTTAGAAGTGTTATTCAACCGCTCTTGTATTTCCAATGCAGTAGCTAATCCGTTGGTGTTTTTGTGTTGCCACCTCAGTTTTCTTGTTCGCGTTTCATTCGTTGCTAATAGTACATGGCTGTATCTCCCACCACTATTAACTTCATTCGTGCAATCCCTTATAGAGATCTTATCATTCTTGGTCTTTGGCCGCTTGCGTAACAATGCGATGTTTTGTATTTTCAAGTGGTGTCGGTCGTTGTAATCTTCAGTATCACTGAAGACCGAGTCCAAAACTATGTACCACGAGACAAGTAAGAGTAGCTAGCAGAGTGAGTGAGTGCATACTGCGCCATCGGATCCCGCGAAATCACCGCGCTAGGGAAAACCGTTATGGTGACCAATGCCGACTCGGGCAGTCACGTGGCAAAACCTTGGAGTTTTTATTTTTGGTTCTGCGCATGCAATCGAGCTCAGGCGCAAGTTTTGAAAGTGAGAAAACAAGCTTTTCACCGAGCCGAAGATAGCGCCTGTCGATACCGGGGAGAGGGGGGGCGGGGCGTAGTACATGAGTTCAAGAAATCGTTTTCTACCACTCAAAGTACCACCATGTCTGAAGAAAGCAATTTGTTTTTTGGCTCATGTTCGTGTAGTCTACAACAACGAAACTGCGAGACAACAGCGACGAGTCATGCCAGGTGGTACTATGATATTTCGAAGGCACGTCTTGCCTTTAGCTGGACTATGAGCAAAGGGCATAGACAGCAAGGAGGACAAAATATGTTCCAACCAATGCGTGCTGGGGTCGGGGGTCTTGTGTAAAAAAAACAACGTTCCTGTAGACATTTCGCAATATCTCTGTGACATGTATCCTGCATACAATCAAAGCAAGAACCTTTCAGACACGAAAACATTTTTCGGCCAAAGCGACGCCTGCCGTGGACAGTGGGCTGCCTGCGGGCTGCCTGCGGGCTACCAGAGCGCGGCTCCAGGCGCTCGATTTTCTCGGGCTCCTCCGCGCACTTCCGGTGGCTGCCCGGAACGCGTTCGTTTTTCTCTGGCTGGGCGGTTTCGGGCTGGCAACGGGCAGCCAGACCTACCAGGACGATGTTGTGCTAGCAGCGCACGGGCAACTAGCAGGCGACGGAGTGATGGTATGGTGGCGGGAAGCTCGCGGGGCCATTTTTATATAGACTACTAGGACCGCGGTTGTTCTTGCAATGTTTTGCGCAATGCAGGCGCTTGTTTCGACTAGGTTACGGTGCTTATCGTCTGTGTCGCCTGCAATGACGTCTGTTAAAGAAGTTTTCGCTGTTTATTTATGTTTCGCGTGCGTATGTGCGACCGTATTTCGATCGTCTCGCCAACTCGCAAGCACAAATGCTCGCTTCATTTTGCGATCGCATACTTCTGATTCACATAATATTTCGGCTCATAGTTTCGTGGGCCTGGCTGATATTGCGATGGTGTTCGATGCCTTTCACGAGAGCAGTCGCAGATTCAGAGTCCAAGTACGCGCTCAACGCGCGCATATATATGGTTTGGTTTATTGGGGTTTAACGTCCCAAAGCGACTGAGGCTATGAGAGACGCCGTAGTGAAGGGCTCCGGAAATTTCGACCACCTGGGGTTCTTTAACGTGCACTGACATCGCACAGCACACGGGCCCCTAGGATTTCGCCTTCAAGAAATTCAGCTGCCGCAGCCGGGATCGAACATATATATGCATGTGCTGAACGCGTTTTGAGAGCTGTTATACTTGAGTGCGATATGGTTGTCATTGCGGTAGGCGCAGTGCAGAGACGGATATCCTTTGAGAAACCATGGTGGAAAAAACGGCGCAAACTTAGACAGAAAACACAGAAAAGAGGGGAGACACTACAAGCGCTGACTCGCAAATAAGGTTTATTAGAAAGAACAGAACACAATATATACAAAAACCACCCACGACTGCGTACGTCATAACAGATTACGTGCAAGCCTGCAAGATAATCTAAACAGTAGCATCGCGCGTGTGCACCCGGTTATTAACGCTTTGATAAACGCTTGACTGAAGCATGTCCTTTATTACAAGCACTCACGAGCACATTGCTCGAGGCATCTTTGCGGGCATAGATGTGGCCACACAGTTACTTACGGCAGCCGATCGAGGTGAGTGCTGATTATGTCGTCTTCGGGCCTTCTGCCGCATATGTTTAAAATATCTGAGAGGTACCGTAGGCATGCATCACCCCGCGTTTGGCTCATTAAAGAAATAAAAAGAATCTCCCATCTCTGATCATTCAAGGGCACGACGTACGTGAGGCGCAGGCACGCAGTGCTTGATTGTAGCGCCTGTCATTCCAGTGCCACTTCTCTGCGGTAAAGATGTGGCATTACTGATACGATACGCAGCTAAATTTGCGCAGTACACCCGCTTGTTCTAGATGAACGTTCAACAAGCTGATATGCGCTTTTGTCAAGATTATGCGTGCCGTTGCCCTCAACAAAAGCCGGCGGCCGACAGACTGCAGTTGAACGAAACGTATCTCGATTATTTTGTGATTGCTGTTTACAGGAAGCAGTTCACGGGCGTAGAAATCTCAACGACCACATCAGGGTCGATCGTCTGCGGTCATACCAGTAATCCTTACAGCGTAGTAATCAAACGCGAGATAATCAGAGAGTACGGCGTGTCGTTTGATAATCAAAGCACGGGCAGTTTCCCCTCGATGAGGTGTCGACTGAAACGCGTTAGATTCCGATTGGTCATCTCATGCTTTTGAGGATTTCTGGAAGCTTAAACAGCACACTCTGCACCGAAGGCACACGCTCGCATTGTTGTCGCCATGTATACTCCTGCGAGCACGATCAGCTGTTTGTTCTGCAGTCTGCGGCAGCCCTCAATAACTTCAGGTCGTTGTTTCCGATCCCAAGCAGCCTATTTCTGCCGTACTGTACTGTACTGTAGAAGAAATGTACTGAGAAGATGGACGTACTGTAGAAGAGACTTGTATCTCTAATATTGCTGGTCTAGGAAACTGATGACACGTGCTTACCAAAAGTATCCCGGCTACAAAGTTTGCTTCTCGCTCGCATGTACGGATTTCCTTGAAATCAAAAGGTCTTTATTGGTTAGCACGAGGGTTCCCCTCACCTTACACAAATTTCGAGCGGCAGTGGTGGAAAAAGTGCTTCACTACACGAGTAAGAAACAAACCAAGTTGTTTCGCAAAGGCCGTAGTACTCTGCTGCAGTCAGTTCGAAAGCCGATATAAATTAAATGGACACCTTGACACAGTTTCAATGTTTTATGCATGTCTCAGTCTAGCTAATGATCATGCAAGGTAAGGGAAAAGAGGGGCTCTCCAATGCATACAAGAGGGAAGCCAAAAATCCCCAAAACCGATGAGCATAGGCAATGTTTTTTTTTAAGTTGTCCTCCTCATCATTACCCTCTTTAAGCCCACTTATAAGGGGCCAAAGCCGGTCATTGTTGTTGCTCTCGTGCACAGTAGGATGTTAAGGCAAAAGCTTACATTGTCTTTCACCAGTCCAGATTTCGCCTTTCTTGGCATGCGTTTTCGGGAGCACCACCTAATAAAACTGCGCCGTTCTCTCGGCGATGTCACGCCTTTCTTTATGGCATTTTTGGGTCATCGCGGGCGCCCGGAAGCGCACAGACACTGTTCCATCTCCGCGCGTTCTGGAAGCGCGAGTTCTTCGACTGCGGGGCAGTGTGTACGCCACCTCCTTCTCCGTTCTGAGTTACACTGTCACGGCAGTTCGTTGCATCTGAGACGCAGCCGCAGTGCCCTAATGTACGTTGTGATGGTAGCACTGCCCTCGTTCGTAATAGACGAGCGTTCGTTATAACAGCGACTATTCTAAGTGGGCCCGACTGCATTAAAAAAGTACCTTGGCTCTCAGCTTAGACAGCGCGCTTAAAAAAAGATTCCACAGAACTGTTTAAACGAGAAAGAGGCCTTTTGTTCTCAGCAGGTTCTGTATTTGTTGAGATAAAATAACACTTTATGTTAATCAGCGAAGTAGCTAAAAAGCCCCTTTTAAATATTCCTGCAAAAGGTCGGAAAGCTGCGCCTCGACAAAGAATGCTTCACATTTCTGAACGTTCAAAAGCCGCGCGGTAAATGCTACTTTTAACTGGGGCAAAGACGGCGCTTAAAGCTTCAGTTTCTGACTGACGAGGTGAACTAGTTGATGAACTTTATCTGCCGCCCACGGCATATAAATTGAAAAACACAAAAGGAGTCAGCGCCACTTGAGGAAGCTGCATACGTCACTATAATACGCACGCGCAATGCATGACCAAACTTTAGACCGGTAGTTTTTAAAGCGATAAAAAATGGATAGGAGTGATATTTATTAAATGTTTTGAATGCACATTCTAAAAATTGATTTGCTGTTCGCTTTGTTTCCGTTTATAGAAAAAATGTATCGTAGAAAAGCATTTTCAGAGGAAGGCGTATACTTTCTCCGGAATACCATAGAATAACACCAAAAGTTAATCGGCTTTCAAACGTACTAACAATGAGCTAGCTCTCCGTAGGAGAACTGGCATAAACAACGATGGAAGCTTCAAGGCAGAATCCCTAGTTACTCCATGTCTGATATATTCGTACTGCGGACACGTTTATCGTCTTTACCCCTTCCATTTGTTTCTCAATCCTTCGATAAAAAAATAATGTCTTATGTGCATCTCCACCTGCGTAGAACAAAACATTGTAGTGCTGATTACACTCTAGTGTAAGACTGACGACACGGTGATACTGTTTGAGTTTCGTTCGACTAAGTTAACCGGGATTATACTCGTCATTTCTATACTACACAAGTACGCTTTCGCTGGGTCACTGGGCACTATGGCATTGTTTCTAATGAGCGGGCCGATTTTTTAGCAAAGTACGCTCTAGGTGCACCTATGCTCCCGTCGGTCCCAAATACTGTCTACTTGACTATGGCACGCTTTCAGGCGTTTCAGCTTCTCTACTATTTGAGCCATGAGCCTCTCCTTGCTGGAGCGGCTTTTCAACACCTAGCATTTCCAGAAGTGAGCGGTTGTGCAGTTCGAGGCAGTGTCATGTGCCCATGACTCTCTTGCGCGGCAGAATATTGCGTCTGAATCAATATTTACGTTGATCGGGGTTATCTATGACCAAACTTTGTGAGTGCTGTGGCAGAATTGAGTAAATAGATCCCTTTTTCATCTTCAGCCGCCGGTTTGCTGCGCTCCGTAGAATTTACTTGGAGATACCATTCGCTCGTTTCCGGCTTCCACTGTCTGTTCCGACTCTCCTCTCCTTCGGGGCGAGCGCAAAGAGATATGCCCTAAAACCAATGTGCGATTATGTTCGCGACTATATAAAACATCAGGTAGATCCGTTTGCTAGAATGAGAATTTACTACTTTTCAGTATTTTTTTCTACAAATTCTAGTCCAAGGAACAAAATTATCCAAATACTTCACTCCTTGTACATGAGTGCATTTGTATCCGCTGTGCACCCTGGCCGATCCCCCACCGTGAGTATGTGTGATTAAGCCTGAGGACATCACCATCATCAGGCAACGCGACAACGGAGGATTTTACTCAAGGTTGGTACCCATCGCATTTGTGCATACGCACTAAAACAAGCACGAGACCACACATGCCCATCCTGTCTTTTCTAGTGTTCTCGTCCTTGTGTTTTGTGATGTTGCATTCCAGTAGGCAGTCTAGATGGCGCTCGCCGTAACCAAAACATCGAAAGCGGGGGTGACAAGAAGGTGAAATCTGTTCGATGACTCGGTGAAGCCTCCATTTGTCATATACCGCCTACCAACTGCTATAACACCGCCTAGAATAAAATACAGGCTGGAAACACCGGCTTTAACGATAGACCAGCGACAGCAATTTCTGGGAACACTTATTTGACAAGTGATCGGGATGTGTTCTAAAGATGATAGTGGCTTAATGAAGTTGCAAGTAGTGGTAGCGGTCGTAGTGGTGCAGTTCGGGCTCCAGGCTGCAGAACAGTATCGCAAAAGAAAAGAAGGTATAGAGGAGCGCTCTCGCATTTCATCTGAATCAATCCAATTGATCACCCATCAGTATTTTCGCTTTGAGACGAAACAAGTATTTGCGTCATTTCGCATCGCATTCTAGGCACGATTAATGGGGAAAGGAGAGTTACGAACAGCTATATTATAATAGTTTTGTCATTCAGTGATGCCGACACTATATAACGGCGACCAACGACGGGACGCATCAAGACATTCTGTAGAAGGACTGTTGACACAAGACGGAAATCGCAGTGCTAGCCGAATACGAAATTACCGTTTGCCAAACTCAAACACGGTTAAACCTGGATGTTGCAGGTAATATTGACAACAGCACAGCAGAGATGCCTGAGGCGAGGTTAGTAAAGTACAGAATATACCGGCCACGACAAGCACGAGGTCTATTTTCGCCCAATGGATCAACCTGCAGCAGCAGTCTACGAGGCTTTAATAAATAGTGTTCTCTACGCTGAGGGGTTATGGAGGTCAAAATCATTCAGCCATCCTGATGACCTATGACTCGATGCGCCGGAGGCATCGGAGCTGTGCGGCGCAGTAGCGAATTCTATTATTTCTTGTATCATAAAGTTCTTTTCGTTACTACTGTCACACATCTGCGCCGACGATCCCAATCCTAACGAGTGATGTTGCAAAAAGACCACGTGACCGCTCTCTAGAGGATTTTCGGTTCTACCTTGAGCGCAATATAAGCTTTGCTGCTGAAAATGTTTTCTACAAACTCAAAGAAAAATAAACAGAAGGCACCAAGAATTTAGGATTTGAGAGCAGAGTAATAAAGGGGCAAATTGCATTTTAGTGGCAAGTCGATTTTCGGTGTAAATAAAAATAAAGGCATATAACAGGTCCCACCAAAATTACTCTTTCAAGTTTTGCCACCCTACTCCAAATCCAAGTACGTGTTCAGAGGAGTACGTGTTCATAGTTGCGTTTTCAGAGGATGGGAGCTCCCATCGAAAAACAAACTGTAGCTTTCAGCTGGCCTAAAGTTTGGCGTCGATTCAAACATAGAGCTTAAGCAAAAGCCGCGGTTACATGTCGAAACTATTGAGCGAAGGTTCGTGGCGTCAAAGTCAAGCCACATCTTTCTTTCAGTGAGATGCATAGAAGACCCCAGCGGTGTTTTCGTGGTGTACTAGAAGCATACTTTACAAATTCGCCCAAGCGGCACGAACACCGTTAGGAGAATGAAAGAAAACATGGCACGCCAAACAAATGTGTTGCCCAAGATATACGTTAAAATTAATTTCTGCTGTGTAAGCAGTCTCGTGTCTAGAGCGATATATTATCACGTAGTGGTGACGGCAGTCCGAATCGGCGTCTTTTGCAGTCAGGGTTACATTTCCGTGCCTAGCATGGTGTGCTATGCTATAAATGGATCGGCCCCCATCTTAGCTTCAATATACTCGGCTGTCTGGTAGTCAGTGCGTTCTCTCGATACCGTTGTGTTATCGCCATAGATGGTTTCACAGGCTGCCATCTCTTTCTTAATTCGGAAGTCTTACCAGCTAATTGAAAAGAGCTTGGGGAAGAATTCAGTCTTGTGGTGCGCCTATTAGGTCTTGTAGGTTTGCAGTTAACGGTGTCCGGTGTCGTCTTCTTCAAATCTTCGATCTTTTAGAAATCTGGCGACTGGACTGCTGAGTCTGGTACCTGGATATGCGTTCCTGACTTTTCGAGGACTGGTATATGTGGGTCAAGTTCTCGAAGGCTTCTTTAAGCTCGCATGTGACGATGATGTATGGCGGGGCGTTTCTGCTGCTTTCCTGCCACCGTCTATTAGTTGCCTGAGAAGCCAAAGACTTTTGATAGTTGTCCTAAGTCGGAAGCATGTCTGTCCAGGCCGCATGAGTTTAGTCTTTTGTTTGATGTGCCGATTGTGGCTGTTAAAAAATATCCGCTTTGAGTTTGCAGAGCATACGCGTCAAGTCAGTTTATTTTCTTTTAATATAAATGAAGGAGCCAAGACTAAAAGCTCTGGAGAACAGCTTGATGAGCCGATAAACCAGTTACAAGAATTGGCAGAACAACAGTTACAAGAAAAGTAATTTAGAACGTGCACAGCAACTATATACATAGGAAAATCAGCAGCGGCGTCCCTCAGAACCGTAGTCGCATTGGGACGTAAAACCAAACCAAACCATCTATGTATGAAAAAGTTCTGTGCTATTACTTATGTGCACACGAAAATATAATGCACAGTTCACCTTAAAACAATGATAACAAAAACGCCCTATAATACACACTCATGAAACGAAGAATACATGAAGATCGAAGCATTCCTAACACAGAGCAATGTTTGATTCATGGCAGTTGATCGCGGAAATAAGATAAATTTGTTGATTAACTTCGATAAACTAGATCGAATCGAGCAGCATGGAACATATTTATAGTTGCGGTACACTGTAGCATAACGATTTACTCTATAAATACGTAGCAAGTATTGAAACAATGTTTTTTTAGGTACCGCTTGTCGTTTTGGATATTTTCTTTTCATTTTTGATGGCATATATTAATAATACGCAAGCAAAAGACGCCGAAAGTTAGCTACCATTGATGCGCCTTTGCGAGGCTTCGGATTCGCTTTGATTACAGTGAGCTTCAGCTGTGCCCTTAGATCACCTCTCGAACAAATTTTGTTGTTGTCTTTCAGAAGCGTTTGTGCAGCCTGTTGGACAGTAGCGGTCAGCATTTCACACATAATCGCTAGTAAAATAAAGTTGAGGGACATGTGCAAATCCGCAGAGTTTGCGCGAAGTTTGGCGCATGCAATTTTCTGAAATGCTAAGCTTTCAGAACATGGACATGAACTCACATTGGTAGTCTTCTAATCGCAGGTATTTCTTTATTCAGTAGAAATTTGCACAAAGGGAGAGGGAGGAAAAAATTCCCGCCTATATTTCTGGCCCAAACGATGGGCCTGGCACTGGCAGTGACTAAACCAGTACTTCTTTTATGCAGCAATGAGCGCAAAGTAGATACTTAACGAATATTTCTGAGAGCACCATATGTGTTGGCCGCCTGTGACACAGGCTAGGCTCAGCGGGGGTTTCCTTCTGCCCCGTTCGGTTCGCGCCGGCGAGACGCGTCCGCGCGGCGCTGTTTTTGTTTCTTTGTTTCCAAGACTGCGCCGAATTTTTGACAGCTTTCTTGAGGTAACAAAAGGTGCAGCTTCAAGCTATAAGAGCTGCCCTTCCAATAATATCACGAGACTTCGCAACAACGCTGGCGTTGTATAATAACCGCTGCCCTTAAAGCGGTCACAGCAAGAAAGGCTAACAACGGAGGTATGCACACTGTACTCGATGAGCGCGCTGTACGAATCCATATTCTGCGCAGCTTCTCATCTCTCGCATAAGAGCAGCACGCCACGGCGGACAGTAGCCTTTCGACACCCTGGCATGCAGCAGGTCCGCGACATTCTGCTACATTGCGTCAGCTGCTTCACGCGTCAAGGCACGAAGCTACGAGGTGCAAGTTGAGAGCCTTAAGGCCTGAACACGAGGAAGCCAAACAGAAAGGACTGCACAAGTATGCAAACACACGTCAAACGAGTTGCATCATGCTGTTCAAGCGGGGGACGGTTTGGCGATTGGTAGAGATGACGCCAATTCTGTATTGTAAGAACTTTCACAGGCGGCCGCAACATATGGTGCTCTCAGAAATATTCGCTAAGTATTTACTTTGCGCTCATTGCTGCTTAAAAAAAGTACCGGTTTAGTCACTGCCAGTGCCAGGCCCATCGTTTGGGCTAGAACTATAGGCGGGAATTTTTTCTTCGCTCTCCCTTTATGCAAATTCGCACTGAATAAAGAAATACCTGCGATTAGAAAACTACCAATGTCAGTTCATGTCCAAGTTCTGAAAGCTTAGCATTTCAGAAAATTGCATGCGCCAAACTTGGCGCCAACTCTGCGGACTTGCACATGTCCGTCAACTTTATTTTATAAGCGATTATATAGGAAATGCTGACCACTGCTATCCAACAGGCCGCACAAACGCATCTGGGAGACATCAACAAACTTTATTCGAGAGGTTATCTCATGGCACCGCTGAAGCTCACCTTAATCAAATCGAATTCGAAGCCTCGCAAAGACGCATCAATCGTAGCTAACTTTCGGCGTCTTTTGCTTGCGTATTATTATTATTATATGCGTTCAGGAATGAGAAGAAAATATCCAAAACGAAAAACAATACCTAAAAAAACGTTGTTTCAATACTTCCTACGTATTCATACAGTAAATCGTTATGCTACAGTGTACCGCAACTATAAACATGTTCCATGCTGCTCGATGCGATCTAGTTAACGAAGTTAATCAACAAATTTATCTTATTGCCGCGATCGACAGCCATGAATCATACATTGCTCCGTGTTAGCAATGTTTCGATCTTGATGTATTCTGCGTTTCATTAGTGTGTATTTTAGGGCGTTTTTATTATCATTGTTTTAAGGTGAACTGTGCATTCTATTTTCGTGCGCACATAAGTAATAGCACAGAACATTTTCATACATAGATGGTTTGGTTTGGTTTTACGTCCCAATGCGACTACGGTTCTGAGGGACGCCGCTGCTGATTTGCCTATGTATATAGTTGCTGTGCACTTTCTAAAATTACTTTTCTTGTAAATGTTGTTCTTCCAATTCTTGTAACTGGTTTATCGCCTCGTCAAGCTGTTCTCCACAGCTTTTGGTCTTGGCTTCTTCATTTATATTGAAAGAAAATAAACTGACTTGACGCGTATGCTCTCCAAAATCAAAGCGGATATTTTTTAACAGCCAAAATCGGCACATCAAAGAAAAGTATAATCTCATGCGGCCTGGACAGACATGCTTCCGACTTAGGACAACTATCAAAAGTCTTTGACTTCTCAGGCAACTAATAGACGGTGGCAGGAAAGCAGCAGAGACGCCCAGCCATACATCCTCGTCAAATGCGAGCTTAAAGAAGCCCTCGCGAAGTTGACCCACATACCAGTCCTCGAAAAGTCAGGAACGCATATCCAGGTACCAGACTCAGCAGTCCAGTCGCCAGATTTCTAAAAGATCAGAGATTTGAAGAAGACTACAAGGGACACCGTTATCCGCAAACCTAAAAGACTACAGTAGGCGCACCACAAGACTCAATTCTTCCCCAAGCTCTGTCAATTAGCTGGTAAGAATTCTGAATTAAGAATGAGACGGCAGCCTGGAAAACCATCTACGCCGATAACATAACGCTATCGAGAGAACGCACTGACTGCCAGACTGCAGAGTATATTGAAGCCGAAAAGGGGGCCGATCAATTTATAGTATAACAAACCATGCTAGGCACGGAAATGTAACCCTGACTGGAAAAGACGCCGATTCGGACTGCTGTCACCACTAAGTGATAATATATTGCTCTAGACACGAGACTGATTACACAGCAGAAATTAATTTTAACGTATATCTTGGGCAACACATTTGTTTGGCGTGCCATGTTTTCTTTCATTCTCCTAACGGTGTTCGTGCCGCTTGGACGAATTTGTAAAGTATGCTTCTAGTACATCACGAAAACACAGCTGGGGTCTTCCCTGCCTCTCACAGAAAGGAAGATGTGGCTTGACTTTGACGCCATGAACCTTCGCTCAGTAGTTTCGACATGTAACCACGGCTTTTGCTTAAGCTCCATGTTTGAATCGACGCCAAACTTTAGGCCAGCTGAAAGCTACCGTTTGTTTTTCGATGGGAGCTCCCATCCTCTGAAAACCCAACTGTGAACACGTACTCCTCTGAATACGTACCTGGATTTGGAGTAGAGTGGCAAAACTTGAAACAGTAATTTTTATGGTACCTGTTATATGCCTTTATTTTTATTTACAACGATAATCGACTTGCCACTTCAATGCAATTTGCCCCTTTATTACTCTGTTCTCAAATCCTAAATTCTTGGTGCCTCCTGTTTATTTTTTTTCTTGTTTGTAGAAAATATTTTCAGCGGGAAAGCTTATATTGCGCTCAAGGTAGAACCGAAAATCCTCTAGAGAGCGGCCACATTCTCTTCTTGCAACATCACTCGTTAGGATTGGGATCGTGGGCACAGATGTGTGACAGTAGTAACGAAAAGAACTTTATGATACAAGAAATAAGTGAATTCGCTACTGCGCCGCACAGCTCCGATGCCTCCGGCGCATCGAGTCATAGGTCATCAGGATGGCTGAATGATTTTGACCTCCATAAGCCATCAGCGTAGAGAACACTACTTAATTAAAGCCTCGTAGACCGCTGCTGCAGGTTGATCCATTGGGTGAAAATAGCCCTCGTGCTTGTCGTAGCCGGTCAATTCTGCACTTTACTGACCTCGCTTCTAGCATCTCTGCTGCGCTGTTAATATTACCTGCCACATCCAGGTTTAACCGTGTTTGTGTTTGGCAAACGGTAATTTCGTATTCGGCTAGCACTGCGATTTCCGGCTTGCGTCAACAGTCCTTCTACAGAATGTCTCGATGCGTCCCGTCGTTGGTCGCTGTTATATAGTCTCGGCATCACTGAATGACGAAATTGTTATAATATAGGTGTTCCTCACTCTCCTTTCCCGATTAATTCCGCCTAGAATGCGATGCGAAATGACGCAAATACTTCTTTCGTCTCAAAGCGAAAAGACTGAGGGGTGACCAATTGGATTTATTCGGATGAAATGCGAGAGCGCTCCTCTGTACCTTCTTTTCCTTTGCGATAGTGTTCTGCAGCCTGGAGCCCGAACTGGACCACTACGACCATTACCGCTACTTGCAACTTCATTAAGCCACTATCATCCCTAGAACCCAATCCCGATCACTTGACAAATAAGTGTTCCCAGCAATTGCTGTCGGTGGTCTATCGTTAAAGCCAGTGTTTCTTTACAGCCTGTATTTTATTCTAGGCGGTGGTTCAGCAGTTGGTAGGTGGTAGATGACAAATGAAGGCTTCACCAAGTCATCGAAAAGATTTCACCTAGTTTTCACCCCCGCTTTCAATGTTTTGGTTACGGCGAGCGCCATCTAGACTGCCTACTGGAATGCAACATCACAAAACACAAGGACGAGAACACTAGAAAAGACAGGATGGGCATGTGTCGTCTCGTGCTTGTTTTAATGCGTATGCACAAATGAGATGGGTACCAATCTTGAGTAAAATCCTCCGTTGTCGCATTGTCTGATGATGATGATGTCCTCAGGCTTAATCACACATACTCATGGCGGGGGATCGGCCAGGGTGCATAGCGGATACAAATGCACTCATGTATAAGGAGTGAAGTATTTGGATAATTTTGTGCCTTGGACTAGAATTTTTAGAAAAAAAAACCGAAAAGTAGCCAATTCTCATTCTAGCAAACGGATCTACCTGATGTTTTATATAGTCGCGAATATAATCGCACACTGGTTTCAGGGCATATCTCTTGGCGCTCGCCCCGAAGGAGAGGAGAATCACAACAGGCAGAGGAAGCCCGAACCGAACGAGGAGGATCGCCAAGTAAACTCTACGGAGCGCGGCAAACCGGCGGCAGAAGATGAAAAAGGGATCTATTTACTCAATTTCGCCACAGCACTCGCAAATTTTGGTCATAGATAACCCCGATCGACGTAAATAAAGATTTAGACGTCATATTCTGCCGCGCAAGAGAGTCATGGACACCTGACACTGCCTCGAACTGCACAACCGCTCACTTCTGGAAATGCTAGATGTTGAAAAGCCGCTCTAGAAAGGAGAGGCGCATGGCTCATGTAGTCGAGAAGCTGAAATCCCTGAAAGTGTGCCATAGTCAAGTAGACAGTATTTGGGACCGACGGGAGCATAGGTTCACCTAGAGCGTACTTTGCTATAAAATCGGCCCGCTCATTAGAAACAATGCCGTAGTGCCCAGGGACCCAGCGAAAGCGCACTTGTGTTGTATAGAAATGACGAGTATAATCCTGGTTAACTTAGTCGAACGAGACTCAAACAGCATTACTGTGTCGTCAGTCTTACACGAGAGTGTAATCAGCCCTACAATGTTTTCTTCTACGCTGGTGGAGATGCACATAAGACATTATTTTTTTATCGCAGGATTCAGAAAAAAAAATGGAAGAGGTAAAGGCGTTAAACGTGTCCGCAGTAGGAATATATGAGACATGTAGTAACTAGGGATTCTGCCTTGAAGCTTCCGTCGTTGTTTATGCCAGTTCTCCTACGCAGAGCTAGCTCTTTCTTAGTACGTTTGAAATCCGCTTAACTTTTGGTGTTATTCTTTGGAATTCCGGAGCAAGTATACGCCTTCCTCTGCAAATGCTTTTCTACGATACATTTTTTCTATAAACGGAAACAAAGCGAACAGGAAATCAATTTTCAGAATGCGCATTCAAAACATTTAGTAAATGTCACTCCTATCCATTTTTTATCGCTTTAAAATCTACCGGTCTAAAGTTTGGTCATGCTTAGCGCGTGCGTATTTTAGTGACGTAGGCAGCATCCTCAAGTGCCGCTGACGCCTCTTGTGTTTTTCAATTTATATGCCGTGGGCGGCAGATAAAGTTCATCAACTAGTTCACCTCGTCAGCCAGAATCTTTTCACCACTGAAAAGTAGCATTTGCCGTGGGGCTTTTCAACGTTCAGAAATGTGAAGCATTCTTTTTCGAGGCGCAGCTTTCCGACCTTTTGCAGGAATATTTAAAAGGGCCTTTTTAGCTACTTCGCTGATTAAAATAAAGTGTTATTTTATCTCAACAAATACAGCACCTGTTGAAAACCAAATGGTTCTTTCTCGTCTAGACTGTTTAATGGCATCTTTTTCTAAGCGCGCTGTCTAAGCTGACAGACAACGTACTTATTTAATGCAGTCGAGCCCACTTAGAATCGTCGCTGTTATAACGAACGCTCGTCTATTACGAACGAGGGCAGTGCTACCGTCAAGACGTACATTAGGGCACTGCGGCTGCGTCTCAGATGCAACGAACTGCCGTGACAGTGTAACTCAGAACGGAGAAGGAGGTGGCGTAAACACTGCCCCGCAGTCGAAGAACTCGCGCTTCCAGAACGCGCGGAGATGGAACAGTGTCTGTGGGCTTCCGGGCGCCCGCGATGACCGAAAAATGCCATAAAGAATGGCGTGACATCGCCGACAGAACGGCGCAGTTTTATTATCTGGTGCTCCCGAAAACGCATGCCAAGAAAGGCGAAATCTGGACTGGTGAAAGAAAGCTTTTGCCTTAACATCCTAGTGTGCAAGAAAGCAACAACAATGACCGGCTTTGGCCCCTTATAAGTGGGCTTAAAGAGGGTAATGATGAGAAGGACAACTTAAAAAAAAAACATTGCCTATGCTCATCGGTTATGGGGATTATTGGCTTCCGTCGTGTATGCATTGGAGAGCCCCTCTTTTCCTTTACCTTCCATGATCATTAGCCAGACTGAGACATGCATAATACATTGAAACTGTGGCAAGGTTTTCATTTAATTTATATCGGCTTTCGAACAGTCTGCAGCAGAGTACTACGGCCTTTGCGAAAAAACTTGGTTTGTTTCTTAGTCGTGTAGTGAAGCACTTTTTCCACCACTGCTGCTCGAAATTTGTGTAAGGTGAGGGGAACCCTCGTGCTAACCAATAAAGACCTTTTGATTTCAAGGAAATCCGTATATGCGAGTGAGAAGCGAACTTTGCAGCTGCGAGGCTTTTGGTAAGGACGTTTCATTAATTTTCTAGACCAGCAATATTAGGGACTCAAGTCTCTTCTATAGTACATCCATCTTCTCAGTACATCTCTTTTACAGTACAGTACAGTGCGGCAGAAATAGGCTGCTTGGGATCGGAAACAACGGCGTGAAGTTATTGAGGGCTGCCGGAGACTGCAGAACAAACAGCTGATCGTGCTCGCAGGAGTATACATCGGCGACAATAATCCGAGCGTGTGCCTTCGGTGCACAAAGTGCTGTCTAAGCTTTGATAAATCCTTAAAAGCATGAGATGAGCAATCGGAATATAACGTGTTTCAGTCGACACCTCATTGAACGGGAAACTGCCCGTGCTTTGATTATCAAACGCCACGCCGTACTCTCGGATAATCTCGCGTTTGTTTATTACGCAATAAGGATGACAGGTATGACCGCAGACGATCGACCCTGCTGTGGTCGTTGAGATTTCTACGCCCGTGAACTGCTTCCTGTAAGCAGCAATCAGAAAAGAATCGGGATACGTTTCGCTCAACTGCAGTCTGTCGGCCACCGGCTTTTGTTGAGGGCAAGCGCACGCATAATCTTGTCAAAAGCGCATATCAGCTTGTTGAACGTTCATCTAGAACAAGCGGGAGTACTGCAGAAATTTGGCTGCGTATCGTCTGTGTAATGCCACAGCTTTACCGCAGAGAATTGGCTCTGAAATGTCTGGCGCTACAATCAAGCACTGTGTGTCGGCGCTTCACGTACGTCGTGTGCTTGCATGATCTGAGATGGGAGATTCTTTTTATCTCTTTAATGAGCCAAACGCGAGGAGATACATGCCTGCACTACCTCTCATATATTTTAAGCATATGTGGCAGAAGGCCCGAGGACGACAGGATCATCACTCGCCTCGATCGGCTGCGGTAAGTAAATGCATGGTCACATATTTGCACGCAAAGATGCCTCGAGCAATGTGCTCGTGAGTGCTTTTAATAAAACACATGCTTCAGTCAAGCGTTTCTCAAAGCATATACGCCCCTGAAGGATGCTGATTACAATGTAGACCATATCGCGCTCAAGTATAACACCTCTCAAAACACGTTCCGCACATCCATATATATATGCGCGCTTTGAGCGCGTATTTGGACTTCGAATCTGCGGCTGCTCTCGTGAAAGGCATTGAACACCATCGCAATATCAGCCGGGCGCACGAAATTAAGAGCCGAAATATTATGTGAATCAGAAGTATGCGATCGTAATATGAAGCGACCATTTGTGCTTGCAAGGTGGCGAGACGATCGAATTACGACCGTACATACGCACGCACAACGTATAAATAAACAGCGAGAACTACTTTAGCAGACGTCAATGCAGGCGACACAGACGATATACACCGTGGTGTAGTCGAAAGAAGCTCCTGCATTGCGCAAAACATCGCATGAAGAACCGCGGTCCTTCTAGTCTATATAAAAATGGCCCCGCGAGCTTCTCGCTACCATACCGCCTCTCCGTCATCTGCTAATTGACCGAGCACTGCCAGCACAAAATCGTCCTGGCGAGTTTGGCTGCCCGCTGGCAGCCCGAACCCGCCCAGCCAGAGAAAAACGAACGCGTTCCGGGAAGCCACCGAAAGTGCACGGATGAGCTCGAGAAAATCGAGCGCCTGGCGCCGCGCTCTGGCAGCCCTCAGGCAGCCAGAGGCGGATAATCGAAAAAGCCCACTGTCCACGGCAGGCGTCGCTTTGGCCGAAAAATGTTTTTGTGTCTGAAGGGTCTTACTTTGATTCTATACAGGATACATGTCACAGAGATATTGCGAAATGTCTACAGGAACGTTGTTTTTTCCACACAAGCACCCCGACCCCCGCACGCAGTGGTTCGAAGAAATTTCGTCCTCCTTGCTAACTGCCTTTGCCCTTTGATCA
Source organism: Amblyomma mixtum (assembly GCF_055824585.1). Classification (NCBI taxonomy): domain Eukaryota; kingdom Metazoa; phylum Arthropoda; class Arachnida; order Ixodida; family Ixodidae; genus Amblyomma; species Amblyomma mixtum. The sequence goes on from NC_143013.1 coordinate 210,297,116, forward strand.
TAGTCCAGCTAAAGGCAAAACGGGCCTTGCAAATGCAAAAAGTTGTGAAACATTGTTTTCCAAATATCACAGTACCACCTGGCATAACTCGTTATCGCTGTTGTCTCGCAGTTTCATTGCTCTAGACTACACGAACGTGCGCCAAGAAACAAATCGGTTTCATCAGCCATGGTGGCACTTTGAGTGGTAGAAAACCATTTCTTTAACTCAAGTACTACACTCCTGCCTCCCCCCCCCCCCCCCCCCCCCTCGGTATCGACATTCGCTATCTTCGGCTCGGTGACAAGCTTTTTTTCCTCACTTTCAAAACTGACGCCTCAGTTCAATTGCACGCGCGGAACCAAAAATAAAAGCTCCAAGGTTCTGCCACGTGACTGCCCGCGTCGGCATAGGTCACCACAACGGTTTTCCCTAGTGCGGTTATTTCGCGGGATCCGATGGCGCCGTATGCACTCACTCGCTCTGCTAGCTACTCTTATTTGTCTTGTGGCACAAATCAAATCAAATCAAATCTTTGTTTTCCTTGGAATAAGGATGGGGCAGTCGCAAAAGCTTCTCCAAGTGGCATCTTGACGAGGCGACTGCCCCTACATCTTAGCAGCAGTTGGCATCACATCATGCATAGTTCTCATGCATTTGAAAACGAAATGACAAACGCACTGAGTTAAAAACACTCACTATAGATAAATGACATCACTGGCTTTGTAATGATAACTCATACTATGTAATTAAGCAGAAAGGAAATAACGAGCAGTAACATACATGAAAGCAAAAACACAAAAAGAAAAATGGAAATAGAAAAAATACATGCAAAATATATAAAGAAAGGAAATCACGCCGGCATCAGCTTATTCTGAACGCGGGTAAATTTTAAAAAGCAGGAGGTTCTGTTACAAAACATTCTTTCACAAGAATAGGGTCTTCAAGCATTTTTTGGGAAGGCGACAAACAGTTATTAAACTTGTTTAGCAGCTTTGGGAAATTATATCGTAATGACTGCGAGGCGCAATTATTTTTCGGCGTCCGAGTGTACCATTTGTTTGTCAATCGAGTTGCATACGTGCTTGGGTTGGGGCTCAATTGTGATAAGTCTGTATAAAATGTATTTGTGTTCTTAATTGCTCTGCAGTAGGTCCGGAGTAATATATATTGGTATAAATTACTTGATTTAATTATTTTATATTCGTCGAATAGTTCCGGCGCGTGTGAAGCAAATGGTGCATTAGCAATAATCCTTACCACTTTCTTCTGTATTAGTACTAATTTGTCAATGTTTGTTTCTGTGGTTGTTCCCCAAATCAGATTACAATAGGTCAAGTGTGGAAAAAAGAGGGCGTTATAAAGCAGGATCTTTACACGTTGATGCAATATATAGTGAACTTTGTTTAAAATGCCACTAACTTTGCACTGTTTTTGTGGATTTCATTAACATGACCATCCCAGCTGAGTGTATGTGGAAACTCAACACCGAGCACTTTAAATTTATCGACTAGGTCTACAGTTTCTCCGCCCAGTAGTATACGAGGTCTGTTAGAAAAGTATCCGACTTTATTTTTTTTTTGCGAACACCTGATGGATATGAGACAAGCGCGCTTGCATCAGGCGACCTTGAACCTTCATGCGCATGCATGAATTTTTTCCCGCCTGCCGATAGCGTCAGTCGCTGGGAAGCAGCGTTTGAGTGAGGCAGTGTGCAGTGCTCTCGTCGGTTTTTTATTGCAAGGAAAATGGCAGAGTGAAAGGAGCCGCGCTACTGCAACAAATTTTGCCATAAACATGGCAACAGCCGAGTGGAAACCATTCGAAATATTCAGACGGCTTTCGGTGAAGATGCTATGAGCAGCACACAGTTTAAGCAGTGTTACAATTGTTTTAAAGATGGCCGCACATCGGTTGAGAACGAGCCACGCTCCAATCGGCCATCAATATGCCAAAATGACCAGGTCATTGCCGAACTGAACGCTATGGTGATGCGGGACTGTCACGTGACTATCCGAGAAATTGAGGAAGAGGTGGACATGAGCAATTTCTCCGCACATTCCATTATCACCGAAGATTTGGCCATGGAGAGAGTTGCGGCGAAATTCGTGCCGAAGCTGCTCACGGTGGAGCAAAAGCAGCTTCGTGTTGAAGTCTCACAGGATATGCTGGATTCCGCAAACAGTGACCCCGACTTCATCAACATCATAATAACTATAGTGACGAGTCTTGGGTGTACAGGTACGACCCGGAAACCAGATCCCAGTCGTCAGAGTGTAAGCATTCCACGTCACCACGACTTGAGAAGGCCCGCCAATTGCGCAGCAATGTGAAAGTGATGCTGACTGCTTTCTTTGACACCCTCTGTGTGGCAGACCACGAGTACGCTCTCTACAGGGTCAAACAATGACCAAAGAGTACTACAGGGATGTCCTCCGTTGCCTACGTGATGCTGTGCGGCGCAAGAACCCGGAGCTGAGGTCAACAGGGAATTGGCGCACCCATCGCGCCAATGCTCCTGCACATTCCTCGCACTCGAATCAGATTTTTTGGTAATAAACCAGACTCCTGTACTTCAACAGACTCCTTACTGTCCTGATATGGCCCCTGCGACTTCTGGCTGGTTTCCAAAATCAAAAGGCCATTGAAAGGAGCGCGATTTCAGACAAGGAAGAACATTATGGCTGCAACGAAAGCTGAGCTAAACTCCATTCCGAAAAGGGCCTTTTCGGAATACTTCCCACAATGGCAGCACCACTGGGAGAAGTGTGTGGAGTCCCAAGTAGACTACTTTAAAGATGGCTAGGTTTGCAACGCTCCAGTTATGCAAGATTTTTTTCAACAGCCAAAGGTCTGATACTTTTCTAACAGACCTCGTATTCAGTGGCTGTACAGTCTTGTTTTTGGGCCGGTAAACCACAGCTTTTGTCTTCGTGGTGTTTATATAAAGAGCATTTTCATTAGTCCACTTAAGGTAATTAGGCAAGACCTGTTGAATTGTTTCTTCGGTGTCTACCGTAGTCTAAACGGTTATCAAGAGTTCTGTCATCAGCGTAACATATGAAGGAAACATCTGGATGATTAAGCACATGATGTAAGTCATTTATATACATTGTAAATAAAAGGGGTCCTAATATACTGCCTTGCGGGACTCCTGCTTTAATGCTTTTAAATTCAGATAAAAAATTACCGAGCGATATGAACTGTTGCCGGCGCTCCAGGTAAGAAGCCATAAGGTCAAAAGCTTAAGGCGAAGGCCTTTAATGCCTCATGCTGTCGTTAGCAATCCTTGTCGGCAGCCGTGTCTGCGTCCGTGTCGGCAGCCGTATCTGCGTCCGTGTCGGCAGCCGTGTCTCCGTCCGTGTCGGCAGCCGTGTCTGCGTCCGTGTCGACAGATGTGTCCGCGTTTTGACGGGTGTCCACCGAGATATGTGAGACAGTTACTGCGTAATTTCCTTTCCTCAAATACAATTTTCAGTTTCTTCATTACGGCCCCTCTTTCTTCTTTCACTGCCCCTTTCTCCCTTCCTGTACGGTGCGGTTCGGGTGTCCACTGACATGACAGAGATTTTCCTTTCCTCGAAAAGCGTTGCGTTCAAAGGGCAAGGCATCGCGCCGAACGGGTGGTGGCGTTCCTCCCTTCGCGTACGGTGCGGTTCGGGTGTCCACAGAGATGACAGAGAATTACTGCTGATTTTCCTTTCCTAAAAAAAGCGCTGCGTTCAAAGGGCAAGGCATCGCGCCGAACGTATGATGGCGTTCCGTGGACTCCCTGGCAGCGCTACAACACGCTGTCGCGTTCCTCTCCTAAAGGCGAAGCTTAAGCGCCATTAATTAGCAATCAATTAGTGCTGAGTTATGTCTACCGTAGTCTAGTTCGATGTCTACCGTAGTCTCACCGGTTATCAAAAGAGTTGTGTCATCAGCGTAACATATGAAGGAAACATCTGGATGGATGATTAAGCACATAATGTAAGTCATTTATATACATTGCAATTAAAAGGGGTCCTAATATACTGCCTTGGGGGACTCCTGCTTTAATGCTTTTGAATTTAGATGAAAAATTCCCGAGCGATATGTACTGTTGCCGGCGCTCCAGGTAAGAAGCCATAAGGTCAAAAGCGACACCACGTATTCCATATGAGAGTAGTTTAGTGAGTAAGATTTCGGGGTTCAAAGAATCAAATGCCTTAGATAAGTGAACATAAATTCGTAACGTTAGCATGTTGTCATTGAAGTTTTTCAAGTGTTTTTCTTTTTGGTTTAGTAACGTAGTTTCGGTCGAGCAGCCTTTTCGGATGCCATCCTGAAAATTGTTTAATTAGCTATGCTTATATATAAACTGTGATGTCCTGGAGCGAAGAAATTTTTCAATTGGCTTTGAAAAAACTGGAAAAATTGATATTGGCCTGTAGTTTTTCAGATTGTTGCTGTCGCCACCCTTAAATACAAAAGTAACTTTCGCGGTCTGCATTCGTTTCGGGAACACAGCGGTCTATATAATTAAATTATATATGTGTGTCAGGGGCTGAACTATTAAGTCAATGACATACTTTATTGGTTTGATTTGGATTCCTTAAGCGTCACATGCAATGCTGCTGTTTAGGTTCAGCACAGTTGTGATCACCTCTTGCTCGTTTGTAGGGTTTAAAAACATCGTGTTTGAACCACAGGGAATGTTCTTTCCTTCCGGAATAACTTTAATGGGTTTCCTATCTGCAAGCTGCTTGGTAAAAAAATCATTGACAAGATTTGCTAATGCCTGGCCGGATACTGTTACACCATCGAGTGTAACAGCCTCAACTGTTTTGTTTTCACGCGACCAATTAAGCACACTGGTTACCTACTTCCAGGTTAAGTCCGTACAATGCATAACGTTAGAAAACAAGTTAAAATAGTACGTCTTTTTAGCCTTCCTTAATACACTGACAAGCTTGTTTCGCCTACGCTTGAAGTCTTTGAGCTCACTATAATCCTTACTTTTAATGAATTTCTCAACAAGGCGATCTTTTTGGTGGATCTGGTCAGCCATGTCCTTGGTCACCCAGGGCTTACGGCATTTCCTGCTCTGCTTAACACCTTTATTTGGAAAGGCAGCATTATAGGCTTCAGAGAAGTCATGCAAGAATATTTCGTACGCTGTGTTACTATCAGTTTGCTCATATAAAAGTTGCCATGATAGCCTTTCTATAGCTTCTCTGAACTTAAATAAGTTGGGACTTGAAATATCTTGAACAACGTGGTCTTAATTTCTTTCTAATTCGGAGTTTTTTATTATTTACGATGAGGAGTTTTGGATGAGAGATGCTGAGAGAGAGATGAGAGTTGATGAGAGATAATGAGATTGGATAGTTTTGGATTCGGGCTTCAGTGGCACTGAAGATTACAACGACCGACACCACTTTGAAAATACAAAACATCGCATTGTTACGGCCAGCGGCCAAAGGCCAAGAATGATAAGATCTCTATAAGAGATGCCGCGAATGAAGTTAATAGTGGTCGGAGATACAGCCATGTACCTGAGCGCTTCAGGCTCCTTGTATTCCGCTTGAGCGCATAGCAGCTTGACGGCCATTGAAAGCCGCGCGCCGGACGTCGTGGAAGCGCAACAGAGCCCTTCGTTCGCTCTTTGTACCACGCATCAATCTTTTGCAAGCAGCTAATGCAACTTTGAAACTTTGAGATGAGGAAATAACAGTCATCAAAAGCGGCCGAGGCGAAAAGCCATATTGCCAAGTAATGCCCCTTTCAAAGAGGCGTCAGCGGCTCATACGCTGATTCACAGTGGAGAGGTAAACATGGCAGCCAATTTTGATTTCCTTATCCTCAAAACTATTTTTTGGGATTCCGCTGACATCGTGGAGCGGATTTCTTTATGAAGGTTTCGTCTATTTGGAACACGTTTCTTTTTTTATTGTACTCATAGACCACGAAAAATGCCAAGATCATATCATTTTCGAGGTTGATGCATCGTAAATTCGTATATATTCTTCGCAGTTGGCACATGCGTGCGACAACTGAGCCAAAAAAAATGGTAACCGCAAATTTTGAAGTCAGGAAAAAAAATTCGCTGTGGCTTAGCATGCGAATTAAGCGAATTAGCGTGCGGTAATTGCGAAAGCAATATCCGTACCTACGCCATGGTTCAGCTGGTAGTGTAGCTGGTGGTGCTGTTTGTGGTTAGACTTGTGGCGGTGCATCTGTTATACAATCCAATCCAATGCAATCCAGTCCAATTCAATGTAACCTAATGTAATCTAATCTAATCTAATCTATTCTAATCCAATCCAGTCCAGTCAGGCCGCCGTTCATGTGCACCGCCGTCGCACACGGACGGCGCGAGATCACGAAGCAATGTTAAGCCGCCGGTGGTAGGCACAGCTACTGTTTTCTAGCGACGTGAGTCGAGCCTAATCTCATCAGCGTAACGCCACAATCGCGCTCCTAGCGGAGAGCGCAGTAGTTAGGCGCCGGGGGTGGCACCGCCGCGGCTTGCGACGGCGCGAGTCGGTCGCCCTTCTCTTCGGCGTGACGTCACAAAGCACCTGTTGCGCTCCTAGCGGAGAGCGCAGGGTTTAGGCGCCGGTGGTGGCACCGCCGCGGCTTGCGACGGCGCGAGTCTGTCGCCCTTCTCTTCGGCGTGACGTCACAAAGCACCTGTTGCGCTCCTAGCGCAGAGAGCAGGGGTTAGGCGCCGGTGGTGGCACCGCCGCGGCTTGCGACGGCGCGAGTCGGTCGCCCTTCTCTTCGGCGTGACGTCACAAAGCACCTGTCGCGCTCCTAGCGGAGAGAGCAGGGGTTAGGCGCCGGTGGTGGCACCGCCGCGGCTTGCGACGGCGCGAGTCGGTCGCCCTTCTCTTCGGCGTGATGTCACACATGGCGTCACACAAAGATCAACTAAAGGTCAATGGTGGCACCGCCGCGCCACGAAAAAGGCTGAAAGTGCAAGTAGTAAAGCTTTCGCTTTAAAAATATGACTTTGTTACACCCAAGGAGCATTCTGAAATCCAGTTGATATTGAACCAGTCTCCTACCTTGATATGTGTAGGTTGCTGCCTTTCCTCAATGCACAGAATATGGAAGCTCCTCAAGTTATGGGTGGAACAAAAAGCTTAAATGTGAATGCAGACAGTTTCGGAAGAGTCTTACGTGATGAGGATATAAAAGGGTATAAAGCAGGAGATATAAAAGGCGCAATTTTTTCTCCGTGCTTGCGTTTCGAAAAGCGCTTTTGCTACTGCGTTTTGGAAGCTCCTCAAAACACCATGAGCGCCCTCTACGTTCTTGTCTGCGCTTTGATCAGTAGCATGATAACATGGGAAGGCTTAGTTATCCTGCTTGCTTTGAGGTGACAGTATTTAGAAAATGACAGTTATTATTGAAACACGCGGTAATCGTGCACAATATCTTACTAAAACGCCAATTATCTATGGGTAAACTTTGGAGGACAAAACTGAATAAGTCTTATTTCGTTCGTGCTGTATCGAGAAGCCCTAGGTGTGCTCTCTCTTCGCTAAGTTGCCTGTCTCAAATCCACTATCTCTGACGTATGAACTCATCAAATCGTTCGCTGCGCTCTTAATTTTAGAAAGCTCTTCACTAATTTGGAACAGTAATAAGCAGGTTTATGGCAGGATTGACTCCCATTTCAGTAGCATATTTTGTTAACTCCTGCACAGGTCAGAAGCATATCGATAGCATGCTTGATGCTCTGCTTACTGCACAACTGCAAACCGCCGCTTCCAACTTGCTATTCGAATCTTCAAGCTTCCAGCTATAGAGACGAGAGGACATAGCAGCGGTGAAAACAGAAGCGTCGGGCCTTACCTTGTGGAAGTTCTGACAATTTATTCGGGTGCCCACTCACCGAACCTCAGGGTCTGAAGGCGATAGTTCCCAAAGATGGAGATGGGTTAAAGATTTGAGAAAGTGATACTTGCAAAGTGCGGCGTCTGATCAATTCACAGCTTTAAAGAGAACACACATTAGGCTGCTACTGCTCATATATGACACGGAGAGTCACGGACTGCAAACGGTAAGTGAATCCTGCTGACTCGAATGAAAGCATTGCGATTTCGTTCTATTCAGCATCACCACATATTATCTTCGCCTCTCTGCATAATGCAACCCCTACATAGCCTTCACTGAAATGAAGAACACCAGAATCATGATGAGCTGTGATACGGCTACCGTATGCTGTCGTGGTGGGTCAGTGGTTATGATGCTCGGCTGCTGACCAGAAAGACGCGGGTTCGATCCCGGCCGTGGCGGTCGCATTTCGAAGGAAGCGAAATGCTAGAGGTCACTGTGCTGTGCGATGTCACTGCACGTTAAAGATCCCCAGGTGGAAGAACTTATCCGGAGCCCTCCACTACGGCGTCTGTCAGACTGAGAAGTTTTGGGACGTTAAAGCCTATAAACCAAACCAAACAATTTATTGTGCAGAAGTTTTCCATACGCTCGTCATATCCCCCAAACGTTATCTTCGTGAAGGTAGAAGTGTAAACAATGGCACAAAATTTGTTAAAACGTTTAGGGTATATCTTACCAAACCAAAGTCAAACCATGGTTGAAATATGTTTTTGCTGGACTTAAAAATTTCGTGCGAGTACTGGACTGCGTCCAGTGCTCGCACTGGACGCAGTGCACAACACTGGACTGCGTCCAGTGCACAGTAAGCTCCAAAATTTCTTACCCACACCAGATAAGTGCTTGTGGTGTCACCATTGCGATTACTAATAAGTTAATATTTCTTTACAGCGGGTTCAAAACACACATGAATCCAGCTAACTTTGTAGCACCGCCACCATGATACGCCTTCGCGTTCGCCAAAGGGCAGGAGACAACGCGACTTTAACAGTACTAATGAGAGCAGCACTTTTTCAAGTACCGAAAAGCACCTTTCTACAGGAGCAAAGCTATTTCCAGTTTTGCTGCGCCTACGATTGTCTTGTCCAGTATAGCAGACATAATGTAATTTTTCATTTCCGGTACTCGCTAGGCAATAATGCACGAATATCTTTTGCAGCATTCTTAAAAACGCATCAATTCCGCAACTTGTCTGTGTAAGTAAGAATGTATTCTCTGTGCTTTCAAGTAGGCATTTTTTCAAGAACACTGAAGCAGGTGTAAGAATAGTTACGGTCTCAACGGTCATTCAAGTAGGTTGGTTTGTCTAAACCCGACTCCCGCTCCAAATCGCCATATAACTCCTATATATCTGGCGCTGTGACATGAGATAACTCATGCATTCGATTTGGTATGTATAGTTTAAGTTACTACATGTACTAAATAAGCGTTATAAGACGTTGCCGAAGATTTCTGAAGGCATATGTGGCTGTAGCACAAGCTAACCTGAGAAGTCAAAGAGGAAGAACTGTTGTACCTGCGGCTGAAAAATTTTTATTGCGCTGAACGCTTAAAAGGACAGCAATAAGTGACATATGTATGGTCATTAACCATGACAAGAGAAGCTTTTGAAAGTTGTCACTTAAAAGAAGGCTTTAAATTAGATACTACAAGGCAATGCATCAAGCCATGGAGAAGAACATGAGAGATGCTCGCCATTATAGGAGACAGAAAAATAGCGTTGATTACAAAACGAACTCAAGGTAATGACATCGTAGATGAAGTTAGGCAAAAACAGCACTATTGACACACTTCCAATGAATGTACAAATGGCAGTTTATCCTTTAGAGTAACGGAATGAACTCCAAGGGACTGGAAAACATTTGAAGGGATGGAAATATGTGGAGTGCGGAGAAATTATACAGGATATTACTGATGATAGGGTGGCCACAGCTTCCGAAGAATAGGGAAAACTGGAGCGCACTGGTAGAAGCGTTCTTGTTTTCCTTTTCGCGCCCTTGTATAGATTATTAAGCGCGCTTTTATGCTAACTTCTAATACTTTTTGCTCACCACCTGTTTTTTCCACGCAGGTACTTTTTTTTTCACTGAAACCTTTCATGAAGCCTCGAATTCCGGTGATCAGTATATTGATGTATACAATAATTAATACGCCATAAACTGGAGCGTGCATGTCAAGAGTGACCGTAAAAAAAGACAGTCCCCTTTCTCTAAACAAATGACGTAAGAAGCTACGGTAAAAATGCCGCTTAAATTCGATCGTCGGCACCAGCTGACCACGTCTTGCCGCAGAAATTTTCTACACTTCACTAGTTATAGCCATTACACACGCTTCACTCTCCGTGAGTATCGGCAGCAGCGCAGCCGAACGCTGCACATTACATTTGTTGACTTTCTTATACGTCGTGGCGTTGTGGTCCGCGTGGTTTTGAAAACTATAGAGACAACTGACTGCAGAGAACCGAAATTCGCATGCACCTGTTCTGCTCTGTGGTTGGCTGCAGCTTGAAAGCTTTTTCATGTTGTCAAAAGTCGGGAGAGCAACGAATAGAAGCTAGCGACCTCACATGTCTGCTGGGAAAATAGTTTTAGCTCAGCTGGTTCTCCAGCAAGTGAGGCCGTGACGTGGCATGGGAATCCTTCTGATCGATACTCGCGCGCTGTCTACCATTTTGGCTGTGGTCTAAAAGCCAGAAGATGCACTTTTATATGACGAAAGAAATGCTTTACCTTTCTTCCTCGAAAAGGAAGCTCAATGGAGTACTTGTAAACAATATGAATGGTACACAAGCGAACAAACAAACCGCATTGTTTAACGAATTAATTAATTAGCATCGGTTATTTCTTTAGTGGAAATCCCCTGCGGATGCTACGGCGATGCAGGCCCACAACACTAATGTGTCGCCAAGTAAGCGTACGTGGGCGGCACTTGGCTTGGGAGGCAAGATTTTATTACAGCCTGCCCTCACCACAGTGGTAGTAGTCATTGTACTTATCTGAATAAAAGGAATAATTTGCTCTTTTTTTGTAGTTTTCACCTGATAATATGTGTGGACCCGAGAAGTGTCAGTGCGCTCGAATACAGGATAGCAGGGACACGTTCTTGGAGAGGAAGAACGTGCGCGGGCTTAAGAGAAGATGCCTGCCACCCTGGCTGCTTAATGAATAAAAAAACAAATAAAAACGAATCTGCCCCCTTTAGTTGCCTATTGCAGTGGCCTATAACGAAAACATTTGAGGGCAGATTTACGAACCCCTGTGGTTCTTCTTTCGTGAACAGAAAGAGAGAAGAGAAAACAATAGCCCAGATCATTCAGCACCTAAAACCAAACTAAATCGGAAGGGCGCAGGTAGTAGTGGTACAAAATTATCTTGAACCTTTAAATGTACTCCGATCTTACATACTTCCGACGCAAAACAATGGGTCTTCCGTGAAAATTGTCAATGATGACATTTTCGCGATGAATACAAAGCACTTACCATCAAGCATTTTAAATGGATTATTACAAGATCATTTACAAAGCCTACCTGTTACCATCACGATTGCCACTTACGCCTCTCAATGTGATGAAAATGCAGGGGTGGGAATATATTGCCCGCTTCTAATTTGTCTTTTTCTGTGCGTCTTTCTGTGCGGAGTTTCTGGCGGTGGTGCTTGCTCTTCGGAAACTAGACCCATCTTTCTCTGCAGTGGCTGCCATTAGACTCTTTCTTTGGGCTCGTCCCTTGCTTAAGCTATGGTTTCTCCAATCCTAAACACCTTCTTATCATTACGCAGTCCACATTTCAGCCTTTTGCATGTGATATGGGTACCAGATCATAGCAGTGGGACAGTAAATGAAGTGGCTGATAGCCTGGCAAAGGCGTCCCTCAATGGCCCAGTGCTACCTATCCTCCCGGGTACAGCGTACATCACACCAGCGAGGTTTCGGAGAAGTATTTTCTTAAGCATGACATCTGAATAAATTTACCGATCTGATGATTTCCTGCATCTTAAGTATCCGTGAAGCATGAAATCATGTCATTCACGACAGCTTACGGCCTCTCACACTAGGCTGCGCTGCCAGATCCCACCCTTAAATTTTTATTTGCACTAGCCTGTTTTGGCACTTTCTCCAGTCTGCGCAATCTGTGGCGAACTAGATTCAATAGGCAATTTTTTGTTGTTTTGTTGTCGCTTCACCATGAGGAGAAGACGGTTTTTAGAGCAACCACTGCAACAGCTTGACCTTAGTTTAAGCTGCCCGATCACATTTTCATTTGGCGCCACCATTCTGGGATACAGCCATAGGCTTGTTTTTACCATCATTCAAAATTTTTTACTGGAATCTAATCGGTTATCTACCTTACATTTTTTTTATTTGTCGTTAATATTTTTTCCCTACTACTAATATTACTTTTTTTCTAAATCCCTCTGCTACAAATCTCACAGAGTCCCTCTCATCTGTGCGTTATGCATTTTCCGTTTATTTTCGGTCTTTTCGCCTACTCTTGTCTTTTCTCTTCCCCAACATTCTTTATTTCTATTTATCAGTTAAATAATTTATTCATTTTCCCAAGAAGATAAAAATTTCTCATAAAAACTCTCTATACACGTCTCTTCTTGGCGATCCCCCTGGGTGGGTATGTGCCATTCTACGAGGTGAACAACAACAACGGACGATTTCTGGCGAGGTTGGTACTCAGCGGATTATGCTTACACACTGAAAATAACCGTCTCAGGCCGACACTCACCATTCGCACACGAGAATGAAAAGACGGCAGCGCAGTTGAGAAAAATAGAGTTCTTCACGTCTCAAAAGAAGCTAAAAAGCAGCGAACCATGGCACTTGGAGGGCACATTGACAAGAAACTCGGATTTTTTTTTTACCTCAGGCTACTTGATTTGCTGCGACTTAAGGGCGCTGATATTTCTGCAGAATACAATTCTTTACACGCGTTCTATTCATTGCTCTTTTTGAGGGTATTTACTTCTGTTTTTTTCTGAGAATCAATGCCCTTATGTGCGGACGTATTTCTAATATGCTTACAAAGAAATTATTAGGCCATTTCTGGATTAACAGTGATCGTTTCAGTGCCTAGCTATTTGCTGAAATGTTATATGGAAACACAAAGAAAACACAAAGAAAGGGGAAACACCCTTGTAAAGAAAATAATGTGTGGGTTTAGGGTAAAAATAAGGGTAAATGGTACATATTGTCCTAACATTTATGTAAGAGTGAAATCTTGGGTAATTACTTTAGGCGCGTCGGCTTTCAGTGCTAAACAAAGAAATCCTAAACCATACAGCTAACAAAGTGTTTCACTAGAGTTAGAACCTTTTAATGAAAGGACAATGCTACTTGATCAAATGTTGATGTTCCTTCCACACGAACCTCCTCTTGGCTTAAACGCCGCCAAAGTCTTGAGACAGAATTCACATTCCCCGTGTAAGACTTGTTGAGAAAACCGAGTTTACCAGAGAGGCAGTGAAGCTCTGAACGGTAGCAGTAATCGCAGAAAGTATATAACATAATGATCACGGAAGAGATTGAGTACTTTTGCGCAGCTTTCTCAAGAAGTAAATGGTTACATTAAGAAGAAACATGTTAGCGAAACTTGTTAGACGATGGCCCACGACTGCCGGAAGCATTTATCTTGAAAGAATGAAACTTTCGGTAATAATGAGAAACTTCCCTGCAAACTGGAAAGGCACTCTCAGAAAGGTCGAGGCTTAGTTCCTAAACTGCGAGTATCGTTATGCTGTCTTTTTTCCAGTAAAAAAGTCATTAATGGATCAAGAAATTCGACTAGTCCTGGCCTTTAGTCACATCGCAAAACTGCTTACGGCCTCATTTAATATCATCGATGCAAGGACGGGCTTTTGGGGTCATTCAGAATCCTCAAGTCGGACTAGAACCACGAACTCCTGATTATACGGAACACCGTAGGCGACACATTCCAGAAAAAAAAAATTCTGCAGATGAATGCACAGTTAGGCAAGTTAAGCCGTGATCACAATACTTTTAATAACCTGTCCCCTCACCGGTGGAAATGGTGGCCTTGCAAGAAGCATCTCCAGAAAATTCGCTGAGAGTGTTCGCCCTGGGTAAACGCCTTTGCTCCACTACCTAGAAGGCTAGAACGAAGTAGGCACTTACGTTCCCTTATAGAGTTCTTTACTGGAAGAAATTGCGCCTTGTGATATCGCATTTGAGTGGCTACTGGGCAGTAATTATGAGAACGTTTTTAAGAAAACCAGCAGTCAACAAGTGTTTTACACGTGTTAAGGTTTATTGGGGGATGTGAAAGAGCCCCCCGTTTCAATGCAGAATGAATACTATTTTGGGTCGTTAGACACCTCGTGTCTGATGAAAGGTAAACGAACTAAGCAGATTGTCTGCGGCAAAAATCGTAAAGCTGATATTTCATTCAGAGCCATTGATTCAGAAGCCATCTTCTGGAAATATAGGGCTTCCAGACACCTACAGAAACATCTTTCGACGTTAGCTGCTGAAGATCCTTCAGTAGATATGCTGGTCGGATTTTTAATGCAAGACCATCCTGGAAGAGTTCGCGCTTCAGCGTTGTTGTAGAAGACTTACTTTTCTCTTCCCCTTAAGTGTTGAAGGAAGCAGTGAGCAGTTGCGTAGATTAACGCAAAGATGAAGCAGCATTTTTTTGTCAGTGGCGCTCTAGCAGGGGGACGCACGTCTTCGGATGTGGTAGAACGGTACTTAGAGCACAAACACGACTTAGAAACAGCAAAGGCATAAACAAACGAACACGCCGCAAAATAAACAGCAGCTGTAAGAGAAACTAGATAGACTAAAAAAAGTAAAAAGTGTAAGAAAGGTAGAGAATTTCTGCTGCTGATGTGTTGGCCCTTGAAGAAAATGAACGGAAGAGTTTGGTGGAAAGTGGAGCTTGCAGTCGGTGCTGAAATGGGGTATGAACCTAATTTCTTTTTTTTGGGCATGTAGGATGTAAGTATGGCGGTGTAATGGACCAGTAATTTCTATAAGTGACCGAAAGCTGGCAGGTGAGAAATACTGTAAGCGTAAAACTCTGTATTGATACGTGTGGTTTATGCGTAGGATTTCGTGCTGCTGAAGTAAATGTAGAGTGGGAGTTAAATAGTCAAGGCACAATATGTGACGAATTCCGGAATATATATACGTTGCGCAGTTGCTCCAGTGCTGTCCGAGATGCACGTGGCAACGATGGACCAAAGAATTCAAGAACACCTTATTGGCCTACCTGTGAGGAAGGAGTATCGCTGCGTACTGTTCATTCTTGCAGGAGGTGCAACCTGGCAGCACGGTGTCTACCACTATTTAAATCCTATGCATCCACATCACATTGCCAGGTGGACTCAAGTTCACCTCTGAGTTTTCTGTTGACAAAACGATGCAGTTTTTAATCTCCTCGTCAACATCTCTGAGCCACATGTGTGCTGAATGGTTTGGTTTGGTGTTTATTTTCTTTCAAAAATCAAAGGGGAAGCCAAAGCAAAAGGCGGTATGCCTGACTAGGCCTTGGCTCCCTAATACAGGCGGCAGCACACACCTTTAGCGCCTGTGCAATACAACCAAAGAAACTAAATAATATAAGAACAATATGACACAAACAAGCATGAATTGAGTACATCAATGACACCAAATAAAATAACAATGTGAATAAACAAGCATGAACTAAACACATAAATGACAACAAATAATATTACAACAAAATGACAAAAACAAGCATGAATTAGCCAGGACAGCAGCTTGGGCATGTTGCTTATTCATTTGTGACGGAAGAGCGCAAAACACCGGGACAAGAGACAAGCGCTGACTTACAACTGGTTTTTATTTCAAAGAAACACTGCTTCTTATACCTTCTTCCCCCTCAAAAAAACCCAACAAATGCGTCGCAACCATATCGTTCAAGCGTCCAAAAAAACATAAGATAAATAATCACAGAGATTTATAATCACATTTTTAACATTTCAAATTCTTTCTTAGTCAAAGCAACAGACGGCGTGCTGACACAATCGTCGCGCAGACTCGCTATCGAAGCTGCCTCGATTATTTCCCTGACTAACTGGTCTTTGTGATTAGCCAAAGCTTTGCATTTCTGGAAAACAGGTGCGCAACTTGTTGAAGGGCAATCTCTGCAATGAATTCCCAGGTTCCGGCAAGCTTGCTCGAAATTAGTTTTGTGTTCTAGTAGCCTTTCGTTCATGCACCTACCAGTCTGCCCTATGTATTGTTTACCACATGCCACTGGCAACGAATAAACAAGGCCTTCGGTGCACTCCACAAAGGGGGTTCGATGCTTTATCGTGCATCCCTGCTTCTTTTTGGTCGGGTGGGAATTGACTCGTCTGCACAGACTTTTGAGTTTGTTAGGAGCAGTCATCACTACATTCACGCCAGCTTTTCGACCTATGCTCTTCAGGCGATGGGAAACGTTGTGAATATACGGTATTGCTACTACCGGCCTCCTTTCTTTTTGTTTCTTTGCCCCATCCTGCTGCTCGGGCCTAGCCTGCAACAGGTGCTTTTTCATCTGCTTGGCAACAGAAACCAAAAGGTGCGAAGGGTAACCCGAGTTCCCAAGCCGTTCAGCCTGGCGAAGAAAGCTCACTTCCATTTTGTGAGCACATGATTTCCTCAAGGCATTTGTGAGGCACAAGTTCACAATAGCCCTCTTGGTCAGCTTAGAGTGAGCTGATTGGAAGGGAATTGGCGCTTTCTCCCCTCTGGGCTCATAGGCCCAGCAGGCATGCCCTCTAGCGAACTCAAGTCTCAGGTCTAAAAACCTTAGGGCCCCTTGAGCAGGAAGCGCGTGCGTGACAATAAGTGGCTGCAAAGCCTGTGCAAAGCGACCCACCTCCTCCATTACTGTTTCTAACGTATTCGCGCGTTGGCCATCACAAAGAACCAGGTAGTCATCAACGTACCTAAATACCTTTTTTACGCTTGTACCAGCGAGGGTTTCGTTCAGGAACCTGTCTTGTCGCGCCAAGTACAAATCACTGAGTAGAGGCGCTATGCACGAGCCAATGCAAACACCGCGTTTCTGGAGATACACTTTTTCTTCCCAGAAGACGTAAGTCGACCTGAGGTACACTGATAATAGTTCCAAGAACCCTCTAATAGACATTCTACAGGCGTTTTAGTATGCAACAGCACCATGCGTATCTATGCATTCTTCTACAGACACCATTAGCTCGTCATGCGGTATGGTATAGTACAGATCTTTTACATCAACTGAGCATGCGGCGAAGCTTTGGCTAATCACAAAGATTAGTTAGTCAGGGAAATAATCGAGGCAGCTCCGATAGCGAGTCGGCGCGACGATTGTGTCAGCACGCCGTCTGTTGCTTTGACTAAGAAAGAATTTGAAATGTTAAAAATGTGATTATAAATCTCTGTGATTATTTATAGTATGTTTTTTTTGTACGCTTGAACGATATGGTTGTGACGCATTTGTTGTGTTTTTTTTTAGGGAGAAGAAGGTATAAGAAGCAGTGTTTCTTTGAAATAAAAACCAGTTGTAAGTCAGCGCTTGTCTCTTGTCCCGGTGTTTTTCGCTGTTCCGTCACAAAAGCATGAATTGACAAATTTTATGCCGCAGGATGTTTTCATAGAAACAAAGACTGGTCAAAAACATATATTATAGCGAGTATAGGCCACAAAACTAAAGAGGATTCTCTTCGAAATATTTTTGATACATTTTTTAAATACCTTAGTTGATGACGAGAATTCCCGTTCTAGTGAAGTTTGATTGATGACAGATGGTACCTGGAAAGTTAATTTCTGTTTTCCGTAGCTAGTGCGAGTGATGGGCACAAGTTTTTTTCGTGTTCTCAGATGGTACATTATGGCAGGCCTGTAAGGTAGAGTGGCATACAATCTGTTATGGTGAATATACTGCAGTAAACGAAAATAATAAATTTGTTTTACTGGTAGAATAGCATGTTTTTTGTATAAGGGTCCTGTAGGTAAATGTCGCGGTCTCCCATAATAGCCTTCAATGGCTGTTAGAGCTTTTTTCTGGAGAACAAGCAACCATTAAAGTTACCGGATCCAGTGGTTCCCCAAACAAGAATACAGTATGATATTTTGGAATAAAAAAGAGCATAATACAATGAAATCTTGAGCCAAGTTGGTATTAAGTTAGTAATTTTGTAAAGACATCCTACAGGTTTACTGAGATCTTTCACTAAATTTGAAACATGCACATTCCATGAAAGGTCTTCATTGAACCAAACACCTAGAAATGTGTGGTTGTACACTTGTGCGATGATATTTTTTTGTATTATATAACTACAGCACATTGTACAGTAGAGTTGATGGGCCTAAATATTATGTGTGTGGTTTTCGTGAGTTTATTTGCCATCAACCAATTCTCTAACCTATTTAAATAATCATTGACCTTTATTGCTAATCTAGGCAAGGAACATTCTGTGAAAAAGGCGTTTGTGTAATCAGCATACATTATTAGATCGGGTGAATCAGGAATATTAGTTATGTCATTAATATATATTATGAAGAATAATGGTCCCAGAATTGATCCTCGGGGAAGACCTTGTTTTATAATCATACTAGTGGAAGAGCAATGATGAACTTGCACATACTGTAGCCTGTTATACAAATAACTTCTTAATAAGTACAGAGGTATACCACGCACTCCATAATCCGCTAGTTTGTGTAATAAAATGTCATGTTGAACGCAGTTGAAGGCCTTTCGAAAGCCAAGAAATAAACCAAGCGTGTAATTCCGACATTCAACATTACCCATTATTCTCTCTTTAATGTCTAACAATGCTTGTTCTGTAGACTTTTTCTTCCTGAATCCATATTGCGAGCTAGTGATAATATTGTATTTATGAAAAAAATCTTTCGAGCCTAATGTTTATTACTCCCTCAAACACTTTAGATAACACTGGCAATATAGAGATCGGCCGATAGTTTGATATTTCATTTCTGTTTCCGCCCTTATGTACGGGACACACTCGAGCGATTTTTAAGTGATTTGGGAACGTGCCGGTTGTAAGCATAAGATTAGCAATGTGCTTTAAGACTCCACATATGGATGTTGCCACGTGTTTCACTGGAGAAGCCTTAATATCTTCATGCCCTGCCGATGTTTTGTCTTTTAAGTTTCTGATTAAAGCAGCTCCTTCAGTGGGAGTTACACAATAGAAAGTGATAGAGTTTGAATGATGGTGTTATTAGGTTTGAGCACGTTTCACACGAGATTGGGTCAGTGCAATCAGCATTGCCCACATTAACAAAAAACGGATTCATTGCTGTTGCTAAATCAGAGCCAGTCATTACTCCGTTTGCTGTAACTATTTCTGATAATTCAGACTGAGTTTTTCTATTCAGCAAATTATTTACTTGCCACAACACTTTCTTGGAGTCACTGCGTATTGCCGAAAAGCGCTGAACATAGTAATCGGATTTAGCTGTCTTCAGTTCTTTATTTAGTTTGTTCCTTTATTTTTTTTATTCAGCAAAGAGATCAGTATTTCTAGTTTCAATAAATTTATTGTACGTTTTATTCCAGGTTATAATTTTATCATACAATGCTTTATATATCCATGGTTTTCTAAACTTCTTACTTTTAACCTTCCTCTCGTTCAGCGGGAAAGCTTCATCGTAGCATACCAAAAATTCATGAAGAAAATCTTCGTAGACATCATTTACATCGGTCATCTCGTACATGGTGTCCCAAGAAACATCGCCAACCAGTGATTTGAATCTATCTAAATATTCTTCATTAATATCTCTAGTCTTATATGTTATCACAGAAAATTTAGGTTTATATAATGGTTATCATATAGGTTTGTATATATGTTATCATATAAAATTTAGGTTTATATAAGGTTTATATAAAGTACTCGCCAAGTCCAAGAATAGTACACCACCTTTCAATAGCGCTCATTATAAGGTGATAAACGGGCTGTACCTAGAACCAATCTTTGGGCAGCTCTCAATAAATTTTGTCCGTACCCCGTCGGTAGGCGCAACACGTCCGGCAGCCATGCGCGCCTTCGTGCGCGGCCGAACTATTTGACGAAGTGACATCTTCACGGACGCTTCGCCAGGTAGCCTTTTTGCAAAGAAGAAATTGATTACCGGTAATTGATCAGACAAAATCAGCAATTGAATTTCCCAAAGCGTTATCGTTTCAAAAAGTAGTGAGTTGATTACAAAATATCAGAGAAATGTCATTAATTACAAGTAATTAATGACGTACAACTCTGATTTCTGGACACGTTGGATCATTGGCATCACTGATGCAAGGTGAGAGATAGAGAATTTCTAGAATTTTTTTACGGACACGTATAATCAGGCGGCGGTCGAATATACAAGTACATAAAAATGCAAAGCTGCAGCTCGACCGTAGTCACGCCTGATGAAGGAACCCAGCATGTTTCGAAAAGTATTGCTATCTCAATTTTGATTGGCTTTGTCTTCTGACTTGAAGTAGCACTGCAGATAAGGTATTTCATGTGCGCAAAATTTCCAAATATGCAAGAAAATGAACGTACAGAGACAATGCAGGTGTCCGTAACGAGAAATATATTACTAAACAGTTTGGTAACCGCAAACGTAACGTTAACGAAGAAAGAAGGCACAGGGCACGCGCCGTTCTCACAACTGGTTTGTTAGAAACGCATCGAATACCTCAATACAATCCCTTTCAGCAGCATCCTATGTATCCGATCCTTTTCCAATGAACCAGTCTCGAAAACATAATGAACACCTTCCAGCTCACCTATTCTTATATTCTGTTGGTGTGACTAACTAGCAAACGACTTCCCTCGAAGTTCTTCAAAAAGTTTCTTTGTTTTTAGCAGGTTCCATGATGGCCTACTGTTCGGTACAGTTCTTTGCCATTCTCAGACGATGTTCACGTTCCCCTAGGAATGCTTTTTACAATAGTTCTTTTTGAAGATTATAACAGCGGCGGGAATCTTAGTACTCATTTTTTAACATTTTGTTAAATGTCTATTCTTTTCCTATTCTTAAAAGTTCAATTGAGAGCGCATATAGTTCGTCCATCCACGGCGCGATCATTTCTTCGTGACGCAGGCAGTCGCCCCAAATGACACTGACTCATGTTCTTAATACCAATTTGCATACCGCGAAGTTCCATTAAAGTTCATGAACCAGTTCTAGGACGACGTAATTGCAGCTTTATTGTTCGTAATTTTTTTTTATGAATTCAAGACAGATATGCCCTTTGTACAAATTATCCATGTGATGTGATTCATCTGATATCTTTTGCCTGTGCGTAACAGCGCAGAGACTGTGCTGGTGATCTATTATGAAGATATGGTACATATTTGTTATTTAATGTATTTTCTTAATTTTTTTCTATTGTCTGCCATCGCCGTGTCTAATCGCTATGGGAGCTTGGAGCTTTGTCAAGCCCTATGCGCGGCTTTTTTATTTCCTCCTCATACATTGTACGCGACAGGGGTAAACGAAGCTGAACTGAAATGAACATTTACTGGATGGTTACTGAAAGTTCAGAAATGCAAGGAATTGTTTTACACCCGCACCTTCATGATTTGCAATGGAAGATTTAAGAAAATCTTTTTCAGCCACTTTCCTTTTTACAATAACTTGCCTCGATTTCATTAAAGGCCTCATGCATAGTTCATCTGGCTAGTGTCTGGGAATGACCAAATAATAATGAAAAATTTTATGAAATATAAATACTTCTTATTAACTACTCATTTCGACACAAAGTAACTCTTGGCAGAGTTACACATTGGTGATAAATACATTATATTATTATTAACGCAATTATTGACACATTATATGCATGATTTTATTTGTATGATTGTTATGGATTAATGTTTCGTCTGTCTTCGGCGGCGCACACGATGGTTGAAAACCAGAGAACAAGTTCCGCTACGCATCTTGTTCAACATATGGACAACATCCCCACACTGCATCCAACCACCAGAGGAACCGAAGGGCGTCCCGATGTACTCGTTTTGTTTCTCTAAACAACGAATTAATTCAAGGGCGTCTGTACGTGTTGTTTTGTTTTTATCAGTTGAGGTGAAACTTCTTCTATTGCGAGAGAGAGAGAGAGCGAAAGGCAGGGATGTTAACCAGAAATGATTCCGGTTGGCTCCCCTGCACAGGGGAAGGGAATGAGGGGAATTAAAGAGGAGAGAGAAAAGTAACGGGAAATAACCACAGTCTGTCAATTAAGGCAGTCGCTCTCAAAAAGCGAAAGAGTGCCTTGTAAGCCTTGATGGCAGCTGACTGTTGTGGCCACGGACCGAGGATCTTGGCCTCTTGGCCAGGATCTTGGCCAGGCGGTCCAGAGCACATCGCAGCTTATGTCTTTCGGCTACAAAGGCAGGGCACTCACACAAGATATGGGTGATTGTCTCATCACAGCCGCAGTTCACACAAGAAGGGCTGTCGGCCATCGCGATCCGGAAGGCATACTTATTCGTGAAGGCAACACCGAGCCATAGACGACACAGTAGTGTTGCTTCACGACGCGCTGCATTACACGGAAGACGGAGGCGCAGTCCAGGGTCCAAAGTCCTGAGGCGACGGTTGCACAACTCACCAGAGTTCCACGCTGAAAGTGTGAGCTCCAGCCTCAAGGAACGAAGCCCACACGCTGCGTCAGCTCTCGTTACAGGGATTTTAACGGGGATGCCGTCATTGTGGGCAGAACGGGCAGCTTCGTCAGCCTGGTGATTGCCATGAATGCCGCAGTGGCCCGGTAGCCACTGGAAAATTATGTTATGTCCTTTCAATGTGGCGTCATGGTAGAGCTTGCGGATTTCGGCAACGAGTTGTTCGTGTGACCCACGGCGTAGTGCAGTTTGCAGGCCTTGAAGGGCTGCTTTAGAGTCGGTGAAAACTGTCCAGTCATGTGCAGATTCCTGACTAATGAACTGAACTGCAGCCCGTAGGGCAGCTAGTTCTGCACCAGTTGAACAGGTGAGATAGGTAGTCCTCACCTTCATTAAAATAGACCTGGCCGGTATCACCACAGACCCAGCAGAGCTTGTTGAAGTCACTGAGCCATCTATGTAGACATGTATGCGGTGTGTATGGTTAAAATGCAAATGATGCAGTGTCAGTTGCTTGAGAGCAGGCAATGATAAATCAGATTTCTTATTGATTCCAGGAATAGATAGGTGCAACGGGGTTCATGGAGACTCCATATGGGTGAGCATGATCTTGATGGGTGGGCGAACTGCGAAGGAAGATAGGCACGGTGAGCTTGAATTACATTTGCAAATGCAGTATGTGGTCTGATTACGGGAAGAGCTGCAAGATGATGACTCGGAACTCGAGTGAGGTGCCGAATGTGTGTTCTCATGGTTTCAACAGCAATGTATGAAGTAACGGGATGCTCCCCAGCTACAAGAATAGTGGCTGCCGTTGAGGCACATTTAGGTAGCCCAAGGCAGTTTCGTAGAGCTTGCGCTTGAACACTTTGAAGTGTCTGAAGGTTTGTCTTTCTGATATTGTTTAAAATGGGAAAGCTATACCGCATGTATCCCAGGAACAGCGAACGGTACAGTTGAAGCATCGAGCGTACAGATGCACCCCAGGACTTTCCCCCAAGGAAGGAGAGAATATGAACAATCGCTGTCAGTTTCTTTCGCATGTCGTAAAGATGGGGACTCCACGAGAGGTTCCTATCGATAACAACGCCAAGGAAGCGATGGTTTTTCTCATAGGGAATGGCGTTGCCATTAATATATATGGGGTAACTTGTCATTTTTTTTCGAGTGAACGCCACGAGGGAAAATTTCTCGGTTGAAATATTTAGGCCCTGCTGACGAAGGTATAACGTCAGTATCGTTGCCGCCTTTTGTAGTCTCACACGAACTTGGGGACGGGTCACGCTTGATGCCCAAATACAGATATCATCGGCGTATATTGAGATCTGGACTGATTGTGTCAATGAGTCAACCAGGCCGACGAGAGCTATGTTGAAAAGAGTTGGGCTCAGCACTCCACCCTGCGGGACTCCGCGCGAATTTAGATGCGAAGAGGTTGGTCCGTCTTCAGTCTGGACAAAACACGACCTCCCTGACAAATAGCTGCGTATCCAGCTGAACATGCGGCCTCCAATCTTAGCAGCTTCTAATGCGTCCAAAATGGCCTGATGTGTTACGTTGTCGTAGGCGCCCTTGATGTCCAAGAATAGTGCCGCAGTCAATCTTTTCAAGTTTTTTTTGGTGCTGGACGGACGATACAAGGTCAACCACATTGTCAATGGAAGAGCGGCCACGTCGAAACCCAGACATAAATGCAGGGTAAATTTGGTATCGCTCCAGGTACCATTCCACGCGTGTTAACAACATTCTTTCCATGACTTTCCCGACACTGCTGGAGAGTGCAATTGGTCGGTATGCTGAAATGTCGAGTGGTGATTTTCCCGGTTTAAGGAGTGGTACGAGACGACTGGTCTTCGATGCACTAGGAACTATGCCCTCGCACCATGACTTGTTGTATGTGTCCAGAAGAACCCGTCGAGCCTCTTGGCCAAGGTTGGCGAGCTCGGAGTATGTCACACCATCGGGCCCCGGCGATGACGACCTTCTGCAACAAGCCAGCGCAGCGTCAAGTTCCTCCATGTAGAACAAGTTATCCATTCGTGAATCCCGCGAGGGTGGAACATCACTGTAGTGCAGCGTTGTGGATAGGTTCGGTTGGCCTGTTATCCTTGCGCAAAATTCTTCCGCTACCGCGACCTCGCTGCGTTTTTGGTGGAGCGCGAAGGATTTAAACGGGTGGCGCTGTTGAGGGGACGTACGAAGGCCACGGATCACATTCCAAACGCGTGACAAAGGCTTTCGTGGGTCAAGTGTCTCGCAAAATGTTCTCCAACATTGTGTCTGCAGGGCTTGAATTCTGCGCTGGATTTTCTTCTGCAGGCGTCTTGCATCTCTGAGGTCTAAGCGCGACTTTGTGCGTCGGTATCTGAGCTCTGCCCTGCGCCGTAGTGCCCGCAGTCGTTGTAATTCAATATCAAAGTCAGTGTACTTTGCGACGGAGTTGTAGCAACACGTTGCGCTCTCCATGACCTTAATTTTTTGTTCAAGACCTGTCGAGAATCCCATGCATGCATCCTCCATACGCGCTTTAAAAACTGTCCAATCAATGCGCTGCATACGTGTGGCAGAACGGGACGTGCAATGGCCGGTAAAAATCAGGTAGGTTGGGATGTGGTCACTGCCATGGGTTTCTACATCCGAAAACCATTGGACGTTGTTGGTTAGGCATCGCGAAACGAAAGTCAAATCTAGTCAGCTGCTATAGGTCACCCCTCGAATATACGTCGGGGTTCCGTCATTTAGGCACTGGAGGCCGTGGTCAGAGGCGAAGGAGACGAGTTTCCTTCCACTAAGGTTCATCCTAACGCCTCCCCACATGGTGTGTTGAGCATTGAAGTCACCTATAATCACCCATGAACCGGAGGTGGCTTGCATCAAATCACTCAACCTTTTTTCGTCAAAGCGGCTTGACGGCGCCATGTACACAGACAAAAGCGTAAACGTGAGGTCACGGCTCTTCACTGTGAGGCAAACATACTGGTTGTCATTGTGAAGGTTCAACAGCGCAAACACACACAGACCAAGAAGGAGACAAGACACACACAGCGCTGATACAAAAAATAAACTGTAGAAGAACTGCAGATTGGGCTAGTTGGTGTAGAATGTAGACGTGTAGAATGTAGACGATGACTTTGGTTGTCATTGTGTGGGGGAATGTAGACGATGACTTTGGTTGTCATTGTGTGGGGGAACCGAATGATGCACACATGTAAGTTCACGTCGAATGTAGACGATGACTTTGCTGGTTCTGTTGCGCGTGGGGGAAGTAAAAGCTTCATAACCGGATAATCGCAAAATGTTCGGTAGATTCGGTTCACAGATAACAAGAATGGGGAAGCGGTTTTCATAAACATAATTTCGAATATCTGAAATCCGGGACTGGAGCCCGCGGGCATTCCACTGAAAAATAAAAGCTTGCTTGACTTTCTTCGTAAAAGATTGTTCCGGGGGAGCCATGGTGCCTTCTAATGAAGAGCTGCAAGAACTGGCTGTAGTGCGTCCAGTACTTGCAGTGCGTTGTGTGCTGCTGGCGTGCGCAAGCCGGACAGCAGAGCACGCATAACATTCATCAGTGACGTTAGCATTGCAATCACTTGTATATCTTGGCCGTGGTCGGAATCGTGCCTTTTGCCCGGATCAGTTGTAGGTGTTGCAGACATGGGGTGCGGCAACGTACCGGACGAAGTGTGTGCTCTAGGCTTGGGTAGTGGTGGCCACGTTGTGTCAGAGGCAGCAGGGCGTGTTTCACGAGTCGCCAGGCTTTCCTGATTTGTTGTCGGTGGAGGCGGACAAGCTGCACTGCCGCTTGGGGTCTTCTCTTCGAAGGTATTTGTTTCATTCAACGACCTTCGGCGGCGGCGCGAACGACGTCGTCGCACCTTTGCAGCGGCTTCTCTGTGGGTGGAATGATCACGCACCATTTGCTTCAGTACCGCCCTCTCTGTCTTTAGGCGAGGGCAGCCCTTCGAGGAAGAAGCGTGAGGGCCACGACAATTGGCGCACTTCAAGGCAGTCGCGCGGCAACTGTCGCCGCTGTGTGGCTCAGAGCATTTTGGGCACACAATGGCGTTTTGACAGACCCCGCTCACATGACCAATCTTCATACATTTCCGGCACTGTAGCGGCTTAGGTACGAATGCACGAACTGAGTGACGAAAGTGCCCCACCTTCACGTATTTCATTTCATTTCATTTATTTCATCCTTAAAGGCCCAAGGGCATTACATAAGGAGGGGGCTACAATTCATATAAAAGAAGCATAAAAAACACACGCACAATGAACACACACAACAAACTTCAAAGCTAAAGAGAAAAAAAAGTAAAGATAAAAGATAAAGGGTTTACATGTTCAGTGAAAGCATACAAAAGAAGGCATGATAGAATGCAGTCACCCTTGAAAGTCAGCTTAATGCATGTAGACCTTCCAAGGCGATTAACTTGCATTATAGAAATGCTGTTGGTTGCCGGCTTGATTAATATGGGCAAGTCGGCGTCAGGGATAGCGATGTCGACGTTGCAAATTACGCCAGCCGTTGTTCCGCTGTCTTGTAGAATAAGTGGGCGTACACTGATATTTCCCAGTTTGGTGATGGCGGCCAAACTGTCCAGCTCGCTTCGCTTCATGACATCAATGGCAATGATGTTCTTGTGCGGGTTAACTCTAACGTCTTTGATCCCTCCTGGTACAAGGCTTTCAAGGAATACGGAGATGGCTTGCCTGTTCAGGAGATTCAAGTTTTCTGTTGGCTCCAATGGCACGAACAAGGCTGTATGGGCCTCGGCACTTCGCGCCGTGACGACCGTATCCGTACTTGAGGACGTCGTTGACGTCGACTCAGTTTGTCTCCGCACTCTGCGCTTGGCCTTCTTACTAACGACGGGTACAAACCCATCGTCGGTCGAGGAGTCATCACTTCGAGGAGTCGAGTAGTCATCACCGTACACAACGGTGTTCTGGCTGCTGGAGTCACTCGTGGCGTACAGGCGCTTCCTCTGGGCGGCCGTTGCCGACCCACCGGGATCCACAGAAGGCACAGCAGCCTCCACTTCCATCGCCGTGACACAAGGGGAGCGGCGCCTCCCTAATTACGGCACAAATTATCAAAAAACTGCAGATTGTTTAAAGAGCAAAAAAATGGAAGCATGCAGCATCGAATGAGGCTTCTTAGTAATCCTATCTGACTTTTTTATAGGCTCAAACCTTGCTGCACCGTTCCTACTTATCGAAGTCGCCTAGAGGTATAATACGTGTTTGATGCTAGATATTACATGCCACGTGATCAAAAGAGGCGTTGCTACAGGCGCAAACCAACCAAACGGCATTGTACATATGGCACCGTGCATGGTGAATCAGGTTTGTTGCTGGGACTGAAATCTTGCAAAGCCTCACTTTAGGCCGTCTCATGCAGACAGGCCTGAACTATGCTCAGCCTGAAAATCTGGCTCACAGAACGTTAGCCCAAAGTAGCAATTTTATAGCACTCCTAGGTAATCTGAGTTCGTTGCAGTAAATATTCTCTCGGCAAATTCGGATTACTCAGACCAATAGTAATAGTTATGTTTATAGACATCTGGACTAAAATCGCGGCATTATTTCGTGCATCTCAGAAAAAAAAATAGATGCGTAGGCTAGTTGGTATTCTGTTTTTAAAACGTTTACGAAAAACTTTTAATTCACAAACTAAATCGAGGTTAGCTGGGTGGACCCTTACTGCAGAAGCCCATTGGCTTTAGCCGCAATTCCTGCCTGCTTCAACACCGAAAGCTGGTCTTCCGGTGTGAGCAGTACAGCGCCGCCTTCCATTACTTCGTTGCTGGCTTATTGATTTTCGAAATTTCTGGATCGTTCTGGCGCCCCATGGGAAGCGATGTAGTAAGGTTTGTGTTGCTTTCTTGTCCAGAAATCTTGTTCAGCGTGAAAATGTGCGAACATTTCGGTTTTTGTCATACTTTGTGAGTGATGCCTTCACTTTGTTGTATGATGGGCTCGAGCCACTAACTACTGGTCAGGCTCTTAGTTGGGCTAGTTTGTTTACGGAGGCTGACATGGTAAGTAGCGCTAAATAGCCACGGGAGCACAGAATGTGTCGTGTCCCATCGTTCTGGGTCAATTTTTAGCGCTAGTTGCCATGTCGGTACTAACTACTGCTAAGTTAACTGTTCTTTTCTTGATCTGCATTAGTGTTTCGATACATTTGGTGAGCACAATTGAATACATTACTCTTACGGTACAAGGAATTCGCTTTTTTAATTTTTGCGTGTACACCACCAATGACAGTGACGGGCAAGTTGAGAGTGTAGTTTACATTCCTCTGATAACGAAGAGCACCAAACATTTCTCTATTACGCAATTAAAGATGTGTCGACTCAAAATCACGAATCCGACCGGGA
The DNA here is from genome assembly GCF_055824585.1 of Amblyomma mixtum. NCBI lineage: Eukaryota > Metazoa > Arthropoda > Arachnida > Ixodida > Ixodidae > Amblyomma > Amblyomma mixtum. The sequence goes on from NC_143013.1 coordinate 210,325,945, forward strand.
GCGGAAGAGTTCGCGGCCCTTGTCTACAATGCGGCATGAGTTACGCGCACCGAAGTGCACCGTCAATAAAGTGAAAAATTCTCCAAGTGAGGACAACGTCCCCTGGGGAAGTAGCACGTGTGAAATCGGATGCGCTGCACTTGAGAAATGTGAGAGCTGTGATGCCGAGCATACCATGAACTAGTGCGACGTTCATGGTATGCGTTCATAGTAGCGCGCAAAACTAAAAGGTCTAAATAATAGCAAGTGCGCAGAAGCAAGCTTTCCTCGTGAAACCACACCTTATGCCATTGGCGCTGTCTGAACGCGCAGATCTGTGATGGGTGTGGCGCTAATAGCGGTCCGTTTTAATTATCCCCGAACCAGCCTTCGGTGATAGTTTCATGACAATTACTTGTGCTCATTTTGGAAAACCATGAGAAGAAATGTGATGCACTTTTTAGGAACCTTTTGTAACTTATGGCGCCGCTATGATTCAGAAAATGGATCGTCATAAATTAATGTGCGTAAGGATGAGAAAACACTCCCGCATTTCGAGCAGATGCGGTGATCCCTTGATTTTTTCAACAACGCTACGTGAACAAAACAATGATCGTCGTAGGTTAGTATTCCATCAGCGGCATTTGTTTTTTTCTCCATCTTTCGAATTGATTACCTTTGAATATTTGCCCTATCAATCTCCCATTGATAAACACCACAAAAAAATCCCTTATTTTCCTTGGTTTTGGTGACTGTTGGTTTCCGTCATATATGTCTATGAGTAGTGAGAATTTGAAAACGCTTTTTTTTGTGTATTGCTTAGCATGAGTGCTCAGTGCATGAAAAGACACAAGTGAACTACGACAGACCCTAGTGAGCTCGAAGCCATTCTAGCGAGTGTTCTTAGTAACCTGCACAAAGTAGAGCTTGTAGGCAGCTACTAAGAGAAGCGTTTATACAAGCTACACAGCAAAGTTGACACTCCCGCTGAGGTATATGTAGTGCGCGGGCGTTTAGTGTGTTCAGTTCCAACGCACACATGCACACTGGCTAGATTCAAAAGCATTGTCACTGTGACATGCGGTATTGCTTTCCTCTCCCCTTCTACCCTCTTTGCTCCTTTCCTCACAGTATGGCTTTAATTTTTACTCCAAGGCAGAGTCACTGCGCCCTTTTCCTCTTTGGGCCCTCCCGCATTGTCCGCTCCTATATATATTTCGATCGGTGATAGTTCGCGCTGCATAAGAACCTGTCGCCGAGAAAGAGCTTAACTTTATGAATAACAAATTTCTCCTTCCCAATTCTCCTTTAGAACCCAAATGCTGAACAAATAATATTTTCAGAGGGTTTCACATGAACTTTCGGGTTTGAATTTCTTTAAACACAACCTGCATGAAACACAAACAAAATGATTAGTGTTTCAATATTTAAAGTAAAGTTTTCGTATGTTCACTTCAGTTTCAATTTTAATGTTATTAACTTTCGTAAAATGTAGTTAAAAAAGAGTACACCCGCAGCGGCCCTGTGGCATTTCATTTCAGGCGCAAATACCTTGGCCATTGACACCCTAGTTGAATTTTAGGATATTTAAAGAGACGTTTCAATGTCTAAATTAAATGGCAGAAAAAGATTAATGTCAGCTGCGGTCACTGTTCAAGCCCTTATATGGTGAGTCACGTCCTCGACAGCAGATATAAAAGGCGCAAATTCCGTTTCAGTTTCACTACGAGAACCACTCTCGCTACTTCTGGTTGAAGCTCATCAAGACATCATGAACGCCCTGTATCTTCTTGGCTTTGCTTTCGTCATCGGCATGATGACATGTGAAGGGTAAGTGTTCCCGTGTTTTTTTTTCGGAGTGACAGCATTTATAGAATTTCAGCTTTTCTTGAAGCAAGTGTAACTTTTGAATGAATTTTTATAAGAACGCAAAATAGAACGCCAACGTGCGACGACCAAATTGCGAAGCACTTTTCAAGGACCTGTTGGGGGGTCCGGATAAATCACAGGTGACCGCACTTTCCAAATACGCTGTGGTGTCTAACTATCCCTAGGGTCTAACTATCCCTAGTCATCGACACGTTTGCACGTCTTTCAGTTATCGAAAAGATGCTCTCCCACTGGAAGTGTAATAATGAGAATTTGTGGCACGCTTTACGCCCATTGCATAGCTTACTTTCCTAGCTCATGGAAGCCTCGAAAGTGAACTGACAACGTAGTAGAAATTCTCCGATAGGCAAGCGCTGTAGAGCGCAGTTTACAATTGCATCTTCCACATTCCGGCTGCTATTTGGGCATGGATGACAGGGCACCGGCATAACACACATAGCTTACTTTCCTAGCTCTTGCAAGCCTCGGAATGGAACTGACAACGTAGTAGAGATTCTCCGATAGGCAAGCACTGCACAGCGCAGTTTATAATTGCATATTCCACTATTCCGACTGCGATTTCGGCATGGATGACAAGCTCGGGTATAACACAGATGCCTGGGGCCTTATTTTTCGACGTTTCTTCACTCGGTTTATTTTGGTGCTGATATTCCATAGGTCATCCTTGTCGGGCGGGAGTTCCAAAGATTGAGAAGTGTTAAAGTTTTGAAGAAATGATCTGTGCAGTTTGGCCCCGGGTCAGGGAAGCACACAATGAAGGCGCACTGCAAAATTATAGCACATATGGTCAGGGATGTCAAATAATAAGGGTATTTTGCCTAACTGATGAAAAACAGTGTGAGTGCGTTCTACTCAGTATCAGTGCTTATAATTTTTTTTGTCCTTTTTGAATAATGAAGCCACTAGACCTCCCTAATTAAACCGAATAACGCCAGAATCATGATGTGCCTCTCTTCACCAGCCTGTGTGAGTTTCCCACATCCTTGTCAAAGATAGGATACATTAACCTCCTAAGCTATGAAAATCACAACTTTAGCTCGAAGATTTATATTAGGATGATTTCTAGGCCAAAACATGGTTGAAAAACACTTTCCTGCGCTAACTGATGCACAGTGCATAAGCAATTGACATGTTTCAAGAATATCGGAAGATTATAGGCCTCGTAGTGCAACCATATAAGTGCTAAAAATCGTTAAAACTGCTGTACCGTGCATTAAAACGCAAGTCATTCTGCTCAAGCTTTTTTCACTTCAACCATAATACGTGCTAGTGCAGCCCTAGAGGTGAGGAACAATGGCACTTTAACTAGACTAATTTTATAGCACATATTCTCAAAACAGCTTTGAAACAACTTTTTGCGCGACCGAAACACTGTTTTTCTGTTGTCGTATCTGAGAACTATAGTGCAATACAGTTGACAAATTCAAATTTTCGATTGCCGTACAGTGAAGAATCAAATCACATCTTTCTTTGGCGGCGTTCGCAAGAAGCGCACCAGTTCTGCAGCCTAAGTGTCATCGAAAATTAAACCCTAAAACAAATTTCAAGCCACAGTGATGGTTCAGTGGTCATTGTGGTCGATAGCTGACCCCAAAGATGCGCGTTTGATCCCTGCCGCGGCGGTCGCATTTCGGTGGAGACGAAATGCAGGAGGCCCGTTTACTGTGAGACGGCAGTACGCGGTAAAATCCTCAAGTGATCGAACTTATCTAGAGGCCTCCACTGATCATCATTATCATCAGCCTGACTGGGCCTACTCCGCCCCTGCTCCAGTCCCCTGCCTTTGGTATCCAATCTGTTAACCCTAAGGACCATCGGTTATCTTGCCTTCGTATCACATGCGCTGCCCACGCCCATTTCTTCCTCTTGATTTCGACTAGGATGTAATTAACCCGTGTTTATACCCTCACTGACTCTGAACTCTACCTTCCTCTTAACGTTACTTTTAAGGCGAAAGATAAGGAGCAAGAAAGAAGAAGAAAGAAATTGGCGTTCTAACATAGGTCGACGAAAGCGTCCAGTCTCAACTATATTGTCACCGACAAACGGTTGAAGAAAGAGACCAGGTTCTAAGTAGACGAGGTGGGCGTGCCAGCCAGCAGGAAGCTCGAGCGAGGAAGACGACGTTCCTCGAGCACCTCGAGTGCCCAAGGCTTGGCAAATCCCAGCTTAAACAGTTCGGCCGCGGTACGGCGCCACTGAATGGTTCGTACGGTGGCATTGCTCCCCCTCTCTGAAGGGCACCGACTCGGTGCCGCAGCAGTGGGCAGAACGAAGAGAAGGGACGCTGCATGTGTCCGGCGGCAGCTGTAGACACGCCTGAAGCGCTAGCGGGCGTGGTACGGCTTCATCCGGGCGACATGGATGACTTCGGAGGTCGGCCGGCTGGAGGAACGAACTGTTCCTTGGGGAAGAACTTCGTAGTTGACATCACTGACTTTGCGGAGTACCTCGTAGGGGCCGAAATATCTGCGCAGAAGCTTTTCGGAGCGTCCACGCATGCGGATTGGGCTCCAAACCCAGACTTGTTCGCCCGGCTGGTAACTAACAGCTCTGTGGCGGAGGTTATAGCGGCGAGCGTCGTGGGTTTGCTGGCGCCGTATGCGCTGTCGAGCGAGTTGGCGGGCGGCCTCGGCGTGACGAACGAAGTGGTCAGCAGCCACAACAGTTGAGGGAGTACTGCTCGGAAGCAACATTGCGTCCAGCATGGTGGTGGCTTCGCGACCATGCACTAAACGAAATGGTGTGAAGCGCGTCGTTTCTTGCAGAGCAGTATTATAGGCGAACGTTACGTAAGGAAGTATGGCGTCCCAGTTCCGGTGGTCTGCGTCAACATACATGGAGATCATGTCGGCGATCGTCTTGTTGAGCCGTTCGGTGAGTCCGTTCGTTTGAGGGTGGTAAGCGGTTGTTTTGCGGTGACAGGTGCCGCTAAGGCGCATAACCTCCTGCGTAAGGGCCGAGGTGAACGCCGTTCCCCTGTCAGTTACAACGATGGTCGGTGCACCGTGACGAAGCACAATGTTTTGAACGAAAAAGTTCGCAATTTCTTCAGCGGTACCACGAGGGAGAGCTTTAGTTTCACAGTACCGGGTGAGGTAGTCGGTGGCGACCACAATGTAGCGGTTACCCAGCGAGGACTGTGGAAATGGGCCGAGTAAGTCCATGCCAACTTGGTGGAAGGGGGCTTGTGGCGGATCAATAGGCTGCAGCAGTCCGGCTGGCTTCGTCGGTGGCGTCTTGCGACGTTGGCACTCGCGACAAGTTCTGACGTAACGCTGTACAACTGCAGCAACCCTGGGCCAGTAGTACTTCTGGCGTATCCGCGCCAAAGTGCGGGAAAAACCCAGGTGACCAGAAGATGGGTCATCATGGCACGCCTGCAGGACTTCGTCGCGCAAGGCCGCGGGTACGACGAGCAGATAGACAGCTTCCGTCGGGTGGTAGTTTTTCTTATACAGAACGCCATCGCGCAAACAGAACGACGACAGTCCACGTGAGAAGATTCGCGGTGGAGACTCAGCGCTTCCTTCAAGATACTCAATGAGAGGCCGTAGTTCAATGTCGTCTCTTTGGTGTTGAGCGAGGACGGACGTGGAGATGGCGCCGAGAAAAACAAAATCGGTGTCGGGATCAGCTCCGTTGTCCTCAACAGGAGCACGAGACAGACAGTCGGCATCACTGTGCTTCCTGCCGGACTTATAGACGATGGTGACGTCGAATTCCTGAAGGCGAAGGCTCCAGCGTGCAAGCCGTCCCGAGGGATCTTTGAGGTTCGCCAGCCAGCACAGCGAATGGTGATCACTGACGACTCTAAAAGGGCGGCCGTATAAGTACGGGCGAAATTTGGTCACTGCCCACACAACTGCCAGGCATTCCTTTTCAGTGGTGGAATAGTTCGCCTCCGAGCGTGACAAGGTGCGGCTTGCGTATGCGATTACGCGTTCGAGACCATCCTGCCACTGCACAAGGACCGCACCGAGGCCGATGTTGCTGGCGTCTGTGTGCAGTTCAGTGTCGGCTGACTCGTCGAAGTGGCCAAGGATGGGCGTACTTTGCAGACGAGTGCGGAGGTCTTCGAAGGCCTGTTGTTGCTCCTGGCCCCAGAAGAACGGTTCGGCATCTTTCGTGAGGCGGATGAGGGGCTCAGCAATCTGGGAGAAGTTTCGCACAAAACGCCGATAATAGGCGCAGAGGCCCAGAAAGCGGCGCACACTTCGCTTATCGGTTGGCATGGGAAAAGCAGCGACGGCGGCAGTCTTATCGGGATCAGGGCTTACTCCCTTAGCGCTCACGATGTGGCCCAGAAACTTCAACTCCTGGAAAGCGAAGTGACACTTTTCGGGCTTGAGGGAAAGACCGGCCGAACGAATTGCGGCGAACACGGCGCGCAGGCGCCTCAGGTGCTCTTCGAACGTAGCGGAGAAGATGACAACGTCATCCAGGTAGACGAGGCAAGACTGCCATTTTAGGTCGGCAAGCACGGTGTCCATCATCCGCTGGAAGGTGGCAGGAGCCGAGCACAGTCCGAAAGGGAGCACCCGGAATTCGTACAGACCATCCGGTGTAATAAAGGCGGTCTTTTCTCGGTCGCGCTCATCCACCTCGATCTGCCAATAGCCACTACGTAAATCTAGTGACGAGAAATACGTGGCGTGGCGTAGCCGGTCCAGGGAGTCATCAATCCGCGGCAGAGGATAAACGTCCTTTTTGGTGACTTTGTTTAGACGCCTGTAATCAACACAGAACCGTAGGGTTCCATCCTTCTTCGCCACAAGAACAACAGGCGATGCCCACGGGCTCGTCGACGGCTGTATCACGTCGTCCTGAAGCATTTCTTGAACTTGTCGGCGAATAGCGTCACGTTCCTTCGAAGAGACCCGATAAGGCGGCTGGTATAACGGTGGCTGGTTTGCGTCAACAATAATGCGATGCTTTGTGAGCGGAGTCTGCCTAACTTTAGAGGTCGATGCAAAACAGTCGCGGAAAGATTCGATAATGCTCTCTAGGCATTGCTTCTGATGAGAGGGGAGGTTCGGGTTCACGTCGGTCTTGATGGGAGTGGTCGGTGCCTCCACTGATGCCGGGATTTCGGACAACGCGTGCTGTCCCGCGAATTCACAAAGTTCTTCGAAATACGCAATAGCTGTTTTGCCAGGCAAACACTGAGGTTGAGAACCAAAATTGGTCACCAGAAGTTCGGTTCGCCCACTGTTCAATTCAATAATGCCGCGAGCTACACAGACTTGCCGACCAAGGAGCAGCGAGATGTTGGTTTCAGCGATGCCACGAGTGCTGGGGCTGTTATCGCACTCTACGGTAACAAACATGCTGGCTCTTGACGGGATTAGTACCTGGTCGTCACAGACGCATAGCTTAGCCCTGCGTGGCTCGGTATCGTCGTCGACAGGGCCTTGGGTGGAAAACGACACGATTAGCTCCTGAAGATTGATGACGGCACCGTACTCCTGAAGGAAATCCAAACCGAGTATGAGGTCCTTGGAGCACTCGGGTAACACAGCAAAGCAACCAGGGAAAGTAACACCGCGGATCTGGATTCGCGAAGTGCAGACACCAATCGGAGTTACGACGTGGCCACCAGCTGTCCGGATCTGCGGCCCGGACCAAGGAGTTAGAACCTTCCTCAGGGCTGTGGCTAACCGACTGCTCATGACAGAAAAATCGGCGCCGGTATCCACGAGTGCGGTAACGTCATGGTTGTCGGCGGATACCGGAATTTCGGCGGAAACCAGTCGGTCACAGCGCGTCGTTGATGTCGTCGGGTCACGTCGTCGTTGATCGGAGCGTCGCGGCGAATGTTCGGGTGGAGGCTCTTGACACGTTCCAGTAGCGGCGGCCCTACCCCCTGAGGACGCCGTCTTCAGTTTTCCCGATGTGGGGACGCGCCTCTGAACTGGCCAGAGGACGACGGGCGGCCGGGCGAAGAGAACCGCCTTGGGGATGGCGATCGGGACTGGCGTCGCTGCGGGGTCGAGGACTGCACGTTATCAGCCAGGTACATCTCGATATCCCGTGGTCTTTCACCGTAGCGTGGTCGAGGTGCATCAGGTGAAAACCCCCTTAAGCCCATCCTGCGGTAGGGGCAGTGACAGAGGATGTGGCCGGGCTCCCCGCAGTGGTAACAGAGCGGCCGATTGTTTGGCGTACGCCACACGTGCGCTTTGCTCATGGGGGGCCTGTACTCCTGCGGCACGGGTGGTACTGGCATGGCAGGTACTGGCAGGGATGGTACTGGCACGGGAACGACGGGGGAAAAGGCTTGCATCGCTGGCCTAGGACTTCGTAGTGCTTCGCTGTACGTCATAACGGAGGGCGGCGCCGGGTGTGGAGCGGGAGGCGGCTGCACAGCTCGTCGGATTTCGTCACGGACCACGTCCGTTACGGCAGCGACACTGGCCTGTGGAACTTCAAGGCGAAGTTGCGCCAGTTCCTCGCGAACGAGGCTTCTTACAAGCTCCCGAAGCTCATCGGCGGGCAGCGACGTAGGCGTGTACTGGGAAGCGGCTGCTACGGTAGCCTGACGTCCGTAGTGCGCGCCTCGCTCCTGCAGAGAGCGCTCGATACCCGTTGCCTCCCTTGTGAAGTCGGCCACTGTTCTTGGCGGGTCACGGACCAGTCCGGCAAAGAGCTGCTCCTTTACGCCGCGCATTAGGTGGCGCACTTTCTTGGCCTCGGGCATAGCAGGGTCGGCTCGATTGAAGAGACGCATCATGTCCTCAACGAACATGGTGACGCTCTCATTTGGCTGCTGCGACCTGGAGTGCAGAGCGACTTCCGCCTTCTCTTTTCTTTCACTGTTGCCGAATGTCGCCAGCAACTCACGGCGAAAAACCTCCCAGGTGGCAAAAGAGGTCTCGTGGTTCTCGAACCAGATCTTTGCCGAGTCCTCTAGCGCGAAGTAGACATTCCTCAACTTGCGCTCACCGTCCCACTGGTTGAAGGCTGCCACACGGTCGAAACTGGCCAGCCAATCTTCAACGTCTTCAAACCTGTCTCCGTGGAACGTCGGCGGTGACCGGGGCGCGTGGAGCACGAACGGAGCGTCAGCTCCAAAACGTTGAGTGGTCTGGCTACCAGTGGTTGTTGTGGTTGTTGTCATCTTCCTTGACGGTTTTGTCAGGCCGCTAAACTCTGGCTGTAGGCCTAGCAGGCGGCGGCTCGCTTTGTGCACGGGGGTTGTGTCTACGCCCTGGGGACTGGCTTCAAAGGCGTCTTCGGAGTCAGTGTACATGGGACGTTACCCAGCCGGCTCCACCAAATATGTCACCGACAAACGGTTGAAGAAAGAGACCAGGTTCTAAGTAGACGAGGTGGGCGTGCCAGCCAGCAGGAAGCTCGAGCGAGGAAGACGACGTTCCTCGAGCACCTCGAGTGCCCAAGGCTTGGCAAATCCCAGCTTAAACAGTTCGGCCGCGGTACGGCGCCACTGAATGGTTCGTACGGTGGCAATATGAAGGTGGATTAGCGTGTGCAGCAAACGCTGTGTATGGCGTGTAAAGGGCGCCTGTTTTATTTCTGTGCTCAGAGAAAATTTTTAAGAGGGCAATACAACGCCTTGAGCGTGCGTCTCTAAGCGTTGCTCATGCCGTGATTATAGTTGCCCTGTTGACTTTTTTTTCCTCAGCACCCAAAAATGAATAAGAAAAATGCTTACTTCAGTAATCGGGGCATCGTTTGCGTATTCTAAAATACGAAGTACCCGTGTAGCAGAAAAAAAATCTACTCGTCAGAATAAAAAATTGTATTTCCTACCAGAGTCGTCTATGACCCAGTAATTCTGTTATGTCATGCCATTTTTCTGGAGCAGCAAACCTCTATGTGGTGCTTTCGCACCAAGTGAAAAATGATACGACCGTCTGAAACATGCCCCTAAAATTTTATTACGAGAGACGGAAATGTTGCGACACTGCGAGTATTGCCACAGCCTCCACGCTTTTGATTATGTTTTCCTAGAAGCTACGGCCAGATTTTCTCACCGCAGTTCTGACAACTTTTTCTTGAGACTGGGCGTTCATAGTACCACAGGGAATATACGGAATGCTAATCGATAAAATCACTAGGACACGCATGCAATTTAGTTCCATAACTGTATGGTGCCTAGTTAAGCTAGGCTGCCACCCCTTTGCAAACAATGCAATGGTCGGATTAGAGGGCGGCGCTCATAATTGAATTTCGTCGCTCTTCCGATACTTAACTTATTTTTAGAATACATACTGTGAAGCAGCAGGAAGCACTCTATATATTTTCCTTAACTTCTTTTAGCATCCTTAACCAAATCGTTTAAAGTGTGCGTAGGATAAGACATGATGCTTTTTTTCTTTTTTCCTTTTTCAGAAAACAGATCGTTGGTTCTCCCGTTTCCGAACGCTCTGATCAGTGCACGGTCTATGTAAGTGGCGATGAGGGCTTTGAATGCTTATGGTTTCTTTGAACACGAACTCTTAAATCTTCAGCACGAAAATTTATTTACTTATACAGAATACTTGAAGCACCAGCAGGCGTTTTTGCTGTGGAAATTGCATGTAGTAAACAAAGCAATAGTCCAGAAAAAACAAAACAAAATGTCATCGACTGCCTTATGCCCTCTTTCGCAGATAATCACGAGCCAGACTGGAAGGAATGATTTTATTTCATCGATAAAGCTATTTAATTTTTTTTACAGTGTCGAGAGGGGAACACATGTCCACCCGGAAAGTGTATATGCTCCTTTGGCAGGGGAGATGACAACGAGATTTGCATCCCCGAAAAAGAAGCTAGAGGTCGCCCAGGTTACGCAGAAAACTGAAATACAAAGCTGATGAAGAGGCAGAGCTCCGCATGCAATTCTTGCAGTAGAGCAAGGATGACTCGCACCCTGGCTGTTCAATAAAATAACATTAGAAAAGTAATGTGTCCTGTTACCTTACATCTGTAAATTCCCTGAAGTTCTCATTCAGGATATATTTCAGTGCAACTTTCAGAAAAGAGTGGTTTGTGTTTTGTGGGCAGGCTGCTGAAGTGCTGCGGGGAAAAGAAAAGCAGGAGAAAAGAAACAGCATACTGCGTTAACCACGTCAAGCTGAAGTTATTCTGAAACACTCTGGGTTCTAGACATCTACACAGCATATCTGGGCACTCTCAAAAACTCCGCGCTCTTTGAACAGGCTAGAACAACGCCTTTTGATAGATCGTTGTTGGTCAAATCTTTCTTCTTAATGCAAGCTGCAACCGCTATCTCGCCATTGTCGTACAAAATAGAGGGAATGAGCAACTCCGCCCCGAGTACTGTAATCTTTTTGAAGAAAGTGAAGGCAGTTTCAGAAGTGGTTAAGGCGATCGCTTTCGGACAGTTTCCTCACCTATTATTACACTACGTCGAAAAGTATTTCTCCCCTGCTCTCATTTCACCCATGCAAAACAGTCAAAGCACTGTACTAACTTCTCTTATTCAGGAAGTTGAAGCCCGAACAAACTAGACATATTTAGTTTTCGTTTCGTTGTATTACCATAAAGACCCCTTTCGGGGTATTACTTAAGGGGCAGGTTACATATAATGGGTGAGGTTACAACTTTTTAATGTGAGGAGGGACGTCGTCGCAAACGTTGATGGGCAGGTGATGGCAGCAATGACGTGGGGAAGGCCGTTCCATATGATAGCTGTTCGGCGAAAAAATGAGCCAGCAAACGTTGCGGTTCTAGGGAGCGGTCGAGCAACATAAAATGGTTGCATGGTGCGGTGGGATATGTGTGAAGGTGTTGCTAGGTAGGGGGGTGATTAAGCGAACTGAGAAATATCGTATGGAACAGGCAAAACCTAGCTATATGACGACGAGTCCTTAGGTTCAAAAGTTCGGACCAAAGTTTTCATACTGTTACGCTGGTATTGAAAAAGTAATCGGAGTGAATGAATCCTACAGCACAATTCTGGTAAGTTTCAAAGGCGTTAGCTAGATAAGTTTGATGGCGACGCCAGATAGGAGATGCATATTCTAGCCTAGACCAGCTGAGCGACTTATAAGCGAGTAGTTTCACGTGCGGTGGAGCATGACGTTGGTGGCGTTTAAGAAATTCAAGAGATCGGTTTGCTGATCATAAGAAGTTAGGAATATGATTGTGTCAGGAAAGATCAGTGCTTAAGACCAGGCCAAGGTATCTATAAGATTATACAAGTTCGATAGCAAAATTGAGGATAGTGTAGCTAAAAACGAGCGGCTCTTGGTGTCGGTGGAAGCAGACAAGATTGAATTTGTTAGCATTTAGCTTCTTGAGTCATTGGTCGCACCAGCGATGAACGTGATTAAGATCATTTTGAGGATGCTTGATAAGATATGTTGGTTATTGTGCGATAGACGACGCAATCATCGGCCGACATGCTAACGTTACATGCTAGAAGCTTTGGCAAATCGTTGATATAGATTACAAACAGCAGTAACCAAAGAGAGAACTGTGTGGGACACCAGATGTTACTGCGAGGGAGGTAGCATTTTGGTTTTTAACAAAAACAGACTGAGAGCGGTTTGTTAGAAATTCCTTGATCCAAGCAAGAATGTTAGGATGTAAATTTAGCTGCTCCCCTGCTGAATAAAGTTTTATGATGCAATAACCTCATAGATCATTCATCATAGAATATCATACAATCGACTGCACTATGCCGAACAAACCTGCGGAAGCGCAGCCTCAAGCGCCCGCTCATAGCGGTTCATATCTCGCGCTGAAGTGTGCAGCGCGCTATGGCGTTTAAAAATGGCGGGTGAAGGTCGGAGGTCTGTTTGTTAATTGCTGTCTTTCGTGGTTTTCTTCATTATGGCGCAGTCTTTTTTTTTGCTGGTATGTGTGGCAAGTAAATGATGTGTACTAAAAGATAATATATTGTTGGAAGTATTTACTTTTATAGCCTATATGTGCCGCCAGTGGTGCTCTTGGAGCGTGTTTCGTATTTGTTATTGTTTCAAATATTAGGCGTCGTTATTTATGTCTCGAGTTTCAAGCGTATTACTTGCCCAGAAGCATAAAGCATACTTGCCCAGTGCATACTGAGAACATCCAAAGGTAATCGGTTCACTAGAAATAAGGGCCGTGAGAAACCGGCACGACGAAGCGCAAGCTTCACGAAACTTAGAAGATTGTTGGTGAATTATTCGATGTAGACGGCTGAAGTACGACTGCAAGAAGTACGATCTTGCAAGATGTTGCGGTGAGCAAATATTCCAACAAAATATAAATAATGTCGGAAGAAGCTATTAACAGGCGAGGCGGTTTCGCATCCTCCATAAATGTTACCTGCAGCAAAAGCGATGCTCTAAACGCGCTCGAGACATCCCGGCGTACTGCTGGCAACGTCTTAGAAGTATATCGAAGGTTCAATTATGAACTTCGTACCTGTAGAAAAGCAGTGGTATTTGGTCGCACCATACGTGCATCATGTGTGTTTTGTAATATTGCCCTTGAAAGAATGGACAAAGAACGTGTTGACAGGACAGAATTCTGACTCTGCCGAGAGCAAGGAAGACGACGGATAAAAAGGAATAGTAAGAGTGGTTTCGGAGACTCCTGCAAGAAAGTCAGCAGTATGCGAACATAAAACTTTATTTTCCTCAAAGTGCGTTTTTATGAATCGCTCAAATTAAATGTACTTTTTCTCAAAGTATTCATGAGATTCCAGTTAAACTTTCCGCACATGTACTACAGCCAGTCGTAAATATTCTGAACTAAAAAAACAGTCACTGATGATTTGATTGATAACAGTGGCAAAAAATTACACTCCCCCCCCCCCCCCCCCGCCGCCCTGTGGTTCTGTGCATATGGGGATTTTATTTTTTTGGGCCAAAACTGCAAAAACAATATTATATGTTTTTAGTTCAGATGTAACCTCTTCGGTATTTGGAATAACACTGCATAATATCATTACATTCCTCGCAGTGGTTGCAGAGAAAAGATACATTGAATGATTAAACACACCTGAAATTTCGGCAGCGCGCCATACTAAAAAACCATATAGACGTCAAGAGAGCCTCTCATGTTATACTCAGGCGCATCTTTTGCGCGCACATGGAATTTGATGCAAATATCTGCGCTAGTTTCTAAAACATTACGTTCAAACTAAAATGTACCGTTTACCCTACCATACATTCTTAAGAAGGCTGGAGAAGCCTTGTCGTGCTGCTCTGGAGCCACTAGACATCACCCATTCTCATGCTGGGAATCTTGACATCGTCTGCACTGACAGCCTGGCGCTAAAATTCACCACATCATTGAACTAATTTTCTAATTCCCTTTCACGTTTGGAGCAGTAATCTGCGTGCCTGCTGCTATGCAATTTAGTTTTTGATGAACATGATTTCAGAAGCAAATATGATTATCCTGAGAACCAAACAGAAAAAAAAATCTTAAAATATTCTCACCATTGCTTTTTCCACAATGCGCATTTGGTCCACAGGCGCAGCTTCAGGTCCCGTAATACAACATTTTGGGTGAGTTGGTTACCTACATTCATTATTACAGCGCAACGACGGCATGGGGATATGCAGATTCAGAAAGACGGGATATGTATTGGTTAGTGCCTAGCCCCGATTCCTAGCGATATGTTTTTGGTCTTGCGTGACAAAACACTGCAAAATCGTTTAGAAGGGTTCGGTGTGTGCCGTATTTTTAGATTTGTTGACGATTGCTTTGTGTAGGTACAGAACGGCAACCTCAGTTTTGAGCAGCAGTTCCTAAATATTCTTTCAGTGTTCACAGAGTGTCTTGAACGGCTGGTTTTAACACATGAAACCCCACTTAATGACTCTATCAGGTTCTTAGATCTCACCCTTCATTTCACTCCGTTCCATGTGTGTTGGTCGTACGAGCCTCGAGCAAAAAAACCCATCCTGCCATATGCATCAGCTCATTCAAAACTTGTAAAAAGGGCCATTATTCATTCTGTTTTTAATAATGTTTTAAAAAACTGTTGCCAGCATAGTATGGGACAAAGCTTTGCGAAACAAGTTGATCGCCTTACGATGGCTGGTTATCCGTCCGATCTCCTAGTGTCAGTGGGAGAAAAGCAGCTGAAAAATCTGAGACCTCGCAACACTAGCGAACCGGTTAGGCAAAGAGACAGAAGAAAGGTTGTTGTTTTGCCTTACCTCCATCAGGTGTCGCACAACCTCTGGGAAATTGGAAGTGGGGCAGGGGTTGATGCAGTATTTTCAGCGCCGGAAAAACTTTCCACGTAGTGCAAAAAAGTTAACTGCACGACTAACGAACCGCGCAGGTGTAATGTTAAACACGGGGATCGCTTTGTCCCGTGTCAAGAAGGTGTGGTGTATTCACTGTCCATGTCCTGTGGAAAAAAAATACATAGGGCAGACTGGCCGCTGTCTCAACAAAAGGCTAAAAGAGCACAGTGACAATGTCGCACGTCTTGCTACCTCAGGCCACGTAGACAAACATTGCAGGGACAGCAGCGCAGAAGATGACAGCGACGATAAATGTGAACCTATGTACAGGCAATGCAGTGTCATGGGGCAACACCGAGACGCATTAACAAGAGAGATAACAGAAGCTTGTATGATTATAAGATTTCAGGACGAGTGCATAAGCGCACCATCAGTGCCATTGTCCCAGAAAGAGATAAAAAATATTCAGGGGGCACTTTGACTGTCTAAAGCGCGTAGAGGCAAAAGCGCTTTCCGCACCACTTTGGCTGCCTATGTGGCACTGGTGGCGTCACATATAATTGAGTACTAATTACTAATTGATGACAAATCACTAAATAATGGTTAAATATTGCTTAAAGCCTGAATACTAATTAATGACGCTTAAGCTTCGCCTTTAGGAGTGGAACGCGTCAGCGTCTTGTAGCGCTGCCAGGGAGTCCACGGCGCGATGTCTCTCCCTTTGAACGCAAGGCTTTTTGAGGAAAGGAAATGGGGCAGTAATTCTGTGTCAGCTCGGTGGACACCTGAACCGCACCGTAGAGGAAGGGAGGAAGTGGGAGTGAAAGAAGACAAAGAGGGCCCGTAATGAAGAAAATCAAAATTGTATTTGAGGAAAGGAAATCACGCAGTAACTGTCTCACATATCTCGGTGGACACCCGTCAATTCAGGGGGCACTTTTCTGACCTCAAGTATGGTCACTGATGTGTGGTTAAGATGTTATGCTTCGCCTCTAAGAGTGGAACGCGACAGCGTCTTGCAACGCTGCCAGGGAGTCCATAGAACGCTGTCGCCCATTCGGTTCTACGCCTTGCTCGTCGATAAATTGGTTTTTGAGGAAAGGAAATTTTCTGTCTCTCATATCTCGGTGGACACATGATCCTCGCCCGAAGGGAAGGGAGGAGAATGAGAGTGAACGAAGACACCGCATTCACTAGACGCGCCTTTGTTCATTCCGAACCATCGAGCTGGCATGGCGGAGTCAATAAAGAAAAAAAAAGTCTGGCATGGCGGAGTGGATAGCATGCTCGTCTCGCACGCCGAAGACTGGGGTTCGATTCCCGAGCTCGACCAATTTCCTACTCGTTTTATTTATTTATATGGCCTGACTAGAAAAGTTAATTAGGCTAATTCGGTAATTAAGCAATTAACTAAGCTCAGTCCCACTTACTTAAAGCATCACTATACGATCCCTTCAATTGGTTGCATGGTTACTAGCCAAACTACAATTGGCCCCGTTTGAAATTCGCGCACTTTGACGTCACGACCGTTTCGACCAATTGAAAAGCGTGACATTTCTGTCGACAACTGCTGCTTACAACGAGGAGACATTAAAGGCTTTCGCCTTAATATCGAGAATGTGAAATCTGACACGTGCCGGCCAACCGCCGTTCTTGTACCCTTGCGCATGCCTGTAGCTATTCTTGTATGTGTTTTCTTGTTCGGTTCGCCAGGTGGTATAAAAACCCACCAGGTCTCGAATAAAATTTAGTTCATAGTCAGCGCTGTTGTGTCCCCCTTTTGTTTTTTGCCGTCGTTGCGCTGTAATATTGAATTCAGATCCCAGCTATAAAAAAAATTCAACACAATATTTCCCTTGACACAACTCATACAAATCGTTAAAGGCTTCCATTAAACAATATAACGGTGTCTTAGCGAGGAGTAAAAAAGAAACAGGTTGAATATTAAGTTAAAGTGAATTATATTTACCACTGGTTAAGAGCAGCTACTCAGGTGTACTGCCAATTGCCTCCTCTAAATACACTTGAATCTGGATGCGAAGAGAAAACGGCTACATTTTTTTCCGCAATAATACGAATCATATCAGGAGATGCCAATACCCGTTTCTGCTAAGCTGTAGTGGTTTAAATGTTCCGCGTTTCCGTATGTGCCTTTCAATGTCCCTCTTTCAGAGATGCTGTGCAAGATTAGAGCAGGCTAGAACCGGAATCTCTCCTGAGACGTCAGGTTGGAGCCTTTACTTCACGTCTTAAAGCGATACTTTTTTGAGTAGTGCAGTGTTGTAGGCATGCCATCTTGGACAACTCTGCTTATTTTTTAAAAAGCGCCCAGATTCACTCATTGTCTGACAAATCAAAATGAGCGAAATGTTCTGCTGTTCACATTAGTGCGAGAAAGTTGCAGAGAATATCAAGGAACGCCCATTATAGTTGTTTCCTTGAATGTCGCTTTAGCGTGGTTTCTTCTTTATAACTTGAAAAAAGAAAAAGCCCGCTAGGGTCGCCGTGGTGGCTCAGTGGTTATGGTGCTCGGCTGCTGACCCGAAAGACGCGGGTTCGATCCCGGCCGCGGCGGTTGAATTTCTTTGCAGCGGAAATTCTAGAGGCTCGTGTACTGTGCTATGTCAGTGCACGTTAAGGAACCCCAGGTGGTCGAAATTTCCGGAGCCTTCCACTACGGTGTCTCTCATAGCCTTAGTCGCTTTGGGACGTTAAACCCCATAAACCAAACCAAACCTGTTTCAGCTAAGCTATAGTGGTTTAAATGTTCCGCGTTTCCCTATGTGCCTTTGAATGTCCCTCTTTCAGAGATGCTGTGCAAGATTAGAGCAGGCTAGAACCGGAATCTCTCCTGACACGTCAGGTTGGAGCCTTTACTTCACGTCTTAAAGCGATACTTTTTTCTGCGATGAAGTCTTGACATTTGTGAAAATCAAATGAGCACGGAATTTGACGGAAGATCCCATTTTTTCTCGTCAAACCGAACAAAAAGCGATTTTACAGCAGTACAATACTCTCAGCATATATTTTTTATTGGAAAACAGGTTAAACTTCCACTGAAATATTGCCACTCTTGAACACAGAAAAATTTATATTTGAAGTTCATTTTCGGCGTTGAACAGCACTTACGGTCAGACTAACGCATGGCAGGCATTAATTATACTCAGCGATGAATATTTTTCCTTCAGTTCTGCTAACCAGCTTAGATATAAAATTTTCTTGACATTAAAAGTTCTGAACACCCCCTAAAGCAAAGCGAACATAATCAATGAATTGAAGTCAACTGCGGGCGTGCAATCAGCCTAGTACAGCATCCTGTTTCCTAAGTAGAATGAGCAACCTACGTCTTTCAGGCACCGGCGAAATATAATCAAGACGATGGAATTGAGAGTAAAGCGAAAAATAAGAACTTTAGAAACGGCAATGCAGGCCTACATCAAAGGCACCACAGTTTCCGCTCGATCACCTCTGACTAAATCCAGGAAGTTTATGGATCTTTATTCAACTGTCAGAGGTAGTTTCTTTAATATCATAGCGGAAAAACTTTGCGGTCATGTGGTGGCCTTTAACGGTGAGTAATCTTTTTGCAGTCGTATGTGCCATCTGAGAAATTCCTAGTGGGGTGTTTTTTGCCTATATTTAGTCCTTCACCTTAAAATTCAATATTATTCATAATTAGGGAAATGTCCGCTACTTTCGCCAGAAACAGAACCTTTTTTTCGTCTGTAACATATCCTGCATGGTAAAAAGGCTTGAATTAGAATAAAAGAGATTAACTTTGAGGGAAAATGCGAAAAATGCGAAAAGTGTGTTTTGCCGCAATTTGGCCATAACTTTTGTACAGTGCAGTGGTGTTCCTAGCGAAAATACCAGATGTGGTCCTAGTCATAGGTCTCTTAACAGCGTCGTGAATCGGGTGATTTTCTTCGGAGAGTTTTTTTTCCCCCTCGCGAGAAGATACTAACCGTCGTTCACGACGCCTGTGCAGCCCGATATTCGCACACAGCTGCTCGCGGCGATTAATGCGCCGATCGTTGTGCCACAGAGCTGCGCCCATCTGTGCTCAGAGGCACGAGCTACGAAAACAGTACTTGGCGCTTTTGTGCACAGATAGCGGTGGTCCTCTTGGGACCATGTCTGTCCCTTGAGTTATAGCAACGGCGGCACAGAGCCGGGAAAGCTCTTATCGGTAGTCGCTTTTTAATTTCGGTGCCGTTCGGACTGCCATGTTTGTCAGGCAGCGCCAGTGCCCTTCATGACACACTGTCGCCAATTCCGGAAAGACATACGTTGGCAGTTTTGTGTAATTGGTTTCACGTGACCGCTGAAAGCTCCAGAATGCTAAACTAGGCAATTGTTCCCAGGCAGACAATATTTTCCTTGATTTCGCTATACCTTCCAGAAAGTTGACCATGGACTTCTCATGTTCATGGTTAAACTACCTACAATAAATTTGTTTTGGGGCACAGTAACATCGCTCCAACACTTCCTAGCTGATCGCTCTCAGTACATTCTTTCTCTTTATTTGTTCCTTTCTGCTACAGAAAGCCGGAGCGAAAGCTAAAGGCTGCAGTGCCTGACAAAGGCTTTCGCTCCAGATGACGTTCAGCGAGCAGGTAAAGAGCACACAATCTTTGGTCACATTGATTTGCGCCATGCATGAACACATAAATACTTAAAAAATAGACTAACATAGAATTTCTGATTGCTTTGCAATAACAGAACATTTAGCTATAATATATTGAAAGCAAAACATGTTGTTTATAAGAAACATTACTAATGAAAATCGGTAATACTAAAAACAGACATACATTTTCAGGTGCAACAAAACAAAAGAAAGAGCACAAAATTACACAAATACAAAGTCATGCTTGAGCAATAGGGTTTTTAAAAAATGTTTGGACATTGGTTTCGTAAAATTGACTAATTCATCAACACGATTCAACAACAAAGGTATCTGGAAGTCTGTATGTTGCCGGCCATAGTTTGTTCCTGTAATAGGTGTCCTTCTGTGTCCTTTGCGGAGAGAATACTGTGAACATGGTTCAGGATTTGTTGTAGTGTAGAGCTTGTTGTTCTTTATATACTGTAAGAGCTTGAAGTAATAAACTTGGTTTGCTTTGATTAATAAATGCTTTATAAAGAGCGGACTTGTGGGAAGAAGTTGAGGCTTGCCATAAAAGTTTTCAAATATTCTCAGAGTTTTCTTCTGCAATAAAATTAATTTGTTATAATTTTGACCTGTTGTTGTTCCCCAGACCAATGCACAGTATGAGAGACGGGAATAGAACAGAGAGTAATGCAGCATTTTTTTTAGCCAAAGCGGAACAAGGTTTTTAACCTTATACAAACAGCCAACTGCTTGACTTAGTTCCCTTGCTAGATGGCTGACATGTGTTTTCCAGGATACGCTACTTTCAAACCATACTCCCAAAAATTTTTGCGTCGTTACCTGATCTAATGAGTTATCGCGGAAACGTATGATGATTTTACTACATACCGGCTTATTAATTGGTGAAAAGATGACATATTTAGTTTTTTTGGCATTAAACCGTAGCTTATTAGTATCTAGCCGGAGGGACAATAAGTTGAGGTAGTTATTCACTGCATCCTGAAGTGGAGTGAACGATCTGCCAGAGAAAAATATATTTGTATCATCTGCGAACATGATTAATTTAGGCGAATTTGGTATATCTGCATATGTCATTGATGTACATATTGAACAGTATCGGTCCAAGGATTGATCCTTGTGGCATGCCATAGAGCACTTGCCTTACCGACGAAGATGCATTATTCATTGTAACATATTGGGATCGATTACTTAAATAACTTCTCATTAGGTCTAATGCAACACCTCGTATTGCGCAGTCGTACAGCTTGGTTAGTAATATCTCATGGTCCACCGAATCAAACGCTTTTTGAAGATCCAGAAATATACCAATTGTATACAGTCTATGTTCTATATTATGTATTATTTCATTTTTTATGTTCAATAATGCCTGTTCAGTTGACTTGTTTCTTTAGAATCCGTAATGCGCCTCATTGATTCCTTTATGCTTGCTTATAAAGCCTTCTAGTCTCACGTTTATGACACATTCAAAGACTTTCGAGAATACGGGGAGCACTGATATGGGGCGGAAATTATTGGCTGAATAATCACTCCCACCTTTATGAACTGGGCAGACTCTTGCTATTTTGAGTTCACCTGGAAATATCCCAGTCTGAAACATGCTGTTAATAACATGGGTTAGGACGCCAGAGATGAGATTGGAAATATATTTAATAGGAATTGGCTTAATATCATCGAAGCCAGCTGCTGTGTTATTATTAAGATTTCCTATCAGTTTCTCAACTTCTAGCCATGTGGTTGGTGGCATTGCTAATGAGTTCAGTATCGCTGGTTTAGGAATAACTACGCCTGGTCCAGGGGGGCAAGTTGGCGTGTACTTTCCACTGTGTATGAAATGGTTATTGAGAGCATCGGCAGCTATGCAGTCACTAAGGTTTCCTTGTGACGAGGAAACATGGGTGATCCCGGTATGAGCACTGCAGTGTGTAAGGTTCCTCACCTCTTGCCAAATTTTCCTAGGGTTGTTAGAAACACGTGTGAATAACTTTTCATAGTAGTCTAACTTTGCCCGCTTGATATCTTTATTAAGTCGGTTGCGATATTTCTTGAATTCTATGAGTTTACTCACCTCGCGTGTTTTTGTAACCGAATGGTATAATCTATGTTTGTGTTTGATGTGATCTAGGAGCGCTGGATCTATCCATTGTTTTCTTATTTTCTTTTTGTACTGCATGTCTCTTGCGGTTAAGCGAAATGCTGCACTATAGCACTGTTTTATTTTTTAGCGAAAAGACTGTACGCAATGTTCGGATTCGATATATTGATAACAAATTCCCAATTGGTGTCCTCTATCAGACGATGAAACTTTTTTAGTGAATCGCTAGATATGGTACGACAAGAAGTGACAAGTGTATTAATTTTGGCTTTGTGAACCGATGGTATTGAACAAAAAATTGGGAGATGATCACTCATGTCAAGTGAAAATACACCTGATGAACCAAGCTGCTCATCCACGTTTGTGATGCAGACATCTAATAATGTGGCACTGTGCTCGGTAATACGCGTGGATAAGGAGATAAGATTCACACATGCGTAGGAATTCACGATATTGCCAAGTGTTCTAGCGTTCACGTCGTCCGCCAACATGTTTACATTCATGTCACCCATGATAACGAACTTCACCCCTGTGTTGCTTAGATAGTTTAACATATCATCGGCAAAAGAAAAGAAATTTGTTTTGTTTCCGCACGGTGGTCGGTATATCACTGCAACGATGACCGATTTCAACCTAATGGTCAAACACTCGACGTTTTGGTCAATAAAGGAAAATTCAGGAATCACTTCATGATATGAAGGCTTAAGGACGTAAATTAATGCTAACAACGAAAGCTGTGCACTAATCAACGTAAATCTGGGTTGCCTCAGGGTTCCACTTTTGACCCTATACTTATCTTACCATACATTTATAGCCTCCCTCAATGTCTCACCTTGTTTACATTTATACTCCGGCGTATAAGTGTACACTTATACGAAATTAAGGAGTGAGAGGTTATCCCTTCAATTATGCCTAAATAATATCTTTCTCAGGAGCAAAAATTGGCCACCAAATTTGCACTAAAATTGTGATGTATTGAGTTCACGTTGTGGCGGTGCGCGTTCAACTACACATCATTGCTTTACTTTGGAGCCTGATTCCAGTTTTTTTTATTGATGTGAAGAGGAATAGCCAGCGCCTTAGTCACTTACCAACTTCGTAGTTTATGTTCATGTCAGTAATAAAAAAACCTCGTATTAGCCACATAGTCGAAAATTGTAACCGAACCGTAGAATACCAGTGATGAGACCTTTATAAAGCCCCCATTCCACTAAAATTACTGCGTTACAAACCTCTTGTACGGTCCAAATTCTATAACAACATCAATCAAAGGATTCTACCATTGTCACCTTAAATAAGCCTGTAGAAAATGTTAAGAAGAACGCTGGTTGTTTCGTCCTATCGAATTACAGTCGAACCCGAGTATATCGAAGTCGAAGAGGATCGGGGAGGAGTTCGATGTAATATAATTCTACGTATAAAAAAAATTCAGGGGGGGGGCACATTGTTGACCTAAAGTGTGGTGAGGCGAAAGCCTTTTGTGCGGTGTTGCTGTTTGTGTAACTGATGTGTGATTAAGATGTTAATTAAGTGCACAATTGTTTGTGAATCTTAAATGCTGGAGACACTGGAGGGCGTTTGGGAGGCATCCGTCTGATTCGACGTCTTTCTGCAGTCTCCAGCGTCCGAGACGAGGAGAACTACATATGCGTTGGCAGGAAGTAGCGTAGCCATTACCATGTTCGGCTGCGCAACGGAAGGATGGTGGTTTGAATCCTATCCTGAGCAAGAATTTTTCTTCTGGTCCGACTAGAAAAAGCATGACACCTCTGCTGAAAACCTTCTGTCGACAACGATGAGTCATTAAAGACTTTCAGTTTAATATTGTACAGAACTACTGTCTGCTGCATTGGAGAATTGTGAAAGCATTTGCGTTTGAACGTGACCAACGTTTGATTTGCAAGTCATCGTTCTCACGTGACGCATATCATGTGACCCTTAGATGACGTAAGCAACTTTTTATGCGAAGCATATTGCTAGAGCTACCACTCACGCCGTCGGCGTGGGACCCCTAGACGTCACACCACGTGACAGCGTGACGTCACACCACGTGACACCGTGACGTCACACCACGTGACATCGGATGAAAGAGGCGGCCTCCACCTCGCGCCGTCGCCGTGGGACCCCTAGCCGTCACGCCACGTGACACCGTGACGTCGTCGTGACGATGCCATCGCACAGACGCCGGAATGTCCTCGAGCGGCATTCCCGCGCATTTCGAACGCGCGTTCACACTCGGTGTAGGTGAAACGCTCGCTCCACCGGGCAGGCAGACGCGGCTTCCGTGGCAATCCAGGCGCTCACCCAACGCGCGTCTCGGGGTTCGTCGGCGTTCCGCTGTAGCCATGCCGTTGTCTTGCCCCACGACGAAGGCTTCTAGTGGTTGTATTAAAACTACCAAGTATGCAACCAAGGAAAGCCATGTATTACCAAGCCTAGCCACCAATATGCTTCGCATCTGACTAGGCTTAACCTTAGCTAAGCCTCAGCCATAATTTTTTTGCAAGTCATACCTATGTAACATCTGTACACATCCCCAACACACTTTACCGTCGTACGCACCACAATGCGTTCACTTCGGGACCCTCTAAAACGCTTGATTCAACGACGCCGCGTGTCTCCCTCAGTTTTGATGGGCTGATGGAGTGCAGTGTACGAAGACATGAGAATGTGTGCCTGCATTGCGGAATAGTACGTGTGTATGTAAAGAATTTTGTAGCTTAGAGGATTTGATTTCCAATGCAACAGCGAAAAAAATAGACCTCTTTTGGCGTATGAGCTGCGTTCTCGCCTAGCGCACAGAGGGCCTGTGAAGTTCTTTTTTCGAATAGTCATTTTCGTGCGGCCGCGCTCTGCTGACACGCTCTGCTGACAGGCTCTTCCCACACGTTCTGCTGACAGGTCGTCTACACAGCACTCATGGGACAAGAAATGCTTTCGCATGGAAAGCTGCCTCTAGATAAGCTTATCTGTAATCAAGAAGCGACAATACATTGTACACAATTTGGTCACGTGCTTTCTGCAACAACGAGCCGTCCGGCGGCGTGCTGGTAGAGAGCTGTCCGCTAGGCGTTGCGAGTTCCAGCATGCTTCACAACGAACCCGCTGCGGACTGTGCTTTGGAAGTATCCTCTGCCGATCATAAGATGACTAACCGTTTTAATGGTACGCTCTGTATATAAATGATCGTTCATTAAAACCAAGGTACAGGTGCCCAAACAAGTTTTCGGAACACGAAATTTGCAACAAAGCCTAATTACTGGGCAGCCTAAGCATGCAGCCGTGAAGTTAAGTGATTGCTTTGTAGTTTCCAGTGCGACCTGCTCAATGCACCCCTGAGTGCCTCTTTGTGCTTCTCGTCAGCGATGAAATTGACGTGCTTTGTGATTTCGGCGTTGCGAAAACATTTCTGGGCACGTGCACAGTTTGTGTCTGCAATTCGCAAGCGAACGCGCAACGCGGGGCCAGGGAAGCTACGCAGCTTCAGCTAGGCAGGCTTTACTGCATGACAGTGATATGCAGCGTAAAACGAGTGCAGTGGACCGAAGGCAACCATTAGGCCAACCCTACGTTCACTTCGTCATGCGGTTTCACAGAGCTAGGCCTGCCGGCGTGATCTCGAGGCCGCGCAGCCCGCCCGTCTGCGCGCGGAAATTTATCGAAGGGCCCGCAAGCATAAGCGTCACTTGCAGAGGCGCGGAGCTTAGTTCGATACGTTGAATGTCTAGCGAAATTTGAGTTCTATATACAGCACAACTTTCCTATACATTTCAATATGATTTTCAAGGAAGTAATATCTGTGTACGATATAACCGGTGTAGAGGGCTAGCATGCGCCATGTGTGTTTATTCCCCCCTCCCCCCTCCTTTCTTCGCGGCTAAGGAAGGGGGGCTTCGTCGTTGAGCGGGCCCCAGGGAGATATGGGGATGCGCGCGGTCTCCTAGGAGCGCCCATCTTTCTGTCGCCTTTGGTGTCGCCGCTGCAGAACCCGGAGAGCCCCCGGCGGGGGGGGGGGGGGGGGGGGGCTGCGAGGAGAACGCAAAGCGGGCAGCAGCCAGCAGCAGAGCGGGCTCACCCAAGCCTCCCATTGTCCCCTTTTGGGGAAGGACGCGTGTTCCTCGCCGGGGCCGATTTGTGCCAGTGCACAAAGAACCAAGAGCATAAAAAGGTCAAGCCGCCGTTTCATCTTACGCCGACAGCTCACCGCGGCTTCACAAACACTACTTGCGGCCCAATTAAGTTTCGGACGCTTCGTTCGGAGGTTCGACCGCTTTTCTTTTGAGAAGAGAACACTGCCGAACGAAGCGGGGTCCGGTGCGTCCGGATGAATGGGAGCTGTGGGCGGCGGTGCAGCTGGCTGGCGTCCGGGATAGCCCCGAGGCTCGACGACAACGCGGGCTCAAGAAACAGGCCGCGCGCAGAAGACGCCGCCGCACAGGACGAGCACTGCCACCTGCTTAATTCGGGACAGCGGCGGCCGCTTGACTTATGTCGCCGCCCCGACCCCGGAGGACAACTGGTGGCTTCGGCAGTCCATTGTGATCCGACTCTTATCGGAAAGTGGATCTGCGCTCCCGGGCGATGTTTGCGACAGTCGCAGCTGGGTTGGGGCCGACAATTGCCCTAGTGCCGGGAAGCGTCAAGGTCACGGGTACTGGGGAGACAGACGTGGGAGTGTCTTGCTATGTTGGTTTGTGTGTTTTGCTTCTTCCTCCTTAGGGGAGAGAGTTGGTCTGATATAGTGGGAGTGTTTCGCTATGTGGTTTGTAAGTATTTTGCTTTTCTTTCCATAGGGGAGAGAGTTTGTTTAATACGGTGGAAGTGTGGGGCGGGGCACGTAACCCAGGGGGGGCCAATCCGTATGTGTGTGAATTCTCGGAATGTACTATGTTTTAAGTGAAAAAGATGCCCTTTTTACAATATGTACATTTGGGAGAGAGTTATGTGCCTTAAGGAAGTTGGAGGGCGGGCCACACGGCTAATAACCAATCGTGTTAAGAGTTTGACACGATTGGATGCTGATGAATGTGGGTCGTGCCCATGTGTCTTTAAAACTGGGTCCCGGAGCCCGGAAAAGGGGTTCTGGGCTACGGAGATAGATGTAACGCATCTTCGGCTATGCCGAGTAGGGGCCTCCCCTAAATGTTAGCCAGTTGCATGTTGTTGTGGTGCTCACTGCTCAACTTGTATATATATATGTAAACTATTGTATATAAAGCTTCAAGTTATATCCCCTGCAAGTTCTCTGTTGTTTGCAAGTATCGTCTCCTATAGACCTTCAGCCTTCAAGTAATAACCAGCCGTCTCCGACGGGGCACCCCTGGTGCAGAAGAAAGAAGAGAAAAAGAACCTATTCGCTTTTTGGTAGAAGAGAAGAGAGAGCGAAACTTTACTACCGGATTCAATATTTTTGTGATCGACTCTATGACCACACAACAAGAATTATTAACAACAACGCCAGCCTGCCTCTACCTTGTCTGTCAATAACAAGGAATTTTTTCAGTCTTTGTCTCGTTCACAAAGTTCATCATCAGTATTTTGGTGCGAAAGCAACACTACGCTAGTCGCCGAGCCATTTCGCGAAGAGGAAATGCTATAGTGCGCACGCGCGAGGAGCCGTGACATCACACGGCCTACAGCTGGCGCGCCGCCGTCGTCGCTGCGCGGGTGACTCAAAGGTACCGCCCCGCACGCCAGTTGCGCATGCGCAGTAGGGGCGCATAGCTAGCATGCCGGGGCCGCCGCTGCTGCCGCGCGCTCTCCATCGCCTTTCTCTCTCTCCTATGCGATGCGCAGTAGCGGCGCCGGCACGCCAGCTGTGCGCAGTGACGGCACTTGCTCCTCGCGCATGCGCAGTATGGTCGTGCAAGAGCACGCGAAACGGCGACACTGGGGACAATGTAGCTCACGCAACTTTATATGGCTACGCGCAGATGTTGCTTTCGCAATCCTCCAGGTTTAACCAGGGCGAGAACACAGCGAACTTTTTTGTTAGAACTTGAACTCAGCGCTAGTGCATCGTGATTCAGGGGCTGAATAAAGATCAAGTCAGTCACTGCTGCACAAATACATTAGCTCTGGAAGCACTACTGGCCTCAACATCTCGAAAATGCAGGTTCGTGGTGAAGCCTCTGAAGTTAGTCCCGCGATGCGGGAAATGTCGGGAAGTAAACGAGACTTTGAATGGGGGTGACTTTGGAGAAACTGGACGAATAAAATAAATATTGCCGCGACTGGGTGTTGAACCCACAGTGACGCGAAGAGACCAGCTCTGCTCGCCACTGCATGATAGCACTATGCCATCGCGGAAGCCAATCACGGTTTGCGATAAACTGCAACACTCTCGCGCTGTGCACTGCACATCGTAGTGTTCATCAACGTCCATCTGTGTGCTGTCAAGAAAAGAAAGGAAACGCGTTTCCAGTCGCGCTTCCAGGTACGTTGGGGTCGAACTGCAAAAATCTCCTTTCATGGAATATTTCCTGGTTACCATTGTTAAACCGGGAGCACTGTTTTTAACGGACAGCAATAGTTTGCTCTTGAGAGACCCGGCGTCGCCCACCAGAGGTGGCGTTACAAAACTCTCGATGGTTCGAAACGGTGTGATGTCATCGAAGACGGAGAGAAATGACAAATGTTATCCAGTAATAGTTCAGATATTTACAACGGTGTGCACCGACCGCAAAAGAAGAGTATGAAATTAAAATTGAATTCGAACACAATTATAATATAATAAGAATCAAATTGCCATAGAACAAGGAATAGAATTAGAGCGCTCTGCATTACTCGCACCTAAGTTTCGTAAGTTCCCTAAAATTTTTTTACTATTTCATGCCACTCATGAAAAATCTGTGCCTCCCCCGTAACCGAGAGTAGGGTAAGCATGAAATGCAGAACGATGCAGAAGCGTACGCGGACATGACGAGACGCAGGCCTGACAAGAATGTATATGCAGCGCGTTCGAAACTGTCTAAAGTGCGTAGATCTAGGCGAAAGCGTTTTCCGCACCACTTTGCCTATGTGACACTGGTGACGTCACCACTGGATTACGTCACACATAATTGATGAAGAAGTAATGACAAATTACTAATTGGTGACTAATTTCTGATTAATGACAAAATACTAATTAACTGCCAATTA
This sequence comes from Amblyomma mixtum, assembly GCF_055824585.1. Taxonomy (NCBI): domain Eukaryota; kingdom Metazoa; phylum Arthropoda; class Arachnida; order Ixodida; family Ixodidae; genus Amblyomma; species Amblyomma mixtum. The sequence goes on from NC_143013.1 coordinate 210,354,839, forward strand.
ATGGCGCTTAAGCTTCGCCTTTAGGAGTGGAACACGACAGCGTGTTGTAGCGCTGCCAGGCAGTCCACGGAACGCCACCACCCGTTCGGCGCGATGCCCTTCGAACGCGACGCTTTTTGAGGAAAGGAAATGGCGCAGTAATTCTCTGTCATCTCGGTGGACACCCGAACCGCACCGTAAAGGAAGGGAGCAACGCCACCACCTGTTCGGCGCGATCCCTTGCCCTTTGAACGCAACGCTTTTTGAGGAAAGGAAATGGCCCAGTTGGATTGGATTGGAAAACGTTTATTGTCAGCACTGAGCCCTAGTGGGCATTATACTAGGTGGCCTCGAGCCCATGGCTCTTGGCGACCTTGTGTGCCCACTCAGTGGCCCGGACTTGCGTCAACGGGTCTGAGCTGGCCAGTATAGCCTCCCACCGCTCTCCGTCTCACAAGCTGTTTGCAGCACTACGAAAGGTACAGCTCTCTCGTCCAATCAGGATGGCGCGCACTACATTAGTGTGTTCCTACGCGCCTGTGGTTCGATCCACCTGATGTCCTGGTGGCTTCTTTCTACCTATAGCAGGTGGCGCTTGATGTCTTTTTATTCTTTTTTGGTTTGTTTTTGGACAGGCGGACGCCCGTTCCAAAGGGACTAGCCCCACTTTTTTTTTGTCGCAACCTGTTCTCATCAGTTCCTCTGTTGTCGCGTCGCAGTAAATTTCAGTAATCGTGTCATGTGCATATAAATTTATTTACTCCAGCGTGCCGAGGCAGTCGAGTGTCGATGGTGGAGAAATGCAAAACAAGCCCATGTGCTGCGCGAGAGGCAACGCACGTTAAACGGCCCGCGTTCAACAACACTCGGCCCGCGTTCAACGTCTCCGTTGTCCACTTGTAAAGCGTTCGCTCGCTCACCTGCGTGAGTTTTGCCGTCCTCTTGATGAGCGCATTTGTACTCCAACTGCCCCCGCAATCGACACGAAGCGCTTCAAGAACATTTAAAGCCACCTGCTTCGCCTGCTTGGGGAAACAGCGCACTGTCGGTGTAGAGCACACAGGAGACACAACAGACCCGACCGACGCCATGTTGGAAAGTGGCGACGCATCACTACCTCGCAGCAGGCCTCCGCAGAGCTGTGTCCGTACGGGCTTTGTCTGGTAATTTCACCAGTGATTGAAACACTCCCTACCATTTAAATATACCAGTCCAAATCATGTTTTTAGTTGCAATGCTTATTGTTTTGATTAATAGTCATACACTCCTCAAATATTCGAGGGACTATTTTCTGCGTTTCTGCAACCCTGATTGGACGAGAGAGCGCTGCCTTCCGTAGTGCTGCAAACATCTTGTGAGACGAAGTATATAGAGAAGGGACTGGTAGTAGGTCCGCCGGTGGCGGCGCCTTTTTGCAGTTCCATAAAATGTGGTCATATCCAGCTATCTCGCCGCATTGTTTGCAAGTAGCATTGTATTGTGTTGGATACATGTGTGCTAGTCTCGACGGGCTAAAGAAGGCTCGCGTCTGAAGCCGACGCCATGTTACCTCCTGGCTTTTGTCGAGCTTTTTGTCTGGTGGCGGATAGATCCTCCTTTCCAGTTTAAACTGATTGGTGTATTCGGTAAATGATATGAATGCATCTCTCGTGAAATTTGGGGACTCAACCCGGCTCACTGCTCGGCTGACATAACCTCGAGCTATACTGTGAGCCAACTCGTTTCCCCTGGTCCCCGAGTGTGCCGGCACCCATATTAGTTCCACCTCTCTTTGGTCCCAGTCTTTATGTCTTAATATTCGTTCTGCCTCCTGGGAGATCATACCCCGCGCAAAATTGTTGATAGCCACCTTGGAGTCGCTAATTATGGTAACTGCTTTGGTGCTGGCCATTGCCATGGCGATAGCCGCCTCCTCCGCTGTCCCTGAGTTTTTTGTTTTGACCGAACCGGCCGTTAATGTTTCAACCGATTCGTTCAAGGCCACGACCACAAAGGAGTCGCCTCCTTCGTATTCCGCCGCGTCTACATAGGTTGTGCATTCCGAGCCTTCGAGCTTGGCTTCAAGGGCCTTTGCTCTGGCTCTCCTCCTGCCTTCGTGAAAAGCAGGGTGCATGTTTTTTGGAAGTGGTTTAATAGTGAGCAATTTTCTAACTTTGGTCTGCAATTTTGCCTGCGCGTTTCTTTCCGAAATTCTAACTTTGGTCTGTAATTTTGCCTGCGCGTTTCTTTCCAGAATTCTATCTTGTAATCCTAGGTTGCTCAGGATCTTTCTCCCCGGGGGTGAGGTCGCAAGCCTCCTTAATTGCGCAAATATGTGCCTCGCATAGTTCCGTGGTGGTGTTGTAGATCCCCAGTTTAAGAAGTCTTTCCGTAGGAGTGCAGTGGGGTAGCCCCAATGCTGCTTTATATGTCTGCCTTATGATCTCATCTATTTTGTTCTGTTCCGCCAGCCCTAGCTTGAGGTAGGGAACGGCTGTTACGTCTCGCCTTCGTCGTGGGGAAGACAACTACATGGCAGCAGCGAAACGCCGACAAACCCCGAGACGCGCGTTGGGTGAGCGCCTGGATTGCCACGGAAGCCGCGTCCGTCTGCCCTGTTGAGCGAGCGTTTCCCCTACACCGAGTGTGAACGCGCGTTCGTAATGCGCGGGAACGCCGTTCATGGACATTCTGGCGTCTGCGCTACAGTGATGGCATCGTCCCCCCCCCTCTCCCAGCGCGTGACGGCGGTGTGATCTCTCGGGAGTGAGTGAGTGCGTGTGTGTCTGTGATTGGTGCCATTGAATAGGTTGGGGCAACCGAAAAGGAAATAAAAATAATAGGCCCCTGCCTGCACCGTTTACACACAACAGGCTTAACCCAATTGAAAAATAAAAGAGGAGGCCCGTAGGCAAGTTGTAATTTGACCACCCGTGGGTGGAAAAATAAAATAATAGGGAAAGTGCTACGTTAGCGACCCACAGCCGAGAGAGCGGGCCCGGGGAGGCTCCCCTGACCTCAACTGGGAAGTAGCGGAAAGGGAAATGGGACGTGGGATGGGAATGGGGACAGCGAGTTTTTTGCTCTGATCCTTCAATTATCTCGACTCCATTACTGGCCCGCCTGGCCAGGGCAGGGAGAGCATCGAGATTGCCCAATGGTGCGGCCCCACTCACGGGATGCCCGACCAACCACTATACGCAACGGGCTCCGACCGTCGGAGACAGGAAAACCTAACACGGGGTCAGTAGCTACCTGGGGCTCCTCATCGCACACTACAAGGCCTTTCCCACCTGCCGGCTACTAGCCGTCGAAGGTTTTTCGCGGTTTTTCGGACACCGGAAGTATGTGTGATAGTCCCGAGCCAGTGGAGGTCCAGAACGTCAACGGCCTCGCGGCCTCAGAACTGGTCGCTCCGGGGGGTCCATCTGTGCTTCCTCCAACCATCCATGCACTTATTTCCTCTCCTAGCTTACTCTTCTCCTACTGAGCAGAGAGTGTTCAAGGCTGGGCGACCGGGCCACTAACCAAGAACGTGGCTTAGGATGAGATGACCCGGGCCTACTCCACCGGTACTCCACACATCTTCGGTTTTCGCCAGACTCTTACGAGGCAGTACTAAGCCCTCATCCCGCGGCATCCCGCAGACGGTTAAGCCTGCGGCCAGCCGTAAGGCCGCTTCCCCGAGGCGGCGGTTCCTCAGAGCCTGGCCACTATGAACCCCCGCGCGGACCTGGTTTCTCCGTAACCAGAAACCGACGCGTCGGTAGCCAGACTTGCACGCCCCCGCGCGCAGAGGAAGGAAGGTAGCATGTATTTGAAAACCTTTTGGCGTTTTGACATGCCTTCCGGGCCGGATTTCGTGGGTCCAACCTGAGTATAAACCCAGGCCTTCCTCCGCTCAGGCATCGGTCCTCACGTGCACGACTGGCCCTCACAGTCGTCTGGGAGTCACTGCCACTCCCATTGGGGGTTTGCATCCCCAGAGGATGGGTCCCGGCCATCCCATCCCCACTGCTGGCATTGAACCGAAACAAAGCCTAGTAGCCTAAACTACACCGGCCCGTATTCGGTGGCGGGGGGGGGGGGGGCCACGAGCAGGCTGCACAGTCAGATTTCCCCCCCCTGTGATTGGTGCCAGTGAGAACTTCCTTCCCCTGCAGGCCCGGCCCCCATCTAGGGACCCTAGGGAAGGGAACTCTTAAAAACCCCGGCAGCAGCACGGCCGAGGAGCTCTTTGCCATCGAATGGTCTCCTGATGAGCTTCGTCATGCAGCGTTCATGCAGTTCACTTGTAAATATGTAAATTCCTGTATAAAGTCCTCTCTCATTGTCTTTTCCCGCAGCCGCGTCTCAGACGTCCCTCATTCCCTCTCCGGCACACGACCATGCTGCCTCGTATGTAACAAACTGGTGGCAGCGGTGGGATGCTGCTACCTCGTCCTTAACAAACTGGTTGGCAGCTGTGGGACGCGAAACATCGGACGCCAGCAGAGAGTTGCGGACAACGGGACGCTGAGCAGCAGAACGGCGAGTCGTGGGCAGTGCAGCAGCCCTTTGTGATGACTGGTTGCCTGCAGCGGAACGACTGCGCTGGATTCTTGGCTGCGAGGTTTGGTGAGTGCGGGACTTTCTTCTGCTGAGTTTTGCCAGGCTTTTGTTAGTGTCAGGAACAGAGCTGGTAATTGGGTTGTCGTTGCTGCTGGGTTAGTTGCAGCAAGACAATAGCGGGCAGTAGAGAAGCAGCACTCGGAGCAGCCATGGATTTGAAGACGCTGCGCAAACCAAAGTTACTGGAGCTTGCGAAAGAGTTGGGTCTGGAGGTATCAAACTCTGAAAACCAGAACTGCTGAATGCTATTCTTGCGTTAGAGGCTGAAGATGACGAGCTTGCGGAATGCCTCGAGACCATTGAGGAGAGAGAGCTGCGGGAACAGGAACGCGAAAGAGAGCAGCGGGAACAGGAACGCGAAAGAAAGCAGCGGCAACAGGAATACGAAAGAGAGATCCGGGAACTCACACGTGAACTTAACGCGATCAGAAGTATGAGAACGCGATCTCGCTTAAGAGTTTTCAGAAAAGGGGAAAATTTCAGAACGTTTCTGGAAAATTTTGAGAGAATTTGCATAGAGGAGCAGCTAGACCAGAGTTATTGGCCAATTGTGTTGATGGGATTCCTCCCATGTGAACCCAGAAATGTCTGGGCGAGGTTGTCTGACGAGGATGCCCACAACTATGCAATAACCAAAAGTGCGCTCCTCCGATACTTTCGTATTCCCGCGGAGGCAGATTTGGAAGGCCAAATTGACGGTGGTAAGCTACACCGCGATAGTGTCAGGGACCGAGTTAGAAGCTCCGCTCAGTCGCCGGATGACATGAGTGCTGTGCAGAAGTGGCGGCATAGGACAGGTTTGGTCCAGGAAAGAAAGGCCACTTCGGCAGCGAGGACCGATGAGTTCGGTCGAAAAGCTAGCGAACAGTGCAGATCCGCAAGCCGTGAGGGCTCGGGGGATAATGTCGCCACTAAGGCTAGCAACGAGGAAGAGTGCAGATCCGCCAGCCGTGAGGGCTCGGGCGGTAATGTAGGCACTGCTAGAAATAAGTAAAGGGGTAATGCGTTGGTTTTGAGCCCAGAGAAGCATGCACTTTTCGGGAAGGAGGCTGATTGCTGCGATCGAGAAGGTAATACCCAGGACAATAACGCTACGTTAGCCGAACAGCGTCGCATAGTTCAAGTTCCGGGAAAGAGCGTTAGGGTAGTTTGATCGAACAGCAAGCCTCAGGAGAGCAAGTTGTTGTTCTCAGCAGAAAGTAGTGGGAACCAAAAGCAAACTGTGAGTTGCAGGGATCCCATCGAAAACAAAGCCGAGCGACCTGCTTTGTTCGAGAGCACTGTCAGTGCTAATAAAGAAGCGGCCGTCTCTAACGCTGAGGCCGAGGCTATTTTGAAAAGTGAGGCTGGCGTTTTCTTTCAGGAAGAGAATAGTGAGCTCACTGGCCGGCGCAATGAGGGAATCAAGGGAGACATTTCTTCGATGCGGCCGGCGAACAAGAGCAGCCCAAGTTTGGAGACGACGCTTTGTTGTAAAGAGATTGACCGCGAGTCAACCGAGTACTCCAGACGCGACAGGCGCCGAAAAAGGGCCAGACTGACTGGGCGCGTTCAGAAAAAACGAAAGCCACCTGACCCGTTGTGGCGACCCTGCGGTACTTCTTGCAGGACGTGTGAACCTCAAGCGGGTCGCAGAGGACGCCCAGCTACCGCATGAAAGAACGCCCCAGAATGCGTTCCAGTCGAAGGACACTGTTGAATCGAGAAAGGAGTTCTCGTAGGCGTTTCTTTCATACGCGACCGTCATCCCCTCGCTTTCAACTGTTCAGACGCTGCTCGGGTGTTGATGACGCGCGGCCGGGGTGCGGAACAAATCGTAGTTGCATGGCGTCTGGGGCACGCAGGTGTCGAAGAGCAGTTGATTTTTGTCGATTGTCGGCTGCTAAAGTTACTATTGGTGTGCGTCCGCGCAGGGCGCGGTTGAAGAAAAGGCGACCCCTTTGAGCCGCCGCGCGGCTCGTTAGCAGCGGATTCCGAGGATGTCTCTGCTGTTTGCTTTTTCTTTTTTTGAGCGATTCCTGCTGAAAAAAAAGTTTAGCAGAAAATGAAAGGGAAACAAGCGCGTTCGTAATTGTCATGGTCATTACGAATCGAAATCATCACAAAAAGGGGAGTCTCAAAGGTAAAAAATTGAGGTCCCTAACACAAGAATCAGCATCATAGTTGCAGTTTGCTGGTGGTTTTTTTTCCGGATATAGGATTTTAAGCCTATTGGTTTTATTTATTGCTCTAAATTGAGATACGCTTTGTTGTGTAATGTGCCGATCTGTGGGAGTTTTCTGAGTGCTGCTGGACCACTCCCAGGGATTAGGTTTTTGGTTTTGGTTTTTTTGGGGTTTAACGTCCCAAAGCGACTAAGGCTATGAGAGACGCCGTAGTGGAGGGATCCGGAAATTTCGACCACCTGGGGTTCTTTAACGTGCCCTGACATCGCACAGTACACGGGCCTCTAGAATTTCTCCTCCAAAGAAATTCAACCGCCGCGGCCGGGATCGAACCCGCGTCTTTCGGGTCAGCAGCCGAGCACCATAACCACTGAGCCACCGCGACGGCACTCCCAGGGATTAATTGGCTTTGTAAGAGGGAAAGAGCCAGGCATTGCGTAGTGGGGATTGTGTCGTGCTTGCGGACTGAGCGGTTGGGTTTTCGGCGTGGTTCTAACGCTAGCGGAGCACGAGTCATTTTGCAGTGCCCTTTGGGAACCTGCACATGCAAAGGAAGACTTCGGGGTGCGCTGAGCTCCAGAACCGCCGAGAGAGAACCGACTCCGGTTGAGACCAGCCTCAAGCGACATCCCTCCGGACAGCGGATGCTGTCCCCTGTCCATCGGGATCTCCTTCCCCCGGCGGGGCAGTCTGCTACGTCTCGCCTTCGTCGTGGGGAAGACAACGACATGGCAGCAGCGAAACGCCGACAAACCCCGAGACGCGCATTGGGTGAGCGCCTGGATTGCCACGGAAGCCGCGTCCGTCTGCCCGGTTGAGCGAGCGTTTCCCCTACACCGAGTGTGAACGCGCGTTCGTAATGCGCGGGAACGCCGCTCATGGACATTCTGGCGTCTGCGCTACGGTGATGGCATCGTTCCCCCCCCCCCTCACCCAGCGCGTGACGGCGGTGTGATTTCTCGGGATTGAGTGAGTGCGTGTGTGTCTGTGATTGGTGCCAGTGAGAACTTCCTTCCCCTGCAGGCCCGGCCCCCATCTAGGGACCCTAGGGAAGGGAACTCTTAAAAACCCCGGCAGCGGCACGGCCGAGGAGCTCTTTGCCATCGACTGGTAGATTTATTTCTGCTGTTCTCGTTTCAGTGCCCGGATGAGTGGAATTCAGTGCCCGGATATTGGCTCTCGGTCTCGGCGTGACGTCACCCCACTGCCGACAACGGGAGCTAAAAGCATTTCAGGCTTAAAAATTCACACATCCAATAGAACAAGGACAAGAAGTAAGACGAAACACAGTTCGCTCCTGCCACGGGGCCTCGATGCCAGCGTCGCTTTGATATTGCTATCCCAAACAAGACTGCGATGCCTGGCAGCAAAATTGCTAAGGTTTATGCCCCAAGGATACGAAAATTTTGATTTCCGCAAAGATAGTCTTGTGTAACTAAATCAGGCCGGTGTCTCATGAAATTGCGTTGAAGTTAGCGCACAATTTTGTGTCGATTTTGCCGCGGCTCTGCTTGGTAACAAATTTCACTGCTTAGCAATTGACCGCTTAACAGCTGCCTAATTTGTGTTAAACAAAGTTGTGTCAGCACTAAAATTTTGGGAAGTCTTTTGTTTGTAAAGCAGAATTGTTTTCTTTCCTCCTCCTAATACTTCCTAGGCTTGCGAACAATTGCAGGTTTTTGTGCTCTTCGTCGAAATCGTGGTCGCCAGGGGGCGCGTTCTGTATAAAACGAACCATGCGCATCAGAGCGCCACACAAAGGCTCTGTGCTGGTCGGTGAAGGAGTTATAACTTTTCATCTGATGTAACAGGAGTTCATAATACGCCTCCAAGTACTTACAAACGCCTCCAAGAAGTTCTGTGAGCATACAACTGAAATCTTGGCCAAAATGGCTGTGCAATGCCTTTCTCAATCAGTGTGCTTCAGTGGAGGGAAGACCTATGAAAATTTTCCATGGTAGAGAGAGGGTGTGGTAGATGGTTCTTGGCGATCACAAAATGAACAAGGGAGGGGAAAACCTCAGGTTGCTTGGGCCAACGTTTCGACAAGAGGACTTGCCTTCGTCTGGGCAAAGCGTTCATCATTGGCAGGGATTAAATAGGGCCTTCGCTCCGAGGAGGAAGGCCCTCAATCAAGATTCACCTCCCTCCCCTTCCTGACACGCATCCCCCCTCTCACACCACTTTCCCTCCCCCACCCGGGGCCTTCCTGCTCGGAGCGAAGGCCCTATTTAATCCCTATGAAAATTGTGTTGTGCGACATCGGCCTGCAAATCTTTTTACAAAAATGTTCAGTTTGCAGTGTTAGGCTTGACAGATGTTTAGGCGGGAAAAGAATGCGAATTGAACGCAAGATGAACTGAAATTAACAATGAAATTCTGATTGGCCTACGGTGCATTTAGCGTATTTCAAATTTGAGCAGCACTTTGATTTATTTCTGAGTTTTGTTGCCTATTGCGTAGGACCTACCCTTATGCAGAAGCGACTTTCTAAAACACCTGTGGGAAGATGAGGCATGTGTGAGAATAGTTATTATTAATGAAAGACGAGAATCAGAAGGTGTAGTAAAATATCAGCGCAATACGCGCCAGAAGAATGCCATTTGTTACTTCAAGCAGCCAACAAGGGACATTTTTTCTTGGCACAGGTACAGATGTTTGTGATGTGGTGATTTGCGAGTGTCTTTCGCTTGTTCAGTTCGTTGCTGAATAAATATGAATAGGGTATGCACATAAACTACCTAATAAAAGCACTCGACAGATAAGAACTAGACCCATAAAGTTTGTATAACGTAATATTACTAGAGACCAAACTGAAATCGGTGCAGCCATGGACTGGGAGAAATTGACGCAAAACGGCTGTGCATACACAAAACGGTTCATCTCACGATTTATAATTTTAGGCCAGTAGCCGGTAAGTTGTGTATGTACACAGTGTTACGAGATGCGGGCTGCGGACTCGGTGAAGGCTAGGAATTGCATATATTTTTCGAGAATTTGACCCAGCAAATAAGAGGGTCCCGGGCCCATGGAACGTACAAACTGGCTCCCCAAGCAGCCGCTCTCTTCCGCTGCTGGAGGAAGCCTACTTGTCCGTTCAGTGTCGCGTTATCGAACGCCGTGTTCATGTGACCAAGCCGCGGGTTCTCAGAAAGAAGCGTCCTTATCCGTTGATGGTCTCGTTTTCGACGACGATGCCGGTACCGTGCGGCGCCAAGGGTAGGCCAGAACGCTCGGGGCACAAACAGTTTTCCGAGCTAGCGGGCTCACAGGTGTCACAAAATTCGGCGCATTTTTGAAACAAAGGAACAAAAAAATTGCCGGTGATTACGTTATTTCCTAATTCGGAATTTGAGCCCAGCTCATCAGCTGTTTCAGCTTTTCGATAGATTGAGGCAAAGAATGCGAGCAAGACATGTATGTACAATTACAGACAGCTTTTTATTTTTCAGACATATTCCTCCTTCACAAAACATTCCACTGACAGTAAAGTTACAATTGAGAGAGATTACAATACAAAAAAATTATTGCACTTTGCACTACCACAAAAGAGAGAGGGACACAAACAAAACACAATTTGTTCACTGAAGCTTAAAGGGCCACTGACCAGGGTCCGGACATTTTTGAAAAACAAGCCCACTGCATAGATGAGGCATCGAAGATAACCTCTGTAAAATACTGGAGCCATGTGCGCCCCGAAAAGCTGCGAAAATTCAAATCAAAGCCCTTTCCTTCAACAAAACCTACCCCGCCCCACTACTCTGAACCCCGTTGACGTCATGGGGGGTTACCTTCGCTAAAGGCACTCCATTTGTGCATCGTTCTGACTGACGGGAGAAGGTTGGGCGTAGCCTTGGCGTCGCGTCATCTGCACAACGCTTTCCGCAGCGCCTTCTGTTCTGGCACATGCCTACAAACCCGCATGAAGGAACAAAAAAAAAATGGCTGAGGCTTAGCTTAGGTTAAGCCTAGTCAGATGCAAAGCATATTGTTTCCGAGTTGCATATCGAGCACGCCGCTTGGCTAGACGTTCTTCACGCTCTTCATCAGTCACTGTAGCACGCCTTTGCTTCTCATTCCAACGAGCAGCCCTGTCTCCAGGAGGCATCTCTATCCCGTGTACGCCTAGCAGAGGCAGGCGCACCCCCTTGTATACCGCCGCTCCAGCATCACGTGTTCACTACCGCGCACCTAGCGGCAGAAGCAGGAAACACATTGGTCGCGACGCCTCGCGCGACAGCGCGAGCTGGGGCCCCGTTTCTCCTATGTCGTTACGTCACGCATCACGTGGTCTTCCTTTGTCACGACGCTTCGCGCGACGGCGCGAGCTGGGCCCCCGTTTCTCATCTGCTGTGACGTCACGCACCACGTGGTCATCCTTGGTGACGTCGCGCGAGTTGGGCCCCCGTTTTTCATCTGCTGTGACGTCACGCATCACGTGGTATGACATGGAGGTCACGAAAGGTCAATGGTAACGACACCGCCGCGCTCGAGGAGCTGGGTTGGGCTATTTTAGTATGCTTCGCATAAAAAACTACGGAGGGTGCGTACGGCGACAGCCTTGAACCCTAGCCATAAAAAGTAAAAAATAGTAAAACTGAGTGAGTTGGTTCGCCTCCCCGCCGTGATCACGTCACGAGACGCTCTGCGTGCGCACTCCCTTCTCAGTTTTTTTTCTTCTATACACCGTTTTATACATAGCTGTCAACGCTGCCAAAGGTACGAAAGTAGTCCGCTGCAAAAAACAAGCAAAATGTATCCGTCCGCCTCGCGTCGTGGCTGAGCGGTACGAAGCGCGCGCCTGTGTGTTCATTTTACAAAGGGCCTAGGTTCGACTCCCGGCTTGGCTGGTTTTTTTTTCGTTTCTTTTTTATTTTTCTTATAATTATCATTAGGCTGAAAGTCGAAACTCTAATGCCTACTTTGAAAAACACTGCGCTATTTACTTGCGCTGCTTACTTGTTTCGAAGGGAAAAAGCAGTGTAGTCTACACTGTAAAAAAAATGCTCCACAGTACAGAGAAACCCGCTGGTAATGCGTTGCCGGAGGGTTTTCCGCAACATGAATACAGCGACTCCGTCCGACAGTTGTCACATTCTTGGTAACGGAAAGTTACGCTATGCTATGCACGAGAATGAAATCGTTTCTTTGCAACGAATGCTTCTGTTGTGTTCTTATTAAAGGTCCCGTAATGTGTATGCATACTTCCTCCGTTCAATTGGAAGTCATCTGATCTAGAATGGAAATAATCTGCATTGTAATTATGTACTATCGAGAGCAAAAATAACAGACCCCTGTCGGTGCGTGCCGATCCGCGCCAAACTGCATGCGAGCACCGCCTGACGAAGCACTCCTAGTGCCGAGACCAGCGCAGTGGCGTGCGCCCATCTCGAGGGGCGCTACGCATTGCGTGCCACTGCGCTCGTCTCAGCATCTGGAGTGCTTCGTCAAGCGGCGCTTGCATGCAGTTTGGCACAGATCGGCACGGGCTGGCAGGGGTCTGTTATTTTTGCTCTCGATAATACTTTCAGTAGTACATGCACATGCATCTGTGTATAGCTTCTGCCCAGAATGTTCACTGCAGATATAGTAGTCCAGAGGCCGAGGAAATAAGTATTATGTACAAGACTTTCATGCATATTATGTATTGCACACGTACAAAGAATGCAAACTTCGAATGAAAGAGTGGCAAGTGTTTGGTTGAGTACAAGTACGTACGTTTTTATTTTCATGACAAATTGCACACATTGTACCTCTAAACATTGCTGTCGGATCCATCTGAAAAGATAAAAAAATCCTCATTTAGTAGCCATACAACACCTATTATAAATTTCACAAATACATTTGAACCATCCGCTATTGAACAATCGGCTTTCGTAGAAGCTTGTAAAAGCCATTTACTGAGAACCAAACCAACATGATTCATTGCCTAAAATTCATTTCTCATAACAGTAAACAGCAAGAACCACAGGGCCAGGAAGAAGCGGACAAATGCGCTTACTCGGACACCACTGTGTGCATGAAAGTCTATACTGTTGTCTACAATTTTGTGCAAATAGAAAGTAGCTAAGGATGGGTGCCAAATACAATTCAATGCAGATGCCTTTCATTACATAGTACTCAATGCACAACTTAGTGAGCAAGGAACATTGGTAACATCTGAAAAAGGCGAGACACTTGCCCACAAGCATGATGATGATTGTGACTTTTGATGGCGCGAGGGAATCTGAGGACAAAGAGCACCATGGCACAAGGTATTTTCTTCATCTCAAGGTGGGGCAATGAGACATTTGGCAGGCATTTCACCCTAAAGAAGACGAGCACCAGGTGAGAAAGCTCGTACCCATTGGATTAGTGATTACCCAGCACTTGCCCACAAGCAATCAGGAAGCATACTTCCCCGAAACCTTATGCTTTCAGTCATAGTTGCCATTATCTCAGCATCTGCAAGAAAATGTACTAATCTCTGAGGTCAGTGAAAATGCAGCCACAGGTGCTGGTTGCAGCTCACTAAGGTATTCAAATATCTCTGCAGTGCGCCTCACGAGGAACAGATGCTTAAGTTTCCACAAAGGGCTCTTTGCAGAAATTTAACCGAACGCCGCTGCCATGTTAACCATTTCAAAATGATGGCCCAGACAGACAAAGTGTAGTCATGTGTCTGATGTAGAAAAAGGATGAAGGCATGAATCTTTCAGCTTCTTCAACAGCTGTGATGTGTTTGTAACTGGTATTGCTTGGTTTGGTTATTAGGATTTAACGTCCCAAAGCAACTCAGGCTATGAGGGACGACGTGTTGAAGCGCTCCGGAAATTTCGACCACCTGGGGTTTTTTAACGTGCACTGACATCGCACAGCACACGGGCCTCTAGAATTTCTCCTCCATCGAAACTTGGCCGCCGCGGCCGGGATCGAACCCGCGTCTTTCGGGTCAGCAGCCGAGCGCCGTAACCACTGAGCCACCGCGTCAGGGCTGTTGCTGGTATTGCTTCGCACAGCTTCAGTCTTCTCTTTTACATTTCGTGAAATCATTCCATATCTGTGAAAGATCTCGCTCGCAAACATTTTGGTTCTAATGAAGGAGCAAAAAAGACCCATGTCCTAGGCCTTTTTTTGTGACACTAAGGGAAGGTTTGCTTTTAGGGTCATTATTACGAAGAGGTCCATGTGGCAACAAACTTTGAAACAATTTCTGCAAGAGCTGAGTGTTCTGAAGCCTAAGAATTTCTCATGATGCGCCCTGTAGATGCATCAGAACACCTAAGTGAGCTATTACTGGGTCCTGTAAGTGCTATGTCATTTGACATTAAGGGTATGTACTTTTCCTCGACACATGCAGTGATGATGTATATGTCGAGCGAAAGCATAAAAGACTTCGAAGAGCTGCGCTTCCAGATTGCTTGCGGAGGAAAGCACAAGAGTCTGGCTATGCTCAGCTGTTACCTTTGCTTCTTTTTGGTGGGTTCTGCAGTGAGTACTACGTAATGACAGAAGATATCTGCATCGACTCATGTTTAACATCTGTCTGTGCGACCTCCGTCTTGCACGACACGACAGGCAACTCCATAATGCCCTTCATGCACCGAGTGTCAGTGTGTTCTGTCAGCTTCCTGGTCCTGTGTTTTCTGTTCTTAAAGTTATTACTGCCTTCATTCTCCACTCCATGAAGCCTGAATGTGCTACACTGGGTTGCTCCACGCGTCATGCAGTAACCTGGCCATTTTTTTCATACATCGGAGGCACTCAGGTCGCAAGCCATGCTTACTATATTCAGCAGATAAGTGTGCATGTGAGACATATCATTTATAACCAATTTTAACAGTGGTATTTCGTGCAAGAATATCTAAATGCTACTCAATGTTTGCTCAAATTTTCAGATACACATTCTTATTCAGATTAAAAACATAATTTGGCTACTGTGCTCTCGTGATGCCACGTCTTGAGTTTGCATCAGAAGTTTAGAATAGTGCCTCTGTTACCTCTGGCGATGAAATCGAAATTGTTCAGCAGAAGATTGTATGCATCCTTTGTGATAGATATATTAAGCGCTGTCGTTTCTAAGACTACGACTTTCTTCTAGCAGACCTTGGTATGTCTACTCTTTATGACAGGTGACTCACGCGTGACATGCATGTTCTACATAAAGTCGTGCTCGGCTCTATTGACTGTGAGCCGTTATTGGTGTCACTGCGATTTCGTGTGCCTCATGGAAAAACCACCAAATGCTACGATAGATTTTATCCTCACATGCATGCCATTTCACCAATGACTCGTTTGCAAATAATACAATTCAACTTTTTATGACACAGAAATATTTGCCTAATTTGCTGTTTTCCTTGTTTATTCATTATGCTTGTTTTTCTTTACTATTTTTATCATCGTATTTGTGACCATTTTTCTGTATTATGTCTGTTCACGTAATGGTGTTTGTATTGACTTAGTGTGCACTCGTTTAGGCCAATTGGCTGTTCAGGCACATTTAAAATAAAATATCTACCTATCTATTTAAGCAGAAGCACAGCACCAAGGTACTCACCAACTGTTTGAAGCACTGTGTGCGAGTTCTCGTGCCGACATGAATACAGGTACTTTGGAATGCACACTGTCCAAGTCTTCATCGTGCCATGCCGCTCAGACTCTCTGGAAGCAAAATTTTCCACTAAAAAAAGAGAGCAATTTTGTTTATGTTAGAATAGTAATATTAAATTTTACTATATACTAGGTACAGTCTTTGTCAAAAGTAACCAGGCTGCATGGTTTGCTTATAGCTCGTACAGTGGAGCCCTTACAGGTTCCCTGAAGCTGAAATGGTCGTTAAAGGTAAGGACTGGGGGTCTTCTTACCTTCCAACACCTTTTGAGTTTTAGGAAAGCCACAAGGGCTCCACTATACAAGCAAGAATCAAACCATGCGGCCTGGTTACTTTTGACAAAGACTGTACTTCTCATCATTCTACCCCAGAGTAAACCATACACCAGTGATCATCATGTTTTAATTTTGTTGTATATGATCACAAAATGTGGTGTAATTAACATGTTAGAAATTCTGGTCAAAATAAATCTGACAAAGTATTGTTTAAAAAAATCTGGGCACAAGGAAGAAGGAAGCTAGCCAGATAGCCTGGACGAATGTTTTCAGTTTCATGCAAGCATCAGTACCCTTGCACACAAAATGTACAATTTAGTGGGTTTACCCTTCCAGAATGGAATTTCATGCTGCAAACATCTAGCTATGCGAAGAAAATTTTTTACTTCCATTCCAGACAAAAGAAAAAAAATTCCTCTGGTTTTTCTTCACAAGCCTCTGCAAGTATACAATTCAGTGAATCTACTCTTCAAGTACGTGAACATACCAGCACGAGACAATGACAAGAAAAAAGACAAAGCAGGCGCTGACTCGCAACTGAAGTTTATTGAAGTAAACAGGGAGTACATAGAAAAGCCAAACAATACCACAAACCACACAGTTACAGATAAGCTATACCACAACATGAGTAAAAGATCGCTCTGAACTTTCCTCTCATCTAGATAGTCCAACTCGTTGCATATTAACACGATGGACAGCACACTCACAGATTTGTCACCGAGTCATAACATGTGTCTAGCCTCGATAATTTTCCGGTTAATATGCTCCGAATGTATCGCCAAAATGAGTGTTGCCAAAAGGAATGGCTAGCAGCCTTCACATTCCTTGCGATGTACAGATAAGTTAGAACCCCTACCAATATCGAAATATCTCTTGTGCTCCCGTAGTCTTACATTCACACACCTTCGAGTTTGACCAACATAAACCCAACCCCAAGATAACAGTATCCGATACACCACATACATTTTACAAGACACATATGCTTTTCCCGGACCAAATTCACAAAATTATTCTGAACAATTTTACAGTTTGTAGACAACTTATTAGGGGCCAAGAGCACCATTTCTGCGTCATACCTTCTGACCACATTTTTAAATTGCGCGACAATCTACGTATCTACAGTAACACAGTCGATCTTTTGGCATCTCGATGGCTGGCCCCGGCCGTATCCTGCCAATGCCTGTGAAGGGGTTTTAGCTTTAACATGCTAAAGGGAAGACTGGCACAGCATCAAGTAATAAGGACAGCAGGACAACAAGCACACGCACAAGTGCCAACCTTGGAGCGGATACAGAATCCAAGAGCACGTGCTTGACGATCAGCACTGACAGTCAAGGAAATGAAAAAACACTGATTTGAACATTCAAGATTGAATGAGCCCAATCCTTGACTGCCAACACTGAATTTCAAGCACACGCTCTTGGATTTTGTATCTGCTCCAAGGTTGGCACTAATGCGTGCGTGCTCTCCTGCTGTCCTCGTTACATGATGCTATGCCATTCTTACCTTTAGCATGTCTGACCAACTTGATCAATCTTATACGCTCAGCTTTAACAATTTATCACACACTCCTGCAATAGCATGGTTGGGGAATAATGCTTTCGTAAGCATTAAAATCTGCTCTTGGAGACCACTTGTCATGCTGTGAAAGCATCACTTCCTCAATACCGAGCCTAGCCTAGATGACGCAATGCTATCTTTCACTAGCTTAGAATGGTTCGGCCAATAGTCAAGTAGCTGCTTGACACTCCTGGGTGAATATCGGCAGCATACATGGCATGTGCAGAACATCAAGGTGAAGCCCAGAAACCGCAGCTCTTTTTGATGGGACATTTCCTCTAAGGAAAACCTAAGTTAAAGAAAGGCCTTGCTCCTTAAACAACTTGACAATATGCACAGGTCCCACACTATCGCAACGTTTTCTAAAAGACCAGAAAATTAGACGCAGTGAAAGATTTTCCCCCAGCCCATGCAAGTTCTTGGCAATCACTCTATCCACCCTGCTTAAGAGAATATTACTTAGCACAGAGGCATTCATTCGATACATATACTAGACTTTTGAACATATGCCGCACAGCCATACTCCAGAAACATGCTCTTCAAATAAAAAGGAGGTAAGTCCAAAAAAAGACTATTACGCACCTGTTCCTAAACACAAGCTCATCATTGTGCTCCGATATACACATTCAGAAGCTTTTCATAAGGTCCTCATACAGGATGGAATAAAATAGTTTTACATCGATACTAACCACCAGACAATCTGCTGGTTGCCATTCTTCAGATACTCAACCACGCTGCGAATTGAGTACAAGAAACGGATCTTCAAGATGCGAAGTAGACAAATGCTTTTGCAAATAACCAGACAAAATTTTGCAAGAACCCTTTTCTGAAATTTATCTGAAGAGCATGCTAGTGAATAGCATTTATTTTAAGAGCATGGCTGTAGAGTATTGTAGTGTGGTATGTGTTCAAAAATCTGGTATATGTAGTGGTTCGAAGATGGGCCTTGTGCTAGAGATATTTTAAGTAGGGTGGATAGAATGATTGTCAAGGACTTGCATGGACTGGGGGAAAAAATCTTCTGCTATGTTGATGATTTTCTGGTCTTTTACAAAGGTACTGATAATTTGGGACGTGAACATATTCTCAAGCTGTTTAAGGAGCAAGGCCTTTGTCTTAGGTTTACCTTGGAGCAAATGTCGCCACAAAAAGAGCTGCGGTTTCTGGACCTTACCTTGATCTGCACAAACCATGTGTGCTGGTGATATTCACCCAGGAGTGTTAAGCTGCTACTTGGACACAGGTTGGCTATTATAAGCTAGTGAAAGATAGCATTGGACTGTCAAGCCTGGGCTCAGAATTGATGAAGTCATGCTTTCTTAGCATGACGACTAGTTTCCAAGAGCACATTTTAGGTTAATGAACGCAGGATTTCCTAACCATGTTATTGCAAGAGCATACAATAAATTGTTAAAGAAGCCGAAAGCTTTTCACGGCGACCGGCGCAATCAGGCCAGGGCCAGCCAGCGAGATGCCAAAAGACCGGTTGTGTTACCGAACGTGCATATATTGTCGCACAAATTGAAAAATGCGGCCAGAAGGTATGACGGAAAAGCAATTTTCTTGGCCCCTAATAAGTTGTTTAAAATATGTAAAATTGTTAAGAATAATTCTGTGAATGTGGCTTGAGAAAAGTACACATGTGGAGTGAAATGTATATGTACCTTGTAAAATGAACATGGTATCAGACACTATATCCTGTGGTCGGGTCTATATAGGTCAAACTGGAAGGTGTATCAATGTAAGATTACAGGAGCACAAGAGGGTAGGGGTTCTAACTTTTCTGTATATTGCAAGGGATGTGAAGGCTGCTACCCTTTCCTTTTGGCAGCACACATTTTGGCAGTAAATTCAGAGAAGATTAAATGGTAGATTATTGAGGCTAGACACACCTTACGACTCGGTGACTAATGTGCAAGTGTGTTGTCTATCGCACTAGCACGCAATGAGTTGGACTATCTCAATCAGGGGAATGTTCAGGGGCATTGACTCATGTTGTCATGTATGCTTATCTGTAATTGTGTGGTTTGTGGTGTTGCTTGGCTTCTTCATGTATTCCCTATTCACTTCAATAAACTATGGCCGCGACTCAGCGACTGACTTGTCTCTTGTCTCGTGTTTCGCACTGGTAGATTCACCATGATGTCTCACCTCTGCAGAAATCCAACACGACATTTTCCTCTTCACACCTGAGGTTCAGTGCATAATAAGGCCAACACCAGTCATCCGCAAGAAAAGATCATGGCTCCATTAACACCACCTCCTGCTTACAAGACACAGTGCGGTATTCACTGTAGATTCTACCTGCAACACAGAACACAAAGTTTTAGTTTGAGTGGACTAAAGTAGGAAAGAAGCACAAAATATCTACAGCCAAACGGCTGAGCTGAAAAAAATAGAGGGTAGTGTAATAGTGAATATACTGATATAGTTTTGTGTAACATCTTCTATTCATATGAAATGTACACTTTTTTTTTCTTATGCTGACGCCTGGGTACACTATTTTGTGCACTTATTGCATGGGCCCGAACTAGCAGCTTGCTAAGGGCCCAGATGCTTTTATCACCCTGTTTGTATAACCTTCATCCAAAGTAAATAAACTGATACTGATATTGCATGCAAGATATATGCATGATATATTGTGATATTCAACACTGCTATCATTGGCTTAGCCAACTATTTATGCATAACAAAAAATGCAGTATTACATAAATACTGGTACAGTACTATTAGCGTTAATATTAGCAGTGCAGGTTAAATAAAAAAAAGGGGCCTAGTGCTAGCTGCCATTCCCACAGTAGGCTTGTGATCAATCGCCAGTTTAAAGGAAAAAGGAACGACTGAAAAGGGAGAGAGCCAGTAGGAAGGAAGACAGGCATAAAAGGACTTAGGATACAATAGACAGGCAAAGTTATTTAGACAGCAACCACAAAAGAAACATTAACACCCAAGTAAAGATGTACAAGACCAATTATACCATTGTGCACATTGGATAACTTGTTAACCTCATTTAGCCCAAAATATATTTTCATATATACTTGTGCTATAAAGTGATTACATTCATTAATAGCATAACTGACCGACTGAAACCAAAACAGGGATGAAGGGCGGTGAATGAGCCCTAGGCGTGATGCTTTTGCCTTCCTAGTGGGACACAGACGGATCATTCAGTTGAACGTCGGGTCTCTTAGATTAATATGTAGTTTAATATTAGCGGAAAAATAGAAGTAGTAACAACAAAGCAAGCAATGTAGCTTAACATTGTTCTATGCACATGAGAAAAAAAAAAGCATTATGAATAACCAAGTATGCAATGTTTGTAGCTGCACATTTCTTCACACACGTGTCTAAAACATACATATGCGCATGATTTTCCACAAGAGTGTGTCTCGTTGAGATAGGGTACCTGCTATGGCAGTAGTGCACAATCAGGCTGGAATGAAATGCAAACAGCACCTATGAACAAGACAAAATATTTCACCTGTGTGATTTCAGCTTGAGTATGCAGCTAGCCTGATTCCTGTTTCTGGTTAAAAGAGATCTACCTAATACACATATATGAACCCTTTCTAAATGTATACCTCGGTGCAAAGTAGAAAAGTACTGCACATGTATGTTCGCATTTTGTTCCGGCCTAATTGTAAATGCATAATGTGTGTCTAATGCATATCATTATCAGTCAAGGCTGTCACTTCCAGCACCAAGCAGATACGTGAAACCTGTAAGAACTCCTTGAAGGCAAGAGTCTGGAGACAAGCTTCTAGACCCACTCTGAAGGATGTAGATTTGGTGTTTAGTGTGGCATATAATTACTTCTGCATTAATAGCGAGCATGTAAGGCCAATACAAGGTGCTTCTGAATTTGGTCGCCTAAAATTTGCTTGGGAGAACGCAAAATAATGCTAAAGAGCAATCTATAGACACAATATTGCTTGCTGAATAAACAACAAGAAAAAAAGAAGGCAATGCTCTGGAAGCACCTTCAGTCATTCAAGACAAAAATGATGAGGCATGCTGATGCTGCCACTTGAACAATAGAAAAAGCGACTACTGCTTACTTACAATAAACGCTTTCTCTGAGCAAGCAATGAAAGAGAGCTGTAACTCATGAAACCTCACGTCATTCTTTTTACAAAAAAAGGAATTTAAAAGGTTGCGATGCAAGAATCCCTGCCATAATAGTATTCTCCTCACACTTGGGTTACACAAGCCAAGGCTTTTAACAGCATGGGTTTTTACATGTGTTCATTCTGAAGCACTGCCCGGTTGAAGCGACACAAAATATTTACTTCCCCATGAACCTGTGCGTGTAGCATAATCACAGAAAATATTTTTTACACTGGACAGAAATACAACAGCATAGTGGCGTAACTGACACACAACAGGCTTCGGGGACAGTGCAAGACAATGATCTGAAATCCTACACAACAGACCTGCGACATTACAATGGCTAAATCCTTGATAGTAGTATTTAACAGCCATCTAAATGCTCGTGCGCAACAGGTGGGAGCACTATACTGCGAATCAACAGTAAACCTTTGCCACTAGTCTAAACAAAAGTGCGCCTCATTGCAACTTCCACTAAACTTTTTTGCTCCCAGTGCAACAAAGCAAGTACACAGGGGGATCAAATGGCAACGATACGATGTGTTAGGCTATCATGTCATCATCTTAACATAAACAATGCATGTGGTCTCTGTTCCGGACTGCCAATCAGCCTCGAGAAGACAAAGATGCTTATAAAGAAAGAACAAAGCAACAAGCTCTCAAACCTCACAGTGGACATAGAAGTAGCAGAACCATGTAACCTAGCCAATAGTTCGAAGCTAAGCAGCAGAAGAAAATATGTTAAGGCCAGGACTGAGCAAACAGAAAATCATGGAGGAAATCTAAAAGCAGCAATAAGCAATGAGAGTGGAGTTGCCTTGATGTTCATTGTCAATACCTACTGCTCAAAGTAACGGAAACCAGGATATAAGAAATACAGCATTTCATACTATGCTTTGAGCAAATTCAGTGAGAATGAAACAGACTAGACTTGTCTTAGAACATTTTCACTCTTTACTTTGCACCAGAGGAAAATAAATTTGTGTGCAGTTCACCTACTGCTTGGCACTGTCCTAGAAGGAATGAATCCAGGTCTCGAAAAGTCTACAGAGAGAATACTGATGCTGCATTTGCATTTTTCTGTAGACTCCCTCGTTTATTCCTTCCCTTAGGTTCAGGAGTCCACCGAGAGACAGTTACTGCCCCATTTCCTTTCCTCAAAAACCAATTTTAATTTCATTTCTCTCAACTGTCCTGAAATGTGGATAAGTTACCAATTTTTTAGTGCTTAATTACAGACTGTAATTTTTGCAAGGAATATGAGGTTGATGGACAGAAAAAAAAAGTCTGGAATGGTACCTTAGGTAACTTGGCACCTGGACAAACAGCTGACCCACTGGGCGTCCCCAAGGGCTCTGCTGCGAGGCGTCTCTAGCAACAGTAGCCGGTTGTCCAGATCCAAAGGAACCACGCGAATGATTACCTAAAAGTTTAAGGACAGCAGATGCATGAACACAAAACAGCTTTTCAGCACTGTTGCACTGGGATGAACGGTTCCAAATCTCGACTATACCTGGTAATAAATAAATTGTCAGAAGACCATCTCGAGCGCAGAATGATCTCAAAGCACATTCGACACGCACTACCAACATGGACAGCCCGTGCTTAATTGAAGCCAAAAGTTTACGCTGATCGACCAATGTTACTTCAAATAGAGACAGAAAGCGCATGCACGTTGTGCTGACGTTACCGCGAACATAACATGCAACGAGACACAGGGTTACAATAGAAACAAAAAACCGCTTTCAAAATCTGAGAACAAATTTGCTCGCCTTCTCACAAGTTCACCAAACCGGAGACGATGCCGTGTGGCTGCCGCCAGTCACTCGCGATGCACAGAAACAATAAAAATGCAATGCCGCTGACTTTCCTTGAGCAAATTTCAGTCCATTAAACTTCAAACTGTTAGCACCGACCACCGTTCACCTCACCAAGCATGTGTGCACGGGGGAAGTAAAATTCATGCGGGCAAGTCAGCCGCGCAAAACGCCGAGCACGATGCCATTTGCAGAGCTGTGGTGGCTAGCAGAGATGCACGGGAAATTCATAGCGTCATTCGCGTATTCGCGTCCATCCTTACGTCGCTGATGCCGCAAAAGCGCACCACCTTGAAAACCTATCAGACGTATTTAATTTTACCGTAGCTTTTTTAGCTGACAACTTGAATGGTTTTACGTATTAAAATTTTCTTTTCGTTTCGTGAGCGTTGTTACCACAAGAGCGCAGTGCATGCAGCTTGGCCGTGACGAGTCGAAGCGCTAGCCAAGCCCGCAGTCGGAACCATGCGCGGAGTATGTGTGGTGTTGAGTGAACAGCTGATTTAGAAAGGTTTTTGTTCTTCCGTGTTCGCTGCGTGCGTCCTGCGCGCTGTATTGTCGTTACGGTGTGTGTATGTGTGCGGCCCGTACGCCGCATTGGAGTGTATAACCGCTTGCTGTCCCATGCGGCATCGATGCATAGTAAAACGACCGTGCAGAAAGTGCGTTACAATGCCAGTGGCCCTGCACGAAAGAGGAGACTTGAAGCCGGCGGAAAAGCTGCTCACCCTCGTGGGACTGCAAGAATCTGGCGAGGAACAGTCGACACGCGTTTCGGTGGATGATTGCGTTTATCAAGCTCAAAAATTCAGCACTCGCCAATAGCACTGATGAGCTGCTGCTGCGTCATGATAAACACCTGTCTGAAGTTTATTACAAACTTGTTGGATGTGAACGTGGCCATGAGTGGTCTTCGTCGAGCAGTGGCCCTCAGGAGGTGGAACCAGTCGATACCTGAAGACGATTGCTGTTTGCCCGCGCCCTGGCGCCTCGCTTCCAACCGCATGCGTTGGCGTTATTTATATCTGAATTTCATACGTAGTTGAACATTCGCAAATATTACAGCCGCATCTTTCAAACGTGCCGTGTGAAGAGGACCCTTTTTCAAATTTTTTTGTGGGAGGGGGTGGGGGAATGAGCGGCTGCTCAAATGTCATTCTTTATTATTTTGAGCTTATTTTCCATATATGTGCCAGGTTGGCCCATTCTTGCCTCTTGGTTGCAAGTAAGCAATGCATTTATTAGGCATAAATTTCATTGCTGTTGTATTGGCACAGGGTTAATGATTCTCATTGTATTGTGGTGTCACATCATTGTATGCACTCCTTGCAGAATGTCTAAGGGGGTAATAAACTACTAAGCAGAGAGTATGCCTTGTGATAAATGCGCGGAACATTACTTATTTACTTCACACTTGGCACATTCCGTTGTCGTTAGTGGTTACGTATGCCTTGCCTGCTGCTTTCCAGTGTAGGGGCGAGAGGCATGTCAAGCTCCACTTTGCAGCTTTTTTCTGTCCACTCTTTACTGGTCAACACGGTAAAATAAACTGAACATAATGCATGCTTGCTGAGACTTAGCATAGACTACAATTCATTTATTTACTCTCAGGGCCTATCAGCGCCAGATAGAGGAGTGGGTGGCTAACAAAAATACATTTGTAATAGGCAGATTAGTTAAGCTGATTATACACAGCATACTTGAAGGCATCGGATGCAGTGATGGACATGACGAAGGCAGAGAAGATGTGGCAGTTGGAAACGTAGAAAAGTAGAGATCTGCGTGAGCTTACACATGACTTAAGGTGAACACTAGCAAAAAATTAAAAAGGTGCAGAAGACTGAGGCCAGAGTTGAAGCTATTTTAACAAAAAAAAAAGAACCTCTCAGCAAGCCAAAATGAGCTCGTGCAAGCAGTTACATAAACATGGAACATAAAACTTTTTTGATGGAAGAAAAGCCAAGGCACATTGCTCATTGTGACGTTGCTTAAAAAGTGGGTGTCTAGTTGTTCATCTTCATATCCGGTCCTTCCACACCTAGCAACTGAAATGTCATCAAGGAGGAGCATCTCCAATCACTCTAATTGCATGGGAGGTACACATCTCCAGATGTCAGAGGCTCGGTGTCTCATTTTAGTCTAGATAGTTTGGTAGATATAAACATTACCGCATGTAAGAGGCATGTGGTAGCCTTGCAGGGGGTGTACTTTGTAAGTCGTACAGCATGTTGTGCAATGCTGGCATGTTTCATTATTTACATTGCAGTAATATGTTAGCACAGGCGACAAAGTTTGTAACTGAGCAGAAAAAACCAATATTCATGCCATGTCTTAGCCGCATTCTTAGTACCATATAGAACATAGTGCGTATACGGAACTCCTCATTTTTTTATAATTTTTCTTTCTGAGCACTGGTTTTTTGCAAGTTAGCAGGGTTCTACAGTCTTCTGTGGCTGTCGACTGGCCCGCATGTTTGTCAAAGCTGCAGAGTTCATGATGGGTCATGTCAGTGCAAGCAAAATAAAGGTGGATAGGAAATTCATGCTTCCAGAGTACATTCCAGAAAAAACAGTGATTATTTCCTCGTCAGGATGAGGGAGCAGCACCGACGGTGCACATCCTCCTTGTCGCTACAGCAATTATGGCTGCTCACTGCTTTTTTGCAGTGTTGCATTTATCCGCAGGAAGACCAGGCATGAATGACCGGCTATAGGTACCTAATAAATTGAACAATGCAATGAGCAATATTTTGTTGTGCCTGTGCTTGTTATCCGTGAAGGAGTTAGCGTTCTTGATTGATGGTTGTGTAGCAAAGATGTGACTGCTACATTGCACTGCATTCACAAATTTGTTTGCCCATGCTTTTGGCTCTCTCAGTGGTTCGTTTCCTTCTCAAACGGCAGACGGAAATTCGGCTTTCACCTTGTGCACTTTCATCATGTTTGTAATGTATATTCAGCTGGTGTTCAGTTTCAATTTAGAGAAGTTGTCTAACCATTGTCTGTGTGTAATTTTTTTTTATCTCTTGACCTCATTACGCTGCATTTCTAAATTATTTATTAAATGCATTTATTAATTGTTACCCTGTCATGTGGTTAGCAGCATGGTTAATATTTTTTATGAAGTCAACGTTCTTCTTTTAAAGTATTGCAAAGTAAGTCCTTTGTTATTTAATGTTGCTCACAATTTGTAGCAATCCCTCAACGTTCAAGCAACATTATGCGTCACTTGGGTCTAATTTCATTATCACCCCCCCCCCTCGGATCTTCCCCTTTGCACATGGGGTTAATCTCATTTTCGCCATGCTAGTTTGTGGACATTGTTGAACAAGAGTAAACCACACAGATCGGAAATGAGACGTCATGTGGTGCCTAGTCCGGGGGCCAACAGTTACGGCGGGTAATACGTTTCAGAAAATGCATAATACGGCCAGCCACCTTCACGAATGTGTTACGGATGGACCCTCCATTTTAGATGCAACAGAGCAAGCATTTGGTCTGTTATGGAGAGTTTGTACGTAACATTCACGGAATTTTTTTGCAGTGTATTGGCGACGGACGTGATTGCGAAGTGCTGTTCTCGGGCGTTCAGTGGCTCTTTTGCATGCGGCACACAATGAATCATTAATGGTGTGGTGATAGAATTCAGTGCGGCGTCGATTATTCCGAGCAGCCTCGGCTAGCGGCAACCCGGCATTGATCGGCGTACTCAGCGGCTTTAAAGTGAGCGGCGTCTGATTCGGGAAGTCTCCACTTTTGAGCTGTTGTCACAAGAAAAATTCTTTGAAGTGCTTCCGTTCGTACCAATGTTTTGTATTAGCTGTCGGATTCGGTGTCTTATGGGTGTCAGCTAGTGCGTTGAGATGGGGATTGTTGAAAGCTGTGTATTTGGGCCGTGAGCAGAGATTCCGCTGCGCAGGTCATCGAACGCAACAAGTGGTGTCGTATATTAGCGCACTTGCCGTTGCAGTTGACATTGTTACTGTGAGAAGCTGACGACGAGGTTCCGTGGTTCCTGAATAAGGCGCACTAAGAGATTGACGAAGCTCGCTGTTCGTTCTCCACACAGTAGCTCGTCATCGTCCTCTCGCGGTAACAATATAAACGGGTAAAAATTCGGGCTTCTTACACACCAATGAGATGTAAGCGCAGCGTGAGTGAACGTTGTGGCTGGCATTTAATTGTTGACATCCGCTCTCATGTTTTTAATCGTTGTAAATATCATCTTTGTAACTAAAGTTGTCCATTTGCTCGATCGTAATCTACTATCGTTGTTTTTCACAGCTGCCACAACTCACAAGAGTGTAGAAACTGGTGCTGTAGGTTATGGAATGGTATATATATCATTAGCTACGCGTATCATGTGAGTGGCCTACAGCGGTTGTACGGTCAGTGATTTTTACAGAAAAGAGAACAGCGCACCAGCCGAAGGAAATGCTTCAGGTGAACCACTCAAGCAGACGACATGACCGGCCGGCCTGCGCGGCCGGCCTAGCAGCGAAAACCTGATACAGGAGGGACCAGAAAAAAACCCCCAAAAACTAAGGCACTTTTTTTTGTAGAACATAAAAGAAAAAGCAATCATTTCGCAACATAAAACATCGTTATCATTATACTGCAATATCAACCAACATTTACTTTAATTTTGAGTTCACTACAATTTTTACTTTGGACGCACTACATTACGATGCGGACGAGGAGCGCGAACAGGCGCCGCAGCCTTGGCTGCGTTGACTGCTATGTATGAAACGGAGTATATGCAAGTCCCCCAAAACAAGGTTTTAATTACTAGTGCTGCAGAGCCTTTCCCTCGCTCGCCCACTTGACCGCTCCGCACACACACAGCTTATCCTTCGTGTATCTTGCGTACGCCTTGACTCCAATGAATGACATGAGCTTTGGAGCGGAGAAAAGACACAAACACACAGAACAGAAACACGCATGGAGAAAAGCAAACGGGCGGTTGCCGGGTCCGCGCTTCACCGCGTGTTTCGAACACAACCGACTTCCGCCCCTCCGCTCGTGAAACGGTGGGGAGGCCTAAAAAAAAAGAAAAGGTGGCTCGCTAACTGGGAATGACAAACAGATCTATGAAAGGATACGCTCGCTAACAAGTCTAGGTGGTCGAGCCGATCGCGCCTCTCGATCGTTCAGTGTGCGGAGAAAATGTAAAAACCAAGAAAAGAATTCTATTGAAGGCGGGGCCATGAAGTAGCAATGTGACGCACTCCACAGACACCACGCCTCCGGCTTACGTCAGAGAAGGAAGGGGTGATTTTGCCTTGCCGAGCCTACTCGACGAGGAGCGGGAGAGAAAAATATCGAGGAGGGAACTGAAGGAGAGGAGGCTCGCTCCAAGAGCGGTAGAGAGTGTTTGCGACCCGAGGGTGGTCAGTTGCCCTTTAAACGGCACCTCGGGCGGTCAGCGCCCTTCTTATATAGGTTCGCTCCCCGTCTGTCTGTTCTTCGCGCCAAGGCAAGCGTACACATACACACAGTGTCGGCTGTGCAGTCTCCTTCTCGCGCTGGGCGTGCGTTACGTGCCGACGACCCAGCAAAGGAAAGCCGATCAATTCGCGCTACAAGGAACATACACACGAAAACACAAACGGACGAAGCGCATTAACGCGCTTCGTCCGTTTGTGTTTTCGTGTGTATGTTCCTTGTAGCGCGAATTGATCAGTATGAAGCACCAACTAGCCCCCGCTCTTGCATTGGTAAACGAAAAGCCGCGAGCCAACCACACAAAACAGACACTTTCGCACGCCGACTAGGCTTAACGACGTTAAAACCCTGCAACTTTTTCTTAGGGACATGATCAATCGGGTTATACTCTGGACATATTTAGACTTCCGCTCTAAAGCAGCCACAGGAGTTCAGTCCTTTGAAACTGTTCGTGTTTTTGGTTATAATCAATTAAACATGACAAACACGAGCAAAACGAATTAAACATGAGCAATGCACTTGAACTGCTCAGAGCATAAAGAAATCTAAGTTGTTCGTTTTCCAATG